>NC_060237.1:30305256-30997500 GCF_021155775.2 Neodiprion pinetum
TTGCTATTGCCATTACTATTACTATTACTATTACTATTACTATTACTATTACTATTACTATTACTACTACTACTACTATTACTACTACTACTACTACTACTACTACTACTACTACTACTACTACTACTACTACTACTACTACTACTACTACTACTACTACTACTACTACTACTACTACTACCACTACTACTACTACTACTACTACTACTACTACTACTACTACTACTATTACTACTACTACCACTACCACTACTACTACTACTACTACTATTACTATTACTACTACTATTACTACTACTACTATAACTATTATTATTACTATTATTATTAATATTATCATTATTATTATCGTTATTATTATTATTGTTATTATTATTATTCAAATTTTTAGTCCCTGAAGCCGAAACTCCCTAAGGGCCTTACATAAACAAAATACATAATTTTTGATGCAAGTAGAAATAATGATTAACATCTAGAACGAAAGAATAATTCAAACGCTACATAACTAACACTATATAGTAATATGCTATTATAATACCACGTGACGGCGACTCCAAGTGAACTGAATTTAAACATAATGAAAAATTATTATTATTATTATTATTATTATTATTATTATTATTATTATTATTATTAATTTTTTTTCCATTTTTTAAAATTCTTTTTTTTTTCTCATATCGCATAACTTTTTGTCGTAGTCGAACACGTCATTGTCACCTGTTACATTTGTTGCCTTATATGAATATTGCTAGCTACTTTATAATACGTGTAATACGTGGACTGGTAACATTCCCCGCGGGTAAAAGCGAGACGCGCGATTCAAAAATTATCCAAAAACGATATATTTCACACGAATATATGCGTTAGAAGCGGTAATTTATTCATTCGTTAAATGCATTATGTGTATATACCTATATATACAGAGTCAACTTTTCGTTGAATTGTCTATTTTTATTGTTGGGTTATTTTTTTATCATCACTATTATTAATATTATCGTTATCGATATCGTTATCTTTATCTTTATCTCTATCTTTATCTTTATCTTTATCTTTATCTTTATCTTTATCATCATCATCATCATCATCATCATCATCATTATTATTATTATTATTCCTGTTTTTGTTGTTGTTGTTGTTGTTGTTGCTGTTGTTATTCTTATTATTATGATTTTCCCTTGTAATAAAAAAATTCAATTCCATTAAAAGAATTGTATTTCTCATTTTCAGGCCAACGAATTCTTCCGTATTATTTCGCTCCCACCAATAATCGCTCGTCTCGCATATCGCGGTTCGCTTCGGCCCTTTGATCGTTGCGTTTTGATACTGTGTGTAGGTATGTAATCGTCTCTCTAGGTTGTAGGTATAACACGTGGGAACGGGTGGTGTTGAGCTTATACAGAATTAAAGAAACTTATTACAAGCATGAAAATAATACAAAGCTGGGCTCCTTTCATTTCACCTACTTCAGCATAACTACCCGTCGTATTTAGTTTTGATTTTCGAACTTATTTCTGGATTCGTTTGTGTTCTTTGGATGAATATTTTGATATTTCGTATCGTTTCAAATATACATGATCCGCGGCGATTCGCCGCCTAAATCGCGATCCTTACTACACAAATCAATTTCACTCATTTCCAAATGTATTGTAGTGCATATGTATGTATATTGTGTGTAGATCGTAGATATATTATATTCATAGCCCTCCTAGTATACCGCGTTTCGTTTCCACAATATTATACTTCCGCTCAGCGGACATATATGTATATAGTATAATATATGTATAATTTGCGATCATTATTTATAACTTATTATTTATATTTATACTCATATTTATGCATATAATATTTTTTTTCTTTTCCTTAAATGTTTTTTCCCCTCTTACTTTATTTTTCCTAATCTAATTCGTGCGGTGTGCATATATATAATATATACCTATACGTATATGTATTGTATATAGAATTGTCTCTTCCTTCTTTCATCATCATCATATATATATATATATATATTTATATATATATATATATATATATATATATATAGTCGCGCATGGGCGACACTGTGCAATATTGAATTCCTCGTGATTCAACGTTCCTTTTTTTTTCTTTTTTTTTTTTTTGAATTTTTTTTTCCTTTTTTACTTTTATTTTGTGTAATTTTTTGGGTCTTTTTTTCTTATTTTTTTTCTTTCCCTTCTTCACCTCTCCGTAATGGTGATCGCGAGAGAGAAAGAGAGCGGGGAAATTCAAACGCGACCATTTTTCGAGATACGTCGTTGTCGTTCTCGACGCCATAAAAGGAAGAAAAAAAAAGGAAAAAAACAACTTCACGCTACGTCGTGACGCCAGATTGCATTAATGTTGATCATTTATCCTATATTCATACATCCAGCGAGAAACGTTTGAATCATTGTAAAAATAATCGGTGCCATAGATTGATCGATTGATTGACTGATGTATTTCACTTGTTTTCTTTGCACCGATTCACCACGATTGGCGAATAAAAGTTTAAATGTGTTTTGTAAGCAAAAAAAAAAAATGTCACTGCGTATTTGAATTTCCATTAGGTTCGGTAAAAATACAAATGTTGAAGCAAAAAAAGAGTCAACGAGCGTAGAACCTAATACTACAATAGTTTCTGGTGACGACTCGGCGAGATGTAGGCATAATTCAAATTCTCAGTATACTGCACTATGTAGGAAATATATTTCCATTTTTAATTGCACTTTCCTCGCCTTTGAATTTCTCTGCGCACTGATGGTTGTATATTTATATGATACATAACTAACTAACTAACTAACTAACTAACTACCCGTCTATAGCTAAGGTAAGTAACTAACTACCCAACTAACTACCTAACAAACCAACTGACCAACCGGCCAACCAACTGACTAACCAGTTAACCAACTAACTATAACCACCTAACTATATCGGCTTTCAATACACGTAATTCTTTCTATTATATAATTTATACATATTTTACGCGTGTCTTTTAACTATTGCACACAGGCGATTCAGGGGTGCGATGCCTGCGCGACGTTCAGTTTTCAATTCGCAATTTCGGGTGTTGACCAGCGATCGGAGCTACGATTTTAGTTCACATTCAAGTTCGAGGCACGTATTGACACGTAACGGTCGATTAATCGTTACAATAATTAAAAAGAAAAAAAAAAGAAACGGCGATTTTGCACGAGAGACGTGAGTTGAAAAAAATTAGCATTTTTCGTCGCAAACGTTTCGCGGGGAGAGAATTGCTGCAGTTCGTATCGACCCCGTATTCAAAGACTCATTCGTTAGGTTAAGATTCCGCGACTCGTTCCAAGTTTTTGTTTCCTTTGCAATAATTTTATTTTATTTCCTATATTTGAGTTTATAAATTCCGTCTTGAATTTTGCGAAACAAATTACAATTACGTGCCTGGATAAAGAAGAAACTACTTCAACACGTCAGATTCAACTCGAACGGTAAAAGAGAATATGACGAATCATGGTATTCAACGTTTTTCTTTTTTTACCAAAGATAAAAAGCTTTCCTTCCCTTCAATTTTCTCTTTTCTCCTAAAAAACTACAGGCAAGTGGTCATTCAACACGCCGGTCTCTTGAAATTGCGCTACAACGTGGTTATTACCACAAGTTCAGATTCTACATTATACGAAACTGGCAAGATGCGTATCTCGTTAAATAAATACGGCAGCACCGCACCCCTACGCCACGTCAAATCATGCACTCATTGTCTGCAGTTACCGATAAACTAGCGCACGTAATATGACAATGGTAATAATAATGACAATAACAATAATAATAATAATGATAATGATAATAGTGGTACAATACGACACAGCATGACGACGATGATAGTCGAATGAGAACGATAATAGTAATAATAATAATAATAATGATGATGATCATGATGATGATGATGATGATGATGATGATGATGATGATGATGATGATGATGATGATGATGATGATAGTGATAATAATAATAATGATAATGATCACAATAATAGTGATAATAATGACAAGAGCGAAAGCAGAGTGTGCAATAATGTCATCAGAAACAACGCTGCGTCTTTGCTCCGTTTTAAAAGAGTCACGGGTATGTCCGTTGGCATAGTTTGGTGTGTCAGTAGCCAGCCAGCCAGCCTGGCAGCAATGGAACGCGGCTCCGTTCGACCCGCATCCGGAAGCCGTTCTCGGTTCAGCGTCAACGGAAGTCGCGAAGAGACGGGCCTTGGCGGAGGGATGGTTCCTCGGTGTGATCGGCGTCGGTCTCCTTCGCCGGCTCGTCATTTTCCTTCTTCTTTTTCTTCTCCTTCTCCTTCTCATTCTTTTCCTTCTTCTTCTTCTTCTTCTTCTTCTTCTTCGGCGTCGTCGTTGTTGGGCGTACCTATTGCTGGGGAGGGGGAGGGGCTCAAACCGGAAGTGACGTAGCAGTGGTGTCGCTGGCGAGTGCGTGTTTACCATCACACTAGAAGACTAGGCGCCAGCCAGTCCTCATCCGCTAGCTGGACCGCAACCAAGAACACACTTTACCATTTGAACACACAAACGCTGATTAAGTATGGTGTCCGATCTCGAATTTAAATCATTTAGTATTCATCTAATTTACACGCGTGCCCACGTATGTGCAACTATCATTTACCAAAGCTCGCTACTCCGATACCATTCCCCATTTACCATCAAAGAAACAAAACGGGGATTCGAGATGTTTGCCATTTGGAATTGACAAACACGAGCAAAGAACAAACCGTATAATATTGATGCAAATCGGCACATGACACAACTAACAAGATATGTATATACCTAATGTACATTACAAGTGAGGTATAAAAAATTTTGCGTATTTCGTGCAATATTCTAAATACGCGCAAAGCGCCAAAGTCTGATGGAACGTTTCAAAGCCCGATGCTTGCTCGATAAAGTTTATAGGCTATTCGAATTGTCGAGATAGAATTTGACAGGGAGATCGGTACGGTGCTGCAATTCTTTTTCTATCAAGCTTCGCGTAACTCTTTCCGGGTGGTTAGTTAGTGTATCGAATACGCGACCCCCTCTAGCTGAGCCGACCCTGCGCAGATTCCAATAGGCACTTAATCGAAATTGCCCCACTCGTCACGAGAACACTCTATAACCGTCACGCTCCTCTGATGCAGGGGTATTTTATTTACCTGAGCATTCTCACGCGCGAAACATTCGACTTTGCTTATTGCAGCCTCGACTGTAATTTATCCGTCTGAAACCCCGGACAACCCTTTCCGTATCGTTTGGAATTTGCATGAATATAGGATACAAGTTTTTCAGAAATCGCGAACCCAAATAAAATAATTTTCACTATTGAACCAGCAACGAAACCATACCACCATAATTACTCAATAATATAAACACACAAACATGCGCGTTAAAGTTAATGTATATTTGCATAGTACGGACATTAGATACACATGCGGATAGGTCTCGAGTGTCCGGCTTCACTTTATTACGAACCTTGAAGACCTCGTATATAATTGTAATTTATGTCAGAGATAAATTTTTTTTATTCCCTACTACAGGGACCTTTTCTTTTACTATCCCTTACTATTCTCACAAATTCTGAGGTACTGTCGTAAACAAAAGATCAGGACGTCGTCATATTTGTATTTACCGGATTCCGATTAAAGGTTGAAAATATTTCGAATACATGGCGGCTTTTAAGGTGAAATATATTCAATCCGGACACTCGTTACATTATAAAAAACAAAAACCCAGATATTTCATAATATGGTGAACAAAATTCCATTGCAATAAGAATCATGCTGAAAATTCCACGGTGCACGGAGAGAAATTTTTGTCCAAATCCATAATCAACAGAGTTTTTTTTTCCTTCAGTAATGTACGGATTTCCAAACGTATGATTATATCGGAAATAATTAAATAGTGAGTGAAAAATTTATAGACAATAGCGTGCGAATTACAAGACAGTTATCAAACGTATATAAAAAACAAACACGTTCCTAACTCGACGAGCTGATACTCCGAGACCCAGACTGATTTTTTTCTCAAGGCATCCCAGTCAAGGTGGGTGAACAAAAAAAAAAAAAATAACAACACCAAGTACGAAATTATTCGACTGAAAAATATACAGTCTGTGCCTCGCAGCCGTCGAATTCAGGGAATTACTTATACGGGGTAGAAACCGACCTGGAACTGTTGCATGGGGTAGGCCATCATCTGGGCAGGCGGGGGCGGGGGTGGTGCTGCCGCCTGGACGCCGGGGGGCGCCGACACGGTGGTTGCGTGGTGCGGGGGAAGCTGGGGGCCTCCGGGAAGTCCCTGGCCCCAACCAGCGGCCGTTCCCGCCGCATGAACACCCATCCCCATCCTGCGGGAGGAAGAAAAAGGGTAAAAACCAAGGACGAGGCGTCTTTGGATACGAAAGTACGACAATCCCGGCGTATAACAATTGAATACCAGCGAATGAACAAATTGTCGAAGTCAAAGTATGTAATCTATAGGTGTGTGTGTGTGTGTGTACTAGATATGTTCTTAAGGGCAGTGAAATCGAATTTCGATCATCGCACCCCTCGAATTGGTTCGAAATAATTTAACGAAATGTTGCATTTTTTTTTCTTCCATATTTACCTACCCCTAAAAATTACAAGAAAAAGTAACGCTTGCTAAGTGTGGGTAAATATGGAGGAGGAAAAAAAAACATACGTAACATTTTTTTAAAATCATTTCGAACCAATTTTAGGGGTGCGACCATCGAAAATCCAATTCACTCTTCCTAAGGACATTTCCAATGTATACCCACGGTGATTTTGACATGACGGTTCGTTCGTTCACCGCTATATTTGCCTTACTCGAAAAGTGATCAGATATAGCGGGTAGTATCACGTGTTTCGCTCACCCCATGTATTGGGCCTGTTGGTAGCCCGCGAACTGTCCGTAGGTGTAACCCTGCATCCCCTGGAGGAATCCACCTGCGGCCTGCATCTGTGTCGCGGTTGTCGGATACGACTGGGGTGGATACCAGTAGCCGAGCTGTCCGGCACCGCCGATTCCACTTCCGACCCCCGCCACCCCCGCGACTCCAGCTGCGGCCGCAGCGGCTGCCGCCGCCGCCGCGTAGTAGGGGTAGGTCGCTGAGGTGAGCGTCTGCGGGGTGAAGGGAAGAGAAGAGAAGAGAGAGAAGTGAGAGGACGTTGAAACGTTGAAACGTTCGCAATCACGGTAACTCCTGGATAATTGCGGGTGGAAGAGGAGGAGGAAGGAGGCTGGCGGCGAAACGACCACCCTCCACCCCCCACCTCGACCCCCGGCATCCCGTGGAAAATAAAATTACCGCTCCGTTCTCACCTGTCCGGTTTGCTGGGCGTTGTTCGGATCTCCGCTCTCCTTTCCCCAGCTGCACTTCACCGTCTGTCCGTTTATGTCGGTGTTGTGGACCGCGACTATGGCGTGCGTCGCCGATTCTTTCGTGGAGAACCTGCGGGAGGCGGGGAATGAATTGTATTTATCGATTCTAAAACTTACCAGACTCACATCAATCACGACATCCCTCGTCGTACGGTGTATTTGCCAAGTAATATATTTTTTGCAGTATCGAGAACGAGCGGAGAATCGATTCCAGTTACGATACCCGTGCACCCCACTGCAGGGTGAAGTGCGTTACGGGTAATTATTCTCGGTTCGGTGTAATGTACGCGATATACGATGTATGTATATACACATACATGCATAGGTATGTACGTGCCCAAGTAGAAACCGCGGCTTTTTATCATCCCCGCGATTCTTATCTTATCCGAGATTTCTATAATGCGTACGTGACTCAGCGGCTAGACGGTTGTGCCGAAAACCGTAACGTGTCGACGGATTGGAGGGTGGGGGGAGCGCGTAAAAAAAAAAGAGCCGTCCGATAGGCGGGCCCCGTTTTTAACGGGGCATTATAAAAGTAATCTGGACTGCACACGCTTGTGCTCTCCGAGAGTTAAGAGTTAATAAAATGTTTCTATTATCGCGGGGGCTAGGAAGGTTCAACCCTGCAGATGGTTGAGTTAAGGGTTCGTTGCGTAAGAGATCGACTTCTTTTCTCTATCTTTCTCTCTCTTTTTCCCGCCGCTGTGCGGGACGTAAAATGGCAAATGGGGAAAAACGGGGTAAGGATGTAATGGCTGGAGGGAAAAGCTCACCCCCGTCCCCGGGGAAAACGGGATACGAACAGACGCGTCGCCCGGCTACCGTGCGGCATTATGAATTGCTATCTGCCGGGCGTCGTATATCGAAATATGTATATCCGAAGGGATCAGAGGTGGCGTTTTTCACTCCGCCTGCTTTTCCTGCCTTCGTGCTCTGTAGCCGGAGCCGCGTAAAGATATACCCAGGCAAAAGAGAGGAAGAGGATGGCGTCCGCCAATTTCCATCGCCAAAGTTCGAATCGTTTCTTATGAGATTTTCCGATGCCGTTTTCATATAACCGAACGTCTGCAGTGTATACACGCGTATAAAGGCGAGGTAACTCCGCGTGAGTCGCCTTTTCTCTCGTACAGCGCGCGTGCCTCTTTACATTATATTCTTACGTCGAATGAAAGGAAAACGTTTTCCATTCGACCAAAAAATCGCGTACCTTGTACGTAATAACTTCTGGGCAATAAATGTCTGGCGATATCGAAACGTTGAATGACTATCGATCCCGAAACGGAGCGTTGCATCAAGGCTGTAAGATCGAGCCGCCGGCGGCCGTTGACTCGGCTAGTCGTTGAATACGCGAATATTAGCGTTCGCTAATTAAAACTATGCCGGCTGCCCGACGACGGTTCGCGAAAAATAGCGGGTGAAGTTCGAGAGTAAAGGGCGAGTCGCGGGGTCGGGAAATTTCGCGGTCTGCAAATTGAGCGGTGGTGTACCTACCCACGGATGCCGGCATTCGGCGAGCCGAGGGTGACTGGCTAATTCGTTGATTAAAAATTCAAATGAACCTGGAAGACTGAGTTTCGCTCGGTGGAAGGATACGTGCATGATTCGCGGGAACTCCGGAGGGGAGGGGGGGGGGGGGTGAAGGGAGGCAAAAAAAAATCGCTCAATTCGTTTCAAAATCACGGGTTGGACGGGACACGGACGGGGGCGATGTGCGAAAAAGTTTGAAAGAGTCGGAAAATAAAGCGCGCGAGTTCTTGCCGGGGGCGCGAAAAAGGATCCCGGCCGCTTCAAAGTCGCCGCAGGTCTGACGGATACCCGGACTTTTGTGTCCGGGCTGCGAGGGTTTGTTGGGGGTTGTTTGTTTGTTCTCTGTGCGCGGGGGCGGTTTTATTCAACTTTTCCGCATCGGGGTTGAGGCGGGGAATTAAAAGCCGACGAATCGCAGGTGAAACTCTTGGCATCCGAAAGGGGGAAATTGTACGTCGATTTGCAGTGCATATAAGCGACGTTTGTACGACGAACGGTAATTATTCTGGGCAGCCGAGCGCGAGCCATTTCTTTGTACGCGGAAATGGGCCGAGAGTGGAGGGAAATTGACATTCATATAGAACGGAAAAAGCTCGGAGTTACTTCGGCCGAGGCGCTCTCCCGAGTTCTTTTCTTCTTTAACCTTTTCTTTTTTACCCTCCTCACTTGCCTTTCCTTGTACCGGGGCGAATCACTCCCGAGGAAATTGATCCGGGTGTTCGAATCTGTTGCAAACGTCAACGTTCAATCGACGAAACGATCATCGCTAGGGGAGGAGAGCGAACGACGACGTTTGCTGTCTGCGGTTACGCGCCTCTGCGATTTTTACTTCACTCGCGAAAAATTGGCGCGGGTAATTGATGCTCTGTAGATTTGATCGAATGCGGAAATTACGAAGCGGAGCACAAACCGAACCCGAATATTGTGCGGGTAGAAAATTTAACACGTAATTATAGACATTTAATTTCACTCGGTTACTAATTAAACAGGCTCGATAGTCAATGGCGGAATTTCAACCGGTTATACATGAATGACCGAGTGGCAATCAACGATGGAATTTCACCTGCTTGATATTTGGTGGAATGATCACAGAGTGGTGAAATAACGCGGGGGATCGGGATATTATTTTCGATCAGAAATGAACCGCGGCGTTTAATCAGAAGTACGAGGTTCAGGCCCAATTGCGAATCGAACAACATCGAGTAGCTGCTGCGGTTCTAACAACGCGAGAATTGAAGAGGTTGAAATCGACGTAATCAAATACCGTATTCGAATTTTAATAAATCATCGTAAGCCCTCGTCTACGTTGAAGCAGACGCGCGTGCCGCGCGTGTGTCGGTGAATTGGCTCAAACGCGACTTTCACGCGGTAAAAAACCCCGGCGTGCACACACGCGTCGATCGATTCGCGAGCGGGGGATGTTACGTAGAATTAAATAAAAGCGAACCCTTACTCGTAATTGAATTATCAACTTTACCGCGTTATCAGGGCTTTCAGTCTACCCGGCCGCGTTGATAATGAGAAAGTGAGAAAAGAAGAAAAAAGAAAAACAAAACGCCACCGGCAATTTATCCATACAATCAACAACATTCCCGCCGATCGATAAAACTCGAATTTCAAACGTCTACTTTGCGATTAGACCATGCACATACCTATTATACCGCACGTTTCTGAATAGGTCACTGTGTAATTTGCTAATGGCGAGCATATTCCGTGACAGACATACGTATATGTTCGTATATCGAATGCTCGCGGCGCGTGTCTTTCGGGTTAGTCACGGCGAAAAAAGAATCGTGTCGACGAACCCCTTGAGACGAATTGATTCTTGTTCTTGAATTTTGAAAACACGTGATCTTACCCATAATGTTTGGCACTCGGTTGGTATGAAAAATTAGCTGCTTTTGGAAGATACGGCATGGAATTTTTAGAAAATAACCGTTTCGACGAATCGAATGCTTACAAAGACATCCGCCACATCCGTCACATATTTCGTTCCGAGAGTTTCCAGCCCCTGAAAAAATGTGCGATCCGTGGTGTAAAAATAGCAAACGAATCGACCCCCGTAGAGCCAAGGAGAAAGAACGAAGCCAAGACTCTCGAGACTTTGGGACTTTGGTTAACTCGTCGGTGTGAGGGGGGGGGGGGGGGGGGAGGGGGGCGGTAAGAGCATGCATGGGCACATACGGACCGTAAATCGTGGTGATCGCTTCTAGGCTCGTGCCTCCGCTTTGCGGCGGCGGTCGCGTGTGTCCGGCTTGCGTTGGTGGTCGTGGGGATCGCGGTGCAAATTGATAGTCCGTGCAGATCGTGATCCAGCACGTGAATCCTCGAGGAACCGAGCCGGAAGGTATCCCTGGAGTTATACGATATCGCGTATCAAGCTACACCGAAACTAAGTACGGAATCGACCAATAAATGCACCGCGATGGCCGATTCACCTCGAAAGATTAAGGGCAGACGTACGCAGAATCAGTTACGATCTACAACCCCTACAGAGATTTACGCCGTTCGCTTACGCGGTTCCCTTCCTCATTCCGTCAATCGCCGACGTTATTACGCGATAGATTCTTTTCACATACCGAACGACGAGGGATGAATGTATGAAAAATCAAGGTAACACAACGTAAGCATGTTGAAATATTATTATATTCACAATGTTATTCCACTCACCTGACAAACGCGTATCCCTTATCCTTGAAGACGCGTATCTCCTGTATGGAGCCAAAGGGCGAAAAGGTTTTCTGCATGAGTTCTTCGGTGAGACCGTTTGTGAGGCCTCCGCAGTAGACGGTGCAGTTTGTGGGGCTGCTTTGATTATAAACTTCGTCGAAAGTGAGCGGCTTTGAGTTTGCTGTAAGCAGGGGAACAACTACCTCTTAGCTGATATTCCGAGTAGGTCGGTTGGTAAAACCTCGGATGACTCGCCGGCTCGCCAAACGCCAAAGCCAGACGCTTTCGCCCCCCCCCCCCCCTTCATCACCCTTCTTTTCATCTCTCGTCAATTTTTTATCCCCCCCCCCCTCGATCCCTGCTTTCAAATCGCGCATCTTACGGCACGAAAGTTTCGTTAAACGAAGACATCGCCGGTGAATCCCTTTCCCTCCCTTTGTTTTCTCCTCGAGTGAAGCGGCGTCGCGTCGGGCATCGGCGTTGCGTGACGCTTGCGAGGGAGGCTGGTTTCGTTTGGTTCGGTTATAGGCAAAGCGTGTATTATGGGTATGTACGCCGGCCCGTAAGTATATAAGACAAAGTGCCGGGGATTCCCGGCACACGCATGCCCGGGTGTACATACCCGACTACACGCGTACAAACACACACACAGACGCGCGCGCGCGAAATGCGATAAATTCAAGAGCGAAGACGACCCCGACCACCGTCTTGTACAGTGTACGTACCCACCGCAGGTATACGTGCATTACGTGTGATACATCTACGTGTACTCGATGTTATACTCTATCTTGGAAATTCTCAAGTTATTATTCAGCCCGAAATTGCGCGGGTGGATGATACCGTGCGTGCGATGCGCACGTAAAGATTAGCCGAGTCACCTACCTGCGATCTTCGTGCGTATTAATAATATATGTCAAGTATTTGTGTCAAAATTTCTTATCATTTCTATTACGTTATTCCAGTTCTTCATACGCATCGTAGATGTATATCGTACCGAGGTAGGACTGACTCTGGGTCACGTCTACACCCCTGAATTCATCGCTGGCCCGATATAATGTATACGGTGTACGTTATGCGATTATATATAGTGCGCAGAAGCGTGTTAATATTATAAATTGCAACTATGATAATTATTATTTCATACTATATAGAATATTGGACGAAAAAGTGTTATTTAAATTTTATAATTGTGGAGAAAAAAATAAATTTTATGTACCAATTATTTTCAAGAGCATATCAACACAGAGGTGGAAAAGACGAAGGAGACAGAAAATTCGAATTGAAAACGAAATCAAAATACTACGTAATTGCAGAAAGACGTACGATATGTATTATGTATACCTATGTACATACACAGAGAGACAGAGAGAGAGACAGAGAGAGAGAAAGAAGAAAACGATAGTAATGAAAAGTCAATCAACGATGTATAAAATACGATACTATATAAATATACTTGGACGAAACGTTCACAGTATACACAAATTTCCATACAGTTATACACACAGTATGGGCTCAATGCCTAATTACATGTACATACTATACACACTATGTGACAATACATACAGAATAAAATATGTTAGTGGGTAGACACAATAATAATACATATATTTAGGTAAGAAAATGATGGAGGAATATGCTTGAAAAGAGAGAAAGTAAAATCTGAAAAAAAACAAACAAAAAATGATTAAGTAAAATACGAAAGAAACGAAACGATAATAAAAAGAAATAATCGTTTTCGTAAACTAGGAGAGTAAATCGTACTCACTAGAAATTCTCGGCATCATCCTTACGTATATTGTATTATCCAAATAGCTGTACTTGTTGTATACGTATAATTAACGAGCGAGATCCCAGTCAATATTATGCCGGGTGTCTAGCTGGGTAGTTACTAATTTCTCTATTTCCATCTACGCACGCGGCTGAAGAACGCTGAGTGGTTATACACAGACTCTACTAAATCCACATCACTCTGTGTGAACGGAAGAGACGTGTACACGTATATATATAATGTATACGTATCACCTGTGCGTTGAAGAGAGTGCAGGGACGGGAGGTAGAGAAAGAGAACGGAGGAAAAAGAAAAGCAGAAAGGGAAAAAGTGAAAAAAAAGAAAAAAGGGAACGAGATGTAAGCGTAGGGTGGCAAGGAGGGAGAGAAATAGCGAAAAAAAAAGAACGCTGAACAAAACTCGGCGCAGAGAGAATTCATGATGAGGGTAAAACCATCCTCGTCGGTTTCAAAGGTCTCCCATATAACCCTGGCTACATCCACTGGAGCGCTTACAACACACTATAACGCGGTGTTATATACGCCTAGAACCCGCGTATGCCATCAAGTATAACGTAGTGAATCTGCACACGAGAATCTATGCATATCCCTGCTTCTATATTCAACCGTGCAGCAACGCCGGCTATAAGGTACTCTGACGTAAGGGCGGAAGTACACGCGCCTCTCTCCGTGTTCCAGACGTAGACTGCACCCGCTGCATATTTAACCTCTATACTCGTATCTGCGCCGAGGAAAGATGATGGTACACGATTCTGAGTGAAAAACTTGACGATTGTTATACCTGCTTCAACCGATTTTTACGCCATTCGAATACCTGTCGACTTTTCGTCGCGCAATTTTTTTCTCCTTCATTCGAGATGGCGGTACTTTTTCAATCTCGCCAATCTTCACCCCGACTCACCGTTTTAAGGTCAGCGGGTCGGTTTTTTATCTTGGAATTTTTTCGAAACCACATTTTAATCATTCTTTGGCTAACGTTCGCAATGACTTTCCGATCAATTTTTGAACTCCGGCGATTGGTCACATCGACAGACTTGGCAAATATATTTGGTCCAAGTTTAACGTAAATCAGATAGGATTGCAAGAATATTTTAACTATCTTCACCAGCACTATGTCGAATTCCTCATTTTAAAAGAAAAAAATTTTTTTTTTCTGTTTATCAGGGAGAATAATCATCGAGTGCAAATTTGAGGAAACAGGCGTGTTAAAGCCCCTAAAATTCCGCCCCCCCCTCCCCCCCCCCCCCCCCCTGGGGATCAGCTAGCTCGGTACACGGGTGCTCGTTTAACGCTGCAACGAGCTGGATGTCCGTAGAGCCGAGCGGGTCGTTTGTTATCTCGGTTTCAGGTATGTCGGTCGTCGCTCCATGTCACGGGAAGATGAAGCTCTCCGCTCGAGCCCGCCGACAAGAGTTTCCTGGGCGAGGGCGCGTGTGGCCGGCCTATATCCACATCCAGCCCATTAGGCAGCTGATTACACGGACATCCCGTCCGCGCGGGGTGACGCGACACGCGGCGATGCACCGACGTAGATTACCCACCCCCACCCCTATCCCCCATCCCCGCAGTCAGCTGCCGCGAGTCTATAACCTTCAGGGGGTGTCAGCCAGTAGGAATACGAGAGGGATTTTGGGTCCAGATTCCTACTATCGACACTTACCGGCATCTTGCCCAGACTCAAGCCTTTCTCCGTTATACCTTGACCGTTGGTAGGAGGTAAGACAGTGAGATTGTTGGTAAAGCAGCGTGATTTTGACCACCGGTCGATAAAATTGTCGACAAGACAGTGTGGTTCGAATTTCGGTAGATGAAATTGTTGGTAAGGCAGCCCGATTGTGACCTTCGTGTAGGTAGAGCAGGAGTCGATTACTGTAACGTCATCGAGGAGAAGGGTTCGAGTCCGGATGAGACGTCGTCAAGGGTCGGCAGTAAGAATCTAGACCCAGAACCCCCCTCGTATCGCTACTTCCACCTCTTATTTTTCGCTTTCGGTCATCCGCTACACCTAGTTTCGATTTTTCGAACCCGCGGGGGGATGAAAGGCAGAGCGTGTATTTGATGACGAAGTCCGTCCGTCGGGCAAGGTGAATTATTTGAGTTCTGGTAGGCGAGGGTCGTGTGTCGGGGGCGGCAGGGGCGGTGCTCGTAACTTATCGGGAACTTGTCGCGCGGCCGCAAATGCACGGATATGAGCGGAAAGAGAGCGTAGAGATAGCGAGTGGGGCGGGGTGAAATGACGGGGGCGATGATGCGGAGGCACGCGCGCTTACTTTTATGGGGATTCGTATGGGGCGTGAAACCCGAACCGGAAACGCGTGCACGCGCCGAAACCCGAGCACTCTGTAGCAGCCACAGCGAGCAATAAAGTAACGGATCACAAATTCTGATATCTAGGCAGGTATTATACACGCTTCTTGTGCTCCGATATCGATTCTGTTGAAATACAAATTTCCCTACAGGAATGTATAGCCGGAGGAGGCACTATAACGCGAGATTAGGGGCCATTCAAATATTTTGTCACGTTTTTTTTCGTGGCGGGGTTTCAGGAAAGAGGATTTCTCAATAACGACCCGGTGATTTAGGCAACTTACGGCCGGGGAGGGGGAACGAAATTTGTTGTTCTACACTCCGTTGCCGCGTGAAAATGAGATAAAGAAAATTTTTTTTCAACTCGTGAAAATTCGTTTTACGATTTTAGCGTCTCAATTTTAACGCAATATCACGTGAGGGCCCTTTAACTGCGTTGTCGAAGTTGATCGGGTTGACAGAGCAATTTCTCGATAAGGAAGAAGAAAAATGTGTATAACAATGGAAGAACCGATGCAACTTTCGTTGCAAGAGATTCGATTTTTAACGAGATTTTTACTCGATCAACGGAACGGAATACGAAAGAAAAAGTAATACAGGGTCGATTTTTATTCAAGATAAAATGAATAACCGAAATAAAGCGTAACAAGCAAAAAATCTATATGAACCGACGTTTCATATGCAACGCGCGTAAAATGTACATCTCCTTTCACAATATTTCACGATATTATACACAGATATACGCGTGTGCGTCTGTATGTATGCTTACGGCAGATTGCACCATTACCTGACATCTGAAGATTGACGTCCAAGTGTCGATGCGAGCATGGAAAAGTCGGCTGAAAATTAGTCATATTCGTACCTACATACGCATACAGATATCCACGCACACCCGCTTACGCGTGTGTATGAAAAATTGGCGAAATTTTGACGCAGAGGTAAGAAGCAAAAAAAAAAACATCGAAGCAGACGTCACATTATTCGCGTTACACGTTTGAGCTTGTAAAAAGGTGGAATAACACGTGTAAATAAAATACCGTCGCTGTGAGTACTTTGACAAGTGAACGAAAGATTGTATCCTTTGATGTGATTTGAAATTGGCTTATTTTATTCTTCAAAAAATTACGTGCACAGATAATCAATCTAATATTGTCAATTAATCGCGAGTTTCATACGCTGTCCTATAATTAAGAAGGAAAAGAGGAACTTTGTAGAAATAAAATGCATCTCCGACAGCTTCCGGGGCTGGCGTTGTAGGTAAGCCACAGGTATGTAGGTACATGCAACGCACCGCATCCCTCGACTCCGGCACGTTGACGTTGTTCAAGCGGAACGATTTTCGCGGCGTCGCGCCCAATCGAACCGCCACACCTTCTGATTGATATTAATTGGAAATCACCCGCTCGCTGCACCCCGACTCACACGTCGTTCGCCCATTTGTTCAACACTTTGATCACACCCGGCTTCCGGTCGACCGCAGCCTCGGTTCGCTAGTCGATCGAGTAATTCTAAAACGGCCCTATTGCGACAGGTAGCGGTTATCCTTTTCCACCTTGCTTCGCACTGCCGAATCTGCTTTTTATTCATATTTTGAAAGAAGAGATTGTGTGGAAAATAATTGATTTTTGTAAACGACGATCAAATTGTTTCTCACGGTAGTTTTCGTAAACTATTTCCTCTTTTTGTTTTCTACATTTCTCTTCCTGAATATTATTGCACGTTGTAACAAACGGGGCGACCTTTTTGCGAGTCTTTTTTATGAAGAACGTAGAAGAAAAAATTCGGAATGAAAATATTCCTTACCCGTTACCTTCCTTATTCTGTAACCCTTGGATTTCACCAATTTAATTCTCGTATCAGGAACATGCGCGCAAGATATTGTATGTGACCGATGCCGTTACATTCATAAAAAGTGAACGAGTAAGATGAAGAAAAAATTATAATATAAGTGTCATACGTACAAGGTAGTATAGTATTAATTATGAAGCATGCGGTTATACGAAGCCAATTGATATAATACGTATTTTGAAAAGAATAAATTACCACTCAGAGGACTATCAATTTCCTGTATAAAACATGACAAATCAACCGACTCTGGCTCGTGAATATAACGATGATGATAATGATATATCGAAAAAATATAAGTCTAAAAAATATACAACGTCTGCGTATACGTATCCGATATACCTAGTATATAATTCAGCACCCGTCATAAGTTACAGAGTAAGATGCGAACAGGTAAATGTTCCGGATTTGAATAAAGTGTATCCGATTGAGTGGAAAAAAGAGTTCGAAGAAAAATAAAAATAACAGAAGACCGAGGGACGATTACAGAAGTGACAAAAAACAGACGTAAGAAAAGTATTAACGATGTAACCCGTCGGTTGATTGAAAAATAGATGTGGCGTTGACTTGAAACAAATTCACTGTCGTTTGTAAGTAAGGTAGAGATTTAACGTGTTGAATATGTCTCGCCAGAAATTCATCGATAATGTAAATAAATATGTGTGCATCTATCAAAGTGAATGGAAATTGATTCAACTTCGTATGGTAAATAACTAATAGGTATAGTATAACTAATAACAATGAATAATAAAAATATCGAGATCAAAATAAGTAATACATACAGTATGTAAAAATGATATAATAATAGTAATGGTAATGATAATAATAATAATAATAATAATAATAAAATTTAGAGATAATATAGTATGATGTAAGAGTATAAATAGAAGGATATTCAAGTTAAACAATTAAGTGAGTATACAAATAATTAGGTAAGTATATAATAAGTGAGTTAGTGAGTATAAGTAGATCTTCATCTAATATAATAGCAACGATGATGATGATGATGATGATGATGATGATGATAATAATAATAATAATAATAATAATGATAATAATAATAATGATAATAATAATATTAATAATAATAATAATAAGGACAAATGAGAGTTTCAAGATAGCGTTTTGGATTTTTGATTAATTTTGTTTGTTTTTGTTTTTGGTACACTTACACACTTGCTAAATCCCACCCTCTCTTTCATAGTTATCTCCTTAACTCCTGCAAACACCCTCCTGCAAAATATCCTGATTAAAACGAAGTGTCGATAAAGTTTTATTTATTTTCACATCATTCGATTTCTCCGTTTTTCATACTCGAATCGATTAACTTTCAACTTCTCCTCCTGTTTTTTCCTGAGTACTTTATACTGTAAATTTTCTCTCTTACACTCCCTCGCACTCGATATCTCGCATACTCTTTTTCGTCCAAAAATGTCATCGAATGAAAAACCATCGCAGCCTCGCCAAAGCGATCAACGTATATTTCGGATTCCGAGGTCAGCGGGTAAAATCGCGCAATTCCACATTTTCCGCACACTGATACGTTAATTTCAACTCCATGCCGAGAACGTTGCGGATATTTCGTAAATTGAATATCGCCTCATTACCGGGGGTCTTTCCGCACGTCCAACACCGCGTATAATGTAACCGTATCACGGTCGTTTCTTTTTATCTTCAAACTCGCGGTGAATCTTCAATGAAGAAAAATATCACCGATAACGCGACCCACGTAGGATCGATATATAAGTTATATATATTTGTATGCACGTCTCTACGTGTGCGTTACACAGACGCAGCCTGTATTGCTTCACGTCCCCGGAAAGAAGCGGTTCGAACAATTCAACGAAACGACGACCCTGTTGTGTCAGCTGCGGGCTGCGGTATCGTATACAGGTATAATACAATGTCAACGGAGCAATTTTATCGTCCCGATATACTAACGATAAGATCTATTCCACAAAGCCTTAAATTCCTTACCACTCACTGGCTATACACGGGGTGAATTCCTATCGTAAGAAATTTCACCGCAATTTATGCCGCTGAAACTTTTACTCTTCTTCGATAAATATTTTTATTACTTCCCGTCTCTTTGCACTCTCCTTTCAATCTCTGATCAAGATAAGCGATTATAGTTTGAATTAAATGGTCTGGGAATTATGAGCGAGATTTTTTCTCTCATGGATACATGCGGAAGTTGTGAAGAATTTTTCTTTAACACGCATGATTCGAGATCTGAAAGTCGATTCGAACCTTTGGAAGCGTTGAAAATACCCTGAGATGTGAAATTTGAAAAATTTGAATTAAATAAATAGCGAAGAGGTCAAAAAACGTCAAGAAAAGGAAGACGATTCGTTTGACTTAATTTATTATAGTTATTTTTGTTCCGACATACGTATTCTCGACATTTATTCTCAAACACTTGGTTACTCGAAACTCGTAAAGAGAAACGCTGCCACGGTACATCGCGAGGTTCTGGCTAAAGTTAGTGTTCCGGCGAATTTGAGTAAGGCTGAAGAATTATTTCTTGGCACGCAGAATCGAAGTAGCGTCATTGTCCACGAAAATATATTAAGATACTTTGTTGACGTTGGACCTTAAATAACTTTTGAATGATTAGATTTATCGTAAAATGTTACGAGACCATTTTCGCAGATCGTTCAATTCCCTACAAACATACGTTATGATTTTATTAGTACACTAATGCATTGACGAGTTGTAAAATTCCAAAGTTGTAAAAGAAACTTTCCCATGTTAATCAAATGGGAAATAGAAAATCGCGATGATACGTCTCTAAATATTAACGTTAAGAGCTCAAACTTGAACAGCATTCGTTTTTCGTAATTTGGAAAAATATTTTTTAGTCGAATTTTGAAAAAAAAGCCCCTTCTTTCGATTCGCTCCGATATATGTACACAATATACATGAGTGTGTGTGCGTTTAAGAGATACTATAAGTTGTGTAATGAATCGTTTAAAACTGTGCAACACACATTCATGCAAGATATTATAGAATATTGACCGATAAAATAATTAAAACAAGACAAAAGATAGAGAAGAATCTCGAGTTACGTACTCAACTACTTACACTCAAGAATGGTAAAATTCTCAGGTGTTTGAAACTTGGCAGACTTTCAGATTTCGCAACAGAGGCAACTCAGCGCGAAATAAAATTGTCATCGGTGAGAGATTCTAAACGATTGTACCGAGAGTTATGTAGTAATTGAAAGAGCAAAGTTGTAAAGGGAGAAAATTGAAAATTGACACATGAGAAAAAAAAAAAAAAAGAAAATGAGAAAACGCGGTCCAGGCGTAAGTGACGGAGAGAGAGAGAGAGAGAGAGAGAGAGAGAGAGAGAGAGAGAGAGAGAGAAAATCAGAGAGAGATAGACAGTTAGGTGGGATTTGAGTAACGAGTGAGTAAACGAAGCAAGGGACCGGACGGTCGGCCGTTGGGTTTAAGGGACGGACGGCAGGCGGTGACGGCTGACGGAGAAACGTGGTAGCCTAGCTGGTACCGCGGATGAGAAAAGACGTAGAAATAAACGGCCGAGTAAACAAGTAAACGCACAGACAAACAAGCAAACAAACGAACGAATGAACAAACAAACAAACAGACGAGCAAACGAACAAACGGAGCGGTAAATAATAGCGCTTAACGGGGGTCCAAAAAAGGGGGGGCCCAGACCAGGGGGTGAAACACATTCGCAGCCCTTATGCGGGGGCGCGAAATCGTCGCGGAACGATACCTGCGCGAAAATTACACGGAAAGTTTAACGGCCGGGGTTACTTTGCTCTCCTGGCAAGAAACTCGTAGGATGGGGATGGGGATGGGGGCACGTCTTTATTAGGGTTGATAATGTCTCCGCTGCTGAGCGCGCCTGTTTATTTCGTAGCGCAAGCTCGCTCTGTTTTCTTGAGATACGTAGGTATGTTTCACCGCGAACGCGACGCGACGTGCGGCCGTTCCGGCGCGGTCTAACCTCTCCCCCCCCCCCATACCCTCCTCCGCCCGTCTCGTAACCCTTACTTACCAAACTTCCGTGAGTTTCTATCCCCTACGGCAATAACGGAGACAATGGAAATAAACAATGTTTTAATGCCACCCCCGTCACACCGCCAAGTTCACCCGATTCAAGCCCCGCGTAGCACGCATGTAGCCTTGGGCCCAATTCGTAACAAGCTCGACGTATTCTCGGTACCGAAATTGAGGCGAGGTATTTTATTCAATCACAAAAGTAGAACTCAGTTTTGGCGTAACTCTGACATTTGTGTCGTTGAAGGTTTTCCACGTTCTTCATTATTAATGGGAGTGAAGCAGATATCGCAATCACGTGGGTAATTAGTTCTGAAAATTGTTATTTAAGTGAGTTGAAAACGGAGGTGAGTTGAATACCTTCGTGCCTTTTAAACCAGCCGATGAATTTATTTGCAGGTATACGTATATTATGGGTATGAAGCGTAAAGCTATTCTCGAGTGAAAAGTGGCGAAGGAAAAGTTTTATTTACCGTGAACAAACGTTCGCTTGAAAGGGTAGCGATGCAAATAAACGATTAAGTAGATTTCAACTCGGGGCTTTCATTCTCGTTGACATTTCACAGTCCGGGTCTCGCCGCAACCACACCTAGCCCGTAGGCAGGTGCTCTCTGACCCCACGGTTCGTGAATTTCAAAATTGTTTCGCATCAGTTCTCTGTACAATCAATGCTCTTCAGACTTTAGCGGCTAAACATTCTATAGTGACAGTTGTTTTGACTCCTTGTTCCCACTCTTTAGCCTCCGTTGATGGCAGGGTCTCTAAATTTATTTCATCTTGACTAATTTTTTTTTTTTTTTTATCGATAACCTGTCTTTGTTGCCGATATCGTGTTCAACCTATTAGCGAAAACTACTATCCGGTGGCTTTGTCGAGACAATTTAAGAGGTGGCATGCTAACCGCAAATACTCGGTTTGTAAAACCTGTTTGAATCGGTAAAGTTTTAAGTTCTAAACGTTGAAGTCGAATCGTCAGGATAAAACTGAAGGGACCCATCATTCGAAAACTAGAAATCACCAGCAACAAGACTGTGCACTATGGGTTATTCTCAAAGAAATAGATTATTAAAATACATTCAGTCGTGACAAAGATGGATCGTCAAACGTAAATCAAATCATCGTTTCAATTTCGTAAGATAATTAGCCATCGTGCAGGAGGAATCTCGACAGAGTTTCTTCGCGAGCTCTATATGTATAGGTAGTCTCTTTCGCGAGAGTTGACGTTGAAAACGATTTCCGCACGTGGGTGTAATTTGATGAAAAATGAGAATATGTACGACGCTACGAAAGTGAGAGAGAGAGAGAGAGAGAGAAAGATGGAGAGTCGACGCGAAGCAGGTGAAACGTGCGACGACCAATTCGTCAGCAATTTGGTTAAAACGTTGCCGGTAATATCGAAAATGCTTACGCGACGAAGAGGCGTAGGATAAGAAGGGATAAAAGAAGGAAGAAAACGTTTGACATATTGTCAGTTGGAGAATGATTTGACAAAATAGGTGCCTTTCATCAAACATCCCGGGCGTGACTTAGGTGGCACGTAAAAAGATGGATTCTAAAATATCTCTTGGGGTGTCGGGCTGTGCCTGTGTCGCATAAATCTTTTCCACCCCTCGCGCGAACCTGGATAACGGCCGCTTCATTCCTAGTCCGAAATTCTTTCACGCGTGGCTCGAGTTCCCGGTTCCCGGTTCCCGGCGCTATGACGACTGGGAAAAGAGGAAAAATACCGAGGAAAAATTTCACTCGGTGAAGCCCTCAGCGTGAATCTCTATACGTACAGCGAAGTACACCCTGTATTATCGGGGCGAAGGACTTTCTCTCTCTCTCTCTCCAACTCTCCGCACTACCTGCAGCAAAGATTTGTGGTCTCGGCATAAATTGGGGCATATATTCACCCTTCCACTTTCCTAATAGATTGGCGCCCTCAATAAAGGGGTTGCCTTCGATGTCCCCTCCGCAACTCTGTGTTGTGTTCGTATTTCCACGTACGCAGGCCTGATTTGATACATCAAGGCACACAAGCCGTTTTCTATAACAGTCAAATAGACCGTGACAAGGTTATTCATACTCGGAGGACGTTGATATTCTATAGTCAATACAAACGTTTCCGTTCCGAAATATTTTCTCCGATATCGCGCACGATATATCAAACTGAGGTAAAATTTTTGAATAATAAATTTTTACCGAGACATGCAACTCGGAGAATAATATTCCAAACGTGATATTTTTAACCGTACGTATACAAATATACACGTCCAACGAGGGTGCGGAGGAAAAGAATAAAACTATGAAAAGCCCGTGCAATTTTTATCACCATCCTTTTTCTCCCGACGCGACGGGGAAAATAAACAGAGGGTGGTCACGCGTGTCGCCATTCTCCTTTCCTTTCCCCCCGACCCCTTTACGAACGGACTGATCGCCACAGCCGGGGGTCGGAGACGATGTCTAAAAAGCCCTCGCGACGGAGAACAACGTTCGGCACTCGATGGTGAATGGGGCGCCCCGCCGTAAGCCTACCGTCGATGTCGAGGGGGAGGGGAGGTCAGGAGGCGTCGGCTCTATGGATTTATACCGTCGATTCTCGACCGGGCTTCTCTCCCGAGCTTCCGAATGCTTCTCGTCGCGGGTGGCTGCACCCCGTGTCCAGCAGCGGAGGCGCCCCCCGGCTACGCGGCTGAGTGGCTCGGGCGCCTTTTAACAGACTGGTGAGGATATTCGAGAGAGAGAGAGAGAGAGAGAGAGAGAGAGGAGGTGAGAGAAGGCGCGCAGAGGATCAATTTCGGGAGAGGAACGGAACGGCGAAGGGTTGGACGCCCCTGGGAACCGCGTGCCGTGTGCCGGGCTAATTATTCCAAGTCTCGCGGAGTGGTGTCATGCCTGCAATAATGCCGACGATGGAGGGATATTAACGACGGGAGCTAGTCGGCCCTCCGTAACGTACTTGGAACAAACGAGCCGCCTGGTACCAACTACGCAAAAACACGAAACTCGTAAAAGTATTGCCGCTTCCGCCTCCGTCTCTTCCTCATCCTCATCCTCATCCTCCTCCAGTCCCCTTTGACCCCGGTAAACAGCGTCGCAACGGAGTCCTTTTCGCCAGCTCGTCCTCTTGACCGAGTTACTTTTCATCCCGGGGGAAGCGTTCAATGTTTACGAACGCCGCTCGAAGCCTCCGCGTGCGGGGACGTTGAAAGCTCGCGCAGTTCGGCCACCCCCCACATTTTTCGCCAGTGTTGTCGTCGCTGTTTCAACTACGACTATTGTTTTTGTGCTATACTTCTCAACCCGCGTTATAGATATAACAAGGGGAAGCAGGAAGCCGGACGATTATCGCCGCTTCGCGTTAAAGCGAGACCCGCCAAATCGCAAGTCTCGAAAAAACTCGATCCGGGGACCGTGATGAGAGTCAACGAATTAGGCCGAAATTAGATTTCCGGAATTCGGTCCGATCGAGTTAGCCTCCGACGTCAGCTAGCCGGGGGTGGGTTGCGCGTCTGTCCACCCCCGCCTCCGGCTTCGTCCCCGCCTCAAGCCCCGGTGACGAAAACTTTGCCGATTACGTCTCCCGCTTCTCACGTGTGTGCGCTCAACAAGCGCACACCGATGGAAAATTGAACGCGAATAAACAATACACTCGGGCCAACTCTCGGCTGACGATGACGACAAGCTCGCGACTGAACGAGTTCCTAAGTTCGAGTTTCCCGCTAGCTGCGAGGAGAGGAACTAGAAGCGAGAGCGGGATAAAGGGTGGTAGGCAGAGAGAGAAAGAGGGAGGGGGGAAAGGAAAGAGGACTTGGCACCGAGCAGGTGGCGGGGTCGTCGCTTTCCGTTGCGTAAGACCCTTAATTTAATATAATTTGCCTAATTTCATTGCGGGACGGGGACCGCGGTAGGCCCAAAGCCGGTTCCTCCGTAACGATTGCGCGTTATCCGCTTCCACCCCCGAGCTTTGGCCAACTTTGCACCGGGAGGCGGTAACCCAGGCCGGGCGACGACGGCGAACAATGATCACGGTATAGCCATAATTATCACGAGGCGGGTGCCGAGTCTTTCTCACTCTCGCTTGCACTCTCGCTCTCACTCGGCACGGCGCTGAGGGCGAGGTACGAAACGAAGGGCAGGCGCGTGTATCTGCAAGCTGCAGAGTCTGGCTTACGGAGTATCCGTAACCCAAATGTACCCGCCGACGTACGTCGCTATCCCAGAGACATCGTCGCTGCGGTGGCGGAGTTAATTATCCCGGAACGACGCGCCGGCATCGAACTACCCCCTCCGATCCAACCCTCCGTTGGCTCTACAGTTGCAAGGCTCGGTTCGTCGATTTGCCGGAAAACCGGCGAGACAGCTGACGAAGTATATACGAATAAGATGTAACAATTTCGATTTCAGAATAAATGGACTGAAAATTTGTACGTAACGCGTTAGGTATGTTTTCCGCAGGTACGATTGAAACTAAGCTAGGAGATGGAAGTGGATGGGTTGAATAAGCGGAAAAATACATTAACACGGAAGGAAAAATATTCTAGATCTTACAACTCCTGTGGTGAACGTATGAAGTGGAATTTTTTGGAGTTAAATGTACAGCAGTTGAGCGACGAGATCTGAACAGATCTACCAAAATTCATGCAGATTTGACTAGAAGAACGTGCTGTCCATACAGTCACCACGACTGGTGTAAAATCCAGATTATACTTTTTTTCCGAACGAATGGTATCCAAATGACGGCAGAACTGTTTCAAAGAATTTCAGAGTTCATCAGAATTGTTTATGCCCGTAACGCTTCTTCGTACCTTGGTCCGGTACAACTCAGAAACCGTTGGTCTATTTCCTGAATTCTTGCGAAATGTCTCCCAGAATTCACCATCCGCTGATAATAACCGATCACTGCGATCCAGTGGCGTGGCTATCTCATCGAGACTGTGCAACGATCTCGGATCTATGTTCGTGCGCGAAGGGTGAAGTATCGCGAAGTACCGGGGGTTCCGCAGCGAGTCGCGGAAGGGAAAGAAGGAAGCGGGAATAATTACACAGGCGTAGAAGTTGTCCGAGGGAAATGAGGGAATTACATAATTCACGCGTGCATGCATATACGTAAGGTACACAGGCATACGTATAACAGAGCCGGAGCTTTTTACAAAGGTATAGCTTACGGGCTTCGAAGCTCTTGCCGTCGTGACTGACAGTAATACCTACCCGCACCTACCTGCGGGGTCGTAAGCGCGCTTATCGCCCGATAAAAAGTTTCGCGAATGTTCAAATTTAGCCCCGGATAAGGCGGATGAAGGCCTCGGGGCAACCGGCGCGGCGCTGCCGCCTGGGTTAGGAATTATGTTATATTCTTCAAGAAACCACGATATAAATCCACGCCTACAGGGACTCGGTTTTATTTCATCGCCCGCTTCGTTCGTTTTCAGTTTCATTCCAGACTTCACCGCAAGGAACAAGAATCGCGCACGAGAGAAGAAGAATAAAATAGCGAACCTCAAAATTTTCCCACTTATATCGATAATAATCTGCAATTGTGGCGCTGCTCTTGAGCCGAAAATAATACGTTTCCCGAATAGCCCAAGGTTTATACGCAGGTAATAGGTGTCTCAGTCGTCGGAATTTTCCGACGTTATTTTATCATTCCGAGTAACTGTTTACCGATGTTTTAACCCCCTTGAAGTCGCACGCATCTTGGGTCTGACTCTGGTTCCTGGGGTTATTTTCACGCTGGTACCAAAGATACCGGAAGCCGATTGTTGACCTTTAATCTTGCAGGAAAGCTGCGATTCCGGTTCCTATCGCTCGTGGTTGTATTGTAAAAAAGAATTACAGATTTCGGTAAGCCAGCGATTGCCTTTTTTCTCGTAAGCATCGATTCCGGTAGAACGAAGAAAGACTTTGCGCCAACCGCGGAATTCGATCACCTTCGATACCAGAATACGCATAAGTAAATGTTCGAGGAGTGCACGCATCGCGTTAATTGAATACGGCGTATAATTGTAAGTATGCCGAGTAATTTCATCCAAAGGTCGCAAAGATCTGCGGAATTTCTTCGAGCAAGCAAGAAGTCTCTTTGCCAGAGGATTAACGCAGCCGAGTAAGGGGGTTCCCAGGTTCTAGATTCAAGATTAAGCCGTCTCAATCAATCAGTCGTAATTACACGGGTGTCAGCGAGCCGTTTGATCCGGGGTCGACAATCGATACGCCGCGTGGCCGAACCGCGGGGTTTTCGCGTGCCTTGGAGGTGCAGGCAGAGCACCTCTACCGCCTCGACTGGCCCGGTTGCACGAGTGTCAACTCGACCTTGAAACGATCAGCGTCGAAAAGGCAGGAGACGACTCGCGTGAATCGGGTGCTTCCGAAAGCGCCCTCGCGAGACGATCGTTACCAGAGCTGGTTTTATCCTGCACGCGGTTATCGCGGCGGTTAACAGCGTGAAGGACACGAGATGGCCGGCCGTGCGATAAGGCGAATCTGACAAAGTGATGCGGACTTGAAGAGGGCAGCTTGGCGGTGTTGACGCACGCGTCGGTCGGCGGCGTCGAGACGCGAAGGACGAAGGGTCGCCGACGGCTGAAGGTGACGTGTACCTGGAACCAGTCGATAGGCCGTGAGGCGCGACGTCGGCAGACGGAGTCCGACTGCATAATCTGCATGCGCCACGTGTGACGTGATACGCATTTACACAGGGGATTCTGACACGGCTCGACACTTACCCCGGTAAACACGGGCGTAACAAAGCCTGGTAATCGGCTAGGTATACATCATTCAAGATAAGTCGAGTAGCTCTAGGCCGCTTTGTGCGTTCCGCTTGAGTTGCGCATCGACCGCCTCGCTCGCTCGCCTTCCCGATGATGCGGACTTGTTCCGTAGAACGCGCGATGCGGACGCGTGGGTTGATCGGCTGCGAGCACGTGGCAGCGTGAAAAATTTTTCGAACGATCCTCCGTTCCTGTCCATAGATGACAATTGTCCTTGGATCGAGTGGCAAAACGCGCTTCTCGCGAGTCGGAGATTGTGTAGAAGTATAAAGTGGGATGAAAACGGGTAGTGGAACACGAAAATCCCCAACAGACCGTTCACACTACGAATTGTTGATAAGTTTTGGCAACAAGTTGCATTTCACGCCCGAACTTTGTCTCGGTTTTCCGTTCTATTTTCTCTCTTCGCAATCGTCGTCCTGCGGACCCCACGCACGTTCTACCTTTGTAAAGGCGAAGGTGTTTCGTTGCGGCGTGCGAATTACTCCGGGGGTGCGAAACTACCGACACAAGGAAAAGAGGCCACGCATGCAGACGTAGGTGTGCAACCCTGCGAACGATCGACCAGCCGGCCGCCTGCCGGCCAATTAGAATGGAAACCTAGTCGTATCGAGTGGAAGTTGGATACACGAGTGTAACCAGGGTTGAAACTGTCTCCACAGAGGGTGAAATATTATGGTCGATAACTGAGGGGGTTACTTCCACCATTCGCTAAGTGATTGTCGAGCTTTTTCGATACACGCATTTACCGTATGGTCCTCATTTAGGATGTTGACAAATTTTTTTCGCCCCAGTCTCCAAATCAACATCAAATTATTCAAAAACAATTGCCTAATTGTTTCAAATTTTTATTTTGCTATCGAAGTTTCTTGAATCTGTAACTGCGAGGTCTTAGTGAGCACTAGTGTTACTATCTGAAAAAAATACACATTATCGTATCAGCTAATCCAGACGAATTGTACTTCCTCTAAATAAAAAGAAGTCAGCTTTCGAGGATTATTTATTATTTATTCCCATAAGAAACTTCGATCACAAAGCGAAATATTTTAGAGTTCGGGTAAGAATCTAAAAAAATAGGAAATTATTTTTGAATTATTTGAAGTTGATTCGCGGGGTGGCGCGGAAAAAATTCGTCAACACCCCAAATAAGGACCTTTCTAAATACACATACCCTTGGTTATCATTATTTCTCGCTTCGCGCTGTCTTCCCTTTACTATTATTTATATTTTATGCTCCCGAACCTTACGCGACCAAGTCTGCTCTCCTCTCCGCTTTCACTAACTAAACAACGAGAAATAAATCATTCCCGTCGATCGTTTCAGCGCCTATCTCTTCGCCGATAACCGACACATTACTGTCGGTTAAAGAGGTGAATAGGACTCGGGTTCGTGGGATCCCGGGGTTGAAGAGCCCCGCGGCTTTCCTCCGTTCATTGTCATCGCGGTTGATCGATCCTGGGATCCGAGGGGGCCGGGGACCCCCGGGTCGCGTATGAAGAAGGTCGATGCGGGGGGCCGGGTGATTCGGTTGAAAAATCGCGGGACGAAGCCCGGGCGTATTTTCTAGTGGTGTAAAATATTAACCCGCTACCCTTAAGAACCTCGTGGCGAATATGCCTCTAGTTTTTCGCCAGAGTTGCTACATACACACATATCTACACACATACGCATACACATTACGTACACGTGGGTATGCCTAGACGTCGGGGGCGGCAAGGTAAATTATTCTGAAATTCAAATCTGAAAAGGAAACGCTCGAGTAACGGGGGAATAATGCTCGGGTAACGCGGTGAAAAATGACGTACTGTGCACCGGTAACGGGGTTGAAAAAGAGAGATAAAAAAAAAACGCGAGAGAGCGAGGGAGAGCCGACGACCTTGGCGGCCCCGCGTGGCGTCGCGCTGCAGGTGGGTGCAGGCCGCGAATCAATCTTCCACGGTGAGTCGAGCTGGACTAGACGGGGTGAGGGTGGGGGGGGGGGGGGGGGGGGGGAGTGGCTTTGCGAAAAAGTTATCCTCGGGAGCGTCGCGTCGAATACTAATTAAAGACTGGTGGAATCAAATTAGTTAGTTGCGGGTGACGGGGGCGAAACGGAGGGGGAGATGAGGAGAGCCGCTTATGATAATATAATAATACTTACTTGGCTCTGGGCGCTACCTCTAAGCTCATTATGCGTTTAGTTTGTAACTTGAATTGGATTCGTGCTTAACCCCCTTCCACCGCGTCCCGGCCATCCTTCGTCTTGCTCTCCTCTCGCGCCTTCGTCTTCCTCAACTCACCCCGTGAAAGCCCCTTCATTATATACCCTTACGAAGACCCGGAGAAGACTGCGTCAAGAGGAACTAGTTTCCAAGTGACACCTCTACGGATGGGTATCGCCGTGTATATTCTCCTTAAACCGCGATAGACTCCGACCATCACGGAAGTTTACGTTCTTTAACCATTTCCCATGCACATCTGCCACTCGCACTTTCCGCCACGTTCACGCAATCGCAGTGTTGTTCTCAAGGTTCGCTAATTTTTTTTTTTTTTTGTTTTTTGCTCTGCACCATCGTTTCTTTTTACCTCCGACCCCGAAGATGGAGGATCAAGATTTCGCGGAAGGTATTAGACACGAAGTGTCAGACAGGGTTGAGGGGTGGCTGTATAACGAGTCAGGAAAAGTGGAACTCATCTGGTACAAGTCTTAACTCCTTGACGCGTCTTCATATCGCTGTGACACTACATGACGCGATGTGTGAATTGCGTGCTTTCCTAGTGTAAGTTATCAACAGAAAGCCACTCTGGTATTGGTATGTGCGAATTGGTTCGTCTACCATTCTGTATTCCCGAATTGAGTAAAGTTTTGACGTCTGATGTCTGATGGATTTCTGCGAAATATCGTAATCAGCCCAACGTTGACTCAGCGAATTAATGGGTGGCTGTGTATGGTTCATTTTTTCAGGGTTACATCACCGTGGCGCTTCGGCTTGAAACGACGAGACTTCGTATCGACTTCTCACCTTTAAGAGGGACACGCCACTGTAACTGCAAGGTGGTTGTCTTCTTGACGCAACAACGCGAAGTCCATCGTCGCGGTAATTCTTATCGAAAGTATAAACGGTTCGTGCACCAATGAATTGTCTACGTTCCGAATGTAACAATCACTGAAAAATTTTCATTAAAGTGTTTCTTTCGATACAATCTTCTAGCATCACAGTTTTTATAGCGAGATAAAAATTACTCACAAATTCCGCAAGTGATCATTGTAATGAAACAAACATTATAGTATCGGGATTCTTATTTAGTGATATTAGGAAAGATAAGATCATGTTAGGAGTTTCAACGATGTTCTGCGCCAAGCCGCGTTTCTTTATATTATAATCCGAATTTTGTTTTTTATCTAACTAATTTGGATTTTCTAACACAATATTAACCGTAAGTTATTTTTGAGATTGTACAGAGCTAGACTAAGTTATGAGCAGCCTGGGTGTTTTACGGTACGACTGGCCTGTTGGGTTTGCCATTTGTCATTCTAGACATTAACCAGAAGGACCTTTGAGGTCCTTCAAGAGTTCGACTGACGATGCAGGACTCGTGGGAACGTGGTGGTCATGAGAAAATAATTCTTAATCACCCCTTGCAAGGAGGGATTAACCAATTCTTACAATCGCGTGCCTTACCATCCCCGCACGAGTCGTCTGCAAGAAAATCCAATAGTTTCAAAGAAAGTAACAGCATCGAAAAGAACGTCAAGGCGACATTGCCTACGTAATCCATCAAAAATACTAGTCCGTTACGGTGGCAAAAAATACGTAAACTTGCAGAACTTCACCTTTGTAAAACTATAAAAATACATCCGAATATCCACACAAACATCATTTTTTACATTCATTTAGACTACCTGTCTAAAAATGGCCTTGGTGGGCAGGAAAGAGAAATTTCTGATCCAAACCAGGCACCCTGAACAATGACGTGTCCCTTGAATATAAATCTTTAAAATGAAAGGGAACGTTCCGTTTCTACTTTTAATAGCGAAACTTCGCTTAAACGGGTTTATCACGATATTAATATCTTTTTCTTATGAACTTAGAAACGTTGGAGTGATTCAGTTTGACGTGCCACAATATAACGTTCGGGCATTACCGTATCGCAAAGAAACTTATAACTGATCGCATGAAAATAACAGCTTTCACAAATATTGTTTGAATAATTGTTAAGAATTCACAATAGTAACAAAAGTCGAAAAACGAGAGAAAAAAAAAAAACTCAACAGGAACAAGGAAGAAATCATACGGTGAATTATTATACTAACGGGCAAACAGCCAAGACTCGAGGTGTTGCACATGTACTAAAGGAGCACGGGAATCGAGGGGGTTCATTTAGACAATTGAATTCGTTCGATAATCCTACCTTCAGACTTTGGCGCCGGTGGTTTGCGGGTCGCCCAGTTGGTGCGGATGCTGCGACTCCCAAGCCACTGACCGTTCATGGCACCGATGGCGCTCTCCGCCTCCTGCAAAGCATAGAAACCAATGAAACAACCGTGACGCAAGTAACAAAGTCATTGCTAACACCGTTGTAAATTATTGTCAATTTACTACAAATTTGCCGTAAAAAACTGTTGTCGAATTCGGTGTAGCGACGTGAATTAATACACATTCACCTTGAATTTACGATAAAAATGTTTGTTGGTTTTACTAATATTTGTAACAAAAAACATAAAAAAGTAATTTGAATTTATTGTACTCTTTGCAAATCGATTAAAGAGCGAACGTATGGGGAATTCACCGTTCCGAATACCAATGAAACTTCCAATATAGTGCAGGAAGTTTCATAGAGAAATTTTAACAGTGTAACCCAATAACAAAAGTGAGTAGCGCGTTTCAATTCTCTCCGTTTCTAGCTCCGAGGTTGAGAGCGTCGCGAGTTGGTACGACTGTACGTGTATGTGTATCTGAAACGAGATCGGATCACGGCGTCCTCGCGACAAGAAACCGGCTTCCACCACCGAGATATACTTAATCCCCAGGAAGGAGTCCTTGAACCGTTCTTCCGGCGTCTTCGAGGCGACGCGCGACGCCGCGACGCAACGGTTCCCAAATCACCAAACGACCGCGGTTTCTCGAGTTGGCCCCACCACCCGTCGCACTAATCGCTATGTACTGTTCTGGCCAGACTCGCGGCCGATTTGCGGAATCGCGGACAAACGGCAGATTATCAGATCATCCCGGCAAGTTCGAGCGGAAGGAATTGCTCGACGCGGCAGCGAGGCGGGCTCGATTTAAAGGGGAAGTACGCAACGAGGTGACAATATTTCCTTTCCGTTTTGGCCGCGCTCCACGATAATCGCGGAGTAAACAAGGAAAAAGGAGAAGGTGAAAGAACGAATTCTTCAAGCCAATTTCAAAGTGATTCAAACCCGACTCAACGGAATTTAGATACAAGCTAATTGTTTCGCCCATGTGCTGACAACAGCCACCGAGTTTCGCAGCCTTGTTTACTTTCCATCGCGTTAAAGCGGTTGTGAAAATACAAACGTGATGAAAATTCCAAACTGGTGAACATCCGCAAGATTAGCGTTAAGACGATACTCTTCAATTACAATTCGGGCGACGCGAAAAGCGTATTATCGGTTTTGTGTTCGAACTTTAACGTCACCCTCAATGACAGTTTCAATTTACTCTTGTTTGATCTAAGAAAAAATGCTTCAAACTCGTTTCAAATTGACGATGCAAAGAGGAACAAACCAACGGACCAGGTGATACAAATCAATAGACAAAGTCAACCGCAAGATTCGAGTACCTGGAGACATCGAAGATGCAATACAGCTACGTACGAAAAATCATTCTCAGTGCATGGAATACATGTCTGGAACTTTCTACCGTCTGAAATTACACCATTCCACAGTCCGAATGAATTCCGTGCCGCTTGCTTTATTCATTTTCTTAATAATGAAAACTGATCCCGCAGGGAGCTGCGGCTCTAGGATCAAATAAAACTTCTCAACCATCTACCTACTTCCGAAAATATACATATACGACAAGTAGCCAGTCTTCGTCTTATTTCTCGATCGAAATAAGAATCTTGACAGAAGCGAGACTGCTCGGACCACGTGATCCGTCCGAAAGGTTGCACAGCCCCGAGTAGATGGGAGTTAATTTTTCTGACACGGACCCCTCAAAGGCTGGTGATGCGTCCACGTGGTCGTTCCCTACGAGAAGAAAGGGTCTCTATTTTCTCGGTCGGTCACGCCGAGTTGCGTAAGAGGCAGGCGTATGTACGAAAAATATTCTCATTTCGCGGAGGAGCAGGGACGATACGGCCGTTGGCGGGGATGAATCGGAGGGGCTCATAACACGGGGCATCAACTTCGGGGTGTTTGTGTAACAGCGGGCAATCCAATACCGCGGAACGAAGCCCACGCAGCGTTCGGGACGTCGAGATATATTCGGTGAATTTTTTCCCCGCCCTACCCCACTCGCACGATTATTCCTTTCTCTTCTTTTTCTCATCAAAAATGTTTACACTGTTTGAAAAAAGGGCCTCAACCCGAGGCCCCCTCACCCCCGTAACTTACACATACACCACCTGCATGCACGGGGGGATGCGGCTCTTCGTCCCGCGGGATAAAATTTTTCCAATTCAAATTTCCATCCCGACTTATGACTCTGTATTTCCGCGGTTAGCCTAGATAGGATAGCCGAAAGCTGAGAAGCCGGGGGCCGCGGCACCGAGCCTCTTGACTCGAATCGATATTCCGCTTCTACTTCTACTTGCACTTCTACGTCTGCTTACCACTTCTACTTCTACTTCCTACTTCCAGTTCCACTTCCATTTCCACTTCCACCTCGACGAGCCCCTCGCCGCGCTGTGCCGCCCGAGGAGGACGTGCATCCCCCCCACCCCGCGCCACGTATGGACGTGCCATGCATACACCTGTCTACACCGAACGAGAGCGCGGCTCTGCCTCCACCCTCCATCCCGTTATCCCGAGTAAGGCTCGCCTCCGTCTCGCTCGCTCATTGCCACCTTTCGATGTGAAAGATAAGGGTGGAAACCCCCCCCCCCCCCCCCCCCCCCCAAACCAAAATATTCTGTCAAGATTCGCCATCGATTGGTCAACCTTCGAGCTCCCTCTGTCAACTGTCGCAAGTTAGCGGATTGTACCTAACGTAACCTGAGTTCTGAATTTCTCATCTCTCTCTTTCTCTCTCTCTTCCTCTCTATCTTTTCCTCTACATTTCCAGGAAAAAAAAAAACGAGAATGGAGTAATCCTGCGGATGCGGGGAATCCCGTTTCCCGGAACGAGTAATTTCTCGTAATTCACTTGGTATATCTACAGAGCCGCGACCGAAGAAGTGACTGAGCCAATTAGGCATACTTATATTCCGAGTAGTATATATGTATATACATACATACATATATATAGATAGTATACCTATAGGTATACGCATATAGATCCCGAGGGAAAAGCTCGGGCGGATTTAAGCCGGAGAGGAGCGAGCTTTTTGCCGTAGCTAGACGCGCGGGACGGGGTATAAAACTTTTTAGGAAATTTCTCCGGTCTCGGATTCGATTTAAAAAATTATAGAGGACGGGCGATTCCGCTAAACCGGGTCCCACCGCTCGGGATCCCCTTTAAGATCGTTCGCGGACGGAGCAGAGCGCGCGGCAAGGCCGATCCGTTATGGTGCGATCGATCCCGGAGCGACTGCCGACCTCCTGTCCCTGCCGACGAATCAAGTTTCATTTAAACCGAACCCTCCTGCAGCCCAGGCTCCGAATGCCTGGCAACTGTAAAACCTCGCCACGACGGACTGCGAGCGGATCCTCGCGCCAGGCTCGTAAGGAATTACTAGGTGAGTCCAGGCTCAGGGGTTGAACGTCGAACCAGAAGTTACGGCGGGCCGAATTTTTCCTCTTAAAATGTGCCCGTGACGGCGGTGATCGAGAGAACCGAAGTAGCCTTTTGAAATTGAAGATTCGCCAAGTGTCTCCGGACACCTACGCACCTACCTTTTATACCTACCGGTCGGTGAATTGTAATTTCTCAAATCACGGGGGGAGGGAACGCTACCGCGCTTTAAAGAATTCTCTTAAAGTTTTAAGTTTGAATAGCTCCTCTGACCTAGAAACCATGATAAGTATAATAATTGTCCGAATGAAAGCACGTTCGCTTCAATATCTTCTTTCACCGTTCACGAGGGATTACCTCATGCCACCGGGAGAAGTATAAGAAGTAAAATAAAAAAGTAGAGGGAAAAAAGAAACGCTTGCACATTAATGGGAACAGCAGGATCAGCCGTCTCTCCCGGGATCGCGCGGACGGCGGAGCGTTTGAGATGAGCTGGTTAACAATGAGCGGGTATCGGTGAAGCGGTTAAAGGAGCCGCAGGTATAACATGATCGAGCCGAGAGAGCGAGAGAGAGAGAGGATCCATCCGACTTTGAACCGCACGTGAGGCACGTCCGCAGTTTCGCGATGTTATACGGAAGCCGAATGAGCATCGGCGAAGGAGGAGGCTCGCCGACGTTTTCGCCGCTTGGGACGAAGCAGCGTCCAAGAAGCGGTGTCTGCTACGACGCCGGTAGTCCTGCCGGTGCTGGTAATCTCGGGGCTGGTGCAGATGCCAGTGGGCCAGATCGATAGGGCATTAAAACGGACGAGACGAGACGAGACGAGACGTCTTCCACGGAGCGGTAATAGTATCTGCACAGACCGCAGACTCGCGGTAGCCCCGCGCCGTGTCGACCCAGGGTGCAAACCCCAGGGGTAAAAGGGGTGGAAAACGGGTGAGAGACGCCGCCCCCTCACTCCGGGTGGCAGCTGTAGATCTGCGGTGATTTACGTCGCGGATTTTTGGCCGCGAAATGGGAGAGCGAGAAGAAGCTCCCGCAAGGGGGACCGGGCTAATAAAACCTAAGAGATAATGCCATCTCGGAGAATGGCGTTGTAAAATATAAAGCCAAGTTTCGATTGGAAGTCGGGCGATCGGAACGGAGGACGAACAGCTCCGTGGTAATACTTAATGGGCCAGGGAGGAAGGGAGCTTAACGCGCGACACTGGCTCGGATCCTGATATTACCCACCAAATGCACCTTGTCCCTCCTAGTTAAAGATGGCGATGATAAAACGGCCATGTTAACGACACCGTAATAATAGTTGTATGATCATGCCAGACTCCTCGTCCTGCACCTCAAGTCGTCGCAACGGAAAATCAGCTTGTTACGGCCGCGGATAGCTTTTGCGGAACCTTTGGTTTGGGCCCATTGATGTATTCGGATGTGAATCTGCTTAGTGGCGATCGATCGAGATTTGACACTCGTGACCGGAAAATCCGACCGATGTACCTTTGGACCATGCGGCTGATTAATACAAAGAGAGACCGTTTTGGTAACGTATTTTTAACAAATGTGGTCAATTTCCGATCTATGAAGAATGTTAGGGATGCTTCGTTTTTAAAAACTGCAGTGGCTTATGGCAATTTTTAGTATTAATCACGGAATGGATCAGTTGTTGAGAAACGGATGAGATCGTTCGGTAGATTCTTCAAAAATAGAAATACCGAACAGTCGGCTCCTTTCCTCTCCAGTTTCTTTCGAAATTGAACACGGATCGCGATACGGTGCCGTGAAAATGTACGGATAAAGTGGGATGGATCGCCGAGCTGATGAACAGTCCTCTTCAGCGTGGGTACGAGGCAGATGAAAATGTTGAAACAAGTCTAGTTGAACAGCCAACACTAGTCCCCGTCGAGTCTAGGAGGTGGATAGGTACTCGGAGCTTTCAGATCTGAAGTGTACTATGAAAATTCATGAGATCTTAACTCGGTAACAGAGCCAATAACGAGAAATTAACGGGCCTCCATTTGTACGGAGGAAAACCTTCGGTGTTTGAGGGAAATACAGCGCGGTATTCGGTTCGCCGATTCTTGTCTCGGATAACCGCGTGTCAGCTCGCGGCCAATTTAAGACGCGAGTCAAAGTGGGACGCACAGCTCCGAACAAGCCGGGATCCAACCGCCGTGTAACAATTACGCAGATCTGCTAAGGCGGACGACGCTGAAGTGAGAAGGGGGTGAAGAGACCGAGCGAAGGATAGAAAGATAGAGAGATAGAGAGAGAGAGATAGAGGGGAAGCGGGTGAAGGGGCGAATCGATCCGGGTTTCCACCCCCGAGATCGACGTCAAATCGACTCCCCAACGTTTGATTTCTCAATCCCGCTTCACCGCTTACTCAATTATTTACTTTACTCACCGCTTTTTTAACGAACGAGACGAATCCATATCCTTTCGACTTTAGCGTCTGGGGATCCCTTACCACTCTGCAGTCTCTGTAACACAAATAAAAGTTCAACGATTATTAATCACCTCATTGAAAATGTTCTCTTTCGCTCCTATCTATTATTGTTCCATTCCGCAATAAACAGAGTTTCGAAACGGACGGTGCTTCCTTGTTCCTCGCGCATCGACGACCAGCCTTTCTTCTTCAAGCTCGAAGCACCGAACGACGCGCGTTTTACAACCGCTTGAAATTTACTTTTACACCCTTGTACACAGCCCGGCTTTCCTCAACGCCCGCAATTGAAGTTGGGCAGGTAATGGACGACTCTGTACGTAGATCGAGCGACACTAGAGCAGGCTTGGTCTCGGCATGCGACTGGGGGGAAAGCCACACGGTCTCCCGATCGCCATCGTTAAATCGATCCGATCGGGAACAAGCGGTAACTCTGGCAATTTCTCCGGGGCGGCTACCCCTTGCCCGAAGCTAGACCGCTCCGCTGCCTGGTCGGAGCGATGCCGAGCATGGGTCTCGTAAAAAAACCAATACATTTGGCGCGATTGAAGGAGCCTCTCCGAGATCTTGATGGGACGTAAAGCTCCGTTAATTGTCGACCCGTCTCTAACCCGATCTTCCGGGTTTCAGCGCTCGGGACGCGCATCGGCGTCGCCAATCCTCCCAACAAAACAGTACCTACCTACCTACCTACCTACCTCTCTTTCGAAATGCCAACTGATGCTTCCCCATCTATTGCACTGTTTTATGACCGAGCGGAACAATTCCATCGAGACTCGTCGAGTTCTTTTCTGGGAAGATTGAAGATTGGTTATTCGTGACGTTATTCTAAAGAGGATCCACGGTTAGCAGCCCTACCGATCCTGATTTCGCCTCTGCTTTCTAGTTTGCCAATACGCGACCGCTGTGAATGCGATTAACCACGCGTGCTTTCCACGCGTTATTCACTCTTCGTCAAAAGTTTGACCGAACCTTCTGCGTGGGTTATGGAAACCCGTGTTCTCCGGTACGGTAACATTGATTATTCGCAGCGGTAGGTGCTCGCTGCGTAGCTGAAAGTTTCATGGGAACTTCTTCGCATGTATGTATAAGCCGGTGAACTTGGTGCCAATAATATTTCGGCTCTCCGCGGGTGTTCCGCTTCCTCTCTACATCTCGTTGAAAATATCTCGCCAACTTATTCAGTCAACACCTGTTACCCCCAACCCTCTGTAATATGCCTAAGCGGGTATATTTCAGAACTATAGAAGCAATGCAGTGTTAAGCGAGTATACAGTGTTCCGGTAGGTACAAACTAATCTCAGAGCTATCAACGCGCTTTCCGGAAGTCGAATTATTCGCGATATGGCCTCGACCGATCTTCGAACTCTCGCGCAAACAACCCAACTTCCTTCATTAGTCAGACTATTTCTTACGTGACTTTCGCCAGTCGTGCAAAATTCGATTGTCGAATTTCCAAAGAATCGCAGTCATCGTTATCGGAAGGACGTAGAACTGGGTTCGAAACGGCGCGACGTTTGCGCAGATATATTCGTCGGGGTGTAACGACTTGATGTCTTCAGTTAAAATTCTTCGCCTGGAGAATTCCGCGTGTGAAATTTGCGAATCGCAACGTAATTTGCAAAAGCGACTCAACTCGGGAACAACTCGGCCTTGAATTGCGGAAGTTGGTGACCCGTGTCCCCAGTTCCCGGAGTTCCATCTCGAGTGGAATGGTCTTTACCGCCGTGGAAGCGCTGGGACGTCGCCGGGTGATTTCCTAGCGCAAATTCATGGGGCCCCCAGCCCCTTTTCCCAGCTCGGTCGTTTCGCAGCGCTGGGCGATAAGCATCCGTCCACTTTGGACCCGCGAGCTAGTGCCGAAGCGATTCAGCCGAGGCTTCGAGCAGCTCCGGCCACGCTGCTCGAGTATCTATATGGCGCGTAATCGATAGCGGAGAAGCCTAGCTGGATGCAGAGTTGCGACCACGGTGGTAAAAACAGAAAAGAGGAACGGGGACCGAGAACCCCAGCAGGCGGAAGAACGAGCTCGGTGCTTCAATTCGGCCGTTTGCAGGATCGAGGCGTGATCGAGATCGATGCCGTTCGGTGAATTATTAAATCGGGAAATTTATCGCGTCGATAACCTATCCGCGTTTCGTATTAATTTACGATTCCGGGAGTAGTAGGTGCAGGACAATCGGTTCGCCGCCGACGACGGTGACACGTGCCGATGGCGCACTCTTCCTCTTCCTCTTCTTCCTCCTTGCTCCACACGGCGAATCGGCAAACTTCTATTGACCATTACTCACAGCGAACTCGCGGCCGACTTGCATCCCCGCTGCACCGGCCCCTTTGATTAATAGCGCTAATTTGTCCGCCCGTTGTACGCCGGCGAAACAGCGCGTCTACAGAGACGAAGGTATTAACGCGCTTTACCCTTACCCCGGGTGGAATTGCGACGCAGACGCTGCTTGGCCACGTCTACACGCTCAGCACTTGCCCACCGCCATTCTTTATGCACCCCCGCGAAATGCCCGGGCAGTTCTGTTCCTTTCTCGCGATCATCGTACGTCCCTCACACCCGCGCTCTGCGGAGCTCGTTTATCGCTTTCCCTCCGTGAGACGCGACGGCACGGATTTTGTTAGCATATGAAAAGCGCGGTCAGTCCAACCACGGTCTCAACCCTCTGTCGAAGCCTCGTTTTTTACTTACTAAATTTCGTTTTAATTTTCCTAATCCTTTCGGCACGGAGATTGGGAAACTTTGAACGGTTTTCTCGACTCACGCGTTTTATTTGTCCTTAACGACCCCGAATCGCTTTTTACTCGTCATTTCATCCACGTCCGACGTGACAACGCTAGACTGTGAAATTCGTCGTGTAACGTGCGAGGGCAGGAACGGTTTCTAATTGAATGAAACCACCTTTCCAGGTCGTGGATACAACACGCGGGTTGGAATGATCACGGCATCGAGCCGCGCCTCGGGTGCACGAGAATTCTAGATAGGCAGGCAGATAGGCGTTGTTTCGCTGCTAGGTGAGCTGCAGGCGCAGTGCATTTAATTGCCATTAGACCGCACGAATACGGCCTGTCCTCGCGTCACGCACGTGTTACTGCGTTTCGCGTTCCGCGGGGCTGGTAGAAAAATTAGCATCACCCAACGTTTGTTTTCTATGCCGCGTCATTTTAATACATCATATGAATTTTCGCTTCTGAGTTACCCTCTCATTATTCGCTACATTCACTCTCATTATTTCGCCTTAATGCCTTCCCTCATCAGTGGTCAACCGCGTCGGAGGGAAAGAGAGAGAAAGGGAGAGAGAGAGAGAGAGCGGGCTTGAATTTCCTCCCGTTTAATGGAGCTCGAGAGTTCCGAACTGCAGTAGTGATCGCGAGTCTCGAATGCAGCGAAGAGGAAACAAGGCAAAGAACAAGGGCGAGAGATATTTCGCGAGGAATCCGCACCGAGCGCGTTTCAACAGCGCCTGCAGCTGTAGACGCCGTGCAAAATATTTTACTGCAAGGATTTTGTAACACCCTGCAGGTAGTACGAAAGACGCACCTCAAATGCGGCCCGAATTGGCAAAATCGCGTGTCGTCATGTCTCCGCTGGTGTTGTATAGACATCGTTCGGTCTGGTGGGTAGGGGGGGGGGGGGGGGGGGCGACGTCGCCGCCTTTCGAGAGACGCCGCAGCTCATTAATAACGACCAAAGGAGAGGGGGGAAGAGAGGAGGAGAAATCCGAGGTGGAAAGAAAAAAGAAACACAAGAAAACTAAAAAAGAAGTAAAAGAGAAAGAGTAAAATTGAAAAAAAAAAAAAAAACGACGAACCGACGAACGGAGGGAAAACCGTCAGCAGAAAAATCTTTGTGTTGAAAATCTTGCGGGGGTATCAGATAAGCGCCTCGCCCTGCAGCCGGAAGGTGAAAAATGTTCAGTTGGGCCCCTCCGCCGAACGTGGGTTCATCAATCTCCTCCCTAATAAACTTGGCAAACTGTCAGCTCGCAGCTCGTTCGCTCGTTTCGCAGAGACGCTGCTGCCGCTTCTACGGTCGCTCGATGCTCGCCTTTGCACAAGGGTGGCGACGAGGCACGGCCTTCGATCCTCGCCGGATATCCCTGAGTACGCCGCAACGAGCGACGGATAATTGTTCGGAATGGCAGCGATTCGACGCGGCCCCCTTTCGAGATCTAGAATCCGACTTGTGCCCGGCTCCTCGAGCCTGGCTCGCACGCACTTGCCAGGATCATCAATGCCGACTCAAACTACGAGGGTCCGAGACTTGATGTCGGATAGTCCGGAATAGCGGCATGCCTTCACCCCCTCGAAACCGACGGTCGTCGAGACTGATGTGACGTATAAGTATGCGGCAGGGTGGACCGGGGCGAAGTGGAGGAGGTCAAAAATTTAATGGAAAATTTTTAGACGGTTTTCGGAGGGGTTTGTTTTTTTTACGCCGTCCGAACACGTGTCACACTTTGAGCAGAAGAAATCTGTTCTTGATGGTGGAATATAATTGACATTTATCAGTGAACAGGAAAAGCAGAATGTCTTCTGCTTTTCTTGACTGTCCATTTTCGCCCAAATCTTCTTTAGGTACACTGGCGCACTTGGAACCCGATTTCAGCAGTACCTATACTTTGTTTCATGAAGGAATCTTGTGATGAAAAATTATCAGGATTTCAACAATAATTACAGACCGATGACTAGGAATTCTATTTCTGCGATGGACTGACAACGAACGTAGAGAAGTAAAGAAGAGAAACTAATTTTGAACGAAATAAAATTGTCCGCTTTACGAAAAAAGGAAATCACTGCGCGTGCCTGTTGTATTTCAAAAGCGATGACAGAGCTATTGGGTAAACACGTTTGCACGTAGATATTTGATTTTCTTGTTTAGCGCCTAACCACAACTTCGTCCCAACCCTCACTTCTCAGTTGGGAAATCCGAGAATTTCCTCAAGAGATTTTAAAATTCGAAAAACGTTGAGATTGACATTCACACAGATATACGTATACATATTACCGAAGAGCGCGGGCGTACAGCGTGGTTAAAACGCGACGGTGTGAGAGGATGAAGTATCAGGAACGAATTCGGTTAAAAGCCGGCTCACCCTCCGCAGAGAGCTTTGCGCGGAGCTTGACTATGCGCCTATAAATACACTTCTTAGCTCGGCGAGTAGGTAGACGTGTGGGGGGGTGGGTACCGAAAACGAGCCACCCCTGCATCCGCAGCCGAGCGGAGGCTTTCCGCCGGTTGCTGGAGGTGAGCTAACCGAGCGTGTTATCGGGTTTTGCTTTTGTGCGAAAGCCCAGTCAGGGACCAATAAATACGTTATTAAAATTACCATAACCCGCGCCCCGTTCCCTTCCCCCCCCCCCCCCCCCCCCTCCCTCCCTTTCCGCCCCCGTTAAAATGGGGTATTTTGCAGTTAATTTTCCGATATCTCGGTAACAATCTCGGTTACAACGCGGGTAGTTAACCCTTTACGTATACAGAGCCTACATCGCCCCGTGATTTCCACCCTCAACCCCTAACTCTGGCCTCGATGTCGTTGCCGCGGGAGCAGAGGCTCCGTCACGCGGCTTATACGCGCGAGACATTAATAACCGGCTTAAATTACGGAAAATTCGAAATACGGTCGGAGAACGGAAATTCACTCGGTCTTCATGATCATGCTGACAAATTCACAAACTTCCCTCACACACTTACGTCGTAATAAGTATAAGCCTCTCCCTTCGCTCCTATTTACCCGCCAACCTCGATCGAGAACAGCCAATTGTCACCACCGCCTAGGATTTAGAATAAAACTGTACCAAAGGTGGTAAATGGTAGGGATTGATTGACCTTCTTGTTGGTGCGTTAAAAATTATCTCAAAATATTTTCGAGAGCAAAGCCTTTGGGAAACTTTCTACAGGTTATGGAATATTGCTACATCGAAGATCGATTAGGTTTTCTTCCTTTTCTCTTCCTTTTTTCTTTCCGCATGCATTAGCGACGGAGACCCTGATTTCGCATGATTGAAAAACATGTTCAAATTAGTTTTCTCGTTAGCAAAGTTTTGAAATTTTTAGCAAAAGTAAAGAGAAGAAAGAAGGAAGAAGGAGGAAGAAGAAGACGCAGAATAAAAAAAAAAAAAAAACGAACATAAAATAAAGTAACAACGACATTAATCAACTCTGATAAGAATTTCATGACAGACGAGTCGGAGAAGCGAACTTGTTTTCAAACGATCTCGACGAACGTTACCCGAGATGTAACTTTTATTTTAGATTTGTAAATGATCTAAAAATACGAGAACAAAAAAAATCGACGAGATTTTTCCTCCGGTTCCCTCACACTTCACCGGGCCTTACCCGTCAACGACTGTGGTTATTAAATATGAGAAAGAGAAAATACGCAGCGAATTAAAAACGCGGATGTTTGGCTCTCCCCTGCCAATTTGGGGTACGAGGTTGCGGCGGGATGGGCGGGGGAGGGGGGGGGGGGGGGGGGGGGGGGCGGAGTTCAAGTATATTTGCGGAGGTCTCGGTCGGGGGCAAGCTCGCGCAGAGCGGGAATACGCGATAATAAAGCCCTCCGGTATTTCTGTACGGTTCTCGCGCGTTTCGCTCGCCGAAGAGCAAAAGTTTTGCGCGGGTTGTAAACGCTGATTGCACTTCTCCCTCACCCTAGTCCTCGTCGACGTCGACGTCGACGTCACCCCGCCGCCCTCGCCATCGGTCGCGTCGTCGAGCGTCGAGCGGAGTCGCGGGCTCTGATTACACGCTCGATACGCTCGCGGCTCGTCCGTCCCTCGCGTTATTACACCAAACGCAAATACTCCCCGAGATGCGATGCACGCAGGATTTCCGCTCCTCGCTACACTAACCTGACCAAGTACACCGGGTAAGTATTATTTCACCGAATGAGCGCGTATTTATATACCTACTCCACCGTTCCACGCTCCGGCGACGCCGAAGCCGCGCGACCCGGATTTTGGGACCTTTGCCAACTCCCGGGGGTAAATTATTTTCATCGAGAAATCCGAATGTACCGAACAAGTCCGGTAATCAATGTAATGGAATATATGCTTTCACCCTCAATTGTCGCTGGTGCGAAGGGCGGTGATTTACCGTTTTCAACCCTGCGAGGTCCGATGATGCAGGCTGGATGTGTTAGATGCGATTATTTCGCAGATCCTCGTTACAGGCTTCAGATAAAGAAAGGAGTAGCTAGAAGACGAGACGCGAGAAGGAAGAAAACGAAAGAATTTAGAGGCACCTCCAAAATTCGAGGTACTCGTTTTTCGATTCGAATAACACGTTTACTCGCGTCAATTTTTCATCTACTCCTTTGCTTTACCAAAAAATTAAATATGGTCGACTGAAATTTAAAATTCTATGTAAGAAAACTTGACCTGAGAGGAAATCTGCTTGCTTCGACTGCACGGTAAAAGAAAAAAATTACGGGAGCTTGAAAGTACGAAATAACAACAGATTCAGACTCTGGAATCGAGATTCCATCTATGATACAAAGTGCGACGTACAGGAGTGTTGAATTTCGGACGCGAAGCAGAATATCTGAAAGACACGAAAACTAAAGATAGAGCAAAGAATAGAAGGAAAATACATATTTTTTCCCCCCGTCCCCTCCGTGATGTTCCTCGTCTATCACGCGATACTCTGCATCATTTCGCGTGACGTGACCATGAGAGACGTGTACAGACCGTGTCGTGCGAGGGCGGCTAATATCCCAGCTTCGTCAAGTTCCGGAGGATATCACGGGGCAAAGGCGAGGGTCTGAAGGGGGCGGATGAGGGTGAGGTGACATGTGACCTACGCCTATGTGAGCCGTCTTGCTTTTCTTAGCGGAGAGAAAAAAAATGGGAGCGTTCCCGAGGGACGCGAGGGGCACGGCTCGAGGATTTCCTGCCCGTGTTACCTATATCATTCACCTTGAAGGGGGGTCGATGTTGACGAATGTCGTTGCGAGGCTCGGCTCGAGCCAAATCCTAGCATCGGCGACTCCTATCGTTCCTCGCCATCGTCTCTCTCGGTACTATTCTTTATTCATCCCCCTCCGCGATACGAGAGGGAACAAGAAGCTAACGTGGACCCTCGCCGAGATAGCGACTCTCTGATCCCGACGTCGTCCTGCCGTGCACGAACTCGCTTGGCACCCACCGCAGACCCCGTGAAAACTTTTCGAACTTTCAGGATCCTCGTAAATTGTGTCGCAAGCAAATCAATCCACGATTAAGATTTTGCGGCCAAGTTTGAGTCAACGGCAAAAAGCTGGGCCCGAATACGCCACGTCTTAGACGACTCGGTGTCATATACCCCCGGCTTTATTCACCGGCGGGTGTGTGTTGTATACGGATCAATTTATGGGCGACGATGAGGAGGAAAGTTGGTCGGGTAGGTGGCGGGATCGATGGATCGAGGACTTTTCTGACGGAACTCTGCAGCGCTGCAGCGTCTGTATCTCTCGACGGAGATGCGGGACGGACGGATTATCAACTCGGAACACCAAGGAGTTGACCGCGGTGCACGTGGTGCATGGAGAATGCGGGGCAGGAAGTCGAGGATAAAAATTTCGCTGCAGCGAACGAGCCGGAATCACCCAGTCCAATGATTCTGCCAATGATGGAATCGTGCACCGGCACCGAAACGCGGGCTTTCGTGTCCTCCGAGAGGGAGGTCGGCAGGATCGGGCGAGAATCCCACGGTCGAGCGACATCCAGTCGACCTTAGCCTCTTCGAGCCGAATCTTTGACCGGAAATGGGTCCGACCGCAGGACCAAGGACGAAAATACACAGGGCGTAGATGGGAGAGGGGGGTCTGAATGAAATAGCGAGAGAAGATAAAGCGGGAGAAAAATGGGACGCGTGTCGTGGGATGAGACGCGCTCCCGCCGGGCTAAACTGGAGGAGACGAGGAAGTCGAACGGAAGGTGAAGCGATAACGAGAGCGCGCCACGCGACCTTGCAAGGAGAGCGATCTTTACGGAGATACCGCAGTGACGAAACGATCGAATTAGGACCCCCCTCAAAGTATCGTCGTATCCCCGATTCGTTAAAAAGTTTCCAGAAGATACCGCCTGGCCAGAAAAGTACCGGCAGTCACCCGCTCCAGAGCTGAACTCGCTGTTCCAAAACAGGGAGGAGGAGCGATAAAGGTTAAGGACGAGACTCCGATAGTGGGAAATTTGCACCGAAGCGTGTACTTGAATGTGTAGCGATACTGCAGGCCAACATTTTTCCCGGGATTTGTTTGGAACGGAAAATGGCGCGATCCGTAGGTGAATCTAATCATTGACATCCTTTATTTTATCACCAGCATATATCCTTTTCCCAAAGCTGAAAGGATCGTTTCCGTTTTTTACCGGGTTTCTTTCCCGCGCGACTGTTTTCGAGGGGCGGATCCGGCGGAATAATTGATCGGGGGAGCGAGCAGCTTTGTCGGCAAAAACATTTAATCACTCGAAGAATCGAATGACTCAATCGAAAGGAGGAGCCGGACGATAGCCGTTGCCGGCGTGTACATACCGGTTGTTGGAAAACTTTTCATCCCTTGGCGCGTATCCTTGCTTCCGTAATTTTATTCCCAACAGCGGTCGGAGTATAAAATATCACGGACTTTTTCCACCGGCGATTAATTCCGAGCCTCGCATCTCGAGCGAACCGCGCTTCCACTTTTGGCCAAACGAAGCCGCGAGCTTTCGGGGCCTCGAAAGGCGGCGAAGCTCGGATCGCGCGGTTCACACTACAGGCGTGGGAAACCCGCGATCCCCCATATTTTAAATCTTAACCACGACGACGAGCGTGGTCTGAATGGGCAAGTGATGAAAAGGCTGATGGGAGGCGGCTTAATACGTCGGATGATTCACTGTGTACTCGGAAAATCCGTCGCGGCTACAGACGGAATTTATAAATACTGATTCACTCGCCCCTTATTCTCGGGCCGCACGAATCTGATAGAGGGAGCACCCCCCCCCTCCCCCCCCACCCCTCAATATTTTCCGGGATGAATGCGAACTTCGCGACTCTGCGAATCCGCGAGAAATTTAAGACGTGGGTCGAATGCCGTGCCGACTTCCCTGTCGGGGTTCCGTTAAACTTGTTCCAACTTTCCCCTCCGTACCCGGAAGAACATGCACGTCAAGGGGTGCGCTCGTGTGTCCGACGCAGGCGTGCGGAGGCGGCTTTTAAAACACTCCGCGTACAAGTTAACTTTTATTTGAGCCAAGTATCAACAGGTATCGACTCCTCTTCCAGTAGCGCGGTGCTTCGAGCTTCTTTCGCCCCTCCGTCTTCCGGCGTGAACCCAGCCCAACCCGTCGATGCGAAGGAGCGCAGCGTTCCCTCATGCCTCCTTATAAATTAACAACACGTCTGCGGATCGATCCCCGCGATACAAGCTTCCCCAGGCTAGAATCCAGATTAGCCTGGGTCAGGGTCTTCGCCGTGTCCGCTCCGCCTCCTCTCCCGGTCCTAAACGTCTCTGTTCCCGCTGAGCTGTCCCTTACGTCTTACTCCGAGCCCCTCGTTCACCCCCAGTCGAACATCCGGCGGATCCTGTCGCGAATTCAGGTCGGGTTAACCGGACGGTCGTCATCCCGCGGGATGTATTTAAATCTGGGTTCGATGTGTGTGTGTGTGTGTGTGTGTGTGTGTCGATGGAACGGCGGGCGGCAGCGGGGCTAATACCCGGGATTATTCCCTCTGATCCTATACCAAATATGTGTTCAACCCAGCCGGGATCACGCCGCTGGCCCGTGCCGAGATCCCCGACCTCCCCCGACACCCCCGGCTTCACGACTCCGATACACACGTGCTCGGCCGATCTACCATCCCGTCTTATCTGCATCCCACATACGACCCCCTGAATCATACCGGCGCCGCTTCCCCCAGGCACCGTCCGATACTACCTCGCGATTAGTCATTAGTGATCGCCGATTGCCCAGGGACAAGAGGATCGTTCCGCTCCTCCAACGCGCCACCGATATCAAGCCATGCACCTCGTCGCCGAAATGGAGACGCCGAGATTCGGCTGACGACGCTTCGAGGACCGATATCTTTTTGGTCGATGGTTTTTCCGTGCTTGGCAAACTTGTTTATTACGTTCAACCGTTCTCGGAATAACCGATCGGTCGCTTCGAGGTTTGCTCTCCCAGACATATCGATTCAACGAATAATTTCGAAGCGGTACTCCGCACTGTGCGATCAGCATCCAGCATCGAGTGCGTCGAAATGTTCGTCTCTCCTCGAGAAGAACCTGACCGGAATCAGCCTCCGACTATAGACGGATGGCAATTAAGTTTACCGTCATTTTCCAGGACACGTCGGTCCGGTCGGTATAACCGAGAGGGGTGGATATTCAGATTCGCGAAGCCCTGACCCCGGCGCGTAGGTGAGCCACGCTTCAGGTGTAGGGCAGTTAGGGTTGCCAAGGGAATGTCCCGGGTCCGCCGTTCCGCTGTTTGAGTAATAGACGGTCAAATGCACTGCTAAGCACGGCGAGGCGGAGGCGGGGGTCTCCGGCAACCGGATCTCGATGGCAGTGGCGTTTGGGGCGCGGAGGATTAAGCGCTTTGGAGATACAAACGGACGGACCCCGCGGGGCTGCGGAATCCGCGGCGAGCCGATCCGAATCCGAGCCGGCTACCGGGGAGAAACGGGTGAGAACTTCCCCCATTATTTCGCGTCCAAACAGCCCCGATAAGAAGGATCGTGACCGCTTATAAGTGACACTGATCCAGCGGCAAAGATGATCCACGCCCCTCGACTCGAGATTCCAGAAATATTATACATCCGTCGGTTCCGATAGTCGGAGATCTGGATATAGACGGATGCGAGGGGACGGCGGAAAATTGACTTCGAACACAGGGCAAAACGATATCTGAGATACGTGTGCGGCATACTTGTGTATCAACTTTTTTTTTCAATACTTTAATCCGTCTTCTTTCTGTAGGATCGAGAGCTCTGCGAACGCCGTAATTTTCGTCGTCGAAAACCGGGGATTTCGTTATTACAGCGGGATACGATCTCGTGGTTATTAATCGCCGTTTCCCGCTCATCGACAAACCTGAACGACTCACTGAACGAGAGATTCCGCATCAGTGCTGCGCGAGTGACGGACGCGTTGGAGTTAAAAATCCAAGCCAAGTTCTCTCCGCATCGTTGGCGCATCGATTTTTAAATAAACACTATCCACGCTTTCCTCTCTGCGAATGACGAAACAGAGAAGTTCATCCCTCATATTTACCTAACCATCCATTATTTTTTCATCCCTTAATTCCTTGAGACTACTCGCCGTCGATTTTCGAGTTGAAAAATGAAACGTTGCGGTCTCTTTGGAATTTTTTTTCACCCTCTCGAAGGAAAAAAACCGTTCCCGAATGAAACGATTTCTTTTTCTTCTTCTTCTTCTTCTCATCCTAGAATTTGCGACGCTTTAAGTCCTGTCACCGCATCTCGGAATTGAGTGACATCGGGTATATCCACTCACATTATCCGGGACGGTTAGCCGCCGCCATCTGAGACCCGGGCGAGTGACGGGGACGGCTTAAGCGTGGCAATCAGCATTGATTTTTAATAACTCACTCCCCCTTCCCCTACCCATTCCACTCGACCCGCAGATATCGCCGGCCCCCGAACATCCCCGGCAACAAATCGACTGGGAGATATACTCCAAACTCCGCGAGATTTTACGCAGAGATTTCGGCCCGGTACCTACACAGGATCTGCCCGGGTATATCTGTATGCATTGGTATGTATATGCGACGAGGATTTTTCATAATTTTCCACCGATTGCGAGTCGCGCAGGGGGAATTTTGATTTAGAGGTGAAAGGGGACCAGGGATTTCGCTTTCATTTCGGTTATTTCCCAACCCAATCCACCCTTTCTCTTCTCTCTTCTTACCGTCCTGTGGTGTTCCGGGCGAAATTGTCCACCGCGACTATTTCGCGACTGCGGAACACGGCAGTAACCGCGAGTCTTACCCTCTTTCGGTGATACCGAAATTTTTCGCGTACCTGACTAGCCTGACCGAGCGAACGTTTCGTCCCCTGGGATTCGACGTGCCTGCGCGATCCGTTCCCCGAAGGGTCTGTGCGAGGGCTGAAGAACAAGAGAGGGGAAAATAGGGAGGGGGCGAGAGATAGAGAGAGAGAGATAGGAGGGAAAAGTGGTAGACTGATTGATTGATTGGTAGATTGATTGAGTGACTGATCGATGGGCTTATGTGTCTTCGAAAAATAATTTCCCACCAGACGATATCGATGTATATGTACGTATACCAGCCGTATACTAACTACACGCGTAAAGAAGAAAAAGGAGAATAAACAAAGAGAAATGAATTAGCTTCGGGGGTATATAAAGCGCGATAGTTGAGGGAGGGTGGATTGATCGCAGAATTGAAGCAAACGCGAATTAAGAGACACCGCGCCGAAGCGAAACTCACTCCCAAACAACGCACCCGCACAATTTCGTTTACGGTCAATTAGTCCGGTGACTCCAGGAAATTCACGGCTGTGCATATGCTACGTTGTAATGCACCTCGCGTCCATTTTAGTGCAAAATTCTACTTTTGGAACGGTGACGGCGTGTGAAGGTTTCGACTCGGTTCGAATTACCCGGTGAAGAAAGAGAGTCATTTTTCGGCCGGCGAGATTGAAAATCTATTATTAAAGTGGACGCGGCTTTTGCTCCCGGGTCCCGCCTGCTACGAGGGCTGTAAATCGAACGTTGCCGCCAGCTATTCCCTGCGAATTTTCGCAAGCTTCTCACGTGTCACCGCTGATGCAGGGCTGTAGCCTCTCACTCTGCATGGTAGATTGTCAAACTCGAGATAAAAGTGGAACGATTTCGAGTGCCTTTCACCAGGAAAATTGCGGAAAAGAAATAACTGCAGGTGGGAATAGCAAAACTCGTATCCATGTGCGACGCGTGCGAATAGGTGCAAACAATGTCTCGAGAGTAAGATTTATTCCTTCATTTCGTTGAAAGTTCGCGATTCGTTACATTTATTTGAGTTTCAAGTATCGTCAGTGATCGATGAACCGAAGATGATTTCGAGGAGAGGTTTTTCAGGGAGAAAAACGACAGGCTAAGATTACAAGATATTTTTCATCCTACCTAAAATGATAAACAACAATAACAACGACGACGAGTATAGGCGTACACGCCTGACACGCGCAACGGTGACGTTCCGTGAAAGACGGACTCGCGGAAAAAGAAGCGAGGAATTCGCGGTCGTCCCAGAGCTTTTAAAAGAATGAGCAGCCCGGCGAAGGGTGCCGTCACTGCTGAATTCCTGGAAGGGTTGAAGCCGGGGGTGTGAAGGAGTCGAGGGTCGGCCAAGCGGGCGATGTTCGCTCCGGTCGAAAGTATCGTAAGTTCGAGTGTTTCGGTGTAGGTGTCGAGTACTCGCGGGGTGTTCAAGTTGGGCCGCATCGAAGGCACTCGAGTATCCGGACTCGTGTTAATGTTCGCCGACGGTTGATGCTCGATACTCGCTTTGCGCCGCGGTCAACCCCCGAAGCCGTAATTGTTCGGGTTACGTAACCCGGGTGACACGTCGATTTCTATAACCTCGCGAGTTCGAGTCGCGAACCTGCAACTCCGATACGAAATCTGACGCCTGGGGCGCGACTCACAGTCAACCACCCCTTCGGGGGTGAAACCGCCGCCGCCGCCGCCGCCACCGATCGACGATACGAATAATATTTGACGTAAACTCGGGTATCTTTTTACTTTCATCGCTGTCGCGGGATGTGTGTATTGGATGGAACAGGAAGAGCTGCTTTTCCAAACGCCTGGAGCAGGAATACCACCGGGAAAATATAATATAAATAAGCTGGTGTATGAATTTATTGAACGATCATCTAGAACGCGGTTGGATGTACAAATTTCGATCACTTTATCTCCTCCTTCAGATAAAAATTTGCAATTTTTATGAAATGAATGCATTATATGTGTACAATGGAGTAGGTTGAAAAGGTAATTTTTGAATTTTGATCAGTTCGCCACCCAAATCACCTTCACAGAATTCCATCTAATTCCCTAATTTTTTCAAATGCTTATCTCAACTCTAACTCGTGCCCCAAAGAGGGTGAATTTCCCCATTTAAACCTCTCAGGGGCACATTAAATCTGCCCAATGGATTTAGGTGAAATTTGGTTCGAGGAGTTTTTTTGGGTCGCTGATTACGAATCTGAACTCAAAATTTGAAAATTCAAGATGGCGGATTCAATATGGTGGACAAAAATCCCAACAGTCACTTGATATTGCCATATTCTAGCCACTATTTTGAATTTTGTAATTTCGAGTTCAGATTCGTAATCAGCGACCCAAAAAACTCCCCTAAACCAAATTTTATCTAAATACATTCGGTAAATTTGACATGCCCATAAAAGGGTTGAATGGAATCCATCCCATTTCGGGCACGGATTAGAGTTGAGATAAAAATCTGAAAAAGTTTGAGAATTATTTTTGATTTATCCGGAGCCGATTTGGGGGGCGAGCCGGTCGAATCTCAAATATGACCATTTTGAGGACCACCCTACTGTAGAACCATCGAGATGACTCGAACGATTGAGGTGGTTGAAAAATAAAACCAAAATATATACCGAGAAATATAAACCATATATTACTATATTTTTCCAAATATGCAAAGAATATCGTAGGTAATCAGCGACAGATGCGGGAAAGAATTCCTCGTTCTTTTCCTTTTCCCCCACCCCCCGAAAATGAAAATAAGCGAAAAGACAAATGAGTGTTTTTTTCTCCCTCCCTCTTTTTTGGCACAATTCGCCCGACGTGCGCGGGGAAGGACGTGTAAGGGGAACGTGGCGAAGTTAGCATGGGGAAAGGCGGGTGGACGGGAGATGAAAAGGAAGGACATAACTCGGGGGTGGATCCATTAGAGCTACCCCCGAGCACCGACGAGCCGCCGCATAACGCCCGACTGTTTCCTCCGGTGGTTATTTGCGGGCCGGGTTATGGGGACTTTTCTAGTTACTCAAGCTAGCCTCGAGAGTCTGACTTCTTATCACAGTCGCTGTCTTAATTGTCAAAATATTATTCCAACCCCTGAAGAAAAGCACTTGAACCGGGGGTGGGGGTTGGTCGGCGGGCTCGGCGACACCTCAACCGGAGCTTGGCTCAATTTTTTTCCCCCGTTTCTCTCTCCCCCCCCCCCCCCCCCCCCCCCCCCGTTCCGCCCCCTGTTCGTTCTTCTCTCGCGATATTTTGCTCCAGCTCGACTGGCGCGACGAGGAAAGTCGAGGACACGTCGTCTGCATGCCACGCGCTACGTACTTACAATTAGACAAACATTATACAAATGCGAACCGGCGGTTCCCTCGGGTTCGCAAATGGGAGAGAAAACTTTCCCGCAGCCTCCACCGCCTAGTCGCATTCGCGGGCCACGAGGGGGGCGGAATACCGGGAGCCGAGAAACCCGGCTTTCCACCTCGGGCCATAAACGGTCGATCACGGGACGCTGAGTTTTCTAATTGGCGAACGCCTCGACTTTGCCCTCGCGCTTTCACTCCTCCGCCGCAATCCGGCTTTACCCGTCTAATGCCAACGGACCGGAGGAAGTGGCTATTCGATTCCGCGGAAATTTCCAGGATAAAACTTGAGCAGAAGAACCGCAAGATGACTAGTGCGGTGTTTGCCATTTTTTTTTTCTTTTTTTTTTACTACATTTGTGCGACTAAACCTCGTTTGTTCAAACCTGTTTACAGCGATGAGAATTGTTTACTCAATCGTGTTCATATCGCTCTAAAAACTTTAGGGGAGTAGTTTTTTTAATTCACAAATTACCAACGATAGTTGGGATTTCTCTGTAGCAAAAAAAAAAAAAAAAAGAAAAAGCGCCAACGGCATCGAATCGTCATAAAAATTTGCGATTTAATTAATTTATACAATCCATTTCATTCTAGCGAGACAAAAAAAACATTGCGATAAAATATTCACGGATGATGCTTATACAGCCAGTGAATACATAAATAACACCTTCGTTTACGAACGGGGTGAAAAAAAGTGAAATTGCAGAAAGAGCAGCAACAACGAGGCTCGGATGAAAAATCCGCATAAAATCCAAGCCCGCAAGGCTGCAGATGCCTGGGGGATTGATTTACTCGGTGTTATACAGGCCGTGCGAACCGGCACGAGGCGGAATCGTTTCAAAAATTGAAATATACGGCGGCATGCAGGGTAACGAAAACACATAACGACAAGGCTGCACCGATCGAGGCGGAACGATAGATGAGAGAATATCGTCGTTCGCCCGAGGTGGTGAACAGCCGGTAATAAATACAGGCCGCGATTAGATCGTCCAGTCAGCGTTTTCGCCCGCCAATAATTCGCGTGAAATATTATCGTTCGAGGCCGCGAGTGCACCGCTCTCATCGCTGCCGTGTCGTGCAACGAGATTCTCTCTCTCTCTCCTCCTGCATTTTCATTTTTGCCAAAGGCATGCCAGAGCAGAACAAACAGATCAAACCTCTTAATCAAAACTTACTTTTTTCGCACTCCCTGTTCACTTTTAGCCACTTAGTTTTCATCCGGTTCTGCTTGATCTACGATATCATCCAACATCTTCGTGGATATAAAAAAATTCATCATACAAACTACGTCTCTTTTCTAGTCATCGGGGCGAAAGTTGGTCTCCGAATGATTCGGTTATACAAAATGCAGATTTTCTGTTCATGAGGCGAAATTCACCGGGGTAACTTGGTACCCAAAGAATAGCGAAGAGGAGAGGAGAGGAGAGGAGAGGAGAGGAGAGAGCGTGTGACGGACGTATACCCATTAGCGAGGCTTATAACGGTTCGTCGGTGGCGTCGGCTGCAAGGGGGGAGAGCTCTCCTAATTGTACATTAAATTTGATGTTATTTTTTGAAAAGCGAGGCGCGCCCGCGGCCTGCCTCCTCTTCCCCTTTCCTCCCCCCCCCCCCCCCCCGGCGAAACTTTTATTTACACGAAATTAATTTTAATGAGAGACTCGCTCGCCGCCACTCATCTTATCACGTGCACCGCACCCCACGGCCCCCAAGCAGCAGCAGCAGAAGCAGCCTCCCTTTCTCTTCCCTCTCGTTAATTGGTCGCGAGGTGGTTGCGGGGTTCGATTCGGCCTCCGGCGAGGCTCTATGCCGCTATTTTTGGAACGGGAATATAAAACGGCGGACGGCAGGCGTCGGGGAAAGTGGCGAGCAGCGTCTCCTTCCATTCTCCCTCCCTTCCTTCCTTCCTTCCTTCCTTCCTTTCTTCCTTCCTTCCTTTCGGGTCGCGGATCCCAAACTGCCCCCGTCATGTCACACGGAAGAAGCAAACGAGATTCTAACGACAAAAGTTTCTCGCAGGCTCGAGTCGCCAACCGAAATTCAACGCCCCGTGGATTCTTTTGACTAAAATCTGTACACCTTGTGTTCCGGTTGAATCACGATCCAATCTCGAATTGCATCGGTTCGGATAATCGCGATTCCAAATCATCAGAGTACGAAATGGTGGGAATTTTTGGAAATTCTTTGAAAAATATTTCAATTATTGGACCGTCGCTGGTTGGTTTTGATTTTGACTTTTGCACGATAAATCGCACATCTTTTCCAAGCGTGTCGAACTGGAGTTGCGAATTTGGCGCAAACGGCGGCGACGAGGTATGCAAATAATGAAATAATAAAGGGCGACGCACGGCGTCGAGGCGGCAGACAAAAGCCTGCAGGCTTGGAGATTTTTCAAAACGCGGGAAAACTAATATCCTTCCTCCACCGGCGGTTCCTTCGGGTGTGAAGATTCACCCTCGCCGGCTGGCTTCCTCCTTTCTTTGCCACGGCGCCTCGGTCCCCGACGTTTTCATCAAATTTCACGTATTCATCAGTGCCGGGGAAACTCGAGCCTGAGTTTCCGTCTGAGACGGCATATTTTCAGCTTTGCACAGTGTCGCAATTCTCTCGCGCATCAGCTACCTGATGTGAAATAAGAAAATGGAAAAATGGCCCGTATTATACACATTAAGATTTTAGGTTTCGGAAGTTTGTTCGAAGAACCACTGCTGAAGGAATAACGCAGGTCAACAAAAGAAAATTTCGATTCTACACATCGAATATTAACCAAAACCTTTATTTGTTACTTGTAAAATTTATTTTTATCTTTTTGACGTTGATAAATACGTCTTGAAGTTTTTCGTTGACAGCTAATATGGGTGCCTGTTCGGAAGAAAAAGGAAAACGTTTTCATCAAAATGTGATGGACTTTATCGTTATTAACGTTATCAGGGGCAGTATAATGAGAGCAAGATCGAAGATTGCGTTTCGGGTTTGATACTCGCAGAAATTCCACACGAAAATAGAAGTAATACGAAAAATATTCATTTTTGAACTTTGTTTATCAATTCTTTTGCATTTGTATTTTCCCATTAACTATTGTTTTCGAATAAACGTAACTGAAATGCAAAACTGAAGTTTGCTCAATTGTTATTTACAATAATTGTTTGAGAAAATAGGTAATTTTTCTTAAAATCCGAAATATAGTTCTGGTTTCTACAAAAACAAACTATTTTTTCATTTATTAGCCAGGCAGAAGAAATCAAAATTTGAAATCAAAACCCAGACTCGAAATAGGTGTAATCAAAGCGTGTTTCTTCGGCGCAATTTTTTCTCCCTTCGCCGTATTTCCACAAGTGGAAAACGGTAATCGCAAATCGTGGAAAATCACCTCTGGCAACATTTACGCGAAGTTTCGTTCTTATCTTGACCGACGTTCGGTCAGCAGTACATGTAAAGGTATACCTTTAACCTGGGGTAACAAATTTCGCCGAAGATGGATGGATTCTTTTATGCAGAATCGGAAATTGCCATGTCCATTCAGGTTTTATGCTACCCTTATAGGCGGGGCAATCCGGCTCATTGCTTTCGCGCTTTCCAACTCACATCAGAGTTGGTCATCTCAAGCACGTGTCCAGCCGTGGGTACATTCGAGATCTGGAGTCATCGACGTTTCCGCTCCAGCCGGCGCTGGATAAATCCGCAGATAATACCGCGACTCTTTCTTTCTATCTTTCTTTCTTTGTTCGCGGGTTTGTTCAAATTGCAGCCGAATTAACCGTGGCAAACTCGCTCGATGGGTTTCTTCCAGCATTGAGATTTTTCTTCTCTAATTTTTTTCTCTCTGCTCAACTGCATCCGAGTTTGCTCTCCGACTGTGCGCCTTATTCCTCCTCTTCTTCTTCTTCTTATTCTCAACCTTTATTCGCTCCGAGGATTCACCGCTTCACCCCTCACCGTGGGAGATTCTACGAAATGACCCCCGCCCTCCTTCACGCCATACTACTTCACCAATTACGACGTAACTAACGTAATCTCAACGTCTTTTCATCACTTTTCCCCAGAGGTAGGAGGATACGGCGAGAAAATGGGTGAAGGGAAACCGTAGCGGAAAAAAATATTGCACAACTCTGGCACGGTGTCTGAACCTATAAGAAACGTGAGAATGAATACTATGTCGAATTTTATCATTTGTAATTGGCCACAGAGTATCGAGAAATATCCAATTGCATGAGACAGCATTATAAAATTGACCTGGACGTCCGAAATATGAGGACCCACCGAGTAACCGGAAGTCAGGGGTGCATAGCAGAGCAGCCGAGGATGGAGCAAGAACGGCAGGCGTGTAATTGCGACTCTGAGCGTGAATTCTTCGTGCATTTTCGGGGGGGGGGGGGGGGGGGGGGGGGAGGAGGAAGGGAAGGATTCTGCGGTCTTGGAGAAAGCCAAGGAGGCGGCGGCGCCGAGTTGGCGCCCCAGAAACAAGGGGCTGGAGGTAGTATTTCGATCGTACAGCCGACGAGGACAGCGGCTCGGCGTCGCCCTGGCAATTGGAATTTTCCCGAATTTATCCGCTTCCACTCTCACGACGATTGTCCAAACGGCCGCCTTTCTTCTCAACCCCCCCCCCAACAACGGCCGAAAGCCTGCAGCCTAAACCACACTCGGAGTAACCTGGCTTGCCAAACCACGACTGGCTGACTTACCCCGTGGGGAAGAAAACCGCATCCTACAGGCGATCCGAACCCCCGTTGCGGGTTCTGTCTCATTCTCAGTTCTTACGTTAGCGAAGAATCTTCAAGCAGTCAAAACGAATCAATGGAGAAAAATAATGGGGAAGAAATTTCGAACCAGGGATCGGAGGAGCTGCCTGAGTTTTTGATCGGTTAAGCTTGACCTTTGTTTTTGTTATCTTAGGGTTACGCATCGCGCTGACCTGTATAATAGTTTCCCTTTTTTTCTTACATCGAAGCTCAGTCGCAGCTTGAGTTCTCGATCATCTTTCGCATCGTCGATCAAAACTGATTCAGGTGTATTAGCGAACCCAAGTTTTTCCTGTAACTGGAATATCCAAACTATCGGCAAATATCGCCAAGGTGATAAGGGCTGCATCAACGTTCCACCAAGTGCAGAAAAGATATTCCCACATTCAAATCGTACAGCGCAAAATTTCTTGATCACAGTCACTCAGAGGTTGTACTTTCCACGAGGAGTGAAAAATTCGATCAGCGTACTTGTTATATATTAGTATGAATCTGAGTTTTCTGCCACATTTCCTGCGCTCTCCGTACCCGGAGAGTCGTATGATCAATGACCGAAGGATCGCGGCGGGGAAGAGAGAAGCGGGAATCCATGGTAGGCGGCGTTCTGCCGACAGTTAAATACTGCTGGAATGACGGGCGAAATGCACGAGGGATATCTGCGGACAGTTTTCGCAGCGATGCGGGGGAATCACTTGCTTCCCTTTGGCGGCGGAATCTATTTGCCCGACCAGAACCGATGCGATGGCCGTTTGAACGAGCGTCGGTGCAATTTCCCCCGCATTTCTCCGCATAGCCTAGGTGCACAACTACCCGGGAATCAGGGTAAATGGGGGTGAGTACGCGTCAAAGGGATTCGCGATGGCGGGGATATTTAAACCCAGGAACGTGTTTGAAAAGGCTAAACTTCGCCGCCCTAGCGCGTCCGAAAACGACGGATCCCTGAAAGCTTCCGAAGTTGGACCGAGGGTCGATCGAGGAGTGGACGAAGCATTGACCGACTCGAAATAGCCTCCCGACCGCATCCTTCGCATCACCTCTGAACCTTAACTTCCGCAGTCCGTAGTCCGTGGAGACGAATCTTCGTTCTTTAGGATTAAACTGCCTGGTCGAAACCTCTTCGAAAAGTCTCCAGAGGTCGACGAAATAGGCGAAAGGCTCGTGAAAAGTTGGCTGACGATATTCAAACGTGAATATGGAATTGGTGCGACTTTGGCCGTGATGCCTGTAAAGAAACTCAATATTCCAAAATTTCCGTGACACCTGATCATCCAATACCTGCACGTATATTCAGCATCGTCTCTACGGTGAATCCGTGTTGCGAAATCGAGTCGTTTCGCAGAGCCACGTTTATGAATCTGTATTTCCACGTGCCCGATACCCTCTTCACGTAGCATCGGTAATTCTCGAGGATGCGACGACGCAACCGGCGAATGGATATTTTTTTCCACCCTCGAAAATTTCTCAAACTTGTCTTATTCCGAAATTTTCACTCTGGCTCCCCGCGCACGTTCAAGCTCCGTGATCTACGCTCACGAATTTTCACCACCGCGCTTCGCGAAGCTCGCGGGAATACACGCACGCGTATGACATAAAAATAAAAGAGCTATCTGTTTTCCTCCCACCTTGTACCTGCTATTGTGTACCGTCTTTCTTCCCTTAGTCAGGGGCGGCATCCTCTCTCTCGAGACGGACCGATTCTGACGGCTCAATTCCTCGTTGCAAAGTTACCGAAGTCTCTCCGAGTTTCTCTTTTCTTTTTCATATTTATTTTCATTCCGTTTCACTCCTCGTGGAATCAAGCTTCCTATTTACTTATCTTTCTTTTACTTTTTTCCTTTTCTCATCCGCGGTGAGTGAGGATTATCAAATTTCAAGTCGCGTCGCGGATACTTGTCACGACAAAAAGGCGCGGCACGTATAGATGAAAAATATAATACAGTCTCGGTCTGTCAACAGTTGCGCGAGAGATTGCTTCTCGTTATTCATACACGATGTTATATTCACCCTCTTTTTCTCTTTCATCGTGAAAATTAATTTTTGTGGTTATTAAAATACGAATATTACTATTGACAAAATTTCAATTCGTAAAAAAAATAAATAAATAAATGAAAATAAAAATAAAAGATTAGAAAAAATGATATTAAAGCTCGAAAATATTTTCCCCGCCCACGTCGAAAGCCGAGCAGCCTCGGGCTCTTGTAGACAGACTGGTGTCGCAATTTCTGCGAAACAGCAGTTCCGGGCACTTTCATACCTCCGTATTCAAGACGTAGTGTTTCCGTCTAGCGAAATTCCCCCTCAAGCGATTATACAACTCGTCCGTTGTTGTCCATAAAATTTCGAAACTCCAGCGATACGGCAAAACGGAGTTTTCTTTTTTTTTCTTTTCCAACGCGTTAAAACAGTGCAATAAAGGGTGATCGTAATTTCGCACATCCCGGTTTCGCCTGATTCTGAATTTCTAATGTAGCAACGAAGAAGCAAGAGTAACAACCTAGTTTCGATTATCCCTCTGGCGTATAAAAACAAGCATATCCGAGAATCGATGATCGAGGTTCGTGTAAGTAGTACCTCCAACGGTTTCAGCCCTAGTTCAGCCACTCGGCCGCTTCGACCGGGACCAGCTGAAGTGCCCTGGAAGAGGATGAGGATGAGGATGGGAAGGCGAGTAGACGTAAGACTGCGTCGTTGCCGGAGTAGTATACATATCATTGCGCCGACGAGTAGCCTGAATATTTTAGACGGACAACAGAGGGCCTCGCGACCCGGAAGCTGCAGCAGCGTTGCCGTTCGTCGTTCCGTCCTTAGGTGAGGGAGGGTTGTCCCGCGTTTTCCCAGGGCGCGGAAGGAGCAGCTTCTCGGCCGGACGGCTAAGCGCGCCCGCTTTTTGCCAACCGGAAATAACTTCGCAGGCTGCGTGCCGTTCTTATTGCCTAACGAGCAAGACGCCCTGGCCCCAATTCCCGGTTTAATTACCCGTTTGTTTATTTACTTATGTAGAATTATAAGGCGTACATATGTATCAGCGGACAGATAACGCCGCGGCGCCGCGGCGCGGCCTTGAAACTCGAGCGGGAAGGAGCGTCGTCAATGGCGGCGGAACGCCCAGTAATTAGCGGGATGGGTATACTCTGCCTTTTGTTTGTTGCTCCCCGCGGAACCCGCGGCGGTATTGCGGTAATAAACAATTCCAAGCGCGGCTCGGGGCGAGCAGGACAATACAGCTACATCGCGGAGCGAGTTGGTTGGGGATCATTTTTTTCCACCCCTTCCACCCCTCCCGATACTTAACCGAAGAAAGAAGAGGCCGCCCGGAGTTTTCGGAACCAAGAATTACCCGCAGGTGACGCGGTCGCGACGGAATATCCGGCTCGGCTTGTCATCCGGGTGAGATGCGATTTTTCTCCTCAGTGTCTCAGATCTTTTCTCGCTTCTTCCTCTCTCTATCTCTCTATCACTCCATCTCTCTTCTCTCTTGCCAGGTAACTAATGCCGTGGCATTCACCGCCGTATAAAAGGGTTCGTAGCTGACGCAACGAGGGGATGGGAACTTGTAATCAACTCGAAATTGTGCTATCCGTGCGTGAGGGTGACAATTATTAAAGTAACGTTTCGCTGCCCTAGCATCCCGCTTCTAGGGGTTGTTTTTTCTTTCATTCTTTGTTTTTCATCACTTCGTTTTTATCAAAAAAAAAACGGTATTTGCATTTTATGGTCGCGCTGACGTTTCTCCCGTTATATGAGAATTTTTCGCTACGATGGAACGAGTCGAAAGTTTATTTTTTTTCTTTTTTACCCCCCCCCCCCGTGACCCCCCTCATCGTTTTGCCATTTTGTTTTCACAAACTTCAGAATTCTTAATCACGTGCAAAATTGAAGAGAAAACAAATGACGCGACGATTAAAGGGAAACAGACGTCCCTGAACATTTTCGTTTTTTCTTTGTTTTTTTTTCGCTTCAACTTGATTCGCCTGTTACAACTCGGCATTCTTCTCACCCTTTTGTGTCGTCCTCAGCTCAGGCAACGAATATACATGCATGAATTAAATCTCCTTCGTTTCGGCGTGAGCTGTCTGTAAAATTTATACATAAATTTTTTTCTGAAACAAAACCGACGATATTGTCGGTATAAAAAGTTTGCTTGTCAGTTGACAGCTGATCGTACTTGCCGAATTACTTTTTTGTCTAACCAGAGAAAGGTCCTGTACACGTGTCCCTGCAAATCCAACCATCGAGATTAATTTTCACCCTGCCCGTCATTGCCGGACGTTCAATATTAATCGTTTGCGCGTGGCATTGTGCTAATTGTAAGCCGGAGTTTATTGCTGGCAGTAGCGGCGCGTTAAAACCAACATTTTATGACCGCGGCAGAGGTTCGGTAGTTTTACAGTCGTTGGTTGAATCTAATCTTAAGTATTCGCGGGCTCGCTTTCACTTCGGCTAAATTCCATGGGGTAAACTATCTCTCCTCCAAGCTCACGTTGACAAAAACTTTTGACACCGCATAAAAGGCGGCCGTGCCTCTCAATTAGTTTTGCAAACGACCGCGTGCAACTTTCTCTCCCCGGAGATCTTTATCCCGGGAAGAATTTTCAGCCACTTTCTCTCTCTTTTCCCCAACTCCTCGAGCAGCCCCGAAAAGTATGATCAACTTCTCTCAGTCTTGTCCGATCGCTTCTCCTTCCGGATAAAGATGAGCGTCGTAATAAGGGTCGCTTTATCCAGCTGCGCCGTCCAGCGTTTTCCTCCCCTTTTCCTCCTCCTCCTCCTCGTTAATCGCCGCTTATTTTTTTATCTATAATTAAGCTCCTGCATTTCCAGAATTCACCGGAAATGCAAACGTGTAGCAAATTTACGCAAATTCGAAATGCGACTCCAGGATATTTTCCCAGCTTCTTACGGTTGCGGCTGCCGCGGTGGTCGAGGCAACAAAGAAGGTTTATGGGGTCTGTTTATCTTCTTTGGAGGGAATCCAGACGCACGCGGGGCGAGGACGAGGGCAGGGAATTCGGACGTCGAGAACCGGCAAGATTTAAGCTCTAACAACGTCCCAAGTCGGTCAGACTCCCTGCAACGTTCGCCGGGGGAATGCCGCGAAGAAAATTACAGAATAAGTAGAAAGGATGCGCATTCCTCGGACCCGCCTCAAAACTTGAACGTATAAAAACCTCGTGTCATTTCCTCCGAAATTCCTGATAATGCGCTGTGAAATTCACAACTTAATCTTGTGAATTCAAGTCTACGCAATCATGCAAGATTTGGATTAATTCGTGTAAAATGCCCACTAAATAATTACGCATGACGAGTAAGACTTTTTTTGAGTTTGAAAAACATTCGACAGCTCGTAAGAATATTTTTGACGTTTGTAAATTGACTCCGAATTAAGCTCTCTTAACCGAGTTTCATGCTTTTGCGAACAGACGTTCCAAACTCTCTTTCTCGACTTAATCTATTTAGCTTCGAGTTTGACGAAACGGTTTATAAATCAGCGCCGCTGAGCGGCAATTTCGGATTCTGGATGACTGCGGGGCCGTCGGCGTAATGCGGAATCTAGAATTCAGGGAGAGCAACGCGGCGCGAGGATGGGACAGGGGTTGGAGGCATGATAATCTTGAGAGGCGATAAATCAGGTGACCGCACATTCGGAATCCCGGGGCGCCACGTACGTGGAGTCGGGGGTTTGAACCGGATCTCGAAGGGGTCCGAGGTCGGCCGGAAGCGGGCCGCACGCGATCCCGAAAACCCGGAGGAGGATTGCACCGGGCCCCGGTGGACGCCGATTTTCCCGGGCGCCTGATTTCCCGGGGTTTGATTCGCCCGGAACGGGGAGTCTGTATATCAAACTTCAAAGGGCTGTACGTGAAGTGTTTTTGGATGGTCCAATTTCATCCCGGGATCTCGCCGCCTCGCAAATCTATACCGTCCTGACAGCCAACAGCCGACAGCCTTCGGTGGAGGCAAAGAGAGAACTTTCTCAAGGCGGGTGTACAAAGGGAATAGAAAATGACGCGACTCGCCGAATACCCGAGCCTACGGTCCGCGATAATGCCGACCATCTTTCGAGGCGAATGGAAATTCGCCGATTTCGTCGTTTCCATCGACGTTTTAAGGAGAATAAAATTAAAAGGATAGAAAGAAAAAAAAAAAAAAACATCCACAAGAAACGGGGAAAAGGCGTTAAAAACAACGTTCGAACTTTCTTCCCAAGATTTTTAGTTCAAATTTCTTTTGGAGAAGCTGCGGGATATAAAGAGACGCGGAGAAGAAGTTGAAATACTGGCAGCAACTTGGATGATTCCAGAGTTGCAGGTATTAGGTAGTTAGCGCGAGTTTGAAAATTCGCCTGATTCGCTTTTGCAGAGCATGAAGCCATCGGCTTCTGCAGCAGGAGTTTACGAACAGCCGATTCTAAATTTGCTACTTGACACAACGACACATAAATTTTCCCAAACGAGTCTGCACCGAGATCCCGCTAATTCAATGCGTTTTTCTTATCCAACGAATGGATGTATCGCATCTTGAAAGGTTTCGCAGGTGGGTAATGTATTATACACATTATATACCTACATCAGACCGTTTTTTTTTTTTTTTTTTTTACCTCTTTTACTTTATTTCTTACGTGCCCTTCAAAAAGTTGGTTTTTAGTCCGAAACGAAGTCTCGTGAAACGGAAACTCGGTTGTAAAATTCTGAAAGTCGACTCATTCGGTTTGAACTTTTCAAACACTCTAACCGAAATATCTCGAAAACTATACGAGTTGGGAAGCTGTTTTTGGTTTCAATTTGTAGATAATCAAATGTTGTTTAAAAAATGACGTGACTACACGTGTGTGTGAGACAAAAATTTGCATGGTAACAAGCATAGTTCATTTATTCGATGTACTCAACTTTCAACGATCGTATCTAAAACAAGATGACAATTTAGGTATATAATAGGCTCGATCCTTTTTATACGATATCCGATTATCTACAAAATGAAACCAAACACCACTTTCCGACTTGTATAATTTTCGAGATATTTCGGCTAGTGTTTGAAAAATTCGAACAGGCTGAGTCACCTTTTAGAATTTCGTTACCAAGTTTCCGTTCCACGAGGCTTCGTTTGAGGCTAAAACTAACTTTCCGACGAGTACGTAAAAATAAGAAGAAAAGGAAAAAAGATCGACCCAATATAGATATATCTGTCGAGTACGCACCTTATTCCAGAATCGAGCGCCTAGCCGGCGGGTTTCCCGAAGCCTCTTTATTAATTGCTGTTCGCGACGATTCGTTATTGCGAGCCTCTCAAAAGGGCTGAAAATTCCCCCTCTTTTCTCCCAGCGAGCGCTTCCGGTGGCAAGGATCTCAATCTCGAAGGTCTGGAGCAGGATCCGAGGAGGTTCTGAGAAGCTGTAATTCGGGAGATGAGCAAATTACGGGAGAGAGATCGTACGGAACGAGGCGGGGTGAAGAGAAGGTGTCCAAGTTTCAATCGGAGAAATGTACTTGTATTGAAATTTTCGCTGAACTTTTAATCTCTCGATGCAGTTAAACGTTAACAACGACAACGAGGCTTGATCTCGGATGCGTGGCCATTCCGAAACTCCCCGAAGTCCCGGCTACCTTTTGCCATATGATAATGACTCCTCTCTTCTCTCACCAACGACGCAAGAAGTTCTCGAAGTAACGAGGCCTCCGTGTGTCGTAAGTCGGGACCATCACCCCTTTCATGGGGGGTAGAGGGTTGCCATTCCGGTTGCGCAGCCATTTGAGTACGAATTTGTTGGATGAAAATCGATACACTTTTAAACAATTTTATTACGGTATAGCTTTACGTTCAGTACTCATCGAATTATTATGTTTTCTAGCTATGGATATCCCTTTAGAAATACAATAATGCAAAAATGTGAAAGTCATATAAACAAAGGTTCACTCCAAATCGCTTTAAGATACTTAAAGAGAAGAACGGATTCTTTAAATTTCACTTTACGATGGGTAATTTTATTCGGAGTGACTTTTTTCTACAAAATCAATCAAATTTTAATTTTTTCTTTCCTCTTGAGTAGTCAATTCAACATTGAAATTCGCTGACAGTAATATCGATATCGGTGCAGTATCGTAAAAATTGAACATTTCACGATACCAAAAGAAAAAAAATGAGACTCGTTCCAGTGAATCTGCAGAGAATAGTCTTCTGAATAAAATGAACCATCTTGGAGTGAAATCGAATGGATCTGATAGATTTTTTACCTTTTTAAAATGATATAAAAATAAGTTACGGTATAATTTGAGTTTTCGTTAACACTCCGAGTATTTCTTATATCGATATTTCCAATGAGACCGATTTTAGCACGTCAAAATGATGATAATTGGCTAAATCTCGTGTTTCTGGTGATTCTCGCAATAACGAAAAATATCGACTTTTAGCCAACGAAGCGTCGAGATCGAGTTCAGCGATATTTCTTACACGGTATGCGATGCAGCTCTGCACCGAGCTGCAGGCTGTCCTTTCATATCTATATTTACTACACGCAGCGTACAGCTCCACGATATTCCTGACCGTGAAATCGGAATCCGTTGATTGGTTTCGCGGGTTTCCAATTCCAGTTGCACCGCTTCTACGGGTTTGCGGTGTCAGGCTGCTGATTGATCTCTTTTTACGTTTTTACCTTCAAATTCAGGTACCAAAATGTGTTCTAAACATGTATGGATCTATAATCCTTGACCTCGTATATATGTGTAAGTATATTTGTAACGGAATTCTACACTTTCATCGTTCACAACGAGATAATAATTAACCGCTTTCACGTGAAGAAGAATTTCATTCGTAAAGTCAGTATTGTTGTCTTTAAAAACGATAAATTTTCCGCCGATGTATGGTGAGAATATTCCGGAAAAATAAATGTTCGTCATGAACATTTATATTTTTTCGCATAATCTAAAAGTTTCGGAGAAATAGTTAAATTTTTATAACGTGCACAATCAAGTCCGATTTCATAGAAATCCATTAATAACTTAAATATCGTAGATAATGTCTGCGAACTATTAGCGGTCATATCTTGTGAAAATACATGAGCTCGAAGCAAGTTTTCAAGAGCGAAGAGCAAGTGCATCCCGCACTGCAGTGATGCCCAGTTTGAAAGCAGCGAAAGTTCCACCTTAACTCTCCCTCAACATTTCTAGTTTATTTTCCTTATCGGATTTATTTTGAATAGATATAGATATAGACACAACGTGCAGAGAAATATTACGTTACACCAGCTACTACAGGCTGAAGAGTTGTTCAACAACAACTTGAACTGCACATGAATACAAGCTGAAGTTGAACGGTGCAGAGCGAGATCAAAACACGGGGCGACGCGACGCGTAACTTTGGCAACAGTTTCGCTCTCTCAGTCAATGAAGAGCAATTTAATTAGCAAACGAAAATTAAAAATACACGTACACTGGCCATTCTTTCCGCGCGTGCGTTTTTCTGTTTACTTGCGATTCTTTTTTCTTCTTTTTCGTTTCGCTTTGAACCCGAAAAACAACAATCCTCAGGGCAACCGTGAAAGACGGAAGCACACGCGCCTGTATTTTTAATTAATACAAGCGGTGACGGATGACGAACGACTAATCGAAACAGCGACCCGGCCTTTCGGATTCGAATCGCAAATTGAGAATAAAAAGGTTGGAGCGTTACGAAAGGGGTGAAAGCGTCAGGTGAAACGGAGGGTTGCGACTCATCCTCTGAGGTACGCATGCCGCAAGTGGGTCTCTAAAACGGAAGCTAAAAGGCGCGGACAACGGGGGTGGCAATAATCGATAGCACCGATACTCAGAAATGAAAATTCTGTAAAACATCTCCGATTCCCGCCAAGAGTACTTATTTACCGTTATTATAATTATTTTTTATTTTTTTTTTTTACCTTTTTGCAACCCCTTTTTCCCACCGTACTTATTTAAATTATTCGCCCTCTTCTCGGGCAGTTTCATTTCCGCGAAGCTCGCGTTTTCCGCGGGATTCACTGGCAGCTTTTTTTACTACAGCCGTGACGGTAAACACACTCACCGTCCGAGATTAATCGCTCGGCTAGCACCCGCCAGGACTGAAAGGACGCGGAATGTCAGGTCCTGGCCGAGTGACGGACGCCGAAGGACGAATTTGTCCGAAGTTCAATTCGAGCGACGTCGCGTCGTTCCTCTGCCCGAGGGAACTGCAGCGGCAGCTCCTCCTCCGCCGATCCTTCTGCCTCGTCAATTCTTCCTTTACGATCGCACGTTCCCGCAGGGTGCTTGGGGTGAAGCACCTGCGGCGCGTCCGTCGCCGGCAATAATCTCTCGGAAGCCCCGGAGACGCGCGTGCAAGCTTCATGTACAGAATGGGTCGACGGGAAGAAGAAGAAGAAGAAGAAGAAGAATAAGAAGAAGAAAAAGAAGAAAAAGAAGAAGAGGGAGAAAAGGAAAAAGTAGCCGAGTCGAGTCGAGGAAAGTCGACGTTCCTCCGCGAAGGAATCGCAGCCGAGCGGACGCCGCTCGCCCGATGAAACTCGCCGCAAAATCACTGCCACTTAATACCGTACCTACGGGATATGGGGAACTTTTCGATCCCGCGGAATCGATAACGAGAATATAACCCGCGAGGTGCCGATATCCCGGAGAGCAAGGAAGAATGGCTCTTGGAAGGAATTCGGAAGGGGAAAAAGTTGAATCTCTGAAGCGCGGCGCGCGTTTGGAAAAAGAAGGAAACTCGGCGCGCGGATCCGAGAGGATCGAAATTTTTACTTCGACTTACCGGTAAAAGAGGACCGAGATTAGTCACTCGATGTTGTTATCAAGGCTACTTTTGTCAGGTACAAATGTGCCGCTGCGGTCGGTTTCGGCGCCTCGAAGAACTGGGACTGTGGTTGATTTCACGCGATTCCCACCCCCAAAGTGGCTGAAATTTCTTCATTTAGCGTTCCAGGATCGGGAGCAAACGGGGAAGAGCGACCCCCCTCATTTTATAAATTCCCCCCGCGTAACACGGTGCTTTAGATGTATCGGTGCGATAAAAAGCCAAATTGAAACTGGCCCGCATACCGGAGTGAAATTCGCTCTGGCAGTCTTTTTCACATTTATGATGTGCGCTCACGCGTTCAAACGCGAATATATCGGTACGCATTTTGCACAAAACGAAAAAAGAAATGAAATGAGGAAAAAAATAAAATAAAATAGAATAACCTATGCGAGAGCGGAAGACGAGGAGAGCGAATTCTGTACTTGATATATTATTATATCCCTGTACAACGTACACCAGCTCGGTGCAAATTTACGGTTAGACACGTTCTGGCGATGCAGATAATGGGAGGTGATTCGGAACAATTCCGTCGCCAATATTCATTTTTCGATTCATTCTTCGGCAAAATTTTTTTTACCCTCAATCCGATCAAGATTTTCAGTTCCTAACGGGCGAGCGAATCGATCTATTATTAATTCTACCCCGAGAATATGAATCTTAAATTATTCTTGCAGCCGTTAATTGCTTCGATTTTTCACCTCCTTGTTGGAACATTTTCCGGTTCAGACGGACGGAGGAACAGGTTCAAGATTCGTTAACAAAGCTTGCGTGTGACACGCAGGGAGTTCGATTGAAGCAGTCGAGGAAGAAGCAAGCCGAGAGTAGACAGTGTCGTCCGAGAGTTCGGAACGCCAGGGTGAGAAGAATCTTGGGGTGAACTTTCGGCCCCCCGCTTAGCGAGCAAGCGGAAAGTCAGAGGCTTCCACCCCTGAATTCGGCACTGATCCCGGCGTTCTTCCATCCGCAAGTGTTAACTTATACAACTCGAATTCCAGCAGCAGGATAGATGTACGTAAATATACAATATATTGATAAAAAAAAAAAAAAATAAAAACGATACAAATGAGAAAAACCAAGAAGAAGACAAAAAGTGGGGAAAGTTTTTATAACGCGTTCAGAGCTCTCCTCAATTGACCGAAAATGTAAACTTATCTCTTCACCTTTTTCTTTCTCTAAATTTTCTCCCACCACCCTCCGTTCCCCCATTTTTCCTTTTTCGCGGAAAATTTCCACGCTTTGCGGACTGGTCCGTCAGCGGCTCCTTAATCGGGAATGATTGCGGGGCAGGACACAGTCACCAACAGCGTTAAATCTGCGGTGGCATGGCGCAGAGAGGGTCGATATTCCGCGAGGCCGAGTCGTCCGGGGGGGTCGGCTAGTCGGGGTGTGATATTCGGGCACAACTCTTGGTCAAAGTGTAATAATGGCGCACGCCTCGTGCGCGGTTGTGGATATTGTCAAGGGGGAAGGTGGGCAATATGCTCGGCCTTATCTAGCCACGGCGTAAGTACTGCTATATATCGTACAGCCGGGGTCCCGGCTAACTCATCCTTAATAAGGATAGCTGAAGTGGACTTACGAGATCTCCCCGAAAGGGGTGAAGGCCTCCCTCAGTGTCTGGGTCTCGATTTCCGGGCTCAGGTCGCCGACGAATATGTGGTAGTGTTCTGAAACAGAGCCAAAAGAGAAGCAGGTTTTAGTCGTTGTAATTACGTAATCGCTGATCGGTGAAATATTGTTTACGCGTTACCACTCTACGGGGTGAAAAATGTCGGTAGCGAAAAAAATGAACGTCCCTCGCATATTCCGTCACCCACACGTCCGCAACCGAAAAGCAAGGGTTGATCGGCGCCCCTTTCCGGTTCACTCGGGGAGTTCGTTCAGACCGATCGAAGGGCGTCGGGGGGACCGAGAGACGACGGCTCGGTCGTTGGATCGGCGCACAATAGTTCCTCGAGCTCGAATATTAATCTTCCCCAGTGCTAGCGACACGGTTCTTTGTCACCTCCGCGAGCCGTGGGCGGGGTTTGAAATTTTTCAGGTTAGGTAGGCGCTACGCAAAATCCTGAGAAAGCGTAGAACCGCACGTCCCAGTTTAACCCCGGCCTTCTTTACTTTCCAAACAATTTCACGGCCCTCTGATTAGTTCCCTAGAAGCTGACGATCCCACGGCGGAAGAACGGAAAATGGACGCGTTGTCTGCCGGGGGATTTATTATACTTAGCGTCGCGACGCGGCCTCGTCGCTCGAAAGGGTCGGATAAAAATTGAGAATCCCTGCGCCGGAGAGTTGGGGGTAAAAGTTTTGGAGAGGGGTCGAAGCCGGGGATCGGATTTATTCTACGATTCGGAGCGTCATTGGCTGAATGGAAATCGGCGGCAAGAGAGTGTTGATGGGGATCCTCCTTCCGCCCCTGCGAGTTCCGTGCACGCCGTTGATCCCCGTTTCCGAACCCGTGCGCGTGAAAGGGAATCCGGAATGGTCCCGCACCCGTAGCCAGAGGCGTTTCCTTAGTTATTTACGCTACAGTTTACTCAGGGCCGATTTCACCGGGACTACATCCGCGGGTTCACCCAGGTGAGTAGAGGAATTGTTGCGGATCGAGTCTTTCGTTATGCGTCCGCACAACGCGCTGCTGATCGAAGTCCCCCGCGGAGGGTCAAACTTTTGCTTCTCATCGGCCTTTTTCTTATTACCCTCCGAGGAAGAAAGATATCGACTGCTGGAAGAAGACGTGAAAGAAGAAAATGGATGGATAGACGAGGAAAAAACAAACTCACTCTCAGCTCTAGTTTAATCAAGTTCATCGCCGAACCGACTTGCGGCAAGTCAAACTCACGCCAGGGAGTTGGTGTAAAAGAAAAATCACGTAGAAAAATTCAGCAGTGACTCTGGTTCGTTAAGAACCAAGTCACGGGGAACAATTACGCGCAGTATCGCAAAACGATAAAGGCGGACGCACAAAGCTCTTGGAACTTGACGCATGTACGCGGACACGTTACACCCGAATAACTAAAATAATTTGTTCATTCGGCCATGTATAAACAAGTATAAAGCTCGAGTAATATTTACACAGGCGTCACGTGTGTAAACAATACAAGCACGGACCGAAAAACGGACAATTGTATAACGCGTATAGGTAGGTATACTTATACCTGCCGACTATAGCAAGTGAGGATAAAAGCTCGGTTGTACGTACATGGTCTACGTGTACGCAAATATTTATACATATGTATATAGCAACCGTATATTTATACTGTTAACAAGCACCTACTCGCAGGGGTAGCAGAGTTTCGGAAAATAAGAGTGTAACAAAAACGAGAGTAGCGAAAAAGGGATTTTAAACAAAATTAAAATTAAAACAAATAACAGAGCGAAATAAAAAGTGGTGGAAAAAAATTTGGAGGCGAAAGAAAAATCCATTGATCGTCGGACAATGCTGCGGGGGAGAGCGAGCGAACAAAAGTCCGTGCCAAGTGAGCTTTGGGAATGGGTTATACGAGGGGGATGGAAAGCTCGCTCGTCCTAACCCTCGCGCCTCTATAGATCAACCGGATTCCTTTAATTTCGAGGGACAGAGCCGGGCGCGAGTTGATTTACACCGCAAATAGCCTGCCTATTAATTTCACCGCGTTAATCCAACCTCGACGCGTCCAAAGTCGAGTTTGATCGTTTAGAAATATTCGTTCCGGTTACAAGCGCGGGGACTTTATTTCGACGAATCGAGTCCGCCGATAGGTTGACAATTTCTGGTCGTCCTTGCGCGAGGCTTTTCGAAAGCTCTCCGGAATTGCAGTCGGAGCTGGAAAACCGGGCCCCCGAAAGCTCGGCGGCCGGAAACACGTACTCGGTTATAGCGGAAAGCGGACGAGATATTTCATTCCGGACGTGTTCCTCTTTCCTAACCCGGATTGATTCTTCGGTGATCGAGGCTATGCGCCGAGTGCCTCGGCGTCTGGGATCATCCGAGAATCGGGAGCAGTGGTGGGTGAAGGGGCGAAGGGGCCGAAGGCGGGGGTGGAAGCGGAACGGCGGCGAGTCAATTTGGTTAAAATGCTGAGAGAAAACAGAACAGTTTATTACACTCGGTGGCGGTCGGGTAGACAGGAAGAAATGCGGTTGTGTGGAATCGGGACCCGGGGTGCCTGGGGGGAAGGGGGGGGCGAGAGGCATTTCGCGAATACGAATGTATGAATTAGGCGCTGATTGGCTTCAACTCGATCAACTCGGTGCGATTGGTTAGTTAGGATTTAAACCGAGGAATCCCGCAGCCCCTTTCCTCGCGGCCCTCCCCCTCCCCCGCCGCCAACCTTCCGCCCTTCACCCTCTCCCGCAGGGCAGTCGAACAGTGGCCCGATTCTTGAACTCCGATGCCGCGGAGCCACCGCGTAACAACCCGAGTTAGTCCTCGTTAGCCGACCCTAAGCCTTCCGCCATTCCCTTCGTTCCCTTCATCCCCTCGAAGCGCGGCCACGCGGCTTCTTCGTCTTCATCTTCTCCCTACCTTGTCCGTATTCCGGCCCGTCGAGATTCGAACGTCTTTCTATCGCTGATACAACCGAGCCCTGAATTTCCGTGTTAACGTTACTCGCCGCCGTTGCTTTCGTTTTTCCCTTCTTTTTTTTTTTCTCACACCCCTAAATTCGGACCCAAGCTCAAGTCGCCGGTTAATAGTATAGGTACGTTTCGTTGAGAACACCAAATCCGGAGTTTCGCTACGTCAGCAATTAACGCGGTTTCCCACGATCGTACAAATCAGGATTCGGCTTGATCCTGTTTGCCGGGATTTGGGATGCTACAGCGGCGAATTTCCAAGCTTCGCGTAGCCTCTGCACCTGCCAAGAACAACGAGACCCGATCCGAGCCAGGATTATTCCTCGCGGTGCATGAAGTTGCAGCTGGGAAGGAAGGATTTTCATTCGATTGCAGTTGGTACAGCGGAAAGTTTTGAAAGGCGTTGAGAAGTTGTATTGAAAATAAATTTCTTCGATCCTTTGTACGAGTATAGATATTGTTCCACGGGTTGTCCGTGACGCGGAGTAGAAGAAGAAGGAATAAAATCCCGAGTAAAGCGTGGGCGCAACTTCGACTGCAAAATTTCATCCCCTGGCACTCGCGCCTTCGTTCGTCCGAACCGTGATAAAAGATCTCGAGTTAAAAACGCTAATACGAATGAAACCACCCCGAAAACCCCTCATTTCCATTCCAGGCATAAATTCCCAAGGAAATACAATTTTATCAAACATCCAACTACACGAGCGATCCTCGTCCGGAATCCCACCCTCTCGCTTCACTCGGGGGTGTTGCGTTGAGGGGTGTAATTGGGGGCACGTGAGAACGTGATCGTAGACACCGGCAGCTGCGGCCAGGAAGTGACACGATCCTCGGGGAGTCGGCGGAGGGGGAGGAGGATGTGGGAGAGGGGAAACACAGCGAGCGGGCTGCAGGTAGATAGCGAGAGCGGGAGCTCTAATAATGTAGGCAGCCCGGCTGCACCCAGCTTTTGTTTCGCACGGGGTGACGGATGGCCACCACCCCCGCAACGAGCCGGAGTTACGCGGCGGAGGTACGGCCCGTAGATGCTACCCGAGATTCGTCGGTAAATCATAGTGATTTAGCTAACGGCAGACATATTGGCTAATTCATGGTCCGAACGACTCGTCCTGCATCGCCGCCCTTCCCGATCCCGGCCTCCCTTCGCACGGTCCCTGGGGGAATCCTGCGACCAGTTCCATGACCGAAAATATATTCTTTACATCCATTCTCTGTCTATCGTTCGCAGAAATTAGTTCGCAATAATGAGGGGAGCGATTTTTGGTAGTTGGGTGAAATGATCGGAAAATAAATTTGACAACGTCGCGTGATTTTCTTGTGTTGTATTATACTTGAAACTTCGGCGCTTACCTCGTTATATATATATATAAATTATAATATATTTCTTTCATATAAAAAAACCTGATTAAAAAAATAAACATCAAGCGTTTTAGCAATACCATATCTAAACAGCGTAAAACAAATAAATTTGAATACAGCGCGTAATGTGCAAGCTTGCACAACGTTGCCAAGTGTACAACTTAAACAATATTACAATCGCACTGTTTTTTTTTTTTTATTTACCTAAATTTGAGTCATCATTTCTGCGTACCTGATTTACGTTATTCAATATTTTTTTCCCATCCTGAACACTTTATTCATCTTCAATATCAAAACAACCAACTCGAAACTATCAGTTTTGATTCCAGTCCGTATCTACTTAATATAAAATAGCTCAAATTTGAAATTAAAAAACTCAGTAACTAAGCGGTAAATCATTTTCAAACTTCACAGGGTTGTTTGAAAGTGCTCAAAAAATAATTTAGTTAAAACTCACGTGAAGAAAAACACAGAAATCGGTCGTCATTGAAACGGCTTTACAAAGAAGTTATTTGAGAATTCTTTGCGACGCTTTCTTTCAGTTTAACAGGTATAAATCAATCTCATATTTCACAGAGTAAATTGCGCTGCCTTTTACGTGGATTTTTTATGATTCGTTTGACTGTTTAGGCCTTTTAAAAGCGCAAGTCTCGAGTATTGCAACATCATATCCCGCTCGGCGAGATGATCCCTGCGATTTTTTGCAGCAGCGTTAAAATGGGCAAGGACGCGAGAAGGGCGGGAGGTTTAACGCTACATTTTAACGGCAAAAACGATAAGTCGAACGAAGTGGGTTCTCTAAAAAAAATTTTGCCATAGTCTCCAGAATTTTATAGGAACATTTTCCACGCTGCGTGATGCAGAAAGAAAAGAAGAGGGGAAAGTCTTAAGTGCCAATATAACACGTCGTGTTTCCTCTCCTCCCTCGTCTATTCTTTTTTTCACTTATTATAAACACGAATGTGCACGGATGATCCTGAGGCCGGTTCGGCGATGATTTTCATAGCTGAAAAAACGCCAGACTGCAAGGCAGCGCGTAATAATCGGTGAAGGAAGAGCCTCCGCAGCACCGTCTTCGGACAATAAAGACGGAATATAACGGTGATAACAATGATAATAATTCCCGTGACGACAATGGGGCGATTCGAAGTATATTATCGTACGCACAATGAAAACACTTGATGACAAATTGGCTATTTTACAAGTGAAGCCCGGGGGCCGTTGGTGCGATTGTGACACTCCCACCCCCGGTGGTTCGATCAACCTTGAACAACCTTGCCGGCCGTTCCCAGCCGTACGTCGGATTCGTTGTTCAGGGTGAAAGGGGATGGGCCGTCGGGGGAAGGGGGATACAAATTCGTGTCGATGCAGCACAAAGTGGCGTCCGAGCTTTCGCCCCTCCGTGATACGCGGACGGCGATCGATCTACGCCGAAGAAAGAAGAGAAAAATCCTCTCCAGCTCCGAAGACTCGCCGTTCTCTCTTGTTTGTTCATACGTTCCGCTTTTTCCCCGATAAATTCTCCAATTTTCATCTCTCAACATTCGATTCCCCGCGTTACACTCTCGGCTTGAAATCTATATACGCAGGTCGTAAATGACGAGGGGCCGGAGCGGGGGTGTAACACCAAGGGGCTTCTTCGATAAATCGAAGTGCGCGAAGAGCGGAACAGAAGGGGAGGATAGGGGACCAGCCAGAGTGTAAATTATGGCCGAGATGACGATGGATGCTTCTTATCTTCGCTGTACAGAGCTGCACGGTTTCGACGACGGCAGTTCGAACGGTGATTGACGGGTGAAGAATTCTTCGTCGATTCCACCTCGGCGCGCGAAAATCGCCGCAGATTTGGTAGAGAGGCGTAATTTTGTAATTTCGAATGCGAGCCGTCGTCCACTCGGATCCTCGCGTGCCGCAGCTGTGTAGTCCGGCGAATATGCCTCGGCCGAGGGTTGTTCTGTTTCAGGTTAGCCGGTAATTATAGCCACGGAGGACACGTTCGCGTGATTAATCTCTCGTTATGTTAATGCCCGAGCACCGCGGCAGCTACTCGGGCAAAAACTATCCGAGGCCTCGGCGGGACGATGCCGAAGTCGGTTCTTGCCCACCCCTCACCTTTTTACCAAGGAAATTCATTCGATGTGATCAATTACTCCCCGGCGTCCCCGCGTTCCTGTATACCTTGTATACATGGATACGTGCAGAGTTCCAACCTCGATGCGGAAATCGGATTCGGAAAGCCACGAGTGTGCGGCCGCAACGACCGATACCGTGTAACGCCAACGCTTGGCTCTGCGCGGTTAGCCCAAATTGACGCTGGATCGGAAACTAAAAAGGGAGACGATAAAACAAGAGGCGAAAAAGCATCGGTAAAAATTGGCCGTCACTTTCCGAGCGCGGCGACGTGGCGCGGCGAAGTGGGGGGTGGAGGGTGGGACTCGGGGCGAGGAGGAGGGCGCTCGTGGCCAAGAGTGCACATTCAGCACCTCCGCTCGATCGCCTTCGGAATATAAATTCGCAACATTATCGCCACCGCCGCGGATGCCGTGCTGACGACACCGGCGCTGCCGCCGACTCCCGGTGAACCCGACCGATCATTGCCCGAGGAATTAACGTCCGGGACGCGGGAGATCCTCGATTTTCAAAACCGATCTCCCGCGGTTAGTTTTCTTCTTTCGGAAATTTTTTTTTTCGGTGGGATTACATATATATATGTATAGACGGCAGAGTTGCAGGCGATTAATTCATACTTCGGGGGATGTTGAAACTTCAAAGTCGTTGAATTAAATTTTTGTTTTTTTGCAACGGGTGATCAGCCAGCGACTCTACAGGGACTTTCTTCGTAATATACGACGGGGTTCTGACGTACCTAGTGTCTTCGAGTGATTACATTAAAACCCCGCCAAAACGGCGTGAAATAATATTTAGCCAGGACCGAGAGGCGGACTAATGAAAGGCAAAGGGCAGCTTCGGTTATTATTATTTCTTTTTCCAAGAATACCGTTTCAATGATTCTAATTAATTTTTCGAATCGACCCGCGCTTCAATCCACCAATTCTTCACCTCTGCTTTTCACCGCTCCTCACACCCCGAGACTTGGTGAATTTTTACATTCATCTCATTTCTCGCAATAATTTACACACTTACAAATTATTCAGCGAGATAGAAGGTCGTCCTAAACATGTCCCCGATTTCGGTTAGACGGAGAGTCAGAAAGCTCGAATTTCGAAGTTTATAACACTGATCGTGAGCGCGCGTGTGCTCAAAATCTGAGATCGCAATAACGCTTCCTCACGTTTGGAAAAGTTCACCACCGAGCAAAGAACGGCAATAAAATTCTCTGTTCGGTGCTAGAGGTAAATATGTACAGTATACGAGGAAAATCAGTACAAAGTATAAAGAATCGTGATTGTGAAATTTCCTCTTAAAAATCGTGCACTCAGCATGTACTCGCGTCTCAAAAATTGCGTGAAACGTTCACTTCGTCCAAGGCATTGAGGCTGCAGTTCGAACTGGGTTATTGCGTACATCCTGCAGGGGGTTAGAGGCGGTGAACGGGGAAGGGTGGTTCGAGGGTTGGGTCGGGGTGGCGTCGTCGTCGGCAAGACTGATTGCTTGCATTGATCAGGGACGAGTGCCGGGGAACGACGTTAACGGAGGAAGCTATACCTCTCGGTGGTAAAACTTGGACGGGTGATCCTGCACGGGAGTTGATTTTCCACCCCCGCCGGCACCGGTTGTGTTATCGGACCCCGGGGGGGTGGAGGGTTGGCTATAACCGAGCTATCTAGCCGAGGCTACAATTAACTAATGGACGTGAAACTTTGCATGCGTGACACGTAGGGAGGCGGCTGTCACCCCGAAGCCTGCTGCACCTGCCTCCCGTCTTCCGTATACCGCGTTACGGATGACGAAGCGGCGACGACCTGTCCTCCCGATCGTTTCCAGATCAGAGAGGTGAAACGAACAAGTTCCCGAGGGCCAGGAGGCTGCCGGAGTTGGCTCGGATCACCGGGAGTTTAAACAAGTTTCGAGTTCCTAAGCTCGGCCCGGGGGTGCAGGAAGGGCGGTTCGACCTGAGGACGTCCCGCGGCATCCCGGTCGGCGGAACGACGAGACCGCACGAAAGGTCGCGAGGAGGTAAAAAATCGGTAAGTGATTTATAATAGGAAAAATATCCGGAACTCCTGTCTCGATCCTCGCCCCTCGGTCGGCTCGTCGAGCAAGGCGGTTTTCCCCGCCCCTGGGGTGGGGGGTGAGGAAGAGGAACGCGGAGCTCGCTTACCCGGAAACCGGTCCACGGACCAACGGAGTTGTAATTAATTACCAAAGTAATTATCTGATGATTTAGGAACCGGCGAGTCCAAGGAGCCGTGCGGGAGGCGTTCACCACCCGCAACGGCGAATCGAACGACGAAAGCTTGTATATACACGATCTATAAATCCAGACCCCGGACTGCAGAGATGCAGGAGTCACGAATAATTCATCAAACATTATCCCGAAGCCTCGGCTTCTCAGGTTTTGGGATCGTTCTACCCGGAAGTTCGACTCGATCCGTCGACCGCCCTAAGAAAGTGACACGTCGAGGCCAAGGGTCCGGATAATTTCCATTGTTCGATAATAGGTGGAAACTCGCTAATGATAGAGTGATTAAAATCGTTACGCAAGAAGCGAGTAGCCGAAGGGTTCGAGGGCGACGGAAACTTCGGCTTCGACGTCGGCGGTGTCTAACAGGTTATACCTGTAACGGCGATAAACCCGAGCGTCGTCCATTACGGAGCACAAAAGGTCCGGGGATTGTGTTTAATTCAGGGGCTGGGGGAAGATCGGTCGGTGCAGCGAGGGAGCCGGAATAAGAAAGTCGGACGGGAAACCGATCGATGCCGGAGCTTTATCGTTCCGTAGGGCCGGATAAGACAAGATTGAGGAGACGGATCCGAGCCGGGCTGGAGCCAAGACACAGCTGAAAACTATTAGGCGGGAAAACTTTCCTCGCTAGGTGGTCGCCTGGGGGGTGGATGGGGGCAGAGCACGTGCCCAACCCCCCGACGCACGCAGGGTGCAGGCAAAGCCGCACGTGGCCGAGGGTGACAGGGATGGCGGCCGTTGCGGTCGGCCCGAGGCTGGGATGGACGAACTTTGAAATTCTACAAAACTATTTAAATCGAGGGCGACGCGCGATCCGCGTCGGGGTCTAGTGGGGTGGGTGGGTGTATTATATCTATATAAGTATATATATATGTATAAGGTAGGTTTTTCCGGGTAAAATCCATCAATTTGAAATGCAGGCGGGGGGAGGAAGTGCGGCGGGGCTCGTACTATAGAATGCATTGAATCGGGAACCGAAATAAAAACAACCCTTTGAATGTTTTATACCTAGTTGCGCCAACCGCGAGCCAGCAAGCCGCCTTTCTGCCCCCGGCTGTGGTGTGAGCGGATGCTGCTTGCGTTTACAGTGTGTGTGTGTGTGTGTGTGTGTGACTGGGCGCTACCCGGAAGCCCGTCGTTCTTCTTTTCTCCTCGATGAAATCACCCCCCGCCAAATTTTTACCGCTTTGCCTCCGGCTCGTGGGATCGAGCTGCCGTCTCTCTCTCTCTCTCTCTCTATCTCTCTGTCTCTTTCGGGAACCGAAATGCACGCTGCAGCGGGCCGCAACCCCGTTATCAACGGGGACCCATTGATTACGGAAAGTGCTGGGAAAGGCAGAGAATCGAGCCTCGAAACTGTGCGCACATTTAACCCACCACCCCCCATCCCTCTCCACTCCTCGAGTCTGCTGCTCGTCCATCGCCCCGCGTTTTCAACCGACCAAATAGGATTCCCGCAGGGAATTATATACACAAGTGCCCACCATGCAGCGGTTATACAAGCGGCAGAGAGCCGAACAATGTCGATGACCGTTTTCGAGGGGTGAATGCAAATTCAAAGAAGATTATAATAGGAATTTCCGACAGAATTAAGCCTCTAAATTGTCCGACTGTTGCTCGGTGGCTCGCGGTTCGTATTATACTATACGTATAATGAAATCAAAGGAATTTCTCGTATCTGACAAATTTCGAAATTATTCGTACGTTTGCGCGTACGTTTATTTTTTCTTTACCTCGTACTTTTACTCGTGGTAAGATAATTGAGATAGCTGAAAAATGCGTTCGAACTTCTCTCGCGTTGCTGACGCGTTTATCGCTCCGCGGCGTTTTATCGGGGCAGCTGTAGGTACGGCATACCTGGGATGGTGGGAGAAAACGAAAGGACGAAAAAAAGACGCGGTATTCCTCGAGTCCCGCAAAATTTCAGCGGCGATAGGCTGCGCCGCCGGGAAATATACACTCAAGCCGGACTAGGTGTAAGCTGAATGAGAGACAAAACCAAGAAGAAATGGAATGAAACAACGGAAAGAATACCCGCAACAAAAGATAAAGACCGTACGTGTGATAATACGAAGATAACCGCGGTAACGCGACAAATGTCGCAATAATAAGACGAAACCAAGGAATTCAAAGTATACCTAACCCTGGTGAGCGTGTTGCGTAAGCGATCGATAAAAAAGAGAGGCACTTTTTTTCTAATATAAAGAAAGGAAAACGATTGTGAAAAAAATGGCGTATCCATACGCTTATGCTTTACACACAGGATTTAGAATAATGAAAGGCAAACTCACTGTAAAATTCTATTTATAAAGGGAAAGATTTAATCATCGCAGCATGAGAAATTGTTTGAAAACGAAACAATCCTCCCACACACGAGTAAAACTTTTTATTTCCTGTTTTCATCAAATACGGCTGTGTTACACGTCCGAAGGAATGTTTCGTCGATTCAAACAGATGTGGTTTCAATTGATGATTAATCTAAATTGTTGTTTCTGCAAATTTTTCGTTCGAATAAAATAAAAGTTGTTTTATTTTATTTCCTTTCCCAAATTTTTCAACAAAGAATGAAACTTTTCCCGTCACATTCGATCACCAAGTATGGTAAAGCCTAAAAATTCTTACTTCGCCTGATGAGATTAGTAATTCCTTGAGAGAATATCCCAGCGGAAGTCGACAGGGGCTTGCTTGATGCCTGCAGTGTATGCTTATCTATATCCCGCGTATGTATCTTTTGGCATAGAGTCACCGGGACGGGGAAGTAAAAGAGCCAGGTGTCGACATTGAGGGGCTGCATTATTTACCCCAAGTTTCATCCCCCTCTCCTACCGCCCGCAACTCGATCCCCTGCATTCGCCCCTCAGTCACGAGTCACGCGTGTGACGGCTGCTTCTGGTTTGGCGATGTTTGCGGGCATCCGTTATTTACGAGCGGCAGGTAGATGTACTTACACACGTGCACGATCCGCCCTTCGTAACGCCGTTCGTGCGTTCGTTCGCGATCTACTTGTGTGCATGGCAGCCGGGAAGATCTCTTCAGCCTCTCTCGCAATTCCTCGGTCCAACGGATCAAGGAAGAGGAAGGAGTAGAGAGAGAGAGAGAGAGAGAGAGAGAGAGAGAGTGAGAGAGAGAGAGAGAGAGAGAGAGAGAGAGAGAGAGAGAGAGAGAGGGAACGAAGAACCTTTTATTGATGTCCTAGGACACGTGGCTCCGCTCTAAGCACAATGAGACAGAAGGAAATAAGAAAGGGAATAGAGGGAAAGCCGCTGCTCCGAAAACCATATATGAGCACCCTTATCCGCTGTCGCTTTTATGAGAATCATGAAAACTGACAAAGTAGTCTTACTCCGTGTCTCGGTTGCCATATTTCTTTTTCTTTTCAATTTTTTATTTTTTTTTATTTTCTCTCATTCCCCTCTAATACTTTCACTATCTGTCGTTTATTTTCTCCTTCTATAAACCTTGATCGTGAAGTAAAATGTGAAATTTTACGTTTTTTCGCATTTTTTAGCATCCATTCGGGCGGTAAGTTTCCACTCGAAAAAAATTCCCGTACCTTTGTTATTCGAGCAGCGAATCTATCTGGCAAAATTTTACCCGTCACACGGACCGAGATCGCCGTTACAGCGGCATGAATACGGTGAAAGGTTAATGAGAAGGGTGGGTCGACAGCCGCGGAGGATGAAAGTAATCAATTTGTTGGTTGAACCCCGGGGTCACTTGGCGCAGAAATAATAAACGGGCTGCAGCGAACACCCAGCAGCGGTGGTCGGTGGTGGTATTCATCGAATTATAGATTAATCGAGGAAAATAATCGGGGCGTAAAATGAAAGCTTCGTGCCCTGCGGTTCCGCCGCTGCCGCGGTGTAACGCAACAACGTATAAACTTCTGCGTTTTTCAACCGTCTTCCGTTAAACCTTAAAAATCCGGAATAGAACAAACGGGGCCAGCTCGCGCCACGCGGAGAAAAAAACGCGGTTGAATGCTCGGCGAATCCGGCAGGGGTGAAGACGGGGAGCGAAAACGGCGGAAAGAGAATCGGCGAATACAGAGGGGATGCCGGTCACGTGCTCTCTCTCCTCCCCCTCCACCTCCCTCCCGCCCCGCGAGACGACCATCCACCTGCCTGCCCATCACCTCCACCTACGCACCGCTCCGCGCTTCACCCCGAATAACATACCAACCTCTGCGCGTAATAATCTACCGTTGAGCTCTACGCTTTGTGTCTGCCTGCGGACGAGCTCGGGTTGCGTATATACCTATACCTATACCCATATGCATGTACGTACACGTCAGCTAGATTGAAGGATATTTGTCGGTGAAAAATTTTTGCTCATCTGCACTTCCCCGTTCTGCTGATGATGTTTTTTTCTTTTCTCTCTTTTACCTCTCTTTCTCGCTATTTTCTTTCTTTTTTTTTTTCATCCCGCGTACATGTTTGTTTTCTTTCCGTATATTTTTTCTTTTTTTTTTTGTTTCTCAGCATTTCTTTTTTTCACATCCCCGGAGAGATAATAGTTGTTTTAACGGTACACCGTTCCGTGTACTGGTACGTACGCGATTTTGTGAAAAGATTATTAGAGCATGTATAATCTATGATCGACGGTGGATGAAATGTTTGATTTTCTTTTTAAATTGATTTTTCGCGAACTAGGGGACGAGTGTTCATGTTCCGACTATGTTTGTTGTGAAAATACCCGGACTGAGATAATTATCATCGTCTCGAATAACAGACTGGAGATTTTTTCGGTTAAAAATTTTCGAAAGTCGAAAAACGTGAAAAGAACAAAAAAAAAAAACACATACTGAACGGTTTTTGAAAAAATGGAAATTGTTAGAATTCAAAACAGATCGTTATAACCTGAAATTATTGAAGATACTGCGTCACATTGCGGAGAAACGACTGTTACTTCTATACTATATTATCGGCTGATCAACGAACCGAATAGAATATCACGGAAAGGCTGAACTGCGATTTCGTCGCATCTTCCAAAGAAGAATACCCGGATCGGCGTGACAGAAAAAATAATTCACACCTGAAGCCTTGGCATGAGAGATGCGGTGAGACGAATAACAGATGCAGACGTTAAGTAGACCGCACGATTCTCCTTAACCACCATGCCGAAAATTGTACGAGTGAAAAACGAGTTCCCGTTACCTGCGCCGTCAATTTTCCGCGACGTCTAAGTTCGCGAAAATGATTCGAGTCCCCGACCTATATATCGTGGAATGGATGAAACCCGTGATGGGACAAGAGCGGGAGAGGAGAAGGAGGGGTTAAGACATTTCAAGAATCGCGAGGGAGCGCGGTATCACCAAGGGAGAGGAGCTGCACCATAACTCGCGAGGCTTTCACCTTTGGTACAGAGGCGACGCAGAGCCGTCCTCCCATCCCATCCCATCGCATCCCATTCCAACGAGGCAAGGAGAAGCTCCCGATACAGGATAAGACCGCTCGCTGGCCGTTGGAAGGGTGGCGGATATCCGTTTGCATACTCGTCGTCGTCTTTCGATCGAATTCGGTGATAGACGCGGCAGGCATGATCGAGATCCGCGCTAAATAACGCATAGATAGGCGACACACGTGAGGGACGGCGGGACGCTTGGGCTCGCGGTTACATCAGAAACGCCTCGACTAAGCCGCGTAGGTAGTATCGATCGGGATCGAGGCCCGTCCCGCGACTCGTCCGTAACTTCGAGGCGTGCGGAACGAAGGCGGCCGACGTCTTGGGACCAATATCGTAATTAACCACGGGTCGATGAATATGTAAGCCCGGGAGCGGGAGGAGAGTCGGGCACGATGCGGTAGTCGAGTTTGCACAAATCAGAACCAACTTGGCTTTCACCCCGCGCGTCGCGCCGCCGCCGCCCGCCAAGATAAGCCGAACGATCCCGTGAGCAAATATTGGCGGGGTGGGATGCAAAAAATTCTCGGGAAAAAACCGACGAGTAGAGAATCGCTGAGCTCGCGCCGGAGACTCTCTTCCCTCCCCCTTTTCACCCCTTCCCACGACCCTCGACCCTTACAGCTCTCCGAAGGATGCAGCTTTCCTCGCTCCGTTGCAGAACCCCTGGACGGCCAAGTGAGCTGCGGAGAGATTTCGTCGCCTCTCGGATACGTCGAGATCGTCGTCGGCTGATACCTTCGTCGACGGAGACGCGAATTCCGCGTGCATCGCGGGGTCCGCAAATTTTCACCCAGCTGTCTCCCCGTTTGGCCAAGATTTTGATTTGTCTGTAATTTTCACCTCGACCCAAAAAGCTCCCAACATTCCGCGCTGAAAGATTGCCAAGTCCTGGACCTCGCTGGGTTTTATACACCGTGGGCAATGAATTTACCGCCTCTAATTGTTATCCGGATAATTTGCAATTTTGGCTGTTTCGTTATTGCGGATTCCAGAAACAGACGAGACAAGGTTCTCGACCTTATACGGAAATCCTTAGCCAGGATTCCAGAAATCTTTGCAGACTCGCCTGGACTCGGACCGAATGTTTGTTAAACTTGGGGCGAAGGGAAGATAAGGAGAAAGAAGATGGCCGGTATTTCGCTGCCCCTTCGCCCTCGGATGTCCGAAATATTTCAGGGATATGCAGCCATTCAGTCGGTACCCGGGCGTCTCGGCGTCACCAGGAAATGGCTGCCGTTTCCTCCGCCTCTGGAGACGAGTTTGGCTGCCCGGGTACACATTCAGCCATTCAGTGGGTCTCAACTTTGCTAGGATTCGTTCGCTTTCATGGCAACCGACGCGACGCCGCGTTACGGGAACAGCGATATTGGCAAATCAGAGTTTCGGAAAATAGCGGAAAACGGAACGAAAAGTTCCCAGCTAGGAACAATGCTGATTTTTCAACTTTTTCACACTGGTGTTCTCTTTTCTTCTCATCGAGTAGAGAAAACTGCCCCCGCGTTATTATTTTCATCGAGCATTCAATCCGTGAAAAATTCACCCGTATAATTACGCAATTAATCTCCCGCGGTTACGTAACGAATGGGTTCATTATAACTTGAGTGGAAAATTTTTACCCGGTAGTGAAAATTCAATTTACCGCGACAAAGTTACCGTTTGATAGCTCCATTATACGCAGGTATGTATTTCAACATCTCAATCTCGAATCGAATCAAAGTGAATAAATTGTGCGACGAGTGCATTATTAAACGTGTAATTTAACCGTGGTGCAGGAAATTTTCGTCGGCAGATGATTCTGTTTACTTCCGTAACTTCCGCTCAGATCTTACCCACCGATATGATTGTGTTTGTAAAGCACAAGAGGTTGATTAAATAAGAATGCCGAAACGTATGAATCAGTGTCTCGATCCAAAAGCTAGACTCTCGGACCACGTTTCGAGCAAAATTCGGTCTTGTTCTGCGTTTTGGAGTGCCTTTCAAAGTCGACTCAAGACCAACGAGCAGAGGATCAAATCAGCGGATATCTTCACCCTAAAAAAGTCCACCGGGGGTGGGAGGGTGGAAGATTTATCCTCGGTCGAATAATAACGAAGCAAATGGGGGGCGGCGGGTCAACATTGAAACAAAAGCAAACCCGGCGGCGTGAAGCAAATAATTTGAAATCCGAAATGCGAGGCGTAGGTACACCAGCGGGTAATATTGTTAACCGCTGCATCCATTCGCTCGCGATTTCCGCCCCCGGCCATTCTCTTGTATGTATAATTATTCGGCAGGGTTACGTCGGATGAATATGAATGTCGCCCGCGAGATGATCGCTGCTTTTTATACCCGAATTTCGCTCGCGCTTAAGCGACAGCTGACCGATTCCTCGCCGCTTTCCGCGTTCCGCCCCCGATTTCATTTCTCGTCATCCCCTCACGGAGAATATAAATACCACGATTCCCCGCGTCGCGAATTCCAAATGCAGACGCACCACGAATCAAAACCGCCCCACAAGCAAAGTGCAACAAAGCCAGACTCGTTCCCCGCCCCTTTGTCATATTAATTATCTGAATATTAGCGAAATTTCGGTCACAGCGGTTGAGTTATATTTGCCCCTTGTATACGCGGTTATTATTAACGCGTTAAACACACGTCCCTGTATTTTCCCTCGGACCCCGTCCGATATTATTATTTCGCCATGCCCGGGAGCGCGTTTCGTTTGAATTTTTGCTTCTTAAATCGAGATTCCGCTTGGAAGGGAAAGTTTGTTCCTGAATCAGAGTATAATATAGGTGACCTAAACCGGTTGTGTGAAATACAAATTTTCGAGTAAAATTTCGAAGCTCGTGAGACGAGCGTTTTTCTTTGAAACCGGTTACGCGAGTCAAGAGGTATTGATTCACTCTCGGCGAAAGCGCAGTTGTTGCAATTGTATATAATACATTACTGCACGAACGAGTTACCGCAAAATAAACGACGGCGACTGTTGGATATTGTAATTGCAGCAATTACCTACAGCAGAAATAAGCTGACGCCATGCCAACGGCAACTTTGTTGTTTCAGTTGAGTAAGGCAACTTCTTATACTACAATTGATTTCTGTAACCACTTTTCGTACGTATTGCTGTGTATGTACGTAGATATAAAATATCGACGATGTTGAAATTCAAGACCCGTATAACAGGTGTATCGGCAATTTTCGACACAATTTCAACATATTTCATACAGGAGTATCAAAAATTCCTTATACAAGAATCGAACTGTAGTTATAAAACATTTGTACGATACCAATATTGTATAGAAGAATTGAATTTCAGATTTTAAATTCCTTTACCGACACCTTGCCGAACAAATTTTTCACCAGATAATTCTGACTGAAACGTCACAATGAACGTTTTAAACAGTGAATGTCAAACTTCACGGTGGTTGAAAAGGAACAATAGACTTTCAGAATAATGTGCAGGTGAAACTATATTATATAACATACATATACATGTAACGTTGTACAAAATTAAGGTAGTTATATGCACGGTAGTCGGTGTGGGACAATCACCGCAACTACTAATGGGAATGACACACACCTGAGCTGCGCTAACTAACATTTAGCGTTCGAGCATGGGAAACAGTTCCTGTTTGTTTGATTGTTTGCCAAAAGCCCGCAAATATTGGTCAATCCATTTACTATGCGCGGTGTACAGGTCCCAAATGTATTGCGGCGGTACGTCGTAGTGTGCGAGCCCATGCCGACGTTCAGGGTGAATTACCCTCCCCCTCTTCCTGCACCGAGGGTAGGAAAGGGCGAAACGTTGTTTGAAAAAAAAAAACCCGTAAATTTCGTTCGGAAGTTTAGCGTTGAAAATTTTCGGTGATATGAAAATTGATCCAGTTTTGGTTTCGGCTCCCCAAAGCAGCGTCGCTGAGACGAGACAGCGCGTCTTCCATGAAGCGTGATTAGGCCGAATCGCTTGCGGGAATTTAGCCTAATCTCGGGTGGGGGGTTTGGAGGGTGGAGGAAATACGCGTTAAGGATTGTCTGCGTAAGGGTGAAACGAGGGTGCGAGTGTCGAGCGTTTAGAATAAAGCAGAAGGAACGAGGTGGGCCGAGTCATCCCTGGCCGAAGAGGGAGGAAAAAAGGAGAAAGGAACTTGCGGAAAAGCTCGGTAGAAGGAGGAGGGTGAGTGCGGAAGGAGGGGGACCCGAGAGAGGGAGGAAAAAAAGAAGACCTAAATAGGAAGAATCTGCGGCAAATATGTGCGCCGGCTTTTCTCAGGCATCGCAATAACGGGCGAGAGATAGAGAGAGGGAGAGAGAGAGAGAGAGAGTGGGAGGGTGAAACCGAGGAGTGAAGGCGGATATAAAATGCCTGTAAGTCAAATTATCCAAACGAGAATTTATGAAACTGTGCTCAGTCTGGTGAGCCCGGCGTTGCGTCGCCTCTCGTATTCAGAGGGGGCATGGAAAAAGAAGATGAAAAAAAAGAAAAAAAACCGAACATATCCCACAAGTTGTCAACGCCTGTAACAATCTAATTTACGTAACTAGGCGGTAAATTGACTTTTGCCAACAGCTTCACGGCGTACTAATCGCTAAATAATAATTACACGGACGCGCAACCGTCCATCGAAAATCTCAAGGGTTGAAACTCAAAAGCGTGCGTCGGTTGCGTCGGTGATCTTGGCTCTTTCGCAACGACGGGGGAAGAATTCGCTACCGCGGTTGACACCTAAAGGTTCGCTCGTAAAATTCAGGAACGACGCCAGAAGCTGGACGACGAAGTAACGCCGTGTCGTCGCGGCATCGAGCCGCGTTGCAGCCGAGGGAGGAAAAGATCCGGGGGGATAAATAAAACGAGGCCACCAGGGAGGATTATAATTTACGCGTGCCCGGTTGACTAATATCCGTAGAGAGGTATCACGGGGAATCCGCGTGGCGGCGGCGGCGGCGGCGGTGGAGGTATTAGGAAAAATTGTCCGAGGGGCCGACTTCCTCTGATAAATTATTGTCCCCAAAGTGGGATTTTCAGTTTCGGGCTGGCCACCGCGGGCTTAGCCTAATTGACGAATTAGTCACGGCCGCATCGCTAGCGCAGCGCTCTCATCTCCGGGGCTCATCTCGTATTCGCGGGCCACCCTATCTATTACCCCTCCCCCACCACCCACCCCCCCTCCGACTCCGCCACCCGTTCGCCATCCCGACTTTCTTCAATCTAACCGTTTTGCTCCCGTTTTACCGAGTCGCGGATCGGCCCCCGTCGGCTTAGCCGGGTTAGCCCAGGTTAGCCCCGTTCGAATTACCTATCTCCCCGCCGCACTCGCCCTGCCATGCCGCCCCCGGCATCGTCGTCGTCGTCGTCGTCTAGCCGCTAACTACCGCCTAGGCAGTTAGTCCGCCGGCTTCCGCCTCTCTCCACCCCCGACTATTCTTTGACGCTTCCTGCGCTCCGGAGCCTGGAGAAATGCAATGGATGCAATGCAGCTCGGAATTTCCTCGAGGAATCCGCTAGGTTGAGATTTGAGAAGCTGTTCGAGTCGAAGAAAGCCGGAGTGTTGAATGTTTAGCTGTAATTTCTATCTCAAGAGTCGTAGGTATTGCGATCACGCCGAGCGGGGTTTGATTGATTTTTCGAATAATCAACGCGGGATCCCCTTTTGTTTACTAGGTTTCGACAAACAATTACATTGATGTGAATTCGCTCGGTCGAAGTATGCTAACGGTGATTATGAAATATTCAAAAAATTCATCCGCACCCCTCGTTCGGACAATTTGATTTGTGTTCACACAGCGGTCTGCCTTTGAAATCGGAAATGGCTTTTTACAAAAACGGTACTCGCCAACGGCCTGCTGTTTTGAAATGGCGTGAATTTTTATGCCAAGGGGAAAAGGGCGGTCCGTTCCTCGCGTGCTGAAAAACCGTAGCATTCGATATTCGCTGTTGGAGTGAGAATTTTCAGGGATATCAATTGCATATTCAGTCTGTCGTCGATTCATCCGTTATACGGTATCGGCGGCTTTAAGCAGCGCTCAAACAACAGGAAAAGGGATAGAGAAGAATGAGAGAGGGGGGATGATAAAAAAACATCCCCTTCGGAATCAGCGTATATAAGTCTGAAACGATCTTTAGGTACACCTTGCTAAACTCGGTATTTACGAATGGAAATTCCAGCTTTAAAAGCTGATATTATGTACCCGCTTGAAAAGTTTCCCAGAGAACTGCTCAGGCTAGCGAGGGATGAAACGCGGAGCGCCGGGGCCTAAGCTCAAATACGGAAACTCGAACTCCGGCCTACCGTGGCTAAAGCCCATAAATTGACCTTTGCGGATGCGGAGAGTCAGACTTTCGTATGAATAATTTTCTCTCCTTTTTTCTTTCTCACAAGTATCGCAGGGAATTCCACGTCCTTCTCTTCCTTCCTTTATCTTCCATTCCTAGTTATTGTTCTTCTCTTATTTATCCCTTTCTCGTGTTTCAAGTATCTTTCTTCGTCTGGATCGTGTGCCCAATTCCTAATTTTCAATTGAAGAGAATTTTTTATTTTTTTTTCTATTTTCTCTTGGAAAGATTCAAAACTGAATCCACCCTATGACTTTCAAGAAACGTCGATATACGTACACATGCGACTCTAGACCGTAATTCCAATCATCGTCTTCACACAACGTGAAATACAACAACCTGGAGGGGCGCAATCGTATAAAAGAATGCAATTTGAATTTAGTTTTGTGTGGAAGAATCAGTGCCAGGTGCCAATATCGCTATGTAATATACATATACATACATTATATACAATATATACATATATCCACATATATATATATATATATTATAACAGCGGCGAGCTTTGTGCCGTTGGCGGAAGTCAGGGAGGGGGTGGGTGAGGGTTGGGGGGGATGGGGGGGGCGGATATTAGCCGGAGGGAAAAGTTTTATGAACGTCGAGTCGTGAAGTAACAAGGATATAGGGGAACGGGGCGAGAGATGTCGAGGTGGGGGTTGAATCGGGGGTTGTGCACCAGCCTCTCCCCCCTTCTCTCTTCGTCATCCCCCGGCACAACCGCAAACATACCCGACTTTTATTTACCCAAAAGCCGGTATAAATATGTACACACACATGTATAACCATACCGTTATACCTACATCTAATAACAATGTGACACTTATGTCCGCAAAGTTTCCTACCGTCGTCGCGGTTGACGGGGTAGGGAGTGGAGTGGCGGGGGACGGTTTATATTTATGTGTGCCCGGCGTAGCGATTAGTTTTAAAAGCATGGCGTGCCATGAAATGCGGGTACTCGTATTATGTACATATATTTGCAATACATGTTTGTATATATATATATATGTATACATGTGTATATATTTATATACTGTAACATATATATGCGCCAGAGGGTAAAGCCGCGAGCTAATTACCGGAGGACACGAATACCTTTAATTACTTTCACCGTGTAAGTTTTGATGAAACTTGTAATTCGGACGCGTTTATTATAAAGGCCTCGAGGCCGATTTGACCCCCACCCCCAAGCCGCCCTCACGTCGCAGCACAGACTCCGAGACTCCGGGAATCGCGCACCCCGTCGATCCTCGACTCGAACCGAATCGTACAAGACTCGGCGACGATTACCGGGAATTGAGATCGACCCCGTTGGGGTAGGTCAAACCCCCGTTCGGCTCGTGGGAAGGGGCGGGTCTGACTCACGAACGGTCGCCGTCGCGGCATCAGCAGCCCCAATTTCCCGATCTGCGTAGCGGACGGCTAACCGCCCTTGTTTATTCGCCCCAAGGATATACATGTAAGCCTCGGCCCCTTCGCCAAGTACGTGTTTGCTCGGGTAATTTAGTCCGCTTCAAAGAAAACTTTGTCAGATATTTATTTTAGGTGTCGGCAAGCGAAAGGGCAAACATTTTTCAATCGCGGTGGATAAACGACGAACGATTAATTCTATTGAAATTCCTGTTAAAATTGTCACAGAACCCGAAACGATTTCACAGAATTTAGTAATAGCTTGGTCTTCGAGTTAACTTCGATCGGCGTGACCCGCGAGCGTTTATTTTTAAAAATTTGTACTATTTTTCAAAAAGGTGGTGCAGATAAAAAACGGGGAACGATGCTGACAATAGGAGTGGGGGGGGGGGGGGGCTTACTGATTCCGTGGATTTCCAACCGCAGCGTTGCGGGGCCGGAGTTGCGTCGTTAGGCCAGATAAATGTTTCCAGGTGTCGCGCGAGCTGACCAAGTTTTAGATTAAATTTTCTTCAGCGATATCTCCGTGCGGCTGGAAGCAGCTTATCGCGTTTTGTTCTGTTCGTGTATAGAATTCAACGCGACGATTTTGGGCGGAAAGAAAGCAACGCCAAAAACGGTATAATAATAAGGTATTCGCGTTACGGGTATACGAAAAATACGAGCGGATCCCAATGGAAGAAGAAAGAGAAAAAGAAGGAAAAAGAAGAAGAAGCCCGAATAATATCCGGAGACCGCGTGACTCGCGCCAATAGGATAGAAATTTTTCATGCAAAATGTGAGTAATGGCTGTTTGAATATTCCTCGATACAGCCGCCGGATCGCGGGGCATTCGGCGAATATAAAATTCCGCGGGACACCCCCGGCTGTATATTTATTTATTTATCGATATCCCCGTCGAAGCAGCCCCATCCCTTCCTATATACGGGTGTTCGCGATTAATGGGAGTCTCACATTTGCGCGACAGGTTGTATATATCCGTCGGCGATTATTGCCGCCTAATTCTTTTCTAATTCGAGGTCGCGGATATGCCTACACACCTACAGGCGTAGATTCTCGATGCAACCTTTAAAGGTTGCGAAAAATAATTACTAATTCCCTCGGCCTCTTATCCGTGGCATAACAAGACGCTATAAGAGTCGGTTCTGTACTTTGTTGCCAACTATTTATAAACTAATCGTGATTTATTAACTCGGCTCAAACAAAAGGGGAAGCACACGCGAAGCTGGCCCGGATGCAGCGGGGTAACTCGAGGGTTGTTTTAAGCCGCTTTCGCATAAATAACCGCGCGCTGCGACGACACCGAGAAAACTATCGAGCAGAGAAAATTTTCCCTCAGCTGGCGCGTCCCTCCTTCTGAATTCCTTTGCCAAGCGACGGTCCAGAAATCGTTTGTACAATATCGGAGAGACGGAATGTTTACGGATGATAATTCATACCGCCGGCGAAACGTTGCGCGGGGCTTGTTAATCTGCGAGATGGACAAGTTTCTCGTTCAAGGTGCGAACGAAGGAACGAACGCCCCGCGAGTAAATCATCGCTTTTTCACCATTCTTTTTCATCCCCCATCACGGGCGGCGGCTGAGGTCGGCTTTTGATTTATAAGAATTTACCACGAACCCCTAACGTATGCTCGCTCCACCCGGCAAGCCCAACCTCTGCGCCTCCTTACGTCTGCCAAGGGACATGATCTAGGTTTCGGGATTCCGGATCACGGAGCGAGAGTGGAACGAGTGGAAATAACCGAGACCGTTTTTCCGACCCAACTGCCCGACTTCGGATCGAAGTATTCCCTTTATCTTAATTAAAACCTAGCGAGCTCGATCCGTCCGCAAGCGTAACCAGTCGTAAAACTTCTTGGCTCTCAGTGCGGAAACAATAGCTCGTTAAAATCCGTCTGCTGCAAATCTGCAGCTCTGCGGCTCGCGCTTTCCAATTGTCGATCTGATTCTGAGCGACACGCGTCTAAGGACTTGTGCCTACAATCACGTCCGTTATTCTTCACGCGAAACGTCATTTTGAACAAACTTTATCGTGTTTTTATATCATTTTGATATTCCTAATTGTGATCATGGGTATAAAATGCAGGAAGAAGCCAGCTGATACAAAATAGTATAGTATACAAATATTGGACAGCAATTTATATGCTTGCGTGAAAAGAAGCCCAATAACTGTGATGAGAATAAACCTGTATGCTTTTTTCTCCTAAAACTTTGACCGAACAAGTCAAGTTAAAGGACGCACAAAAATCCTGACAATCGAATCGATTCTGAATTACTTTCTCACTCCAGAGTTAGCCGTTGATCGGATTGAGGGGAATAAGGCTGAATTTTTTAAAATCAAATTACGACGATAGGAATCGAGATAGCGATTTGAGTTCCCGTAATAAAAGATTGGCTGAAACGTCAGAGACGTTGGTGTGTTTTTTTTCTTGGGGTCAAGTGGGGTGTAGGTACACCGAGGCTTTCTTCTCGCTCGGCGCTTTGAGAAGAGGTGAACCGGCGTTACACGGGCTGGAAGTTAATTACCCTCGCTTACACGGGGGCCGGTTATACGCGAAGTAAAACCAACGAACCACCCCCCGCAGCCTCGGTAGCTGCTCGGGTACAGAACGCCCGGCTCTTAATTGTTAATTTCGCGTATTATGTTATTCTTTACGAGGCTCATTAAGGATGGAAATACGTTGAACATGGCCATGCGGAAATGAGATTTCACAGAAAGCAATGGCAGGCACGGAAAGCTGCAGGGTTGCACGAGTGGAAAAGGCGCCGCGACGGAACAAAACAGGAAAAATACACAAACCTCGGACATCGAGGACTGCGGAAAACCGCGACTCCCTGCTGGAACCTCGAGGAAGTCTTAAGCCTTTCCGAGAACCGGGAAGGGAGTTTTATTTGGCTCGCATTTTTCGGATAGTCGCGTATAAGCCGCTCTCTCGAATCTAGACTCGACGACTTCTGCTACGGCGCCCCGTATAAGCTAGGTATATACGTAATAATATTTCGGTCACGTTCGTCCCATCGTTCTCTCTCTCTCTCTCCCTCTCTCGCTCTCCGACTCTCAAATGCCGGAGCTTGCAAGCACCGGAGTCCTCGGACCGAGTGATATTTTACCATTTAATCCCAGCCCGCGGTCTCGGTTTCGCCGTAAAAACCGCGTGCATATCCTCGCGGGAGTTGCCACGGCGCATCCCTCGAAATGTTATAATTAATTCACTAAAACCAGCGGTCGGAAAATCAGACGCCTTATTCTCATCAAAAGCTCACCACAAGAGTCATTGTTTTCCTTTTCAATTTTCGTGTTTTTGTTTTCGCGAACCGTAAGCCGGGATTACTATATATATTTAATGTGGCAGAGAAAAATTACCTATTCACTCGTCGCGACTAAAACGTGTGTTCATTAAACGGGGGAAAAAAGTTTATCCAGGTCAAACGACGTGAGATTATTCCAATTCTACGTGTTTTTCCTAGCACGTGCTAAATATGTTTCTAAATTCTACTTTCAGATAAAGTTTATCTGTCGGTAATGATAACTTGGTCGTTGGATTAGAATTCAAATATTTTTATTCTCGGATAGACGGAACGATCAAGTAACAACGATAAATCACCGTTCGAAATTCGTATGAAAAAAAGTTGCGACCAAATTGTAGCGACATGTAAGATTGTAAAAAGCGGTTCGAGCATATCAGCCCGAGCAAACGGAGCGTTGAATTGAAAATTCGGAGCGTTCAACGGTCATCGAGGGTTCAACATCCACGCTTTGGACTCGTTACAATGCCGAGAAAATTGATAAGGCGTATCGCACGCGGAAACGAGGGGCGATAGCGCAACCCGCGTTCGAGACCAAAGAGCCTTCGTATTTCGAGTGAGTGCGAGTCACCGCAAAGCTGGCGGTAAATAATATATTAAGAAAGCGAATAAAAAAAAAAAAAAAAAAACCAAGAAACAAGAAACAAAGAAAAAGCGCGTGTGACGAACTCACGGGGATTCTGGACGTGAACAGGTGAGCTTGCAGACGCCTGGAGCGGCAGCACCGCTGGACCAAGACCCGAAGCTGCCTGCGGCGGAACTTTGGCGCGAAGCGAAGTCAGCCGGGAGTTGGCGACGTCGTAGAGAAGATAGGCCCCGTAGTATTGGCCAGCACCCCCCATTTTCAGCTTGTTTTTCCCAGGGGAGAGCGCCATCTGATCCTCGGTAGTCAGGAGTAGGGGTGGTGGTGGGGGTGGGGAGGAGTGGGGCGGGGTGGGGTGTGTAGAGGAGTAAATCCGTTCGCTGCTGCACTCACTGCACTAAACTGCGCAGCACCGTTTCACCGTTTCACCGTTTCGCCACGCTGCGAAAACGGACCGCGTGGTGTAGCCTGCAAGAAAGGCTGGCGTACCGCATGGAGACGATAGCGCGAATGCGCGACGGCTTGTCGGGCTAGCGCTGCGTCGGGGCACGGCAGGAAACGGTGCGGTCGGCGGACCGGAAGCGGAGGACGGAAGCGTCACGAGTCAACGGGTGCCTCTTGTTTGCCCGGCTGTGATTGCGACGCGGGTACCGCGATAGCCGAGGAGGTCTGCTTGCTGGACAATCGTTGTTATTCGGCGTGAAAACGGACGGTCGGAATTGTAAGACGCGAGTTGGAGCGAAACGGCGAAACGAAGAAGCGGAGAAGCGGAGTAGCGGAGATAAGGACGCGACGCGCATTCTTTTCGCTGCTTCTATATTCTAGTTTCGCTCACTCGCGCAACCAGGAGCTGTTTCACCGTGTGTTGATACGTAATAATGTTTACACGCCCGACGCGGCTGACCGCGCTGATTCTGTTTCATACCTACGTCACGCAGCGATACGACTCGGCTTCCAGGTGACAGCCGGATTTCAGTACATGGCGCGATTTTGTAACGTACAGTAATCGTCGCGTACGACTTTTTCCTACCGCTAGTATCTCCCACGGAATATTGATGCGTCGACGGATATTTTTTGCCGCTGACAATACGCGTCGATGTATAAAACCTGCAAGCCTTTGACTATGATAACGTTAGGCAAGGTTCGAATCTCAGCTGTTGTACGTAGAAGGATTCTTTTTCGCCGTTGAACTTTGATCGGTGGGGAAAATTGTTGTTTGTTTCATTTTTTTTATCCTTTTAATTCTCTCTTCACCTAATTTTCGTTACTGGATTTAATCAATTTTATAGAATCAACGTGTTCGACGGATGTGTACGTACGTAAAATTTATGAATTAATTTTTTCCAAGACAAAACAAAAACGTAACTACGTATATTTAATTTTGATACTTTGATGTAATTAAACAATGACGTGAAAATAGTTTCCCCACACAACTTGAAGTCTTCCTGGAATTTCCTTGTTTCAACCGTCAGCACGTGTAACGTAAGTGTGTGAATAATTTCAACAGAAGCTCGTACCGCCGTCGTCAGCAGGAAAGAAAATTCCAACTGGACACGCAGGCAATTCAAGATACGAGTGGGGTTCGGTGGGGGAATTTCACTCTGTTTTTATCCGACCAATAATTTATATCGTATAAAGGTGTCGACGCGGGATACTCAACAGGTCTCATCGCCGACGGTATCGGATATCTATCTCGCGTGTTGGCTGCGTAGGCATATCCGTGCCCGCAGAAAGAGGTGATCTCGATCCCCGAGGAATTCGAGCCGACTCCGTGATAATTCGGAGATGGTTGATGCCGGAACGCGCGATGCCGGAATTAAGGAATAAGTAAGCGAGCGAAGCGAGAAAAGAAACACAAAGTACGAACGATGGAGAGTGGAAGTGAAAGATAGAGAGAGAGAGGGAGAAAGAGAGAGAAGGAGAGGAAAAGGCCGGAAACATTGACAAACGCGCTACCAAGACACAGAGATAAGCCTATTATCTGCGGATCTGAGCGATAAGCGGATAATTCGAGTAGGAATTAGTCAGCTGGTTCTATTGTTGGGGCTTATTTATCTATTTTCTTTCCTCTTTTAACCTCCTTATTAACGACGTAGCGATCAAGCTCCCGGCGAAGGCAGCCCGAAAATGTAAGAGGCTCTCAGCCGAGTCAAGAAGATTTTTAAGCAAAAAGTAAAAAAAAATCACAGCTAGAAATCACTTTATTCTCATATTCTTTCCCAATTAAATCCGTATTACTTAATCCATTTCGAAGAACAAGAGCTCGTTTTATTCTGCGTGAATAAATTCTCCAAAAGTCTGAGCGGTTGTATTACGGAATAACGATAATTTCTTTCTTGCCGAATGATATTTTTATCATTCATTGATTCTGCAAAGATTGTTATACATTAGATTTATTTCACCAACCGACGAAGTGTCCGTAGTTGAAATTCAGTGCCGTGAAAATTCCCCTCCGTATGACCGTTTAACCTTTAAGATTGGATTTTATTAACTGACAAGCCTCAGTCGAACCGTTCGAGCTTTTGCTTCGGACGATTTCCTCGCGGAATGTTCGCCTCGCGTATAGATCCTCAAGCGGCAACAGAGCGAGGTGTAAGAAGAATCCGCTTCGACCGCAGATTCGCAGGTCGGTGTGTCAAGTGCGTCTCGGATGGCGTCGGCGTCGCGACGACGGCCGATGACCCGAAGATTCGGCCGCGACGAGATCGGAGACGAGGAGGAATCCCTGGCGTCAGGGAATCCAGCAGGGGCATCCGGGCATCTACGTGATCATCCCGAAGCCCGTTGCTTCAAACCCATAACGGACGAGTTCTCCCGCGTTTTTGCCGCTGGATGGCCGGGCTTGAGGGATGAACGGAGGGAGGGGGAGCGGAACGGCAACGGGGGTGGAGGAGCTGAGCCGGGATCGATGGAGATAATGCCCATTACCCCTAATACGAACTCGCTCGCCGGCTCGGTGCGATTTGTAACTAACGCTTTTTACCGGTCGAGAGTGGCTCTCCCCCTACCCCTGCCCTTCATCCTCCTCCTCCCCCCCCGCCGCCCCCGCCGCCACTCCGCGGTGCTATTGATGAAAATTTCGAAACCGATCCCGCCCCGCAACCCCGGGGCTATTCGACCCTTTCGTCCCCTCGGAGTGAGCCCTGTACCTTCTCCTAATTTCGGATCAAGCCCCAGGCTTCGAACCTTCCGTCCCTCGACAGACAACCGAACGGAGATCAGGGAAAGACCGTTGGCTCCCTGCCTGCATACGCTGCAGTTCGTTATATGTATACCAAATGAAAGACGCTTCACGGGGAGAAATTAAGTATATTCATCGAAGATGTGAAATTTCTAATGTTATCAACGACTTATGCTGCAGTAAATCGACGAAGCTGATGTCTTGAAGGTTCAACTAGGCGGACAATGTGTATGATCGATAAGCGAAGTGGAGAAATCAATTTCTCCCTGGAAATAATTTCAATGATCTTTGTCGGGTGACTCGGAAATTTTAAAGTCACCCAACTTCTCGGTAATTGAAATCAGTATCAAAACGACTTCATTCCGCTGGCCTGAATATTGAGTCGACTCGCGTTACGACGATTTCTTTCTATTCTCCACTGTGTAATAAGCCTGAAAATGTCAACGTAAGTTGAGAAAATAATTATAACGTTCCTCTGAATCCGTTATATATATACGATAATTTGCCCATTTATCAAAGTTAATTCATACCCGCGGTCCCCTGAAGAATAATATTTTAGCGGCGGTAAAATACGGTAGAAAGCGTAACGAAGAAGAATAAGAAGTAGAAGACAAGAAAATAAAAGTAAAAAAAGAAAAAAGGATTCCTTTCCGACGGTCCGGAAGTTCTCTGCTGCCATTCTAGCCGGTTTCTCGATGTAATTGCGACTATACTTTATCAGTAAAGTGCCGGGAGGATTGAATTGTGATTTGATCACACGAGCTGAATCAACGAATTTCCAGACCAGCATCAACACTCTCAGCTTCATTGCCGTTGGGTATAACATATCGACACACAAACACAGGAACACCCACGTAAGCCGGCATATTTTTATCTCTGATTTTATTTTCGATATTGCTCCTGGTACGCTGTGATATACGAAGAATGTAATGCGCTATCGCAAAGGGGTGGGGGATCCCAATGGTCGAGAAACCGCTGAGCATCCCTTAGCCACCGTCAGGACAAAGAGAGGAATGTTAGCCGATGTAAATGTTACAGAGAGGAGAGAAAAGTAGAGGCGGAGAAATTTAGAGGACGTATATTGACCGATTAACCCTCCGCCGTGACGGAGGATTCTCAGATGAATCGCTTCGGTACTTAACGAAGGTTTGAATTTTCGAGAACCGAGGACAGAGAGCCAAAGGGTGAGAGGGTGGAAAATGGGACGGCAGGCGCGTGCCGGGTCGAGTTCTGCGGCAAAGGGTAAATATTGTTTCTTTGATCCGTTACATTGTGGAAAGCCCGCGGCCGACGGACCGAGAGAAGGCCGGCGGTCTGGCTGCCCGGAGTCTTGGTCTTGGCGCTTGGCAGTGATTCCGGGATCAAAGGGGCGACCTTCACCCACCCCGGGCGGGACCAGTCGATGAAAGTAAGAATTTAATCGGTCCACCGTAATCGGGTTTCAACGAACACGCAACTCTTGCCTCGACCTCCGTCCCCGTAAACCGTTACTCCGACACTCTAAGAAAACCCGAAATTCTTAGGGATTCGTAAAACGAGACGCAATTAACGTGATAATCTTCCCCTCCGATCGCTTCCAGTCGCTGCCTGATTTCCAGGAACCGACGTTGAAAGTACCGAAGAATTTTCTAATAACACAGCTCGCCCTTTTATTAGGACCAAATTTGCTGTCCTTCACGACGCCTTTTGGATTAAAATTGTTATACCGAAATAATGAAAATACTTCGATAATTGTGTTTAGGAAATATTTATATTGGATACATCGATAACAATGAGAAAGCTACAGTAGCGCTGTAACGAATCGTTCAGACAACGTTTTTTTGCACAGAAGCAATTGAGATTTGCCAACAAACTCGGGAGATCTTTAATTTTCTTGTAAGCGGGTAAACGGTATAAAATAAACTCATGGAATTTGTTATTATTACTTAGTGAATAATTCGTTAATCACATTACAGTAATTTGTATGCAGCTTGAAAAAAATCTTTCGATTGAATGACGTTCAGAGGACTTTTCTCCTGTAACAACCGAAGCCCAGAAGAAGAAGAAGAAGAAGAAGAAGAAGAAGATATGAAACCCGAGCAGTAGTTGATCCGATTCCTTACGACTGCTGCAGTTTACATAATTTTATCGAATCTGACTGTAAGCAGCGACATCTTGCAAATTCTGACTTGAATATATTCAAAATCTGTAATAAAACTGTAGGATCAAAAAATTCATATGAAATTCAATTTCAGTTTACATAATTCCCAACATCTTCGACTGATTATCCCTGTATAAAAATTGTCCGATCGGTACAAACATGTATGCACACGTATACTATACCACATCGTTTAGCAAAATTCCAAAACTTTGCATAAAGTGAAGTAGAAAAAAACGAATAATATGGTTAATAAAAAGCACTTAGCACTCCCCGTAACGATGGGCGGGTATTCCGCGTTGAAATTCGTCGGTTTTTCCGTCTCTCCGGGAAGCACAAGTACCTATAGCCTCAGATTTACCGAGAGCGAGATCGACAGAGGGGGAGAGAGAGAGAGAGAGAGAGAGAGGGTGAGATGAGAAAAAGGGGGGGGCGTGGAGAAGCCGAGGGTGGTGAGTGCATTTCACAGTGGGAGCCGCATCCCTTGTCGTATATCGCAAAGCCTGCTGTGCCGGAAACCGAAACTGCGGAGGAGCTGGCGGATCGGGAAAGCATGATGCGGGGAGGGGGCGAAGAGGGGCGAAGGGAAGAGAAGGAAGCTAATGCGACCGGGCGGCATCTTCCGGTACATCCGACCTTTCCGACAAGTAGATCCCTATTAGTCGGGATTAGTCAAGGCACGGTTATACCATTGTGACTACTATTACCCTGCACTATCCCCCCCCCCCCCCCAGCCCCGCCCTCCGCCTCGCCACGCGCGAGACACGTAATATTTCGTAGAAGCGCGCAATAGAGTCGAATATCCGAGACAGCCGAGGACTAATCCCTGATAGCTACATATGTTATAGGGGTTGCACGATCCTCTCGAGACCCGCAACGGTACGCGCGACTCTGGTTGCAATTATTCAGCGACCCGGGGACCGGAGCAGCGAAGCTCTAAGAACCTTTCGAAGGCGAGGCGAGGCGCGAGGCGAGGCCGCGGAGCGCAAACATAACCATCAGAGTATCTCCGTCGTCCTTTTCGCGAATATCGTACCCATAGACAGACGACGCGCAGTGCAGGGGTTCGCCAATTTACGGAAGGCACGCGCGGATCTTACCGCTGTGGCTTCGTCGCGTTCTTATCCTTAAAACGAGGGGCTCTGCCGAATGGGGGCTGCGGAGGTATCAGGTTCGGTATAAAAAGGACGCCGGAGTGGTTGTTGACGCTAAGTGGGTTTTATGTTCCTAAATTTAAGAGGTTGAGCCCGGTGAGGTTGCCGGAGCCTGATCAATATGCTAATATTTTGATGCTTCCGCTGTTTGGGGGCGGTTCCCACATCCATCCCTTCCAACCCCCCACACCCCCTCTGCCGAGGGGTGGAAATCGAGTTACATTTTATGAACAAACACGCGGGGAACCCCGAGATGCTCGAGCGGATGGCACTGCCGACGGCGTATTCGCTCCGAGCTTTTCTACGGTGGCTGGCCCAACTAATACCTACCCCCCGCCCCGAGATGTAGCGCCGAGGCCCTGTTTCTCCCAGGCCTGCGTCTTCCAGCGTATCGTTTCGTGTTCCAACATTCCCGATATACGCGACGCGATCCCGCCCTCCTTTACAGACCCGATATATGTTAACGAGGTAACCTTACACCCGCCCCAGCCATCAGCCCCGGTGTTCGTATACTTAAGAGCAAGAGCGGATCGCCGTTTTCGGGGGGGGGGGGGATTGGATGTTGCACTATACGGAGGAAAGTGTGCGGCCATCACATCGACGTAATAGCGCGAGTTTTAAAGACTGGTTTATAACGACGCCTCTTACCACCCTTCCGATTAAAAAAAAGAACCACCCGGGAGGTGGTCTCAGTTCGTTTTTTCTTTATCATCGGGTGAAATATTCACCAGATACCGGGTATGTTTATTCTCGATCTAATTTTTTTTGACAAAGTATACGTCTAATCGCGGTAGCAGCACGAATTCTATCTCACACGTTCATGGAGATAAAACGACGCTGAAGGTCTCATTGAAAATAGTAAGAGAAGATTTTTAAACCGCTAAGATCCGGTACACAATTTTTCCACATTCGATTCACCTCACCCACTTTATCTTAATTTTGAACATTAACTGTCATTGCAGCGACGAAATTCTAATTTTTTTCCCCTGCAAAATCAGGGATCCATCTTACCAACAGGCCTAATTGGAAATGTTAAAAATCTTCCAATTAGTTGCTCGACTCTGTTATGAAACATGTGAGTATTTGTATGTATACCTACATAGATTTAAGAGTAGGGCAGTGTAGGGATACCTCGGAAAGTTAAAGCCGAGATTTTTCTTAGCGACTGATTTTCCCTCAATGCAATCGTTGCGCACGGTTTATCGAGAAGAGAAAATTGGGCTGGAACTTACGTGCGGCACAAGGAGCGCAGCAGGCACCGCTTTGAAAACGTTAGTGCAACGGCAAGACTTAGTCGGGACTATCGATTTTTCCGAACAGTTCGCGACGGTTGAGGAAAGTCGCAGATTCACATCCAGTAAACTAGTGGTACTCGTGTTGAGAAACTGTATGAAAAAAAAAAAAAACATGGCTATCGGTTTATGCAAAATTGATTACAAAGGAAATTATAAGATATTCTGTATTGCTTGAAAAGTTTTTTTTTTTTTATGTTACTGAACTGTAGATATTTTGTTTGTACCATTAAGTCATCCGAATAATCACTGAAAGCATATATGCGAGGGTCTGAGAATCATAATGGTCGAGGAATGTTACTGGATAGCATGATGTACCAATTATTGTAATTTTGGAAGAATTCACCGAAGACTCGTTCATCGCTAAACGGTTTCGATTTTCATATCTATATGAGAATATTTGTGGCCGGAGTTTAACAACTGAAGTTGTAATCGTTGAACGAATCCCAGTCTTTGGAACAAATTGTTTCACCCAGTGTATACACGTAGCAAAGTGAATGTGTGCCGGGCGTGTATTTATAGGCTAAATATATACTGTATATACACACAGTATTCGAGGAAGCCGAGTTGTTAGCCACGGCAGGGAACTGCTTGTTGGCTCTCGCGAGGAGTCTGAAAGCTCCAGTAAGTCTGGAGTCTGGAGTCTGGAGTTGGAGTCGACCGCGCAGAGAGAGAGAGAGAGAGAGAGAGAGAGAGAGAGAGAGAGAGAGAGAGAGAGAGAGAGAGAGAGAGAGAGAAGGAAAGATAGAGGGTATAAGAGGGTATCTTGACCGTGAGGATGAGTGTTTTGAGAAGGAGGAGACCAAGGAACTGGCTAGCTTGCGGTGTGGTATCTTGCTTGCGAGCTTTGCCGGTGTGCCACGCACCGTGAACGACGCGCGTTACCTATTAACGACGAGGCTAGGGTGAGGCTGAAAAGGGGGAAAAACGACGAAGAGAAAGTGGTTGAAAGAAAGGGGAGAAGTCGGGGAGAAAAGAGAAGCGGAAGGAAGAGAAATAGTAGGGGGTGTATTTCGACGAGTCATCGTCGTCAACGTCACGTCTGCAGCCGGTGGCTCTTTAAGGCTTGTTTTTTTCCAAGCGTCTATATTACGTCCCGTAGACGTCTTGATCTAGAAATATGCAGATCAAAAGCCCGGCTCGCGAGAGTCGAAAAGAATCTCGATCCCTTTTCTCCGTTTCGTTGGTCAGCCATCCAGAATCGCCGAGGGGTTGGATATAATCGCGGTGGTTAAAGTTCGACGAGCCTCTCGAGGCCGCGAGGTGGTGTAAAATTTTGTCGCGAATTTCGGCAAGAGACGTCTACCCACCACCCGAAATAGGGCAACCCTTAAAGACGCGTTTGATAGGAGGAGCTTTCCTTCCACCTTGCGTATCTCCGGAATAAAACCCTCCCTCCGTTCTCCCTGAAAGCTCGCGTGTAACCGGCGCTTCTCGCGTGCGAATGGCACGCATGGGGTGCGTAGACACGCACAGGCATACAACGATACCTACGTTGATATTGCGAGGGAGCCGAGAGAGTCCAGAGCGTGGGAGCAGCTAGCCTGCGGGGCAATGCGAACGGCATATTCCTGAGAGACATGGGGGAGCGATATGCATCCCCTCCGTGTTTTCCTTCTTTTTTTCTGTTTCTGTTTCTGTGTGTGTTTTTGTTTTTTTTTTTTCTTTTTTCATTCTTATTTCGTTTTGTTTTTATTTTCGTTTCTCTACCCTCCTCTCCGTTTCTTCTCTCGCTTTCCGCTTCTCCCCCCCACGACCGCCTGATATTTTCACACATTCACTTTTTACGGCGGCGAGCGGTCCGCGGGAGAATGGGGCCTCTAAGCGTCCACCAAGGACTCGTTTTCTGCTAAAACAATATCATTTCAACCGTCCGTATTTCCACCACCACCACCACCACCACCATCGCCACCGGTTTCCCAAGCATTGCGATCCATCCGCTTGGCTAACTCTCCACCCCCGCCCCCCCCCCCCCCCCCCCCTCCCCTCACCCTTCGCCATTCTTGCAGAACACTTCTCCGATCAACTCCAACCTCGCGCAGCAAAATTTTCGACTCTCGTTTTACGAGCTCCTTCCCTCCCCGCTTCGGGGATAGAAATAGGTCCTGCTCCGGTCGCAGACGTATCGAAAAGCTCGCCGGATCGATTTTCGGTGGTGATATCGAGGCTGACCTGGGTGTCGGGTCGGGCCCAGATGGGCTGAGGCGACAATCGCAGGCGACCACCAAATTATATAGATTTCGATACACGATTTGCGGGGGGTGTAGGTATGTTCGTCGGGGGAGATTAATTGTAACAGCGTAACGTGTATACGGAAACGAAGATCCGGAAGGCGGACGGGGAGGTTGGGGTCCTTGGAAAGTTGAGATTTAATGAGATCGAGGCAGATGTTTGTTTAAGGCGAAGAGGCGATCGAGGAACGAGCGTTACTCCGGGTACACGTGCCGTTATTCGAAATTTCTCAAGATATCGTATTTTCTCCCGAGAGCAGGTAAGGAGAGGGAATCAACGGCAGGGCCGGCAGCGTAATCGATACCGCGTCCTCCCCGCTAGGGGTTCACAATTTTGGGGACTTTCGATCGGCCTCGTAAAGTGAAGCGCGATATGACGTCTCGGAGACGCCGGTTATGGGTATTCCGTATACCTGCCGGAACGGATATACGTATATATATATATATATATATGTATATATATATATATATATGTATATTGTAACGTGGCAGTTCGGTTAGGCCTGCCCGTTACAAGAGACTCCCTGAACCCTGGGCGAGATCCAGGGATAAGGGTCTAGAAAATCGAGTCGCGGAATAATTTCAGAGAGCGCCAGAACTGGAGTCACGCACCCGAGCTTCGACAGGGACGAAATAGAGCATTGCGACCCAGATATTTCAGGCTTTTGTTTTTAATTTTTTTTTCGAGTGCACCGGCTACCCTCCAGTGACCAACTCCAATACCGAACATCTTTCGAGGCAAGGCGAAATCACGACGATCTTGCGGGAAGGACACCGAGGCTGCGGAGGGGGAGGCAACGCAGATCCCTGCAGCGAGGGAATCCAAGGCGGACGCGATTCCCGCTGGCGGCCGGCGCGCCGCAGCCTCCCCGCTTACCCCGCTTACGCCCAACCAAGGCAACCGCGAGGTACCAGCTAGCGACGAGGGAGCACCACCCCGCCCAACCCCAGGACCACGTAGAGCTGCGCGGGAGACGACATCGCGATCTAGCCTTAAGTTCTGCGCCGCGTAGAGACGACAGGTGCGCGGCAAGTTGCGCAATCCCCAAAATCGATGACCGATCGATTGTTGCGCATTCTTAGGGTGATGACGTCACGGAAAATTCGCGCGACGAGATCGGCGTTGCGACCATCCTAGATCACTCGAGTTCTGGCGACCAACTAAGACAGTAGTCACGTGGCGAAGTTGCGTTAGGTCAGGCTTTTCTTTGGGTTTGCGTTATAGTATAGAAGTGGTGATCGCGAGGAATGATGGACAGCCATCGTCACGAGGGAGTTGGACCCTTCGTCGCGTGGATGTGGAGCGGTAAGCGTTGTTAACATTCTCGCGATCGAATTTCGAGGGTAATTGAATCAAGGCTGATCCGAAAAAGGGTAGCCGTTTTCTTTTGTTAGTTTGCGTGTCGAAAAGTACTCGAAATTCGTTTGCCGATTCTTTTGCTTGGTGACCGTAGCCTGAGTTGCGCGTAAGAGAGTAACGTTAATTTCGGGGGATCCAGAAAATCAAGTCGAGCCACGGGTTGACTCGAGACGTTATTGTCTCGAGCTTGAGTGTGACCGAAGTCCGTTACACGGGGTCAATTCACGTCATCCGGCACAGCTTCGATTATCGTACAGGTCGCGAGCAATCACGGGGAGCATTCGAATTCGCGACTGCGACCCGCCGTCGCCGAGGAAGTGAAGCTCGGGTGCGTGCTGATAAGCGTATGCGTTTTTAGAGGAGGATCGCGGGTGTCGCGACGAGCCTCGCATCACTTTAGTTATTTAATATTCTTTTTAGTTATTTGATATTCTTTTTGTTTCTTTCTTCTTTTTTTTTGTTTGTATTATCAGTTAGTATTAAGTTGGCGATCAGCGCCATTGTATAGAGGACGTTCGCGGGCAGCGCGTCGAGCCCGATTTTGTTTTTGGTTTGTAGGAAGTAGGATAGTGTTAAGACGGTGACTAGCGCACGTAGGCCGTAGAGGTCTCTTAGATTTATTCACCTTTTTTTTTTTGTTGTTATTATTTTTCTATTTTTATTTTTATTTGGAGTATTTCTACCTTTCTTATTTAGTTTAGATAATAGTAACATTGTGTTTGGAATCGCGAAAGACGACTTGCGTGGTCGTATTATCATTCTTTTGACTTCTTTTATTAATTTTTATTTCTTTTTGTTTTTGTATTATCTCTGATGAAAAATATATCATCGTAATTTTATAGTAATTTGGCCACAGCACGTGTTGGCTTACTGGTGTTGCAATTCTCTCTACCCGAAAATCACCCCTCCCCTCTCCGCGGTACTGAGCTACCGAGCATATGGCCGCGGTATATCGTATGACCGATTTCGAGGCGTGTTGACCACGCCAGGCGCCCAACAAATTTCGCGATATTGTTTTAGATCCAGGGTACATCGTGGACGCCAAATTATTGTGCACGCGGTAAGTTCCCGGTTATTTGCTCCGAGTAACCGAGGTGCAGAAAAATCCACGTCACAAATTGGCGCCCAACGTGGGGCCTTCGCGAAATTTCCGCTGTAAATTTCCGAGAAAGAAAGTAGCGTTGCGCGCTTTGGAAATTTCGAATTGGTAACGGATAGCGCTCGCGTAACGAAAACAGCGGTCGGAGATTACGGGCGAGAGAGGTCGCGTGACACTTCGGTTAAGCGTGTTGACGTTTGCAGTACAGCGAGACAATTTTGAATACAAAGGATAAGAATAAAATTGGATACAAAGGGTGGCGAATAACACCGAAACTTGCGACTTACGACCCAGGCTACGATTTGACGAATATACCGGGTGGCGAAAAAGTACCCCGTGTATATTCACACCGTATATTTCTAATACTAGGGATAAGATCGCCTGCTTTTACCGCCAATCTCTTGCTTGTGTCATTTTATTTTCTTTTGTTATCGCTTTTGGATTTCTGCTCCCTTTTTGGTTTTCTTTTGTTTTCCTTTGTTTTCTGCGATTTCGAAATATTTTTTTTTGTTTTTGTTTTTTTTTGTGTGTTTCAAAGACGGAGTTCAGCATCGCGGTTGGAAAAATTTTTTTTTTTGGTTTTGTTGCTGATGCGACAACATATTTTCTTTTTCTTCCAGCCCGTCTTTTGTCTTTTTTTTTGTTGTTCTGTTTTATTTTGTTTACGGTATTTCTTTTGTTGTCGCTTTTATTCGCAATTTTGATATCGCTAAGGTAATAGAGGTGATTACACCAATACGAGGAAACATCTCTCTCACGTTCTGTTGGTGCTGGTGGAAAATAGCGAATTAATTCAACAAGTTTCGCGGAAGTATCCATACTGGGTATCATTGCTTGCGCTCAGACTCTACCTACGGCTTTTGTCTTTTGATTCGAACAGTTTGCTTTTGCGTTCTGGTAATTTCATCACTTCTCATTTCTTTTGCGTGCTTTTACCTTCATTTCTGCTCTTTATTTTCGCGGGTGAAGTCAACATGGCGGAGGTACCCATTGGCGCGTGGTTGTATGACATGACGAGCGATGAGCTCGAGTTGGCGTTAGTGACCGCGAGGGTAAATTCCACCGGTAGCATACTGGTGCGTCGTGACCGGTACGTACGGCACCTCTTGCGTGAGCGCGGGGATTTGACGGTCACCTGGGAACCAGAGGACGAGGATGTCTTCGCGGGGTTGGCCGAATTGGCGACCGTTACGGAACCGGTGAGGGAACAGCCCCGAAGGGCTAGCGATTCGCGGCTGTTAGAGCCAGTGAATATTACCATCGCGACCCGGCTAACCACGGTAGCGACGACGAGTACGGTGGTGAGCGTAGCCGTCGCTTCAGCGGCTATCACCACCTCGGCGGTGTATGGTAGCACCGCGCGACCGACCGCGTACCAGGTTCCGACGCGAATACCCTTCCACTCGATTCCGTTTTCGATGGCTAGCGGAGCCCAGGGCCACTGGGGGGAGGCCTCCCCGATCCAGGGGCACCGACACGGGCTCGAGGAACCCATCGTGGATTCTACCCGGCTAGTCGCGGGGCCACCAGCTTCGCGGGTCGAATTCCGGTCGTTACCGGTCGATCCCGCCACAATTCCTCGCGATATGGCGACCGCTGCCCGGCCGACCTGTACCCGGGATTCAAATATCGAATCGCGTACCCGGGAAACAATACGTGACATCCCGAGGGCCCTGCGAGGGTGGAACCTCAAGTTCTCTGGGATTGGCGAGCCGAGTGTCGAGGATTTCTTGACGCGATTGGAAGAGTGGCGTAGTTTGTCGGAATTGAGCGAGAACGAAGTGTTGAGTTCGCTCACGATGATCTTCTCGGGCGTAGCCTTGGAATGGTTGCGTTGCGAACGGGACAGCTGGGTCACGTACGATGAGTTTCGCGCGGCCTTGCGTTTGTGGTTCGGGGACGGGACAGTCGGAAGTCGCGTGGAGGACCAGGCTAGGTCACGAACTCAGGGACCAGTAGAGTCAGTTACAGAATATCTTTCCTGTGTTCGAGGGTTGTTGAGACGGATGCCGCGTCCGTACACTATGGAACAGCAATTAGACCTGGCTTTTAAGAACATGCGTCCCGAAATTCGCGAAGTCCTCCGTCGAAGGGAAATTCGTACGTGGAGCGAATTGATCTATCTCGCCACGGAGCGGGAAAGAAACCTCGCATTATCTCGCGAATACCGCCCCCCGCCCACGCCGAAAGAGTCCTTTAGTAGCGAATTAGCGTGTCGGACCAAAACCGCGGCGACTCGAGGCGAACATGGATTAGCCGCAATTACAGAAGTAGGGATTGAGCCAACCGTAGCGCAGACGATCGAGAAGCTGCTCGCGGCCCAGGTGAAAGGGCTCGAGGAGAAATTATTGAAGGCAATGGCGGTGGCGACCCAGAGGGGTAAAGCTAGCGGCGCACCGCCAAGTCGCGGAAGCCCGACTCCAACGAGGCGGACCTCACCAACGCGACCCGCGCGAGGACCAAGGAGGGGAGCGGCCCCCTCGGTTAACCAGCCGGCCCCTGGCGTGTCCCGGGCCGACCAATTTCGTGGCGACAAGGTGTGGGACGAAAAGTTATGCATGAATTGTCATCGTCCCGGTCACCGATTTAGCCGTTGCCCGGACCCCTTGCGAACCTTTTGCTACCATTGCGGGTACGACGGCGTCTATTCGACGAATTGTCCGCGGTGTTCGGGAAACCAGGGAGGGCAGCCTCGCTAAGTGTCGGCGCGGCGCCCCGAGTGGAAGACACCACGGCATTGCGTGGCGTCGAGGGGGAAATCGCGACGTGTTTTCCGATGCAAACCATGGAGTTCGGTCAACGCTGGTTTTTGCGGGTGTGCATCGGGGGCACATGGGTCAGGGCGTTGTTAGACACCGGCTCATCGCGAACATTTCTCGGTACGATCGGACACCAAATTGCGTTAGAGTACGGTCGACCGGTAAAATCACCCAGCTGTTCGAGTGTCGTATTGGCGAATGGATCGGTAGAATCAATAACCGGAGAAGTAGAGCTGCCGATAACGTTGCTGGGTGTCGCGCATAAGTTTTCGTTGCGGATTATCCCCACCTTAGTTGGAGATTGCGTTCTGGGAATGGATTTCGTGCGCAAATTTGGCTTTTCGATTGACGGCGCGCGCGAATCATGGAGAATCGCGACTATTCCGGAATACGAGGGAAAATTTGAGGAGGGTCACCCGATCCCCGTTACCGAGGTGTCAAGTTGCAGCGGTATCGTAGAGCTAGGGGATACCGAGAATCGCGAACTACGGGAATTCTTAGCGAAGGAATTACCGAAAGTCTCGGGAGACTTGGGTCTCACTCATCTCGCGGAGCACAAAATAGACGTGCAGGGAAGCGCCCCGATTAAACAGCGGTATTACCTCGTATCCCCGAAAGTGCAGGAAGCTATTAACGAGGAGGTAGACCGTATGCTCGCGGATGGAGTGATCGAACCCTCCCAAAGTTCGTGGTCGACGCCAATCGTGATGGTCAAGAAGCCAAACGGGAAATACCGGTTTTGTTTGGATTTTAGAAAAGTCAATAGCGTTTCGAAAAAAGATGCGTATCCGATCCCGTTTATGAACGGTATCTTGGATAAATTGCGGTCGGCCAAGTACATCTCGACTATAGACTTGAGTCAAGCTTACCACCAGATTCCCTTGACACCCGAGAGTCGCGAAATAACGGCGTTTACGGTCCCCGGTCGCGGATTATTTCAGTTTGTGCGGATGCCATACGGGCTTACCGGAGCCCCGGCCACCTTTCAACGGTTAATAGACAAATTAATTACTCCCGAGATGGAGCCGCATGCCTTCGCGTATCTCGACGACATTATTGTAGTGACCACCGATTTTCGTTCGCACTTAAAATGGCTATCCCGCGTTATCGAACGGATAGTGTTGGCCGGGCTTACCATCAACCCGGAAAAGTGTGAGTTTTGTCGTCGCGAAGTTCGGTATCTAGGGTTCAAGGTGAACCAGGACGGCCTACAGGTCGATGCCGACAAGGTGGAACCGATTCTCGAATATCCCGCGCCGAAAAACCTGCGGCAATTGAGGCGATTTTTGGGTATGGCGTCGTGGTATCGAAAATTCATCCCCGAGTTCGCGAGCGTGGCGGAACCCCTTACCCGGCTATTGCGTAAGGATAAGAGATGGGACTGGGGTAGCGAACAGGAAGCGGCGTTCAAACGCATAAAAGCCGCGTTAACGTCGGCTCCGGTTTTAACGTGTCCCGATTTTGAGCACGAGTTCGTAGTACAGACCGATGCGAGTAGCTTTGGCATTGGCGCAGTCTTGACACAGACTATTGGCGGTATTGAGCGTGTGATCGCGTACGCGAGTCGGACAATGTCGGATGCGGAACGGAAGTATTCCACAACCGAACAGGAATGTCTCGCGGTGATTTGGGCCGTTAAAAAGTTTAGAGCATACCTAGAAGGATATCACTTCACGGTAATAACCGACCACGCGAGTCTAAAGTGGTTGCGGGAATTGCGAAATCCGACGGGTCGGTTGGCTAGGTGGGCGCTCGACTTACTCGAGTACGATTGCGAGATCAAACATCGAAAGGGGGCGATGCACCATGTGCCCGATGCACTATCGCGAATGTACGAGGGCGAAAACGAGGGGACGGAGCAGCTAGCCGCCCTCGACGTGGCTGGTGACGGCAAACCAGGGACGGAGCGTAAGGCCGTCTGGGAAGTCGTAGTCGATCCCTGGTACCAACATCGCGTCAAGGACGTCCTGGACTACCCTCACAAGTTCCGAACTTGGTCGGTGGTCGAGGGACGTCTCTACCATCTCCGGGCGGACCCCTTAGTCGAGCCAATACTAGCGGACTTGGCGCCGTGGAAATTGGTGCTCCCGAGGGAGCAGCGATCGCGGATTTTTGCGGAAGTCCACGAGGACCCCCAGGCAGGGCATCTTGGCATCGAGAAGACCTACGCGCGAGCGAGGGCCGACTACTACTGGCCCGGAATGTATCGCGATATAGTTTTGATGGTTCGGGCGTGCGAGCGTTGCCAAGAGTGCAAAGTACAACAGGTGCCACCAGCGGGCCTTATGGGTCGACGGGTCGTCGACACGCCCTGGACTGTGGTTGCGGCGGACGTCATGGGTCCCTTTCCCCGAAGTCGCGCCGGGTTCGAGTATTTGTTAGTTTTTGAAGATCTGTTTACCCGGTGGGTGGAGGTAGCGCCATTGCGAAAATCCAACGCGAAAAACATCCTTGCCGCGCTGGAAGATCTCGTGCTGTCCCGATGGGGTACCCCGGAGGTGCTCCTGACGGATAACGGCACGGAATTCGCGAATAAGGCCGTCGACGAACTGTGCGCTGCGTACCATATTACCCACGCGAAAGTACCGCCGTACCACGCGCAAGCTAACCCCGTGGAGAGGGTGAATCGCGTATTAAAAACCATGATCGTGGCCTACATCGAGGCAGATCACCGGGACTGGGACGTGCATCTTCACGAATTTCGATTTGCGTATAATACCGCTGTGCATAGCTCACTGAGAGTCAGTCCCGCGTTTTTAAACTTGGGTCGCGATCCCAAACCACGGATGCAGTTGCGACGACTCGCGGAAGGTCCCGCGGAAATCCCCGTTCCCCGTCCCGAAGTATGGGGGGACCGAATGGCGAAATTAGGTGAGCTGCGTGACCTAGTGACGAAACATCTCGAGGAGGCCCACGAGCGACAGGCACGCTATTATAACCAAGGGCATCGGGATATCCGTTTCGAAGTAGGGGAATGGGTATGGAAGCGAAACCGAGTTCTGTCCTCGGCCACCCAACAGGTCGCTGCGAAGCTAGCCCCCAAGTTTGCCGGTCCATTTCGCGTTGCGCAGGTAATCTCGCCCGTCGTCTATGAATTAGAGGATAGCGAAGGAGGGGGGCGCGGTCGACACCACATCAAGGATTTGAAGCGGTACGTGGAGTCTGAGGCAATTGCGCATAGAAACGGGGAAGAACCGTGAGGGGGAATTAGGCTTCTCGAGGAGGGGAAAGGGGTCACAGACGATAACTATGATCCTGACTGACTCTTCCCCTTAGTGGACGCAAGTATCGCGAGGATGGAGGACGACATCCGGGCCGTACGGGACCTTCTAGTCTTGGCGAAGGTCCCTCTCCCCCCGGCGACCATCAGCTGGGGGAGAGCCGCCCCAGCAGGCCCCGAGTGGCGACAGTGGCTGCCAGCGGGCGGCTGCTGGAATTGCTGGCGGGGTTATCATGCCTACCACGACTGTCCTTGGGTACTCGGGCTATTCTGCCGACGGTGCGGATGGCCCGGGTACCCGAAGACAAGGTGCCCCGCCTGCCACAACCAGCCAAGTCGCCCAAGTAGGGGGGGCGTTCGCGAGGGGACCGGGCCAGCAGCCAGCCTTCCCTCCCTCATGGCGAGGGAGATTTCCCCCCCCCCGGGGTACTCCACAAGGGCAGCCCCAACGTCCCCCATAGCGAGGGAAGCCATCCCCCTTACCCCCGTTGCGAGGGGAGAAGAAGAAACGAGTGAGGAGGTCGAGGAAGTCGAGAGGCTCCGTCGACGGATTTTGGCATCAGCAACCGGCCGGGGCCGGGATAGAGGCCGGCCGGGGCGACGTGGCTAAGCCAAACACAAAAAAATTTTTTTTTTTTTTTTTTTTTTTCTCTTTCCCTCTTTCCTTTTTTTTTTTTTTTTTTTTTTTTTTTTTTTTGTTTGTTTGAAGTCGTTCTTTTTTTTTATTATTATAATAAATTCTTAACCCCGAACATGAATGGCGTCCGCTTTCTTTCGTAGATCCCAGGTGGCGGGTTTTGAGAAAAGTTTCAGATCCAGTGTCGAAGTAGAAAGCTCCCCGAGACAACCATGGCGTGAGGAGGGGGATCAGTGGAGCTCGCGAAGGATCCCAGAGGACACGGGAGAAAATCTTTTTTTTGTTTTTTTTTGTTGTTTTATCGTCCTCTTGGGAGGGGATTCTCGGTGAGTACCGCGCAGTAGCGTGTGAGTACTTCGAGCTTGCGGTCACCTCGCGAAGTTCGGCTCGCGGGATGCAGCGCTGGCGCTCTGGCACCCCACGATCCGTCTAGGGGGGGGGGAGTTGTAACGTGGCAGTTCGGTTAGGCCTGCCCGTTACAAGAGACTCCCTGAACCCTGGGCGAGATCCAGGGATAAGGGTCTAGAAAATCGAGTCGCGGAATAATTTCAGAGAGCGCCAGAACTGGAGTCACGCACCCGAGCTTCGACAGGGACGAAATAGAGCATTGCGACCCAGATATTTCAGGCTTTTGTTTTTAATTTTTTTTTCGAGTGCACCGGCTACCCTCCAGTGACCAACTCCAATACCGAACATCTTTCGAGGCAAGGCGAAATCACGACGATCTTGCGGGAAGGACACCGAGGCTGCGGAGGGGGAGGCAACGCAGATCCCTGCAGCGAGGGAATCCAAGGCGGACGCGATTCCCGCTGGCGGCCGGCGCGCCGCAGCCTCCCCGCTTACCCCGCTTACGCCCAACCAAGGCAACCGCGAGGTACCAGCTAGCGACGAGGGAGCACCACCCCGCCCAACCCCAGGACCACGTAGAGCTGCGCGGGAGACGACATCGCGATCTAGCCTTAAGTTCTGCGCCGCGTAGAGACGACAGGTGCGCGGCAAGTTGCGCAATCCCCAAAATCGATGACCGATCGATTGTTGCGCATTCTTAGGGTGATGACGTCACGGAAAATTCGCGCGACGAGATCGGCGTTGCGACCATCCTAGATCACTCGAGTTCTGGCGACCAACTAAGACAGTAGTCACGTGGCGAAGTTGCGTTAGGTCAGGCTTTTCTTTGGGTTTGCGTTATAGTATAGAAGTGGTGATCGCGAGGAATGATGGACAGCCATCGTCACGAGGGAGTTGGACCCTTCGTCGCGTGGATGTGGAGCGGTAAGCGTTGTTAACATTCTCGCGATCGAATTTCGAGGGTAATTGAATCAAGGCTGATCCGAAAAAGGGTAGCCGTTTTCTTTTGTTAGTTTGCGTGTCGAAAAGTACTCGAAATTCGTTTGCCGATTCTTTTGCTTGGTGACCGTAGCCTGAGTTGCGCGTAAGAGAGTAACGTTAATTTCGGGGGATCCAGAAAATCAAGTCGAGCCACGGGTTGACTCGAGACGTTATTGTCTCGAGCTTGAGTGTGACCGAAGTCCGTTACACGGGGTCAATTCACGTCATCCGGCACAGCTTCGATTATCGTACAGGTCGCGAGCAATCACGGGGAGCATTCGAATTCGCGACTGCGACCCGCCGTCGCCGAGGAAGTGAAGCTCGGGTGCGTGCTGATAAGCGTATGCGTTTTTAGAGGAGGATCGCGGGTGTCGCGACGAGCCTCGCATCACTTTAGTTATTTAATATTCTTTTTAGTTATTTGATATTCTTTTTGTTTCTTTCTTCTTTTTTTTTGTTTGTATTATCAGTTAGTATTAAGTTGGCGATCAGCGCCATTGTATAGAGGACGTTCGCGGGCAGCGCGTCGAGCCCGATTTTGTTTTTGGTTTGTAGGAAGTAGGATAGTGTTAAGACGGTGACTAGCGCACGTAGGCCGTAGAGGTCTCTTAGATTTATTCACCTTTTTTTTTTTGTTGTTATTATTTTTCTATTTTTATTTTTATTTGGAGTATTTCTACCTTTCTTATTTAGTTTAGATAATAGTAACATTGTGTTTGGAATCGCGAAAGACGACTTGCGTGGTCGTATTATCATTCTTTTGACTTCTTTTATTAATTTTTATTTCTTTTTGTTTTTGTATTATCTCTGATGAAAAATATATCATCGTAATTTTATAGTAATTTGGCCACAGCACGTGTTGGCTTACTGGTGTTGCAATTCTCTCTACCCGAAAATCACCCCTCCCCTCTCCGCGGTACTGAGCTACCGAGCATATGGCCGCGGTATATCGTATGACCGATTTCGAGGCGTGTTGACCACGCCAGGCGCCCAACAAATTTCGCGATATTGTTTTAGATCCAGGGTACATCGTGGACGCCAAATTATTGTGCACGCGGTAAGTTCCCGGTTATTTGCTCCGAGTAACCGAGGTGCAGAAAAATCCACGTCACAATATATATATACCTAAGAGGAGGCCGGCACCTGCCGCGATATTTCGGTCTATGGGAAAAACCACTTAAAAGCGAGCAAAAGGCAATACCTGCACCCCTTAATATTTCTTACTCTCCGGGGCTTATTTCTTCTACCCGCCCAGTGTTTTATGTCCTATGCCTCATGCCTCGCGCGCTTTACACTTTATTCTCGGTTCTTCTTCCGCTTCTCCTCTCTCTCTCGTCTTCTTCGTCTTCTACCCATCCTATACTTCTTTCTCTTCTTTCCTTTTTTACGGCTTATTCCCGGCCACCCCGGCGAACGCTACCTTCTCTTTGCTTTCGGTTATAACAACCACCTTGCAGATAAAATCCTCCGCCCCGCAGGAACGGGTCGAATTTTTTGCAACCCGTCACCCATCCACCCTTCGCGGGCTTTGACTCCCGAGAGTTGCGAGCGAGGTGACTGCTCTCTTTCCTTCTTCTTCTTCTTCTTCTTGTTTTCGAACGATCGCAACTTATAACGTATCCGTATACCCACCGACCGAGCGACGAACCAACTTCTGACGTAAACAAACCCCCTCGACGCGTTTTATAAGTTTTCAACGTCCACTTTGCTCGTCGCACGTCTGAACGACGTCAATCGTTCGGTATTTTTGCCCTGCCCTCCTTATCGTCGACTCTCTCGACTCGGTTTGGGTACTTGGATGCCGCCGCGAGGGTGTGCAAGAGTAATCCGTAAAAGTTCGGGGCGATAGTGAGAGGAAAAATAAATTGTTTTTCTCGTAGGTACTCCGCTAGGCTTCCTCCTCGTTTTCGCGACGTCGAAGGCTTTCGTACCAATTACGCGAAAGAAATCGAGTCGAATCTTCAGGTGTACCGCAATTCGCCAACGTTATTTCGACCGCGCTGCCACGGTTCACAAGGCGCTCCAAATACCTCAACAATTCTAAAATACTGTGACTCGTTGTCCCCCAACATGTATGAAATACGAATTACGGTAGTCGTCGTTTCGTTACGAATTACGAAGGTAAACGGTAAGATCTCCCCTTAAATCTAAAAAGAAAATGGAATACTGGTTACCGGTTTTAACGAACTCGGTCACCCTCTGACCCAGTAAGAGTATCTCGGAGTCGACACGCATACCAAACTAAAACGGGGTAGTGACAGAGATCCGAGGTTAACTCGCTTCGTTTTTCCTTCTCGAAAAAAGCTCCCGCGTATTTTTCAGTTGAAATAAGACTGAAAAGAATCAAGACACAATAGAAAACCGCAGAAAAAAGACTAAATAAAAAAAAAAAAAAAAAATCAGATCCTCGCGTCGCGTGCACGGGCCACGTTTCACCGAAGGCGACGATGTTGTATATCTTAGCGTACAATATACGCACATATTTATTTATGTAAGCGAGATGTTCCGGCTTCCTGTAAATGGAAACGCGTGCGAAAGATTTCCCTTTCGCAAGTGCCGTCAAGGGTGAGAAAAAATTCGTCACCGCAATTAGACCCGGACGAATGGGAGGAAAAAAACTTTTCCGCAACGGTTTGAAGAGACCTCCAATTATATCGCACCTGTGCACGTACAACGTCGAGAGGAGATTTGCACGTGGAGCCAGACGGGCTATTCGGCAAGGGTCGAGGGCCGTTATCGGGTCTCGGGTTTCGCGGAACGTGAGCATCGGAGTTTCGATATTGGCGTTTGCCCTTCGACTCGGCCCTTCTCCCGTCGACACGCCGAGTATCGGGTTACTCGTTGCGATCGCCGATCAAATGCCTTGCCTCGACGAGCCGCCGATCGTGCGCCAGAAGAACGTGTTCTCCAGCCGCTAGCTAGCGTGAGTGATCTAGTTAGATTGCGTTGGGCTAGGTTACCGCCGAAGGGGGTTGCGTGCGGTAAGAACGGCGCCCCTGCCTGCCTGCCTGAGCATTCCACGGTGACAAAGTCACGAAGGTTTGGTCCTCGGCCAATCTCGCCCCGGGAGAACGGGGCAGGAAATTGTAATTTTTATCGCGTCGATCGCTGCCGAATTCTTCGGATTTCGGTGCCCGATTATCCCCGGTTCCGTCCCGAGCACCCTGGTTAGGCATCGGTAATTATCGCGAGGTCTGCCGACCCTCCGCACCTCTGCGAAGCTCCGGGTACGTGGAAAGTTGCGGAATTTAACCGGAGGCAACTTCTTTGGGGAGGAAGATGGATAGATCAACGACGTGGGGGTGGATATGTCATTCGATGCCCTCCGTTGGGGGTGATAAAAAACATCCGACGAGGAGGACCTCGAAACTTGATACCTTAAATATGCCCCTCCCTCCCCCTTCTCGGGTTGCGTTGTATTATTTACAACATACACGTATAGTATAGCATGTAAGAATGACGTGTACGTTCGCGCAGAGGGTGAAGACGCAATTGATATACACCCCGGATGTCTTTCAACGACGCATCGCTTCAGCCGTTCGCTGATTATTTCGGGCCTTATAACCTACAGTAAATCGATGGTAAAAGGTGAGTAAGAACCTGATTTGTTGGCGGCGGTTGCGGCGTGGGTCAGAGTGGCGGTGACCACGCTTGTCAGCTTCGGAGGCTCGATCTTTTGGGGCACTGTGTGGGCCGGAATGGGTCCAGGGTTGGTCATGGTGGTCATGGTGGTGGGCATCATCAGGGTCGACATGGTCAGCATCTTGACGACGTATAGCGCCGCGGCTTCGACGTCAACTTTACAATTGAATCCGCGTCCCGGAGCGCCTCATCGGTTCCCGCCTGCGGTTCCCACCGATCCTCCGATTCCTCAACTCTTCGGCTACAAGTAGACGATTCGATTATACGCAACACGCACTTCGCTTTCCTTCCCTCCGCTCCGAGTTAGCTTCCGCTTATAGCGTGCTCTGAGTTCTTCGCTGTCCCCGAGTTGAACATCCTTCTTATTATCGTTCAAACTTCCCCGTTCCTTTTCTCGACGCTCAGCTGTTCAGCTGATCAACCAACATGACCGAGTCGAATGAAATCTTCTACCGGTACACAAAATTCACAAAATTTATATCGCTCCGGTCTTCGCCCCGCGAATTATATATCAAAAATCGTGGTAAAATGCAGCAAGCTCACCTTTTATTATATCGGATATTATAGGGTTTCACAACGTTTTATAACCCCGTTTTTATACGGTTTCGCGTATAATCAAGGGGCTGCAAGCGCCAGACGGGTTTTACAAGCTTTGCGAGTTAAACGCGGGAGGGCGAGGGATTGGGGGCAGGGGGAGGGGGGGACAGGTGGAAGGACGGGAGGGAGGGAGGGAGGGAGAGAGGGAGGGGGGCGGGCCGATACTGCCCTGTATCCACTATGGCTGTGATACCTGCTTGTTTATACTTTAATTGCTCGCGTGTTTCTATCCTTTTACAATCGAATTGGACAAATTGCGCACTTGTCTCGCCGAGCGCAGACCGCGTTCCTCTTCGACCGGTCACGACAACCACTATAAAATGTAAACGGTAAGAAAAATGAAGGAAGAAACCCTCGGCGAGATACGAAGACGAGTCTGCGGGTCACGAGACCGAATATCAGTTTCAGTTCGGCGCGTTTCGCCTCCTTCCCACGTTCCCTCGCGCTCCCTCGCTCTCGCTTCTCGCTGAGCTACTACGTACGGCGTTACGTCACGTCCGGCCGAGTGAAGAGTCGCGACTCGTCTGGCGGGGAAAGCGCGAAGGGACGCCTTTGCCTGCCTGCCTGCCTGACTGCCTTCCTGCCCGCTTGCCTGCCCTCGACGCCCGGCGTCGCGACGCCGCAGAGGCGCCGGCGTCCCCGATCTGTCGCGGAATCGCACGAGTATGAAACGAGGCGACAGTCGCTCGCCGGCGACTCAACCGAGGGGTTGTTGTCTGTCCGTACGGAAGCACCGTTTCCACCGTGAAAGCTTTCGGCTTTCGCAGAGAAATTTCACCCTCGTTACCTGGGGTCGATCGGTTTTCTCGCCCCCCGTAATATTACCGCAACAAGATTCCAGACGACAGAAATCAAAATGCTTCGATGATTTTTTAGGGGTTGTAGGATTATTCTCGAGGAGCCGCGACTCGCGCTGAAAAGCATAGCGAGCTTTCCTACCCACCGAGACTGTCGAATCGTGGCCACGAGTATCGTCGCCGGAGGCGGAAGAGCTCGGAAAGGGATGCTGCCGGCAATTCGCATCCGCTATTCCCGGTTAGTGGCGGCGCCCATCGGCACTCCATTCAACTAGAGTGATTGCGATGCTGAAGGGTTGTTCTTTCCATCCGAACTACGACGAAAGCTCCGGTGACATTGATGCTTGGAAAGAAGACGGCTCTCACGTCCGGCCATCTTTCCTTTTTTTCCCACCGTGAGCATGTGCGAATATTTTTTATTACTACCCCTCCGGACGCGAATACGCGCAATTTATATTCATCGTTTTTCTTCCGCATGCATAATACGTACTTTCCAATGAATTTGAAAGAAAATGTGTTGGACATTCACAGCTTTCCAATTACTCCACTCTCGTTTCGCTCAGGCAATTAATCTAGTTCGTTGTAAATTCTTTACCCAAGATCGTATGATTACTTTTTTCTTACCATTGTGCTCAATCTCTCTCTTTCTCTCTGTTTCATACCACGCGGGTGATTGGTTTGCGTCGACCGAGGAAAAGTTACCCCTAATAAGCCGAATTTATTGGCGGTTGGGCGTTACACGGTATAGCTAAAGGTGGGACTGGTGTTTTATAACGTTGGAATTTGCTTGGTCCGCGGTGCCGATTGGCCGTAAAAGAAAAGAAGAGCAATTTTGTTGTGCCTTGCCAGCGAGATGAAAGCTCGTAACAGCGCAACCAACATAATGAAACGGGTTTATAATGAGTAAAAAGCAGCCCCGAGGGATGGAAAAGAGGATGAAGGGTGGAGAGGCATAGAAGCGGCGGGGCTGAGGTCGCGGGGGGTGGAGGCGGAGGAGGAATGCTTTTGCGTGTACCGAGAGAAAGCCGCCCCCTAAGAGAGCGACCGATCCGTTACCAGAGCTCATACACATAATTAACTCCACGCCATATAGCGCGTGTACAAACTCACGGTTTCCCCGGCACGATACCGAGGATTTTCACCTTTGCGAAAAGGAGTAAACAAAAAAAAAAAAAACAACAAAAAAAAATATAATTACAAAGAGCAGAGAGGCTCTTCATAAAAAAAAAAAAGTAAGAATAACGAGCACACGTTACATATGATTATCAGGTAATGAAAAATCAGTTAATAAGTATAGAATCGTGGTAAAAATTAATATCGTAATATACTGTTCAAATAACGTTAGCGTTTCAGACAAAAGAAAAATGTAGGTAATCGTTACTGAGCGAATCCGCCAATCGTGTTTCTCAACCTCGTAAAACCATTGAGCATCGCTTGACCGGAACGGCTTTCCGAGGTAACCCAGGTAAGTCCGTAGCCTTAATGTCTGAGGGAGAAATTTGCAGCAAGGTAAACTAACTAGCACGGAAGGTGGTCCGACGGTCTTCACTCGACCACAAGGGATGTCGGAGATGCAGTTGCGGGGTTGAAAGGATCCGCGATGCAGCAGCGTTGCTCCCATAAATAATTCCGTTTGTAACCCAAGTCGAGTGAGTGGCAGCCGAGGGACGAAGGGAGGGGAATAGCGGAGGTTATCAACTCGGGGGGTTGCGGAGATACGATCGCGCGGTGACGGACCGCCGGAAAGACGGCCGAACCAGAGGGGTGGAACGGGGCCGAAATTTGGCTTCGCGGTAAAACCGGACCGAATGGTTTCGGGGTATCCGACCACCGCGCAACGCTACTTTTGCGTCGAAGAGGACGAGAGTTACCCTGGCGTGACGGGGTCTGGGATACCTCTACCCCGTCGGTCACGCTTCGCGATCGGAGACGTACGTGGACGAGAAAAGGGGCGGCCTGGCTGCAGCCTGCCGGAGAAGCGAGTGGCGAGCACTTCCCAGGGTCCCGAGGACCTCCGGAACAGCCTCGCGGGTGAATTGCTTTGAAGACGGTAACGAGGTGAGGGCGATGAGGGGGACGAGGGGGGCGAGAGAGCGGGGGCTGGCAGATGAACCTCTTAATTAGCTGCAATTACCGCAACATAGCCATGTCGGGCAAATCGCCCGGAGCTTTCTCCCCTCGCCCGAACCGCCATCAACGATTCTTACACCGGGGCGTCTCGCTATGTCGGGAATTGCTCCTTTTCGAAGCTCCGGGTTGCCGGGCCAAGAGCAACGCGTGTCGGGAGGCATAATCACATTCGCGAGGAAAAAGCCAATTTCTTGTTAAATTCTACTTAAGAAAAAGGGCGAAAAGAGGGGAAGAAATCTTCTCAGGCTTCTTCACTCGCTACCTCGTTCCGTTGTAGGTACGCGTCTACCCAACCCTTAAAGAAACAATCTCGTTGCCCACAGCTTTTGCACCCGCAATTCCCAAACGGATCGCTGACGCGTGCCGCTTCTCCGCGACCTCGGCATCGCCGTCGGGCACACACCCAAGATGACGGTGACTCGCTGTTTGTCGCCCCTGGCACCGCTCTTCGTTTATACTCGCGAATTTCGTTAACCTAAGACAATTCACGGAGACTTTGTAGCAACGACGCGACGATGCGGAGCGAGCGACGCTCCCGGATTGAATCTAGAAACTTTTTCCGTCATTTTTAAACAATACCTGCATCTTTTTTTTTTTATCAGATTCTTAGAACTCATTTCCTAAGCTAAAAATCAATTTTAGGGTCAATTTCACCCGGTGTGACCGACCAGGGTTGAACAAACCACTGAATCGTTGATGCGCAGATATTCTGTACAACCGTATCTGTCACAGATGTTGTTGAAAAATCTTTCTAAAAAGCCTTATTAATTACTGAAGCTGCAATTATTTTACAGGCGTGCAGTATGACGATGAACGACAATATTTGAAGAAACTGTACGAGTTTCGATCGACGAAATCACGATCGTCGCGACAATATTTGAATATTCGAAAGTCTGGATATTTGTACGCGACTTTCGATCCGCAAAGATTCGCAAACGCGTTCCATACAGGCCACTGTATCTTATAGGATACCCCTGCGCATTACCCCCGTGATATTAGCCTGAATAACTTTTAGCGTCCGCGTGCTAATTGTTATATGCTAGATCGGAGTACGTATTTCACGGGCAGTGCCGGCCATCCGGGTGTAACCTGCGAGCCAGAGATTAGCCTTTTTTTCGTTTTATAATTCCTTTTTCTTTTTAGGCACGGTCCGGATGTTACGCGTTTACGTAGGTACATACATAACTTGTATTTTTCGTGATTATACGCGACGAGTGTAAAAAGCGGAGCGCGGGATGTAGGCAGGAAAAAAAAGGGAGGTGGATGGCTAATTACGCGACGAATGTATAAGCATACGTATACGTACATACGTATTCCACGTCCGTGCATTCCCACATCGATAACGCCTTCGTGTATAATACGGCATACATGCGTGTACGGTGTGGTGTCGTACGATACATCTATACATATACAATACCGTACGTGAGGCTGGTAATATGGAAATTTTTGAAAATACCAACGTGCACGCGTAAATTCATATACCCGCGTATAAGATTAATAATTATGTAATAATGTTCCCTTTATATACATTGAACCCCACGGTCTACAAATTAATTAACGCACCTTGTACGTAAAACCGCGCACGTATAGGTAGTCGTATCACACGGCTATACGAGTATCGTTGTTATAGCACGATAGCAGCCTTCGGAGTGGGCGAGAGTAGTTTACATCTATGAAATATCTATACCTTCACAGATGTAATATATATTCAGAGGTATCGCATGGCAAATCCGAATTTTATTCCGCTCTTTGTTCGAGCACAGGTATTCCCGCAAAGAGGGTCTTTCCAACTCCGACGCGTACACGCGCGCGTATTATCGAGCTTTCGCGTTGAGCAACAAACCCCGGGCGTTAATGCAAAAACGTATTATAAATTCCTTTGCGTAAGCAGGTGGCAACCACTCGCCGTATCAGCCCCGGCTAACGGCGAGCACCGAATCGTGCTTCGTGTGTATACGCGTGGAAAACACGTGTATGCTTGCATACAGACCGCGAGTCAAACGCTAAGGGATGAAGGAAAATCGTTCCCGTATTTCCACACGAGGTAAATTCGCCTGATCCTGTACGGGAACGCGCAAACATCAGTCAATAATTCACACATTCATCCTGGTTATTGTGCCGCACGTCGCTCGTCTCGTCGGCGGAAACGGCGTGTGTGCGGTGTCGGAGAATCCCGCGCCCTTCCCCTCGCACAAACCGTCGTTCATCCCCCTTTTTGCTACCGATCTCTTTTTCCAGGGAAGGGCAGCGGGGCAGAGCGCGCTTAGCGTGTAAAATTAAAACGCGTCCGGCCGCGATTATTTACTCCGTTATATATATATAATATATGTATACACGTGGTGCTGCGGGAGGCCAGGGAAAGAGCCAGAGCTTTGGGGGTGGGTGAGAGAGGGTTTTACAGAGGGTGGAGGTGGTGGGCGACTGTTTGTCTTGCGCGCTAATTAACTGAAGGTGAAATATTCTCCCGCGACGCCCGGAGACTTTTCCATTCCCCGCTGGAAGCGGACGTGCTTCTGCTTCTGTTGCTGCTGCTGCTGCTGAAGCGGGGGGGTGGAAGTGGAAGACACCCTCACGGCTCGCCGACTGACGGATCGGTGAATTTCGTGCGAAGGTGGGAAGAGGAACGAAGTGTAAACGAATAAATAAAGGAATGAAAAAATAATGGGCGTCGGGCCGCGGGTCGTTACGTGTTAGCAAGTCTGCCCGAATTTGCGGGATGAAACAAGAGAACTGCCCCCAACCCCCGATACAGTATCAAGCATCGCCTTCCCTTTCCGAAATGCCGTTTCCTTTCTTCCGCTCTTCTTATTTTCTTTTTTTTGTCGTTCACAAGATCGAGCGAGCATGATCCTTTGCCGATAATCCCCCTGAATTTTTGGTACTTTTATTTCCTTCCCAGTCGCTTCGTTTCCCTAATCAGAGCTCAGCGATTCGCGCGAGAATTCCACGTGCTTCTGAGAGCGATCAGGGGATTAGAGACCGAGAATGCAGAGGGACTTCCTCGCGCCTGGTGGCGCGAAAATATTCGAATTGCCGCGTCGAACGGTGAGAGAAATTCCCGGTGAAGTGAAATTGATTTTCGTCGATTCCCTTTGGGATTCGTGCGCGCTTCGGTTGACCTGCCCCTTGGCCGACGGATTGTATATGCTTCCATGCCACGTGAGAGGGCGGAGTATTTTCTTGTGCGTCGAAATAGAATTACGTAACGTAGGAGCACCTGTTGTTCAAAGCATAATGTTTTCAATCATTTCCCAGAGTGGAATGAGATGGGTTTTCATAAGAAGATTCTTCTTCCCCTCGAGGCTGGGAACCGTTTTACTTTATTTTATTGTTGTACCAATTTCTTTCTATCTCCGTCTCATTGTAAACTTTCCAAAATTCCTTCCGTTTCGTTACAAGTTTCGAGTTCAAAGATTCTCCCAAGATAAACGCAAGAATGAAACGTACGCTTTTTTTCGTCCACGCGATGGACAGACAAACTACGCGACTGAAGGGAAATTCGAAGTACAAAATTGAATGTAACATAAAGAAGAAGAAAAAAAAGGGGGAGAATGAATAATAATAAGGAGAAACTTTGCCGCAGTTGAATAGTGAGGAGAGAGACACCCTCCGGCGATTAATAACATTTATGATGAAAGACTTGTCGGCAAATTAAAAGAAAATTAATCCCCGTTACCTTTATTCAGAGGGTGACTGATTTTTCTTTCTTCTTTTTCTTTCTCCCTTTCTCAATTGGCTTTTTCTGCTCTTGCTTTCCCTGTTTTTTTTTCCTCTTTTGCTTCGTCTTCTCCTCGTTCGTTTCTCTTGCTCAAGTCGTTTCCCCCCCCTCACGAACAGAATAAATGTATTATTAGGGCTGTTTGTCTTACGAAATTGGCTCCGCAAAACCGAATGTATATACTATCTATACATACACACGCCTATTCGATATACATATACATTGTATATACATATAACGCCCATGTACAGATATATACATAATCGAGTCGTTTCTGCATTACTTCCCATTCTTGTTCGACTATAGCGAAGTAAGGAACTATAGGAGCGTCGCTTAATAACCGAAACAGCAACCTCCCTCTTCGTAACACCTTACCGCAATCTTTTCTTTTCTCCCCCTTCTACTTTCTAACCTCATACAATATATACAAATGGCTGAGAAAGGGGCTGATGTGTCTAAGCTATCGTTCTGTATACCAGAAGAAAAGGGACCCATTGTACAGAGTACCTTCTCTCGTTTATTTCAATTCGCGGTAAATCATTTCGATCACGTTGTCTGACGAGCCACGGCGAAGAAAAATTAATTTCAAATTAATAATCACTTATCCTGCGATCAAATAACTCGACGGAATATTTTTTATCCTCAGCTTCGTCGAAGCTTTCGTTCGCAACTTGGAACAATGCTCCGAAATCGGAGTAAATTTATGCAGGCATACCAGCTATGTCGACAGCAACGATTACGAACAGAAAAATTCAACTATCCGCGAATTCGAGTGTCTCAACTGTCTTGTTCAAATCCAAAGAGTCAGTACGCACCCCCAAAGTCTCCAAGTAGGCACGTACGTCAATGCACACCGATACTAAGTTATACGTACACGGACGCGGTAATTACGGCCTTAACTAGGTGGTTCCATCCTCGCGAAGCGTGAAAGAAAGACGTCCCTACGTTGCCCTTACACGTGGGTTACTCGGTCTTTGCGGTAGTCCAAGAATAAAGGGGATCAGGCGGTGAGGAACGGAGGAAAGAAGAGCGCAGGACTTTAATTAGGTTCTCCCGACTCCGGTGAACTCGGTTGACAAACTACCCCCCACCACCCTTCTCTTTCTCTCTCCACTTGTCTACCGCGGAAAATTTGTGAGGATGGCGGGCTGTTTTGCGCGACAACGAAGAAGGGAGGCGTCGGGATCCCATCATTCGCGAATCCCGATCCGTTGTCCCCGGAACAGAGAAACCGGTGAACCATCGGCCGTGTCATTTCTGTCCGTCTCAAAGAGGCTGTGCAGCCTTGGGTTCACGGCTTCGGTAACCTGGTCCATGTACATAATATTTTCTGCCTCGATGTTCCATAAACCCTGCCGAATTTCACGGTACTAGATAATGTTTGTCGTCCATAGGATGAGGGAGACCGGAGTGGGCTGAGTGCGGAGCAGGAACATCGCGCTGCCCATCGATCGCGAAAGGAGATAAGGGTGAATGTATGGCGAGAGGGATGCAGCTAGGGAATTAGAATGCAGACCAGAAGACGTAGGGAGGTCTCGTTTCTGGCGGCTCGCCGCGCCATCTCGTCCCGAGTCGGAGGGCATCGGGGGCCCCGTTAACCGACGACAAACAAATTAATACAAACCCAGCCGTCAAACTTGGAAGCAGCTGCCGTGCGACTCGCGCTGGAAACGCGTTAGGCGGTTATACCGTTATAGTATGTGCTCGGATAATGCCAGTTTATGTATTCTAGGGAGGCTGCAGTGGTGCTCAACGCCTCGCGGCCTCGAGGATCGAGTTAGCAGCCACCGTCGAAGGGTGAGGAGGATCCAAAGGACGAGCAGCCCTGCCGTAGGTCCCGCTTTCCTAGTTCAAATATAGCTACTTGGTTAATGGCATCTGCCCCCCGCACGCCGCTTTACACCCCGACCTGATAGCGCTCTGACACGGGTCCATAACCCGGCGCTTGGAGGTCCCTCGCTGCCGCCCCGTAGCCGGCTCTCCTTTGTAACAACAAACCTGCCACCCGCCCTCGCCCCCGCCCCCCTCTAGATGGTTTACGGTGCCGGGCTGATTGCAGATCGAAGACCGATAGTGGAAATTAGCCGAAGATTGGACGACCGAAGACTCGCCGTCCTTCCCTCCTCGTTCCAAAGACGCTTCTTTAGGGAACCCGGAGAATAGGTATGGTCGTTATGAATAAGACGTGTGTTTGTAGATCAGGAAGGAAGGAAGGAAGGGATGAACGAGTTTAGGGGATGGGAGAAGATTCGGGTAATGGGGGTCGTTCTTTGAGAACCGTTTTCAAACTAGCAGAGAGCTCGTTTTGCGAGTGTTATTTTTTTCTCGGAAGAATCGAATGGAACAAAAGTTACCTCTTCTCCCGACTGGATTTCACATATTGCTCAACCGTAACGATGCACTTTGAGATAATTGAATTACGTATAATATCCACCCTAAAACATGCATAAGACTAATATAATAGAAATAGAAGCTTTCTTCCCCCTAACGGAGTACTGCAATGGCTCAAAAATGTTCCCTACGGAGTTAAATGCACCCGACTAAGTGGTCCGAAATGTACGAACTCCGTTTAAGCTCTTTCGGACCCAATGGCGGGTTATGTCGGGTGGTAACGATAAGTGGGAAGCTCGTCGAGCGTGCGTTACCGCGGCGGTGTTTGGAGGTTGGAAAAATGATGGGGGGGTGGGTGTAATAAGTAACCGCGGGGTTGTCTATGGCAAAGGAAGATTTAGTTTCTGGCATTAGCTGAAAAGAATGCAGTTCATCCATGGAACCTGCCAGAGTATTTGTGTGTGTGTGTGTGTGTGTTTGTGTGGGGGGGGGTACGACTCCGGTTGTTGGTCGATCGCGCGGCGGAGCTTCCTGCGAAGGTGATAAATTCTGCAAACTATGAGCAACCGCTTGTAGCGCCGCTTGCCGCAACGGAGCTTGTGCCCCAGGCCATCTGTCTCGTAAATATAAGAAGTAGAAGATGAAGAAGAAGAAGAAGAAGAAGAAGAAGGAGAAGATGAAGGCCACCCTGCACGGTCGGCAGTTTCAGGGTATGTCCGCCCGCTGTTTCCATAGGCTGGTCTAATTGTACACGTGATCAAGGAAGGGTGGAAATGCACTTTGCATTGAACTCGCGAGGATTCTACTGCAGTTGCGGTCGCGCGGTAGTTCCGCGTAGGTGGAGGTCCGCGGTCCGTGAGTCCATTACTATGATAATACTTCCGGGTAGGCGGCACAAAATGCCCAATTAGGTGTGAAAATTGTTGGGTGAAAAAAAACTAGGAGAGATTCTTTGAATGGGCGGAACAGTTCCGCACTCCCCGATGAGCGTTATACCTACCAACGACGGGGGTGTGACGGGGGTTTTGCGCAATGCGCTCGCCGCTGCAGTGCGGCCGGGGCTTAACTTCTGATCTCCGCGTGCATCGCACCTGCAGCTACCCGCGACACTTCTGCCTCAAAATTATTCGCCATGTTATACTTATGCAGCCGCTTCCCGACGTCACGCCTTCCCCTCAATCAATCTCGAGACGGCTTTCTCCGACGCTGCATTACATTTCGGGTGTTCGTACATCGTCGCTGTTTCTCTCTCCCCCGAATTACCTTCATTTCATAGTATCGATTCGCTTCGTGTTCCTGAATGATATTCGAACAAACTAAATTCTATCTCGTTAGTGTTTTGAACGATACGAACTACTGTACTACGGTCTTCGTGTACATGAATAATAAAAGTGATGAAAATGGTTGCATCTACTTTCAATTTTGATCATGGTAAAAGCGTTGGATACGTTTTATCGCCAGTCACTGATCGGTACTACTTCTAAATTATTGTCTCGCATGACGGATTGCTGAACGGAACAATTTGTACAAAAGTACGAGTATAATACACCCTACGAAAAACAACGCACTTGTCTTTCTCTCCGTCACGTTTGTTTTTTTATCTGTCGCTTCATCCTTCATTCGACGTTCAGCATTCGACGTACGATCTCGGGGGGCTCATAACCGGATCCCACAATCCATTAGACGTAAACAAAGTCCAGAGGTGGAGGCGTATTCCATGTACCCGCCTAAGTGCACGCGTCCAGTCTCTCCTTCCCCAACGGTGTGGTTATTTCGTTTGCAGGTATAATCATTATCGCGAGACGAACTGCTTATCGAAGCTCGACACGCGAGCGGTATAAATTGCGAATAAATAGAGGACAAATTGTTATTTTGATGCCACTTACCCGGCACGCCATTCCCGCTCCCCACAAGCCCCGGTGCAGCGACGACGACTGTGATGTACGTTGCACGAGCGCTGAATTCTACCCGGCGTCACGTGTGTACCGCACAAACGCAGTCACACCCCCCCACACACACGCGGAGCGGAAGGCACAGCGGGACAGAAATTTGGTCGGCCATGCTACCTGTTGTTTTCATGTATTAATTACAAACAATCAACAATACGCTCGTTGGCAGCTGTTCTCACCCGGCAGCCCCGGGGCCTCACCCCCCTTCGGCACACCCCTGTAACCCCCGGCGTATATGCCGCCGCTTTTGGCCCCGGCTCAAACTCGAACAGATTCAAACATTCGCCAACTGTATTATTATTTCCCGCAATACCCTCAGGCCGGCCAGCTCGTGTACACGCATCACATACCAATGCGATATTATATACCTACGACACGGGGTAGGCGGGAGGTATGCCTGTGCCAACCTCTAGCCGGGCTCCTGGCCTTATCAAAACACTTGCCTCCCTCTCACGAGCGATAAATTTCGAAATAGAGAACACGATCGGGGTTCACGCGGCATGCGTGCGGGTTTCAAAAATTTTTTTTTTGAACAAATCAACCGGTTGTTATGTGAAAACTTTGTCTCCTTTAACCACCAATTGTTTACAAATTTTACACATTTTCGCCCACCCGACGATGTGTTTTGAACGAAAGTATAGTATGCCTTGGTTTGAAATGAAACATGAAGATCAAAGTCGATTTTGAATCATCGTGTCGAATACCGTTACTGGGGCACCAAAGCCAGACGTTGGATACAAACACAGAGACAGATTGTGTTTTTATCATTCACACTGTTCTCCGCTAATAGGATGAGTATTAAGTTCGTCATGCATTACGTTAAATAGTCAGATTGTCGAGAATAGTAATATTAAATTATAGAATTATTCAGTGATCAACGTTGGCTCTTTACGTTAAAACAAAAATACGATTTCGGTAAATATACCGACAGTCAGTAAGTGACAAGGAAGCTTGATTACGGAATGTAACAACGAACCATCCGCAAAACGAAAGCTAAAATGATATCACGCGCTTCTTCGATCAACATCTTGCAATTTTTCACTCAATTATCCGCAAATATACCTGTACGTATCGTACCCAAGAAAACGGGTTGTATAATTATACAGTTTATAATTGTCAGACAAGTGAAGCCCCTTTTCGTGCGTGGTGTAAAAATCTTTCCCCAAACCTGTCAGCCTATCGCGGCTTTTGATATGCATAAGCCGATTAAGACGTCAGTCGGTGAAAAGTAGGCCAAGTCGGTAAGGGCTGATGCTGTTTGATAGGGGAGGGGCTTAAGCAAGGCACCCCCCTGCAAGATCAGAGCCAGAAGGAGTTTTGATTATTATCGCAACGACACACACTTCACAGCTTATACGACTCGACGTAATAAAGTTCTATCTGCAGGAAGTTTCGAGTCTCCTCTTTTATCCCCCCCCCCCCCCCCGCCTCTCTCTCGCTGTCCCTCTCTCTCTCTCTCTTTCACAATCAAACTACAGCTCTAAACTCGGCGACTTTTTCTCCAAGGGATCGAGAGAGTAAGCTCGCGTACCTCGATTCACAGCCTCGGTATTACCTATTAAAGACTCCTCGTCTTATTGAATTCCACGCATGCTGTAAACGTGCCTCGAATCGATCTCACCGATGCTGCAGCAACGGCCGAGTTCCTCGTTTGCTTATAAAGCTCAAGTTATGAGGCTGGAGAGCTTGCGCATGCCGTACTTACACCTACCTACAGTCTACGTACACTGCCCCGCACCTTATACCAAATACGCCAAGGAACGCGGACTGCACCCACACCTGGGTGAATCGCGCCGCGGGCGTGCAGCGCGGCGTTTCCCTCACCCCGCAGCTTTTATTTCTATTATTACAACCCCTCCTTCCGCGCTTTACGCCTGCCACGGTATCATATTTCAGCGGTACTGCATCCCTTGCAGCACCGAACACTGGTCGATTCACGGCGCAACCATGGAAGGCACGTCCAGCATTGACGACTCCGACTCGGACCTCATCTATTTCCCATAATCCGCTTTCTATTCCACCCCGTGAACCGTTCCTCGTTGTTTCTTGTTTTTATTCTCCGCTGGCTTTCACCGGCAATATCTTTTTTCCACCCTTGAATTTCATCGAGTATATCATGTTACGCTCGGTCGGTCGCGGTGAAGTAAATTTTTTACTCGGACTGTAAAAAAACGTTACAAGTTCGTCCTTTCTCTGAGAAACGTTATTAAGACTTACGCCAGGTAGAGTTTGAGTTTGTCTAGCTTGCTTTGAAATGGATAACATTGTGAAAAAAAAATGTCGCAAAAAGTTTAAGTGAAGAGTTCTTTTCTCGGCTGTTATGCGGTTGCACAGGCGAGACAGACCCTTAAAAGCATAACTCCCCGTGGACCTTAAACATGTAGATGGAAAAGCGAAACGGAAAGGGAGAGAGTAGAAGCGAATAAAAAAAGAAAAGAAATGAAAAATAAAACAAGAATAATAGAACGAAGAAAGAATAATAAAAAATGAACTTTTTCATTCGTCCCAACGTCCGGCTTGGTTGAATTTTATGCGCCCGGCCGTTCCGTCGCGTGTTTACGGCAGTAGACCGCAAGAATGCTACGAGGCACCGTTTCCACCCCCAGCAGCTGGGACGGAGGAGCGTATAAGCGAGGGGTGGATGTAGCGACTGCCTTTGGCACGGAACTGTGAGCGTCGACAAAAACGGGAGCAGTCGAGAGAGAGAGAGAAGGTGAGGGTGAGGGTGAGGGTGGAAGAGGAGGGAGGGTGAAGAAGGGGGTTGGATATTTTTTGCGGTGCAGGTTTCATTACACGCGTGCCGGCACTGCGTTTAAAATTATACCGGCGAATTATTTCCGCATTTTTGGTGAACTGCCCAAACACGCGCCCGTCCCGCATACCCCTGGACCACGGTTTGAACCCCGTCCCGGGGGACGTGGGGCGAATCACACGCGAGGCGGAGAACTCGGGCAGCGTTTCTTCGGCAGCTTGCGCTCGTTTCGGGAAAGTCGGCACAGGTGTCTCTGGGCGCTAAAGCGGAGCCGAGTACACCAAATGTTTAGCGCGGTACACAATAAACCGTGCCCTCATGATGAATGTGTGGCCCGGCGCTAACCGCCGGAACGTAATAGAAGCCCCCTCTTTGAATAATGCGTCCGAAACAGCAACTGCGATATCCCCGTTGTCGCTACACGTGTATAATATCGCCCCACCAAAAGCCTCGACTCTCTCTAACCCCGGCTTACATACCACCACCACCACCACCGCCAACGTTATGTCGCTACAAGCGTCGCTGAGGCTTGTCTAATCGGTGAATATGCTTCTTGGGTGTAAGCAGGATACGTGCGGGGAGAAGCTGGGTTATCATTACGTAATGAGGACATGAGAAGGATATAACCGTTCGGCTCCGATCCGCTTTGTCGCGGTCCTTCTGTACGACGATGAGCGGGTGCGATGGGATCAGCGATCAACAGTCAGGCACGTGTAACGACCGATTTGTTGGACTGAAACAATGTCGTTCTTCGTTTATCAAAACACGGATGACAGGGGAACCGAACTGTTTCGTTGGTTTTTGGAACGGACGAGCTGAAATTCAAGCATCGTGAAAAACGATATCCTGCAAAAAAGATGAGCGAACTGGAAAAAGAGGTTCGACCGCCCGACGCGAAGGTTTCGTTTTACTCCAACCTACACACGTCACACGGGCCGTGTATGACGCGATGGCGAACAGTCGAAGCTGGTTCAAGATTCAATTGGAACGAGGGAGAGGGTGAGAGGTTTCGAGTGACGGTGGAGTGCTGATAAATATCCAAATCGTCTTTCGAGTCCTGCGCCTCTCCCAGTCGCGGATCGTCGCGTTAAAATTCTCTCTGTCAGTAGAGGCGAAAGAGGAATGCAGAGCCAAGGGATCCGGGGAATGGAAGCTGCCGTACAGATCTTTCCAAGCGGAGCACTAGTAATTAGCAATTCAGATACAGTTTTCACGTTTTTTACCTTCGCTTGCTTTCCCTTTTTTCGCCTGCACCCCGCCACGCGCTCCTAATCCATAATTCTCTTTAATTCATTCTCATCACTCGCCCTTCGAGACCAAAGCTACCGTGACGGGGGACGACGAGCACGCGCCGAAAGGACCCCGCCGAATCCTTATGGAAATTGGTTCTCGGTCGAATTGGCTCAATTTTCATGACGTTGCAGTACACATCCCCCCGATGAAAAGTTCTCATGGACACGAGTCCCGAAAATCAGTAGTTTCCGAGATACAGGCTTCGGAAGGTGGGTGTATTGATATCCATGGATTACGCGATTTTTACGAATTACAAAGCTTCAAGGGGGACTTGAAATCAAATATATCACTCAAAAACTACACACCCGATTCGCAGAGACTCCGCAGACGCGTGAAAAACAGGACGAGTCGATTGTTGCAAGAGTCGGAGAGTCTCGTTCTTCGCGCAAAATCTGACGTTGAACCTCCTTCCGGTAAACGAGTTCATGGGTAGAATCAATGCATCGATGGAATCAATCACAGCTTCCTGCCTATCTTTGAGAATCAACCGCGTTTTGAGTGGTTTGAGTTGATTTCAAGTCCCTTGGAAGCTTTATAATTTCTGAAACTCACGAAATCCATGGATCATCATTTCAGATCCTTTCCCTCCATCATCCCTTTCGCGTTGTGAGTTCGCTCGATACACGATCGCTTCTCGTTCTTCCAGAAGATTGACAGAAATATTGTCAGCATTATTTTCCCCTGAAGCCTCTCAACTGTCCTTATAACGAGAGACATCCTTTATCCTATCAACTGTCGGCGGCAGGAGAGACGCTCCAGGTGGATGTTCCGCCTGGGAAATTACGAAGCTTTTTAATTCAGCAAGACGAATCCCCACCCGGTTACAAAGGGGGAAAAGTTCTATTCTGAGCTGGGCAATGAGCGGCCGAATAAGAGCGTGCACCTTGCAAGAAGGTTGTACAGTGTACACCTAGCGTTGAAGAAAAACAACAAGGAAACGATGAGAGAAAATAAAATGGATGAGAAAAGCAAGCACCTATCAAGACGTGGAGCACGTAACAAATTACATACCCTGCCCCGGCTTGTCTTCGCGGTTTTCACTTGGTCCGTATTGGTTGAGGCGGTCGAGAACTAACGTAGGGAATCGCTTTTGACGATAAAATAATTTCACCTGTTTGTTCAGGACTAGGTATTTTCGCAAATTTTACCGCGATCCGTAGAGCGTGTGGAAATAAAACAAAATCAGCGGGTCAACGTGAAGGCGAATTCCAGCGATCCTTGTTATTTTTCAACAAAGACATCGATCGTCTTGATCCAATAAACAATGGTCAAAAAAAAGAGCTTCGAAGCGGCATAATTTGAACGCATAATTACAAAACGAACCGACGAAGCAGACTCGATATATATGTATATATAAATATATATATATATATATATATATATATGAACATAAGGCGATAAAGAGAGGACATTTATGGAACGGTTGGCAAGGATTGCCGGAGGGGATATAAGCGTGCTCCACACGGCAACGGAGTGGACAAAACTGCACTCCGGGTGCATCGGTGCTGCAGCAGCCTCCAGCCGAGTGTGAATTCAAAGTTTCACAGTGTAAAATAAGCGTCAGTGGTTGAAGTCGGCGGTAGCTGCGGCAGCGGTTGTACAGTCGAGTTGCGTTGCGTTCCTGTTGACCCGGAGGCCTTACTCGCGATACGGAGCGCATAATTACACGCTCAAGAGAGTTCACCACCCGGGATTCTCCAGCTCTGACCAACCACCTCAAGCCACTCGCAGGCAGCTATCGGGCAACCTAAGTTTCTCGGGGCTCCGTCTTTAGCGCCCGGTGTTTGACCGGTAAAATTACTTGACAGAAATTGGATACCCCGACCTTGCGACGATATTCGGAACAGGGGGTAAAAAGCTGAGAGGAGCTCGACCTCGAAGAAGAGACGCGAACCTCTTGAACCCCCGAAAGTCGAGGAATGGGAGTGGGCGATAGGACCTCAGAAGCGGTGGAAAACGAGGTGAACCTCGGGGGTATTTTGCTTACACAAGGTTAATGTATGCGAGGCGAGCGGAGCGGAGACCCGGAGGAGAGCCGAGGTTGGTTCCCGGTTGCCCGAGGCCCCGTGAATTGGACATCTCGTGAGTTAGCGCTGGGCCGTCTGTTTGCCGACAAAGCCGAGAGGTTGATTAATTAACTCCTTTTTACTTGGGCCTCCGTTTGCTTGTTTGTTTGTTCGCCCCCCCCCCCCCCCCCCCCCCTTGAACCCCCTCGCTCGTTCGTAATTGTTAGACATTTGCGCCCAGGGCCCGACCCCGCGTGGTTACCCACACATGTATGTACGGTATAACTACGGGGAAGATCAAACATGGAATGGACCAACTCACCGCGCGAGGTGTCGCGACCTTCGCTCGACTGCGTCTCCACGATCGAAGGGAAAAAACGTCGTTCCTAGCACAGTTTCAACTCGTCGCGATCATCGTTGGTAGATTGCAACGATCTCCGAAGCCCGAAAATGAATCCAAAAAAAAAAAACAAAAAACGCAACGTATTTTTGGGTACATCGATACCTGGTTAAATTCTGTATCCTGTAGATTTTGGTAAGCCGTGAGTCAAGTTGGATTTTTAGGTTGGTTCATAGGTGCGACAGGCTAGCAATATATAAATCCCGCCAAGCGTGGACGGGCATAAATTCTCATTACAGCTGTCAATCGGTTGACCCGTCCCAAATGCAGCTACCTCGTAAATTCCGGGATGACGCTGTGAGTCGCTGTGACCGGAATTTTCCATGATTCTCTGTGAAATTTGTGAGCCATCCCACGGTGTCCCCGTATCACCGTGAATAGAGGTTTGTTCGAGGGGGTGTTGGGAGGACAGGTGGGTAGAGACAGATAAATATACCGACGCGTGCGTGTGATATTGTAGCGTTGGAATTATTCCAACCCGTGTGTTGGACTCCAGCTGCAGCGAGAATAGTCAGAAACCGCTGTTTGCGTAGCACAAGTTCTTTTTGGACGAGTCGGGGTAATGTTTTCCATAATTTTTGGACACTCGTAGCAGAAAAATACTCGAAAGAAGGTTTGTCGAGAAGTTACGTCGAAGCGCTAAGTTCGTTCCCGGGGGATTAGTTCGACTTGATATTCTATGGATATATCCGTGATCTACGGGCTTCGGTGATACGCGAAAGGGATGCACGAGGGAGCTTTAGAGTGAACGGTTCTTGAGCGACGATGCGAGCTTAGGTGATATTTTTATTGGACGGCTCGAAAAGGGAGATAATACTGCATAAAAATATATGCGTCAAACCATAAACGTTGGTGCACGTGTGAATTATCGTCCCCCCCCCCCGCCCCACCCGCCGACATGTTTTATTCAAACGCATTTGGTGTCAGGAGGGATGAGAATTGCACAGAGAGAGAGAGAGAGAGAGAGAGAGAGAGAGAATGTTAGTCAGTCAGTCAGTCAGTCGGTCATTCATTCATTCATTCGAGTTTGCGCAATAAAACCAGTTATAATAAGTTAAAATATTCATCCGTTTTATTACATCAAATATTCGTTTCTGTTGCCCGGCATCAACGGGAGTGGCAAAAAAAAAAAAAAAAAAAAAACAGAAAAAAAGTGGTAGGATAACGAAACAAAACGACGCACGTACAAACGTGTAGGAAACCTCGAATCGCCCCCATCTGGTTCCCGCGAGCCTCGGACCCCTGCATCGCAGCTAATTCGCGGAAAAATCATGTGGAAAAAAAGAATCATGCATGTATGCGAATCGAGGGCGGCCAGGGGGCCGGGGGACCCGGGCGTAATGGTATGGGGGTTGAGTTTGCCCCGGTCGTTATACGATGTTGTGTTTGGTTAGGCCAATCCGTGATGGCGCACGGGCGCGTCGTTATAGCTGCCTCCTGCCCAACCATGTGAAATAATGCCGGTTTGCACGTCCTGATTTCACCATGAAAGATTCACCGCGTAATAACTACCCCGTGACCCGAAGCCCACCCCGACCTAAAATTCCCGGAACTAGTTCCCGGTCAACTAATTCCTGACGAGATTTTCGGGTCTGCGTGCGGACCAACGATGCGGATGATTATTCGCGTGGTACGGTTTTCGGCTGAATTGTAAGAAAAATAATGTTGAAAACAATATTTCGCAACGAACTTGATCGACGGAATAGATCAAAGTAGAATAAAATATTCTTTCTACGTTATTCGATTTTGAAATTCAGATTTGATTTTACGAATTCGTTTCAAACTCTGGTTTTTTATCATTTTTTTTTCTGCATAGTTGTAGCTATCATTATTTCGAAAGGACGCGACACAGTGTTGAGAATTTATTGCATTGGGTTGAATTCCGATATTCCAATTCTATAATAAAAATATACATCTTTTGACATGCAATATCTTATCTTTTTTTGTCGACTCTTCACGAACAGGTTTATAATTTTTTTTTTCTTTTCTAAACAATCTACACAATAGGAGACTAAAATGGGCTACTCTAGGTAGGTATAAAAATTACAAGAACCTCGTACAGCGCTGATCCTGAGGATACAGGGCGGAACTGGAGTTAAAGAGTGAACCGGAGGATTAAAAAGGATGTCCGGACCGAAGCGAGGGTGCGTCGTTCTCGCTCACCGTCTTCCTCGTCTTTTGAGAATTATTTGATCCACGAATTTGCCATAAAATCGGAGATATCGAGTCCGAGCAGCACGTTTAATAATGCAGTCGCTCACGCCGGATGTTCGCAACGCAGCCATGAGAGATACATCCCGGATCTTAGAAAGGGCGGAGAGCGAGAAAGAGAGAGAGAGAGAGAGAGAGAGAGAGAGAGAGGGAAATAAAAAGTGAGTGGTAAGAGTAAAAGAGAGAGAGAGAGACCTGGGTTAATATTTCACAACGTATTTCCGCCACTCTGTCAGGGTAGAGATAGAGAGGAGATAAAATAAAGGAAATGCAAAAAAAAAAAAAAATAAAATAAAAATAAAAAGGATGCCAAGAAATAAAAAAGGAAGGAGAAGGAGAGTGTAGCTTGCTGAAAATCAACAAGATATACGAAAACGAGAGGAGATGAAGAAGGAAACAAAGTTCGCCAACTATGGCGTGCCAAATGCTTGTCGGATCTCGTTTTACGTGTGACTTGCCTTCGGAAGGCGATCCGAAGCCTTTCTCGGCTGCAGCAGCAGAGGAAAGCGAAGGGTCGACTCCGCTGTTTCGGGCGGGTCGTCAAGTGGCGATATAACTCACAATCAGTGTTCTCAATCGCGGTTCTGAACCAAGGCGGGGAAAAGTGTGGTTCTGAAACACGGGAAGACCGTTCGCAATAAATTTGGACGAGAGACGATTGGTCACGCATGATGAATTCCCCCGTCCAGCATACGGTTGCAATCCGTATTTTCCTACCGCGATGAGAGAACGAACAAGTTTCTCTTCACACCTATTTCAATGGTACCAGATTCACGATGAAACTAAATTATTGCCCGCAAAAAATGAACGATTAATAAAAGAAACAATGAAATATACAGAATAAATATACATGTGTATTATATGTATATGCGGACATATGTGCTCAGTCAACAATGTCATCAAAGCGAGCCCTTTCCTTTTGAGGGATGAATAAAAAAAAACATCGAATGAAAGACAAACAGGAACGGTTGTTATATTTGTTTTCAATAAAGTACTCATACATTTGTAATTCGGAGGAATTCCCTCGTATTTGAGTTACGAAAATTTATGTGCATTCGCTGTGAATAAATTATCTTAAATCAAATAATAATATGCGACTCGAATGGTCAACCAAATTGAAGCACTCGAAGCTTGAGCTATTTACATATAAATGATTCTAATTTCAAAGTACACGAAATTTGGTTTTCTGTTGTTTTTTTTTCCCCTCGTGACGAAATTGTGTTGATTTTCGTTCTTACACTGTCGGAAATTTCCGGAAAATAGATCGTCGAAGGCGTAAAAAAATGTATAAAATTATCCATAATCAATGTTGGAGAATAATTTTCGAGGACACGACGTAAAGGTTTCTCGAATCGATTCGGCTTTTGAGCGCTTTTCCACGGAGTTCGCAAAGCGGTCGATCGTCTATTTCGATTCGCGGGGGAAACATCGTCGTATAACGCGTGTCGCGAGGTATGCAAATCGTGAATTAGATAAAGGTACATGATTAACGAGGGTCATGTGCGGACGCACACTCCCCGACAGACACACACACAAACAAACACAGGCACTCGCACGGCTTTGCGAGATCTGGAGGCGTGCAATATCTTAGTGTGCCGCCGATGCTGGGGTTGGCGGGGCTTGCAAGCTCTGCGCCGAACCGAGAACAGGCAGCTCGCCTCGTGTGCGTGTGTAAGGCTCGAAGCCGAGGCGTAGAAGGCACATACGACCCGGTGTACAGGACTTGGCCGCGTAGCGCCGCGTGTGATTGATTACCGGCTTATCAACGTTTTCATTTTAATTTTTAATTATTCCTCGACTATTCCGCGCCCCCTATCGCGCGCTTAAATTACAATATCCAACCGTAAGTTACTCGCCTGCAGCCTTCGCTCCGCTCTGCGCGGTACTCGTGCGGACTTACTTACATGTACCTACCTATCTTGCAGGCTTCGTTCCATTTCAAATCGTTACTGCGTCACTTACTCGTATTGCACTCCAAGCCTCGGACCTTTGTCCAATTCTGTCTCGCAAATAGCAGGGCGTTGGACAAGAAGTGAAGAGATGAATTAAAAATGGCTGCTCAAAGAAAAATAAAAAATAACATTCCACTCTATACAGACTTTTCCAATTCTCCTCTTCAATTACTTTCACGAATTTCCGTTGAACGAGCTTCGAGATTCGACTATAATTCTAAATTATCAAGATCTCTGTCTCGATATGAACATTATTGTTTGAGATCATAGTCTGCTCAAAACCTGAGGAGTTTTTTTTTTTTTTTTTTTTTGTTACCATTAACAATTTTTAAGTTCAAACAGCGGTCAGTCAATTTTTGAATGATTGAAATGATCGTGAAAAGAATAACGAGTCTGTCGTGAGATCAAGATACGGGAACTTCGCAGGACGGAATGAAAAAAACTCGTCGACGGAAAATAAAGTTTTGCCCACTGAAAACTCGGAAGAAACGACAGCAATGGTAATAATATAACTTGCGTACAAATTTAACGTGAGAAAGGACAGCAGGAAAAAAGAAGCGTGAGGAAATAAGCAACAGGGGCGCAGAGCGAGTGAGCGCAACTGTCGGGGGTAAGTTGAGAAATATTTCTCGGGCAACCGAGCCTACATCCCTGCTCCCTCGTTCCCAACTTAATTGTTAGTTTCCTCTTTTTCTTTTTCACCCTTATCCCCACCCCTGCCGACGCAGTTGGCACTCGCCCCGATTGCCTCGGCACTCCGGGCCGCGAGGGGGGAGGTGGAAAAGGGTAAAAGATCCCGGCGGTTTCCGGTACAGGAGGTACACCAGCCCCCAGGTAAGATACGCTTCTCGCTCGTGAAAAATACATGCGCGGGGTACGTACGAGTTCCAGGGCAGAGTCATCGTCGCCGCAGGATACGGGGTTGGGGAAATTTCCAGCGCGAATTCGACCCCCGTAAATTAACGGAGGCTGGATGCTTGGCAGTTTCTTCTCATTCCGATCCCCCGCCCCTCGTTGTCCCGGCTTTCCTTCGGCCAGTTGGCTTCGGCCGGAGGAGATCGACGAGCCGGCCTTCACCCCATCAAAGATTCAATCCATTAGGAGTCGGGGGTTGCGCCCCGCGTCCCTGGAAGAGCGGCGTTAACGGTAGACGCGGGCACCCTAGAAGCCCAAAATTGCTCCTTAGCCTGCCTAGTAAGATTGGCTTTAATTCTTAAACAGCGTTAATACTGCAGGTCCCACCCCTCAACCCTGTTTGGATTTGCGAAACGCTCCCCCGTTTCCACCCCCCTTGCCGCCTATCGGCTCGAGTACGCTGTATCCACCGTTATACGTCGAGGTGGCGAACCTTCCTCGTCCCTTCACCCACCCACCCCTCTTTTCTCCCTTGTCTACCCTCCGCCTACCCGCCTGCCTGCATGCCTGTAATACCCGCCGCCTGCAAAGGGTAGCTAAATAACGCGTAACGCCCGCTTCGTAATTAAGAGGGCTCTTGTTCCGCGGTGAGGCGGTTTTCCTTCGGGTCCACCGTCGCGTCCCTGAGCTTTCCCCCGATTCCCCGCAGACTTTAAGCTTCGAGCCGGTTGTTGTTGTTGCTGGTCGGTTTCCGGCCCGTTCTCACCATGTGCCCGGTTCCCCTCGTTCTCTCGCAACTCCTGCGCGTTTCTTATCTCGCTGAGGAGTCGCGGTCCGTTCGTGTTCCGGAATCCGGAAGGACGCTGCGACTATTCCGAAAGCTTGGTTCGCTTTTTGCCACGGTAATTCCTCGGGGTTTAGTTTTCGCGGAAATTGTCAGTTCATCGTCTTCGGGATATGCGCGGTGATGCGTTAATTTCTTAGGGCATAGAACTGCAGTCTGTTTTGAATCTTCAGGCGCAGCTTGTTCGAGGGTAACGAATGCATGGTCACAATTACATCAAAGAACCAAGGTGTTCAAAAGCTGTATATCTCAACCCTTTTAATACGGAGATGAAGAAATTATCGCCATTCTCAAAGCTGTTAATGAAATGGGGTGAAATCAACAGCTTAATTCTAATTTACATAATGCAATGACGAACGATTGTACAATCAGCGAAAAGCAAATATCGCGGTGATCACAAATGCAGAATTCGAAAGTTTCCGAGAGGCTTATTAATCCTAGAATGGTACACTGTAGTACGTTTGTACCCCACGGTTGCTTCAAATCTAATTCCACCGAACAAAAAAATGTTCAGTTTCTTCAATCTTTCAGGTCAAATTTTGACACACTTTTCTAATTTTCAAAAAGTTTCAAATGATACCATCGTTTTCCTCATTAAAAAACGAAAAAATTGTGGGGAAAAAAAATCTATAAAAAAAATGTTAAAAAATAAGCGTACCATTCCAGGGTTGAATCATCACGCGAATCTATCGAAAATCCTCCTTCGTCAAGTTTCGAGAAATGGAAATCCCTCCCGCCGGGAGTGCAGAGTTTTCGAGCCGGTGTAGAGGGATCTGCACGAGGGTGCGATGACAAGCCGTGCACGAGTAGACGGTTCGTGTTTCGGGTCGAGCGACGCTGTCGTAGCTCGGAGCTATTACCGCGAGATGAATCTCGAAGGCAAAGAGAGTTACGTCGTGATTATGCGCGGTGGAATATTTTAGGGCGAGGGCCTTCGGGCCGCCTCCCGGGGCGACCGAACCTCCGACAAAGTAGTTTATTTCCTCGGCGAGGAGGATATCGCGCAGAAGCCGGGCGATATTAGCCGCGCGTCGCGTCGTCGGTGGCTGGCAGAAAAGCAAGCCGCGGAGCTTTCGCGTCTCGTCTCGTCTCCTCGGGGGCGGCGCTGCGCCCTCCGGCAACGTGTAAAGCTCGGCTTAGCATAGCGGAGATAGCGAGGAAACTTTTGTCCCGGTGTCTCGAAGCGAGCGAAAGCGCGACGCCCCAACCCCCGGATCTTTCACGAGCGGACCCCGGCGATAACGGAAGCTTCGACCCCCACCTGACCAACGACCCGTGGATAATTATATTAATTATTCAATATTACCCGCCCGGCAAAGCGATCGTGTAGGTACTATAGACGCACCGAGACCCAGGGGACTACGGTTTCATTTTTTACCACCCATGGATGGTCCGGCAATCGACCCCGAAATTCACCCCGATTCAGGGATCGCGTATCGCGGCCAAGGGCTGCTTGTTGTTCGTCCACAATCCCCCCGTGTGGCGTATACCAGATTTCGAGATACGTGTCGAACAAAAATTTATGAATTATTTAAACGGGGTGAACGACGCGGTGTTTTCTTTACTTCCTTTTCCGGGGATACCGATAACCGGTACACCGTGTTATTAATTTTTGCTTCGTTAGTTTGACGGGTAAAATTGAGCGGAAAGTATTCCTACAAGTTTCGAGGAAAATTTTAATCAACGATTACGTAACTGACTCAACAATCCTTTGAATAAGACGATTCGAAGTCAGAGACTATTACAAATTAGTCATTGTACTTACGATATTGTCGTTATATTAATGGATAAGGAAACTCTCCGTCAGTTTGTAACAATTGTGTGAAATTATATTATGTTGTTTCGACTATATGTACGTCACATCCCTCCCGTGAATTCGGCGATAAGTCCTGTACATATATACATACATACATATATATTACGTTCCCCTAATATATGTATATAATTCATTTTATTCAGCAAGTTAGCCCGCGTTCGCCTTTTGTTTTCCTCATAATGCGCAACATCGCAAGGTTGTCCCTCCGTTGTGTTTTAGCTACGCTGACTTTGCACGCCCGCGTTATTAACACAATCTTACAGAACCCGGGCTAATTAGACGTTTGCGCAATTAGAGCAGTTAATCACCCGGTACCCGGACGATCCTCCGTGCATGTACGAATGTATGTATGTGTACACACTCGTACGTGCGCATACGCACGAGGATTTTCATCACCGTCTCGGGCAGCCTCTCGCCATTCGCCTCATCTCGACGCTCGTCTTATTCTCAGCTCTTATTCGCCACCTCGCTGCTTCGAGACGCTGCAGCATAGACGACTGGAGAGAACCGAGTTGCACTTTTCGCGGATCCTTGTTCCTTGGAGAGACTCGAGCCGCCGGCTTGCAAAACTTGTCCTCGTATTTTCCCCCTTCCGTTGATGGCTGCAGGGTATATGACCACCTGCCTCGAGTATAACATTGGGAGATGAATTTAATTAGCCTTACCTTCTTCACCCCTCCGATGCTTCTACGAGGACCGCGAAATTCCGATTAATTTTTTATCTTTGTTTTAACAAAAATTTACAGAGTTCCGTGATCGTTACACCTACTCTTCAATTTTCGTTCTATGCATAAGCTACCTCGTGTTTTACCGGATATATTAATAAAAGAATATTGTGATATATTTGGCCAACTCTGTCGAAAAATCTGCTATCGTTCGTGAATACCGGGGATAAATAATGAATATACAATAATGATTATTCACATTGTGAATAAAAACAAACAAAGTTTATACAATTTTTCATCCATGCGTATAAACCGTATACCAACCGACGAACGCCGGCAGGTTCTCGGTGAAACTCGAAACACGCTAGGAGTTCGTCACTGACCCGCAGGGGACTCGGGAAAAACGAATCAAAATCTACGGAAGGGGGAAGAAAATAATGTCGAACGAACGAACGTGTAGAATAAGAATAATAAAATGAAACGAAAAAAACAACAAAAAAAGGAAGAAACAAGCAGGAGCTAAAAAATAGAAATAAACCTCGAAAAGAGAAGCTCGCGGAGAAGAAGAGGGAGAGAGACAAAAAAAAAAAAAAGAAACTGTGAAATAATAAAAATAATCGTTTGCAAAAATTCCCAGTATGATATCGTGTATGCACGCGGCATGGCCGCGGTATCTCCAGGGTAGCAGCACAAGCCCGCAACGCTGCGTTGATGGGGGAGGGGGGTTGTCTCCCACGGCTAGGGGTGTTAAACGAAACATTTTTCAGCAGATAAGTCACGTATGTTTAATTATGTATATTACTGGCTGGTGCCGCGGGGGTTGGGCCAAAACCACCCTTCACCCCGTACCACGGCTAGCTGCCCCCCCACCCCCCTCGCCCCTTTCGCGGCGATATTTTATTTTCATTATTAATTCCTGGCGTGCGTGGTCCATAGTAATTAGGCGGGGCCGGCTAGAAGAGCGACGAATACTATAAACGGGGTGAGAAGAAAGGAATTGAAAAATGAAAATAAAAACAAATAAATAAAAAAACGAATTACCACCACCAAAAATGAATAAAAAAAATAACAAATACGTGTACGTATGCAATTTCAACCGTAATACGATTACCGGCTGCAGCAAACATTTGCGCTCGCACGTACTTCACGATTTCACCAATTTTTTTTCTTCCAATGCACACCGCTCACCCTCTCGCGGAATTAAGCGTCCGCAACGGCGAAGCCGAGCCGGATATAATTTGACCGTTTCGTTTCGAGAGCTAGTCTGACCGTGGATCTCCCTTATTTTGTAAACAGTGCAGCGGGAATGACGGTGGGTAGATAATTTGGCACGGTATGCCTGCGGCATGTTCACGGTATGCCTACGGCACGCTCTTGGCATGCCGACGGAATTTTCGAAGGGAACGAAAAGGCTCCGCAGCAGCTCAGGAGTCCGCAAGCTTCGACTCTGCTTCCAGGGACTCAAAGGACGCGACGTTCTGTTACGGTAGCGTCCCTGCATCTAACCTGTGTTTTGCGAATCTTCGAATTGCGATATAATATCCGGAGTCTTGACGATTTATTTATTTATCTTTGTTGTTTTTTGTTTTTTTTTATCATTTCTTTTTGCAAGAAATTACTGATGGGAATACACTGAATGGAAAATATTATAACTAAAAACGCCATTTTAACGGATAGTATACGTGCACATAAATGTTCGAAAAAAAATATACGAAAGCCAATTTAATCTGATAGACTAATGAATAAATAACCGAATAAAGTATGATAATTTAATTAAAATCGTTGCTGATGAAAAATTGTTCAATTTAATTTTACATATTCATGTATAATAATACATTTTGAACGAGTTACGGATGCCCCGAAGGTTTGCGAATACGGTAAAGAGGTGGAAAAAATAATCGTCGAAAGCCACGCGTACAGGATCCGTGATATCGTCATAACAGTTGCGAATCGAAAGTGCAATAATCATAACACTGCGTGAGATAAGAACACCGGCTTGATTTCAGGTACGGAAAATTTGAATATTCATTCATTAGTTTGGAAGATAGAGAGAGAGAAAAAAAAGAAAGAAAGAAAAACTGCGAGTCGAGTGGCGGACGTTGTCCACCGCTCACCTTTTTTTCAGTTTCCAAATTTTGGTCGACTGAAAAGCGGTGGCGGCGATCGAGGAAACGGGCAGCGGGAATTCGCGTCACGTCGTTCAGGACGAATTTGACACGCGGAGAACAAAAAATGAACGAGCACGCTCGCAGCTCTCGTCCCTCTCGGTATTCTCGACGTGACAATTATCTTTGACGCGGGGATTCCGCTCAATTTTCAACCGCGAGGACCAGACCGGACGTAAATCCTGACGCGAGAGGGTCCCGGGGCCCATCGCTCACCTGCGGGATCCCGCTGGATCCCGAAAGGAGCACCGCGCGGAGAAATCGCGGGTCTTTGCGGGAGCCCCTGCAGGAAGCAATTAGCGTGGCGCTGCTGCAGGGCACATGCAGATTTCCCCGGGCGGCAACGGGGCTTCTCCTCGTGTGTTTGTACATTCATCACGGGATAATCCTAGCGCACACACGGCGTAAAGATGTTGAGACGTACGTACGCTACGTTAAGTTTCGTTTCAACCCCCGTGCGGCTGCAGCCACTCGCCACCTGCACGAGCAACGAGGAGGGGATGATGAGGACGGAAAAGGAGGAGGACAAGAAGAAGAAGAAGAAGAAGAAGGAGAGGGAGAGGGAGAGGAGGTCGCGGTGAGAGATTAATACGGTGCTTGTTTCTCCCCCGGCTTACACCCCCAGAATGTGTTTAACATTTCAACCCCGCATCCCAAGCTGCATGCTGCGTCCGAAGAAACCGCAGAGCTAGAGGCGAACCGGAGCCGGATATGCTCGTGTGTTCGCGTCTCTGCGTTGTTTGCCTTTTATTTTTTATTTTTTCTTCCAACTTTCTCTATCTATCTCTGGTTTTTCGCTAATTTTCCTGCAACGCGCGCGGCCGTTTCAACTCGCGAAGAATTATAACGGTATAAGTAGAAACGGTTTGGAGAAGCTGCCACGGTCTCTATATCACAATTACAGTCTGCACTCGGACTCTGAGATTGCTGCCACCGATATTCGTTAGCCATAATTACTCGGTTGGGCCTGAAAAATATCTGCACGGACGTAAAGTGAAGGAGAAAAACTGCGGTTTTCCATTATTTTTCACTCGTTACGGCTTCAAGAACTCAAGACTTGTCAGCTATCGTTGTAAAAATATAGTTTTTTTAATTCCCATCACCCTAATTTCCTGAAATTGATTTCTGATTACTATAGAAAACGAAATATTTAGCAGATTCGAGATTATCAACGGACTTAATTACATTCAGTTAAGAAAAAAAAAAAAAAATCCAGATTCTGTAGTTGTTAATTTAGTCTTTGGGAGATCCAAGCCCTCTGTTTTGATTTTAAGTTCACATTTGAACGTAGTAATTGAATGGTTTTTTTTTTGCTACCCTACGACAAATCTCATTTTCAAAACGGCAAAATTGATTTATCTCGATATTTACCTTTTAAAACGAACGAATTTATTTGCTTAAATTGACGAGATGATTGTATAAACATAACGATCTGTTAAAATTGCTGAAAAAGTGACCGTTGTACATTGTTTTTCATCAGCTAATTAGTCGATGCAATTTCATCGAAACGATAATCATTGTATTTATCGTCCTTCGATTCGCCCAAAAAAAAAAAAAAATATTACAACCAAATCGAATCACTGTAACAGCCAACGATATCACTCTGGAATAATATTTGCGTAATCAACCTCATCATTTTCGAAGAATATACACACATGGTATGAGCCGCAGGTGAAACGAATCAGACGGGCCCGAAATTTGAACATTCCAACAGCGAGAGAGTCCATAGCGTTTTAACGAATTCTCTTGCCAGCCCTATCCACGCACCCCTTGAAAGTGTAAATTAACGCGTGAACAATATTTACACCTAGACTCACCTTCCGAATACCCGTTCAAACAATTTCACTTAAAAACAAAGCCACGCGTTCTGTTAGCACTGGGAATACGCACCCTCCCACTTTCCGTAACACACATCGACTCTCGTTCCACGATCGTGTTGGCACACGGGGCTTGGCTGATGGTTGCTCGTCACTTCCGAGTAAGTACACAATCAGTGCAATTGTGTGCCAAGCCTCACGCGCGCAGCTCGCAACGTGGATGAAACAGACGCGATTCCGTTTACGGAAATGCTTAGCCGTGTGCAGGCGAAGGTGAAGGTGGAAGACAAAGGGGAAGATTGACTCAAAGATTGTTTTGCGTCTTTTTTTTCGTTTCCTTTTTGCGTGCAGAGGATTCGTCGATCGGAGGTAGTTGCATTTTGAAGTAGCTGTTCCACCGGATTACTCGGTTCGTGAGTTTTAACCCGTGATCAACTTTCATGAGTGGATCTGACGACGACGTAATCGCGAGCGGGAACGGTCAGTGTCCTCGATTACATCGGCGCTCTTGGTACTACCGCCACCTACTAGATTCCGACGCGAGGGCTGATCGTAAAACGAAACGTTCTCCATCAGCGCTAAGACCGTGGCTCTTAATAAGATCTTCTTCGAAGATACGATACGGGCCCAAGCTGCAGCCGATATCGACTTTCAGAATTGTGGAAGGGATGCTGCGCCGCTCCAAAGCTCAAAGCACCGGCCGAACGAGGTGGAGATTTTAATGCCACACGGTCCCGATGCTCGACGTCTCGAGATTTTCAAGCACGGTGCTGCTTTTTTTCGGAACTTCGTTGTTTTTTCTTCTTTAACGTTCCGATACATTGGGGTTGGATGTGGACGGAGGGTAGTAGGAAGAGGAAGATAAGCACGTGGAAACGTAAATGGCAACGGTGGTCTGTTGAATAATCCACGAATTCCTGTTACAGAAATGAGAAATCAGAGGCGAGTGTATCCGCAGTAGTACGAGTATGTATACCGCGGCAGAAACATAGAGGAGAAAGTAATAACCCGACCGAGTGAAATTATGGTAGCTATAACATGACGACGTACTGCAATCCGTCAAATTAAGCTCTCGGTAAAAAGATCGTTGAGAAAAGTACGAAGGTACGAAGAAGAGTCGAAAAATATATGAGACCATTTCCAAAGAGGTACAGCTTCGGGGGTTGTGAATGTCGATGAAGTAGAAAACGAGTTTAAAGAGTTCGACGGTGTAACAGCTTCGTTTCCATTCGGTATCACTTTTCGATATATCATAAGACAAGGTGTTGGGCTCCCCGTTTTAAAAACGTGAAAAATCCCATATCCGAACGTCATTACTTCTCAATTGCGGGAGTTTCCACAACGATCGCAAATCCTCCAATCACAGGAAGACGACCACGACGATTTGGTCGCGGCGAGCGAAGAGGTCCCTGGACAAAAGTAAGACGAGGGTGAGATTTTCGCGGAAGCAGCACGAGCAGCGGGCAGGAAGAGGGTGTCTAGGGAGGCGTCGCGACGCACGTTGTCATCTCCATATGCCGCCGCCGTGCCGTTGGACGCAGCTCGTTGGTTCTCGGTTGACTTTGTGCCTCCGTTTATTAAATTCATTTATCAAGTCGCATAAAATCAGGGTGGTGTGTACGCGTTGTGGCCCACCTCCGGGTCTCTAATTGGACGCGCTAAATATATAAATATAATTCCGACCCCCGGGTGCGAATATCTCGTCGTGAGAGCCTGGTTGGGAGCCACGTCGGGTGAAGCTATTACCAGCCAACGTGTGCGGGTGTGTCTGCCTCTGTGTTTGTGCGCGCACGTTGCACGTTATCTGCGAGTTGCGACCGAAGTTGCCTTTCGCTCGTATGCATGAGCGCCGGGGGTGAACGAGGTGGGGAAATAAGAGGAGAGAGAAAGAAAAAAGAAAGGTGAAAATAAAATTGTGAAAAAGGAGGATCATGAGCCGCGCATTGCGCTCGAGATCCTCCGTGCATAAGCAGCCTTCGTAGTGTGGGTGTAACGTACGCGATCACCTTGAGACTGAATGAAAATATTCTTCAGGAAGGGTGATGTGGCGTCGTGGTTGAAAACCACCTGCACCCTGTAACGCAGCGACGTCGAGACGTCGCGCATCTTTTCACGGCACCTGGGGGAATGTTATCAAATACCTCTTCTAAGCCCAGCTATATACAACGGAGGCTGCAAGTATTAAAAGCTGCGCAATGCGCATGCATATTTTTACCCCCGAGTAGAAGAAGGGAAATTTGAGCTTTACTCATTTTGACAGTCCATCAAACCTCGTTTGCCGTACCGATGAGATGCACCGTAACGTCATGGAGGCTACGACGATGTGGAAAGAATTTTTCCCTCTATATTCTTGGTACATTGCATATGCATGCACATGTAGGTACATGTATACGGATCGAGCTTACATCGCGTCTTGTACTCGGTGGAAAAAAACCACTATGACCTCCGAACAGGAAATTTTTTCAGCCTGAACAATGTCACGCACACTCCGTCATTTTTGTTCACGTTTCAATTCGGCAGTCGAGTTACAAGAACGTCATTAGGAGTATCCGAGGAACCTTAAAAACCTCTCGACACAGATTTCGCGTACAAATGCAACGCGGGTTACGTGTAATTGGGAGTGGCGCACGCTCGCATTTCCCCTAAATTACACCCCGCATGGGCGACACGTGTCGAGGTCGAACTCGCAACGTCGTCAGCTCCCTCGGCCAACGGGGTGAAATCCATAGACACGGCGACAACGAGGCCTGTGGGATGGCACTCTCCTTCTCAAAGGGCGGAAAAAGTTCTCGGTAAAAAAAAATAACGGAGCAGCAATAACCGCCACGAGAAACGAACAATAATCATTTGACTACGAGAGAATTGAGGGCGCGTCAAGGGAACGTCTCCAAACGCCGGTATATTTATTGCGTCGACAGACAATTCCGAACACGTATTTATTTGTTTATATATTTGTTTATCCATGTTTCAGGATGCAGCTGCACGTCGCGACGCGATACGCGACAGAATAAAAGCTGCAAGTATCCAGCGCACGCGTGTGCAGCAGCTCACAGTTTACACGTGTGATTCACGTGCGGAGACGCTTATGTGAACACTGGGCTCGGCGCTTCTGTTAATGCTAGAACCGTAATTCAGGATACCGCTGTGCCTGGGTCAAGCCGATGATGTACGAGTCTCAAAAATTTACACGGTACATGAAATTTCAGCGCTCCGTGTATACGCGGGCCTTATACATGCGGCGTGTAAATATAATGGCGAAAAGGGAACTTATGACGTACAGAGTTATTTGTAACAATCTATTCTAAACCGTGAAAAATTATACTTCATTGTCATTGAGGAGGGAAAAGGTGCTATGTGTTCAAATTAAATGAAAACAGTCCGAGCGTGAGGAAGATGATAAACAAAAAGCCTCTCTCGAGCTGGCGGGAATTTCTCAGCTTTCCTAATACTCGTTTTTCAATTTTTTTTTCAACCATATTTGCCTGCAGTTTTATGGAAAATAATTTATTTTTAGATGAAAATGACGTTGATTCGAAAAGGCTAAAATCGGTAATGTATGTCGGCTGCAATCCGTAATGCGCAGAAGTATAAAGTCAATATTTTTTTATCTCGGCGTCGTTTCGGCAGCGTAACCACCTGCAGGCAGGGTTAAGGAAGGTCTTATCACGTATTCGCGATAGGTACCGTAATACCCGCACCGTCGAAGGCAGTCAGGGGTTCTCAGCCGCGTTACATGCATCATAAATAATTCAGACTGACGTGAGAGCAATGCGAGCATTGCGGGCCGTTCGGGTTCCAAAGCGGGTAAAGGAAATCTGAAAATCCTGAGGGAGAGATTATAATAATCCCGCAGCGTATGCCCTACAGGCACGTGATCCAGCGCATGCGGGAGGCGCGGCGTTTTTTTTTTTAAATCTAGGCCGCAAGCGCAGCGCTAAATAAAAAATCACATCGCCGATCTCGGGCAGAAGGGATCGTAAAAAACTGGGGGGAACGATCGGCGGAATACGGGAATGCTTGCCTGCGTGCGTGTGTAAAGTTGCAGACGCGTCTAATCACGCGCCTCTGTGTGAGGCGGCAGATATTACACGTGGCGGAACGTGGCCGTATAACCGCGGAAGCGGGAGGAAGAGGCGGAGGGAGAAACGAAGGCGGCGGTTCAATGATATGACGACAAACGGGGAGATACGGATCGGCCGGGCAGAAGGAAATCGAGGCACAATTGCCTTGCCCTAAATTAGGGTCTGTCCGCGAGACGTGTCCGGGTTTCGCCGGGTATTAAAGGGGAATAAATTGTTGCGAGCGCCACGCGCCTACGGAGAGAAGAGAGGAAACTTTTACCTCGGTTTCTCGTTTCTCTATTATTATTACCCACTCTACGTATGCATATATATATATATAGACCCTACTGAATATTCGGTATACTTGTTACTCTTACCTTATTTGCACTGCGATACATTTCCGATCGGTTGAAAAGTATCGAGGGCAAGGTACAAGAGAGAAACATCCCGCGCCCCGAAGGTATTGTTCAAAACTACGGAATGTATATTCAGATCTCTTCAATTTTAAATCAGGGGGGACGTCACGGAAACCTATTATCCGTTTTTATTCCCCAAAGGTCCGCCGACCATATTTCGTAACAGATCTACGTTTTTCATTGTTCAAGAAACAAGGACTCGTAAAATCCCAATTCAGACTTGAATGATATTAAATTTCTGTGACATTGAGAAAAAAAAAACAAGCATGAACAAACATCCGAAGAAGTCGACCAACCCGTGATTCGATCTACGTTAGCTGCTTTGATTTTTCATTTCAAAGACGCCAAATACTTCCGTCAATTTTTTAAATCCCGCAGCCGCTCGGCCCGCGACTTCTGGATCGTAAACCGAAACTGCCGAAAACCCTTCGCCCACTTCGGCAGACATGATAGGTACGTCTGTGGGGACCACGGGGTTTGGTTAATGCCCGGTGACCAGGCGAGTCGCAGGGTGTGTCACCGAGTCGAGGACGTGTTATTCGTCGGTGAAAAATACCGCCGCGTCACGAGCAAATGCGAGGCAAACGACGATAGCGTAGGAATTACGCGTCCCATCCAGCGGCTGGGTTCGGGATAGATTAGGCGAGTTCCCGGGGGAGGTTTCGAGGGTTGCAGGATCGGCGAAAAATCGGGCCGATTCGGCGGCACGTGCACTCGGCTCCCGGAGCTTTTTAATCGGGCTAATATTCCGGAAGCGAGCGTCAACGGCGCCGCATCCGGTCGACACGCGGTGGCACCGCAGCCGAGTAAGAGGAAGGAAACCGGCCTCGGTATGCGCGTAAAGGGCGCGTGCGAGGCCAGCGAATGACTCGAGCTTACATTAACTTGATTAAAGCGCGGCGCCTCCCCGACTCTTTGCCTCTTGTATTTCAGTGACCGGGATCCGGTTCCTCGGCGGACGAAAGTTAATCACGCTCCAGGGACCCTCTCGCACTGGCTCCCGGCCTTTCCCAGAATTCCGCATTATTTCGCTGCCCGCCAAAGGTATTTCGATCGCCAACACCGGTCTCTGCTACTCTTTAGGAAGGACACCGGCACCGCCCGTAAGCGATTCATGAATGGAACGATTATTTATAGCGCGTTTTGCTACCAGCGGCAATCCTTATTTACAAACTTTCCTCTTCCGGCCGGTTGAGCTTTCGTTGATTACGTTGATCTATGTAGATGGAAGCCGCTTCAAGTTCAGTCAAGTTACCGGTGATTATCAGAATTGACTGCCAATTGGTCGAAAAAAATTTTTGCTCATTTCTACCAAAGTCTTATCTCGAATTCACCTCTGAAAAATAGAAATTTCAACGTTGCCTTGGATTTTTTTTTTTTTTTTTTGTTTCGACCTGACATTCAAACACCAAATATCCGACAAGCAGTCGTTTAGTTAAAATGGATTTAGATATTTCAGTCTGAGAGTTAATTTTTCTTTCACAGTTCTTCGAAACGAGTTTTCCGTTTCCACGGAACGAGAGTTCAAAATCTGTATATACCCGTATAACACGATACTAAAAATGCTGCAGAGACGTTCAGCGTATAATTAAAACACTCCCACGTTCCGAAAAGGCCGTAAAGAGGTCAATTAGTACATCTGCAAATAACAGCATAATCTGAAAGCAAATCTGACCTCGCACCCCCGAAAACCTTATCCAGATTCTGATAATAGGGTATAAACAAAAGTTTGCTTCGGGTTCCACGCGACAATCTCTTCCCTTCTCAGAATCGATAGAGTATTTTGAACGGCGGCACATCGCTGTTTCCGCTGCATTGTGTGTGCTTGCGGATTTCTGCACCTAGGTTACGAGGCATACGCACACGGCGGTGTTACACATACGTGACAGGGTCGCGGTGGGCGCGTATTACTCGGGATTCTCTTCCCATGCTCGACACGTTTGCCCTTACCAGACTGCCGATAAGTATGGGAAAACGCAGAGCCAGGTAAAGCGCTCTGTTATTTGCCAGGATGATCCGCTGCTCAATATCAAACAAGCCCACGTCAGCTTTTGCCCATAACTGACGCCCCGGTAATCCCAGGGTCATGATCGAGTCCACATCCTCGAAATCGATCGTCGCGTAGCGAAACTGGAATTTAAGAAATTTTTGACTCGGTTTTTTTCACGTTAGTTGTTGCGCATTCTGGGCAGGCCGATGCAAACTGTTTCGACGCCGCTTCCAATCTCGTGACGAAGCATAAAAATTCTTTCAACCTTATCGCGACGCGGGATTGTCCGCCCTCCAATTACACGAGTCTCTCGTTTTGCGAAGGTGTGCGAATTCGCGGGCGCACGCAGAGAGGTAAACTCTGCTGTGAGGGAATAACGTTCGCACGAAATTGCGAAAGCGGTATGCGAACGAGTGATGTATCAGATCCGGACGGCTGCTGCCGCATCCGTTTTTCGAGAAGGGAATCACGCTCCGTTGACGTGAAGTGTAAAATGACGAAAAAAAAAAAAACAGTCTACAGCGTGGTATGAAAAAAAAGTCTCCAATTTTCATCCTAGTTATATTGGCCGATAAATTCGATTCTACACGGTTATCGACAGTTCCGTTCGGTGCTTGAAAAACTTCACCGCAGCCGGTTCGGGGCGGAAGGCTTTCCGAGCTTTCGGCGAACCGCGACAAGGATCGTAGCGTCGAAGTTAATGTTTGCCAACGGAGAACAGACGCTTCGACGTCGCTGTTCGTTCCTGAGCTGCTTCAAGCCCTGGTACACAGTGGAACGGATTGTACGATATTCACAGAGACGCTCGTCGGCTGCTAGCCACCCAGATGGATTGAGGTGTCTATAGAAGCGGGAGGCGCGGATGGGTTTGCTTTATTGTGTTAAAGCCTGCCGCCCTGTTGCATAAACGGAATGCGCAAGTGGGCCACAATCAGCCCGTAGGATTCATAATGCAGGGAAATGACCCTGGATTAAGCTCAGCTTCGCTATCCGGAGTTTGCCCGTCCGACTCTATTAAACGGACGAGGGTCGATCCGCCGAAGCCCGGGTGGTTGGTTTGCCGTTCGCCTGTTTGCGCCAAAAACTACCCAGGATCGTTTCGACACTTCGAATTGCGATTGAGCGTAATCCAAACCTCGCTCTCAATCCTTCCGATATGTGATATATATGTGACGCCAACGGCATCCCTCGATCATACATCTGTACTCGTCAACCATTCGAGGAGCTGACTGTAGCTGCGCACTCTCCTTTGCAAAAAACTTTCAAGGGAGTTTTCGTAGCCTCAATTTCGAAATCACTACCCAACCGGGTAGCTCGGGCTTTGAAAAATTTCAAAGACGTGGCGTTGAAACTAAAACTGAAACTGAAACTCGCGTCTCTCGTCAGTACCGCGTCACGTACAGACTTCAAGAGTAAAAGATGCACTTTGCGAATAACGTGTTCGGGTCGGGACGAAAGTTTCGACTTTGAGAAAGGCGGAAGCTAACCGTCGAGCTTTTATTCAGCCAACCTCGCGAATGCGAGGTAAGTGAGTGAATTTTGCGCGCGGAGTGATTATGCCGGGAAATGATCACGAAGGTGGTTTCATCGCATTATATAGCCTGAAACGGTTTCACGGCTGTTGAGCAGCACACGTTTGTTCAAGAATTATTTCTGGAATGTTGGTTATGGCTCGTTGATGTACCAGGACCCTCGCTCTAGCGATCCGCCCAGCCGCTTTATGATTCCGTAGCTAGCCAGCTGGCACGATAATTCGCAACTGCGCCCCGGGCTAGGCAAACAAAACGTGTTTAACCAAGAGAATCTTGATTCGAGAAAGAGGAATACTTTTACCGGCGGTAAAACGAGGAGCGCGTTCACTCTTTGGTGCAACGGACGTTTTCTCGATGGAAGAAAATATCCGAGAAATCAACTTTCCACCGAGTTCCGCTACGCGGTTACATCATTTTGTAATAACGTTTAAATTATGAACCCCTGGCGAAGACGTGGCGGGTATTCGTTTCGAATTGATTCTCGGAAGAGATCGGAACGCCGTTTCTCCGCTGCCAATTTCACCAGGAACATGTAAATTGCCGGATGACGCGGTCCTCCACGGTTCAGTCGGCACGCCATCTTTACTCTTGTTTTTCTCCCTTCGTCAAATCGAGGCTAATTAATTTCCGCGCTGACGGCCCTCGTAAACTCAATCGAGCAAATCGATCCGCAAACATCAGAGAGCCGTCATCCCCGCTTTTGAGTTGCGGCCAAAAACGGTTAGCTGCCCGATATGTTTGTCAAACCGTTTACGCAACCTTCGGTATATGTCCCTCGCGCTCTCCTGATTCCAACAAACTTTCATCTCGAATACGATTGACGTATATGAGTGGTAATTAGAGACTCGAGCACCGGTCTCGAAATTCCCAATTCACCCGGTGTACGCAACGTACTCGATCAAACTTTCATTTGATCAAACGGTACACACTAGCGTTGACCTGCAAGTATCGAGCAAACAAATTTCTCACTTACTACTTGTGTCCTGCTTCGGCTGATTGCCAGGAGACGTCGCCCAGTTGACTTTCATTTCCTGAAACAGACATTAAGGGATGCCCGTTGTTAGTCCGGCTATTGCACGATATTTTGGATGAAATCAAGGCGTGGAAAATGAGGAAACCAACGAAAGATGAACTCCCCGTCACTTCGTCAATAGTCAAAAGCAATCAAAAGAGTGCGCCCTGCGCCCGTTGGCGCTTTAGTCTCGAACCAAGACTCCCCTGAGGTTAGCCTACGGCACGTTATTATCTTGTGCTTGCCGAGGCGAGGTGCAAGCGCCGCGAATGTTTGCTCGAACGTACACGGCGTGGTTGATAGACATTTTTCCGATAGATCGGCCGATAGCGGCCGGGGTGGTTTCGGCCCGCGGGTGTATCGGTATGGTTGGGAAAAATGAAGGTCGACTAAAATGCATTGCGGGATGTGCGAGGCGAAGCGATTTCGACGGGCCATTTACACTCGCGCGAAGAGTTCTCGCCGATGGAAAACCGAACAAAGAGAGATTCTTTCGAGATCTCTGAAGTCGGGACGGCTCTTTGCATCCGGTCTTTGTCTCCTTTTATCCTAAAATCAAATAACAAGAGACCCCGGCTCTCGGCTTCTCCGCAATTTCTTTCTTGCGATCGACCGGTCAACTGCGCTTTCACATTCAACGTACAACGACGATCGTGCGAATTGAACCCGAGCCATCGTCTCTCTTAAACGTGTTTGAAGTCATGCAGCAGCAGCTCGAGGATTGATTCGAGATATCGCGTTCTTTCATTTTCTCCGCACAAATTCTTTTCCGGCAAGAACGATCCGCTGCTTTACAAAAGTTTGACTGTATAATCGCGTGATGGGAAATTCTTCCGACCAGCCGTGAACCGATTGGCGAAAAATGAAGAAATTGACGAATAATTGAACTTCGTGAAATCCGAATGACAGTTTTCAATTCCTGCTGTAATTACGAGTCGGAGAACGGCTCATCGGCCCGAATGGCGTTCGGAGTTGCGAAACGAGGCACAATATCACAGTGCAAAAGCGATCCGTGTACGAGCTTGTAACAAATCAGCTTCGCGATACGTGCCGAAGTTGAGATGCACACCGAGGACTGATTATCCGCGTAAATTTAATTACTTTGAAGTGGGTTTAATACGGTGATCGGATTTCTCTGTTCTTCCCCCATTGTAGATCGTCTCCGAGATGCAAGCAGCAGTAGCTGCACAATGTACTGCGCTTCGACAACGCAAACAAACTCGAGAAGCGGAGCAGAACTACCGAGGGACGCGTGTCACTTTCACGAATACACCGTGAATACGAGTTGTTCCGGATGTTTACGTTTACCTTTAGGACGGGTTAGCTTCGCATATCACGTGAAATCCTTGCAATACCAATTAAAGGATTCAAGACAAGTATGTTCGAACGAGATTTAATCGTGATCAAAGTAACTAGAAATATGTTGAACTAGTTGACTCGATTGGTTGTTGGCATGAAGTTTTTACTGAGAAAGTGAAGCTTTAAGGTATCGGAAAGATTGGACGTGGGAAATACGGATAGAAAACTGAAGGATGCGGTAAATGTTAGCGGAAAACATTTGGAAACCAGATGTGCGGTTGTAGATTACCTCTTGAAGCATACAGCGATGCAATACCGGATGTCTGCCATGTCTTCTGCGAGAAAAAAGCTATCGGGGCGTGAAAACGCGTACTATGGAAATAGCGAGAAGCTTGTATGCGGGAACTCGGGGTTCGAAGACGGATATTCAGACATCTTTAAGTGAAGAAGCTCGCGACACGCGCGCTCGGCACCGGGTCGAGATTAACACTGAACTCCGAGCCGCGAGGTGTAACGTCTACACAAACATTATTCCTGCCCTTCAAGAATCTGTTTACCGTCGTGATTCCGAAACTCAAGGAGAGTTACGTGGATGGTGTTTGTCACCACAGCAAATGCTACACGGACTTGAGTTTCACACGCCACGTATGTGAGTACATTCGCGGATGCTTCGGAGCGATACGTACGTAGGATTTTTGCCGCGTGCGTGAATTTGACGATCGTCGCGTTAAAAGGTCAAGTACGCGGACTTTGACGAGTCTTTATCGAAAACGGAAACCTTGCGATGCGAAGAGATGGAGAAACGGTGTAGCCGCGGAGTTATACGATCGTGACGATGTACTCCGAATCCTCGGTTCCGATGCTTCTTTTGATTCATTCGTTGTTGTTATAGCAGGGGAGGAATTGCGAGCCTCTGTTATATACCCCACTTTGTTTGCAAGGGCATAAAACCAGCCGGTATAGGTATTTTCGAACGCGATGCGATACCGCCTCGGGTCTCCGCTGCATCCGAACGGCACGATGCCAGCTCAAATGCCGTTATTCCAGATCAACTTATACCCGTACTACGGATATCAATTATTATTACTATTGTTATGACTATTGCTATAATCGCGACTCTGTCGCGTTTGAAAACACCGGCTGGATATAACAACTCCGTGTATAACTCACGGATGATATTTGTATATGTATATCGTGTATGAATGAACGCGTTGTTACGCCTACCCTGAAAACCACCTCCCAAAAACTTGAGGGTGCAAAAACGATAACGCGTTATTACGGTTTTCGCGATCGTATTGTGAGAGAATACATTCACAGATCGATATCTCGATAAGGAGTATAACCCATACATTTTCCATGTACAACATTTTTCCATAACGTCAAATCGTTCCACGAAATATTTAAATATCGCGAAACCCCGTCTTTTCGCAGTAAACATAAGACGTGACACTGATTTTATGCCTCGAGTCGTGAAATTTTGGATTCGCAGAGGAACTTATCTCCGGAGAATAATAGAAACAAGACGATCAGGAGTGCACTCGGTGTTTGGTGAGAGTTTCAGTCCCGGTTGGCTTCGACCTCTCTTTTCTCGGCGAGGGCGGGGGGTGGAGGTCTTGGCTCGGAACTCGTCTACGTCGCAGGGAACGAGAGTGACGGAGATACGGAGAGACAAAGAGGCGGCGTTAGAGGCTTATATATTTATGGAGTGTCTATACGGGGTGGTGGAGGACGCGCGTACATAAATAATAGATAGGGGGGGTACAATATCTATCCATATTAATGCAGCTTGCTCGCTCGCTGCCTCCGCCTTGCAGCTTGCAAGCTCACCGCCAATGCTACTGCTGCTACTGCTGCTGCTACCTACTTCGAAAGCGAAGCTACCGAATACGTTTCACGCCCGCTACCTGAAAATACATGGAGATACGAAGGGAAAGCGAGACAGCGATGGAGCAGGAGAGCGAGATGGAATCATAGATACGCGGCATTGATCCGAAGCAAACACTGGGAAGCGAAGTCAAAGTGCCATCTACGTAATTAGACGACAAATAACGCGCTCACCGCCGCCGCAGCTTCCATCTTCCCGGGTAATCAACACGTTCACCTACCTTGGATTCATCAGTAGTTAGTGCGTAGAACATATCCGACATACGCAGACGTGTCGCGTTACGAGACCGCTCGTTATTAGGCCGCTTACCGAATGGCGAGCTCGAGAGCTTTCTATAACTTGATCTTCTTAAAAGATTCACCGCGTGACAAGGATCCAGCAGTCATACGCGATGAAGGAAATTCTTGAAAAAATTCAAATTTTCACCCGCTCTGCTACTCTGGTGAATTTTCTTTTTCGCACACGCTTGATTCAATTCCAATGAATTTATCGATGTAGAATTTTCTACAACAGGAATAAGATCCGAGTTTAAAAGAAAGCACAGTGGTTTGTTGCAGCTTGGAAGGAGAGGCAGAAAAGAAAGCTATTACAATTCTAACGCATGAAAAAAGTATCAAGAGTAATCCTGGCATTAAAAAATGCAATAAGTAAGAGGAACAGGATAGCGGCAATTCGCGCTTCCCCTCGCCTCGGAGGTGTTGCAGAAAAAAGTCGAAAATGTAGTTGAAGCGAGTGTAATCAGCAAGTTTCAACATTTGCATAGTATCTGGTTTCGTCGTCGGTACCCACTTTTCTCTTTTCTTTCTCTTTCGACGACACAGCCGGCAGGATATAATTCGCCCTGCAGTGAGACAGGGTCGTACACGTATAGTGTTGGGTCTTCTGTTTTTAACGGCTAATGCACGCGATGCGGCAGTATTTATATATTAACCCCGGAAAGTTTCACCCGGCTGCCCGCGTCTTACCTTCCACCTATTTTCAAGTTTATACGTATACTTTGCTTAACTAAGCGAAGCATACATGCGGAGCCAGCCAGCCGTCGTAAACGCCGCGTCCTGCATCGCATGTACGGCTATAATATTATTACGCCTAATTTACCTGAGAAAATCAGGAGTGAGTATCAAAACTCGCGACATTCCCGCATCGCCTCGGCAGTCCGACGAAAAATCGCCCGTAAAGAAATTAAGCCGAACAGCATCCTCGGCCGGCTTGGTTACTTCGAGCCTCGACCATTAAACGGCGCTACTCTCCGAAACATCGGATACTGGGCTGCGTTTAGGTGCCCACTGGTCACATCAATCGAGATAATAGGACAATAAATATCAACGATATCGCCTTGCGGCCCGGCGACTTTCCGCTGCAGCGAATGAGCCGCGTGGTCAAAAGTCCGGAAGCTTGCAATTTCTAACCGATTTACCGCGGGTATTTATCCCGCAGTAACTCAGCCTTCGCCTTGGTACGCCGAGAGAAGGAAGAAAATCACAAATTGACCCCTGTTTTCTCGTTTCTTTTTTTTTTTTTTTCACTCTTGCCGAGACAGATTTTCCGCTCACGTTGTATAGGGTGGTCACACACTTGGAAAACGTGGAATCGTCAGGGGATTTTTAACTTGAGCATGCAAGAAAGTGTAGATATTAGTTTTTCATCGTGGGAATTAGAAATCCTTATTTCAGGTAACAAGTTTAGTTTTTTTCATCGAGAAAACAAGTTGGCTTATACTGACTATCTTGTAGATTGTATTTTTCGTTCTTCAATTCGAATAAAATTTCAACCGAATATGGAGAAGTAATCCGAGCTTACCAGAAGTGGCAATATGTCGGTAAAAACCAGACATTAAGTCCTGAGAAAGCTGGACGTTTCATGGAAATTTTGTCGCCCGAAAAATTTGCGGCTACCCTGGTAGTAAGACTGTGTTGAAATTAAAAAAAGCGTTGCTGAGAAATCGTTTAACGATCCCTGAGGTATCGAAAGTTGGTAACGCGAGGCGTCGCAATTTGTCGAATCGCTTGTTGGACGAGCATGGCCGCGGCATTTTGCATTCCGCATCACGGAGAACGTCTCCGTTTCACCGGGGCGTTAAAAGGGTTGACGATACCCGATGAGAGGATCTGGTTCGGGCGGAGATCAAATTCGAGAGGGGTATCCGTAGGTCGTTGAAACCCGGTGCGGGCAACGTCGAGTCGGCGTCGCCGCGGTATTAAAAAGGTCAGACCCATCCGGCTTCTGGGTCTGTGTGTATTCAGGGCGGCGTTGCGCGGCGTGTCGGGACGAGGTGAAAGAATGTAATTACCGAGGATCAAAGTCAAGAGGCACCCGGCGACGCCGACGCCGTCTTGGAATTTAAATATCGACGTGAAGAATTCGACGTCGAATTCTCCAGCGAGGCGGGCGTCTCGAGCCTCCGTTGCAAGGATCAGCCACCGTCACACTCGACTCTCTGCATCCTGCGACACCGCGACGCTAAGGGTGGCGGCGCAGCGACGCCTCGGCGTCCTCCGTCACAAAGAGAACCACCGCCTTACACGACGGTCGGGCAAAGGTGTTCTTTACTCTTCTATAATACGATACGTTGTCTCTCGTTCCTCACGTTTCGGATACGTCAACTCGCCCCACTTTCTCCCATCGTCCCTTGAAGTTGAGACACTTTTTTTCCCTCTCCCTCGCTTTGAAACGGAGAGAATCATGTGCGCTAGGTTTCAACCCTCTATCTCCCGAAACCATCTTCGACACGTGCCTGTTACGTATGAGTTTATTATACATATATGTGTATGTATATATATACATATGTATTTGAAACGCTTCGCCTTTAAATGTCACGCGAAACTTGTACGCTCGATACTCTCGGCGTTTCAAAAAAATGCCGGAATGAAAAATTTTTTATTTCCAATAAAACGTGCAAATTTTTCATGTTTCACAGGTGCAATCGGCACGCTCGAATTCGATCTTGAAGAGGCGTTCCAGAATTTTTCAATTCTTCAATACTCAACCCTCGATTCTCGGAATTTGTCGAGATTAACACCGACTGCCTTCGGCGTTAATTAATTCGTCCTGACAATTTTTCTGGATGCGAGTATGGCGGCGTATTTCCATTCGAAAATGAGAAGGAGCCGGTTGTTGTACAGCGAGGCGTCGAAGAAGGTGAGAAGGATCGAAATTGTAGCCAGTGTAGTGTTAAGACTGGTGTCCTTATCTCGCGGGTGTATTTTAGGTAGAAGGCCTCGGCATAACAAGTGGATTAATTAAACTCGGCAGTAATAATAAAGTGTAACGGCCCTCTGACGGGGGTTCGTTCGAGGAATAACTAACTGCGCGAGAGTGGGTGGGAGGGAGGGGGGGCGACTATCGGAGGACGTCACTTCCTTCCTCAGGCGAGCGGAAGATACCGGAGTCCCGGCCATCCGAGACACGGTTCACGTCCGCCGCGTTTACGAGCGAAAATTCATCAAATTAGGCAGAAGACCGTTCGAGGAGCACCCCGGCCGATTAATTCGACCCGCCGGATGACGCCCTTCGAAGATATCGTGTTTTTCCCGGGACGCAAAAACGCCCGCCCGCGCCCGCCTCTTAATTACGGCCCCGTTTCTCTCTCTCTCTCTTCGTAAAATTTCCGAAATTCCGTCGGAGCGAAGAAGAGAGAGCGGAAAGAGCCGCAAACTCCGCGGCCTCGGTTCTTCCCGCCTCGGAAAACCTGCCGGCCGTTTCATTGATAGACCGAGGCTACGGAGGGACGGAAATTGCTGCGAGGAACCCGGGTCACTAATTCCACGGAGGCTTGAAACAGTTCGACCATAGTTGAGACGTCAGGACTGGGCGGCGGCGCATTCTTACCCTTACATCGTCGAAGACTCAACCCGGCACCGCAGACGACGGCCCAGGAATTCCGTCCCTCCCTCTTTCCCTCTTTAAAGTCTGTACAGCTACACGGAACCGGCCTGACAGCTAACTCGCTGCTCAAGTCCGCACATGCGATGCGATCTCGCAAAGTTCTTCTGCTGGAATTCGCTTCGTGATCCACTCTCCGATTGCGTCTCTGTTTTTCCTTTGCGCGTGGGTGTTTGTTTTATTTATTTATTTATTTTTTTTTTTTTCGTTTTTCTTTTTCCGTCATGCCGTATGTCGATAGATGTGAGAAAACAGAATCGAATTGATGGTAAAAAGATGGAGAACTATGTACAAGCAGCGTTCTTCTTCGTTGATCGAGGCCGCGGACGATGAGCCGATATATTTGTATTTAATCATTTTTTGGTGCGATGTTTATACCGATACAAAGAGATCTGAAAAATTACATTTCGAATCATAGAATCGGTGTGAATTTTTTAAGATTTTGAAAAATGTCGCTTTCGTAATTGGTTTTGCAATTTCGTGTAAATTCCACCATTGGCTGAAGAAATTCTGTAAATATTCCCGAGACTCGATTGTTTTGTAAGAACATCGTACCAAAGAATCAGCAAAATTTAAGGGGGTAAGGTGTACACGGGCAGATAATTTTACGTGGAATGCCCCATATATATGTATACATATATACATGAGGCGAAACGGGTTCCGCGAACTGGGACGTGTCCCCCTCCGATTCCCATCACTAAGATAAACATTTGGAAAGATGGAGGATCGGCGGATGCGTGTATTCGAGTGTATCGCCTTCACCGACACTTTACACACGTTCACGGATCGAACAATGCATCAGTTAAGTACACACGCAGAACCGCACGGACTCGGGAGATACGCGCGTGTATTTATGCATATATGTATATACCTATGGTTCGAACTAATCTAAACTTTGGCAGGTTGTTACGTTCGGCTCGAGGCCACGGACCTTCCAAGTGTTTTACGCGGCGAGCATTGTTGCGGTTCAGACCGAAGAACTCGGCTCGCAAAGCTGCACAAAATATCTTTGAAAGTTTACGCTCGCTGCGCCGCGAGAAACGGTGAAAAATAGAAATACAGGGAAGCAGAGTAATAGGAGAAAAGGCAGTTGCGGTATTAAACGGGGCCGTACGACGCGGAGGAGTCTGGCTATACCGGCGTTCATGCCTCCCTCGGGAGTCCCTCTGATATCCAAGATGTGAATACTGCATATATTCCCGCAGGTTAACCGTCCGTGTGCAGTTACACGTACGTACACCTTGTACGTGTGGAGATAATTCCTGAGAATATTTTTGCCTGCTCGCAGTCCGTGACTGTATGATAATGTCCGTATTTCCAGTGGTTGACTTTAAGCGCGGAGATTGCGTCGGGCGATCGATAAAGGAAACTGTTGCGTGTGTACAAGGGAGCCGGATAACCATCAATTATACGTGTGTCCAGCGTAACGGAGGCGCAGAAATGCACACAGAGAGGGATTCCTGCAGAACGGTTGCGTTCGCACACCGGATCCGCGTTTGATCCTATTTATTGATCGATATCGCTCGGAGTCCAGGCCGAGCAAGCGAGCCGCAGACCGATGCAGCGGGCCGCGTCATCAGGGTGAGAAAAGGGATAAAAACGCTGCTGGAAAATGAAGAGCAACAAAGGGAGAAAAATGCAGAGACGACGCGAGAATCCCAGGCGAGCCGATATTTCACGCTGGATTCGATAATTCCGTTGATGTTAATCCAGCGCGCGGAGCTTTATGTCCATCTACGGACGGCGCGACAGTCGTAAAACAAGATCCGTGTCCCTGTTTGTTCGACAGAAGCCGGAGTAACACGTCTGGGAGTCTTTACGGCCGCGCGTAGGTGTCGTACGAACACCGCCATTATGACACGCCTAACGCGAGTGCTGCTCGAATGTCGCATTGCACTTCCGGCTCACCCACGATCCGGTGGCAGAGGACGATCTATCCTCGTTTCGAGGATTTCCAGCCCCCGGTTAAGCCTAACGTATTCACGAGCCTCGGTGCTAATTGCGAGGGCGACGTACTCGGGGGTGAAAAAAGCTCGGGGATATCCGGTTTCAAAGCCGCCTTTTCGGACTTTGATTTTAGCCCGGATCCGCTCCTCCAATGTCCAACGTCTTTACGCTTTTTCGTTTCAGGTGCGCGGTCGTTAATGTCTCGCGACAAAAGCAGCTTCTAGCTTGCAAGTCCGAAGACTAAAGAGCGCTGTTTTGCCGGCCGAGGGGGTGGCGGTTAACGGGGTTAAGAGGCGGGAGGGGTTTCTGCTCTAGCTAAAAGTCGACGGTTATTATAATAACAAGGTGATGCTAGAGCTGCTGGCAACGCGGGACGGGCGGAGAAAATTTTTATCATTCAATTTGGACGCCGCGGGAAGGGAATCGCAAATTCGCTTCTTCTTCGAGGTCAGCTCCGCGGAGCACGAAGAAGCCCGCTATCTTCTAGCCCCGTTTACCTCTGCTACCCGTAGTTAAGAAACGCCTCCTGGGGTTAGATGCCCCGGCTTCTCTTTTGTGCCAGGAACAAAGAACTCTCGAGCGACGCGAGAGCCAAGTCTTTCAATTCTCACAGGCATAAGGTAATATTGCGAAAAAAAGAAAAAAAAAAAAACGAAAAGGAGGAATCGCAAGTCTCCCTTCGCTACGCCGATCGAGATCAACGCCGACTGATCTCGGCCTCAGCTCGCGTATATTTCCCCCCGCATGATTATATTCAAACCTAATTTATAGTCGAACAGGTTGTACGCTCGCCTTGAGAACCGAATCCGCGGGGCTAAGCCTGCTTTTAGCTTCTCTGCTCGTTTCGTTTTGCTTTCATTTTTTCTTTTATTTCTCTCTCTTTCTCTCTCTCTCTCTCTCTCTCTGTGTTATTTATACGTATGCATGCATTTATTCTTTTGCCTTAACACCGCCTCGCAGCCACGTGGCGGGAAGAGGGAGGGGAAGAACCGCGGGGGTGAGACGCGTGTGCGAGGTTCGCGAGGTGTACCCCATATGGAAAATTTACATGGTAAAGCCGACGCCGTTGGAAAAAAGCAAAGGAGCACCTGGACAGACTTGCATGAAACTTTAAACCGATGTTTTACAAAGGGGCTTTTTGTTCGGGCTGTTTTATTGAGCAGCAACGAATATTCCCGTCAATCTCGTTTTCACGTTCCGCATGCTTGTGTAACACCCCGCTGTATATTATATTCAACACACCTATGCGAAGGGAGAAAAGGCGAGTCCGGGGATTTTTAACCATTTTTCATCAAACTTTCCGTATATACGAGCAAATCCGATACCCCGGTGAAAAATCTCGCCAAAATATCCACGCCCCTGAAAGTTTGGCAAAGCTTCAAAGCTGCATCGAGTCTCTTCGATTCGATGCTTGCAGGCCGCAATCTAGCCTTCGAAATTCCGATTGATCACCGATCGACATCGCGGTGAATCATTCGTCGATCTTCTTCTACTCCGGAGTCCTCGTCCCGCGACACATCTCCACCCCCCCCCCCCCTCCCCCCTCCCTCTGCAACCCCCCGCCTCCAGGTTTCCCGACGCGTGCACGTATTCCTGTCAACCGTCTCCGGGAGTCCCGGGATAACGTGAGAGTTTCCACCAACTATCCGAGTCGGGAATACCACGCGGTTTCTCCGCTACATTCGAGCCGTCAGCTGTCCGCCTTACGTGCGAAACCCACGCGAAGATTTCGACAGATCGCGAGGCTGTGACTGACGTGCCTTAACAACCCGCCCCTCCCCTCCCCCCTCGAGGGGAAGGATCGCAAGCTCCCTGCGGGATCAGGACGAGCTCGCCACGCGGTTTTACAGCGCGTCTGCTGCCCGATGGGCAGATGCGGCGGCCGGGGTGGCGTCCACTCGTAAAACTAATAAGAATGCCGCCACGAAGAAAAATCTCGTATTCCGATCGTAAACGGGAAATATGCGCCGGCCACCCTTCGCCGTCCTTCGGATGGTCAGCCACACGGGGACCCAGGTGAACCGAAATCCTTCGTCGGCAAGGGGGGGGGGGGGGGGGGGGGAAGTCCCCGGTATTTACGTCACACGCCTGTAACGCATATTTATTCACCCTCGCCCCCAAAACGGGTTACATACCTCCCGTTCCTCCTCTCGAGGCACGGATGCATTATTTAGAAGGACGGGACGACTGCTCGTCAGATTTTTCTGCAAACAAGATTTCTTTCTGACTTTAGTTTGCCGATTCGTTGTACAATTATTTAAACTGGATCATTCCTTGATTCGAAGTTTACTTTCAAAAGTGATCGAAGCGACACCTCAACCTCCCGTTGTATGAATTATGAAGGCAATAGAACAAAAATTTTACATTTACTCAAATACTTTGTCAGTTTGCACTTACCATAGATAACAAAAAAATAAATAAGTAAATAAAAATACGTACCGTTACACGGAAAAGTGTACGATTAGTATTCAAAGTTTGTTTAAAAAAAAAAAAACAAATCTTCAAACATACTGAAAAAAAAAAATTAGAAACCTTAGCACCCTAATATGGCTTTGTAGGCGGTAGCGAGTGAAACAGTATTTGGCTAACCTCATCAATTCAATTTCCGAAGAAAAGAATACTTGGACAAAAACGTATATTACAATGAGAATCCCTTCATCGCTCGGTGCTCCGCATATAAGAAAAATTCGATCCCCTGTGGACTGATTTCGCACGATTCGAAGTTAGTAAAGCTACAAGTGCGAGTAAATGTACCTAATCGTAAGATACAGATGCCTACTGAAGCAAGCGTGCATGTATCGGTTAGGTATGCATTAATACAATATACAAGCTGCAGGTAGAAGGACGGAAGGCAAGGTGCGGGGAAGGAACACACGTTCTGATAATTTTATGCTACTTTATGGAAGATTCTGGTACATAAATTCGAGGCAGAGGTCGGCGGAGCGTCGGAATAACGGAAGGACGCGAAAGGACGCGGGGACGAAGGGATGGAATTACGAGCATCGCTTGCATTATTACTTCGAGCCACGTACGTGAGAGTTTTACACGAGGAATTCTGATCTTGGAATCTTACCGCCTAACCGCCGTTACCGCGCCGTTTTTCCCGCATGCGAAACTTCGTAGAAAGCCGCAATGATCACCTGCCGCTCTCCGCTGCACCGGAAACCTACACTTTTCACACCGGCATATTTTCACCTAGCTAATTTCACGGTGGACCCGTGAATTTTCGTGCTTCCGATGCGACACGGTTCGATTTTCACCGTTGCGCCCCATTTTCGGTATTGCATGTTTCGACATTGCTCGGTAATAAATCATAGAAAATAACACACGGAGCACAATTTTATTACTCATTCTTCATCAATCACCTCGTAGTTCTGCTCCTGGAAATCCGTGGTTTTCTGTCAATTAACGTCTGCCAATTTTTAACACAGTACTACAAAATGCTGTAGGCTGGTACGCGGAATTCGAGCTGTTTGGAATATCAAGTGTCAAACATTCGATCGTTGGAAACTGAAATGGAAATGTATCGTATTTTCTGTCAATATTACCGATTCACCTGACCAGAAATATTTGTATATTCTTCGAAGCATATTCCAAACTCAACCAAAGATTCGGTACGACGTGTCAGCTCATTTAGAAAGTTCCTATGTATAATATACATAGATCAAGATCATGCAGCACGGCTGCGGAGACAATTGACAAGTCGAGCTTGAAACAAGGAGCTTGACTCTTCGAATAGTTCGATAAAAGTAAGGAAAAAAATGTCATACATTATAAATATTTTTCCTCGGCATTATTCATAATTCATTGAATTTTTTCGCCAGTCCTTTTCACGGAATTACGATTGGTCCACCTTGGAGGCTGCGCGGGCGGGCGGCCGCGCGATATTGGCCAGGCTTGCAGGAGACACCGAAAGCTCGGTGGTTCGCGATTGGCGGGGGGCGGAGCCAGTCAAAGCTCTTGCGAAAGCTCTTTCGCGGCCTCCGCACCCCCCCTACACCCCCTCTTCGCCCCCGTACGCCCCCCTTTGTCGCCCGTTCGTGTTTTCCCCGTTTTCACCCTCTCCCGCCCCGGGGAGGAAGCTTCGCCTCGCCCGATGCCGATATCATATTCGGGTAGCAGCGAGACTGTATCCTTCTTCCGATATAAAAACAACAATCGGCGATGCGACGATGACGAATAAACAAAGGGGCGAATTCGTGAATGAATAAATTGCGGGAACGAAATCACGCGTGGACGAACGCGATCGATTTTTGAAAAAAAAAAAAACTCGAAGAGAAAGAAAAAAAAAGAAACTGCCGCGGGTCGTCTCGTTCCAATTTTTCACCCTTCGAATAATTACAATCGATGCGATTCGACGCCGCACGATGCCTGCGGATTCTCGGCTCCTCTCAGGGGACGTTTGCAAGTTGTTGCGGAACTGGCTTAGAGTTTGCGGCGACGAAGCCGTCGAAACTTTGCCCGTCGTTGAGCTCGCGGCGGCGAGGCGACGGTAAATTATTCACGATTCTGATTAATTTAGGAATACTTTGCGGGCGTTGGATGATAAAATTTGACTCCGGGGAGACGCGTGGCACGTTTGCCCGTTGGCCGCGAATATAGCCTAGCTTTCCCGCTGCTAATATATTTATTAAAAATCCTTCTACACTCCCTCGTCCCCGCCACATTTCACACGTGGCGTGTAAAATCCCGGCTTACAGCGTGGACGTAAAGACGCTCAAGAGCCTCGGTGCTTCGTTAATTAATCTTGTTCGCTCGCGAACTCTGCGGTGTATTCTACACGTTGCGCTCCCCCCCCCCCCCCCCCCCCCTCCGCCACCCTTAACCCACGAGCAGACCTTGCTGTCCGACGGCTTGTTGTGTGAGTCGAAAATTCACGTAGTAGCAGGTGAAATTTCGAAGATTTCTCCAAGCCACGTCTGAAAATAAAGGGACGACGAATGAAACGAAGAGAACGGATCTGCCAGTCTTCGCCCCATATTCGATTTCTGCCCGGAAGCGACTTATGTCGGTTTGACACGATTTCGTTCCGTTTGCGTCCGTGATATCCTTCGGGATATGCAGCGATGAGTCTGGGCCGTCTGTTCTTGGCATTATTCCTGAAGGATACGAGCTGGGAGTTGGGGATGAGAAACAAGAGGTCGCTACAGCGTAGCGGGTGCGTAGCTCGCAGCGATTCGTTGTATATTTATCGGGAACGAGCCTGATTCACCCCCGCATGCAGGCGAAGAAAAATCCCTCCCTTACCCGCGCTTCATTCGTCTCTCATTTCACACGCTGCTACGATGTTAGCTGGAACGAACCGGCAAAGAGATCGCGAGACGAGCCACAAGGGAGAAAAGCACCGGGCTAATCCCCTGGTTCGATGCGGTTGACACGCCGCGGCTCTCTTCCACCACCCTATTTCCGTGGGGGGGTACACGATATTACCCAGAAAACACTCCGTAATGCTCTCGCGGTAGTCGCTGAGGGAGCAACGAAAAAATAACCCAGTTTAACACGGGGAAAAACTGGCCCAAGGCGCTCGCTCCGTCTTCTCTTCATCGCTGGTACGTCATCAACGATAATAAAGAAACCTGCCTAGTCGATGTCGGCATCCGAAAGTAACGAAGCACTGATTCTTCCCAAGGCGCTCCAAGACTTGAGCGGCTAATTAGCGTCAAAGGCAGCTCGAATGAAAGAAGAATCTATCAATTATTCGCCAAAGCGATTCCTCGATAAAATCACAAATGGCCCGCAATTGTTTCATATGATTCAGAATACATGCAGAGATTACGCAAGGTTAATTCTTTGTGAATCCAAGTATTACCAGTTCAATACCGAAACTAAAAAAAACAGTTAAACTAAATTAAACTATTTTTATTTTTTTCCATTACCGTCAAACCAAGGAAAAAAGGAAGGAAGGGAAAAGAGCAAATGGAGTGAAGAAAGAAAAGAAGAGTCGAATCAGCGTTCGAACCGCAGGGGATGATTTTTTTAAAGATCGGTATGATTTTCTCCTATAATAAATATATCTTTATCGCAATAGCGAACGATTTAATTGCCCGTCGTTGTATTCCCCCCACCCCTAACCGCCGCCCCCCTCTTCCCGTCATGTTCTCTGGGAGGCGGGGGTATACAGGCGTTGTTACCGCAATGCCCCTGGGTGTAGTACGCCTTGGCGTAGATACAGAACGACCCTAATACGGCCTGTATTATGTATTTTGGCAGACGGGTAACGCGAAGCGTATCTCCGTTTATTATACACCCTAGTGCGTGCCTAATATCAGGGAGGTTTTTGCGTCACGAGCGTGCTTGCGTGTCTATCGAGAGGCGAAGCTCGGGAATGTTGAATGACCGCTATGCCGATTCCGGATGTTCCGCTGCGGGTCATCAGCGAAAAATCCCGAGGAAGACGAACCGTATCGCTTGTTATTGTAAATATTAGGGTGTTTGAGAAGAAAATAATTTGCGATTTTACATCATGTCACCCCGTAAAAAGTTTGTTTGGATTGAAAGGAAGGTGATGGAAAATTATGAGTGTTCTACGTTACGTGAAAGATTTACGCTCAGTTCATTTTTCACTTTTATACATTTTTTTGAAATTTATGAAGTATCGTGATTAAATTTTTTTCTTATCGCCTACATCAATCACAATATCAATTTAAGTCACTGAGAAGAACCACACTTGAAATATTAAGTCTCCAGCTGATGTTTGAGAAGTATATCTGAAGATCTTTTCATTATTAATTCAATCTCATAAAATAGTTAGAATTTAATATGAACTTTTAATTCAGGAGAATAAGATTCCCGGTTGATACATCGTTGCGTTATGGATCGTGGATCTTTGTGATTGATTATAAATGTCAGGAAAGAAATAATAATTGATGTGCTACAACGTATTTCTTCACCGATTCCAAAAAAATGTGAAACAAAGTGAAAACTCAAACGAACGCGATCTCCCGCATAACGTGGAACGCTCATCTTTTTACAGAATCTTTATTTTGACCTGAACAAACTTTTTAGAGGGTACAACGGTGGAAAATCGCAAATTATTTTTTTCTGAAACACTTTAATGTATGCATATCGTACCTGCAGCGTGCGAAATGTACTCTCGTGCACTGTGAGCGAAATGAATTATTCATCAAGACCATTAAGAGCTAATGTAAGTGTTTAATGTCGTTGCATCGTATGTGTGTGCTTATCATTATTATTATTATTATAATCATTGTTATTAACAACTACCACGCGTATTATACGGGGGAAGTTGTAATAATAACCCGACATTAATTAGAGGTGTAATATTATGCACGGCGTACTTACAATATAAGTCGACGATAAATTTGCCTGCTTTTTTAACCGCCGCGGATGAAACGATCGCGAAACCACCGTCAGCCAATTTTCTTCGAGCTTTCACGTTCGGTCAAGATTTTTCCGAACTCGGAAATTCCTTTCAACGTCTTTTTCATCGTCCCATTTGCTCTCGCCTCCCTACAGCTGCTGATGCATGTGAGCAGGAGCGAGAAATCGTTTAGCTGCATTACTCGGAAAAGCCACAAGCTGTAGGGAGGCCTTCAATCCCGTAATGGGCCGAAGAAAAACGGATCAAAAATCTAATGCCCATCCCTCCGGGCAGCCTGGCGAACCAACCTTATACACGAGGAAATGCAATCGAGACATGTTTTCGCCACGAGGGAAACTCGATGGGATCGATAAACAGGTGTGAGTGCGACCTCTTTCTTATACGTTGGAAAAAAGCGAGACTTTTCCATGCGGTACGTTGCATTGAACTTGCAATTGAAGAGGTTTTATCCTTTGAGGCTGCGAAAGAAATCAGTCGAGTTCTATGAAATTATTTCCACACTTACGAAGCGCTTTATGGATCATCGATGAGTATAGCACGTTGAATTAGTGGAGCATCGTTATTCACTGCGTTTAATTTTAAGGTTATAACAATGGTCGATAGAAAAATTTTCCAATCTTATGAGAACAGAGGAGATTGCTGTGGAAAATTATTCGAAAAAAAAATAAAAAATTTTCCAGATTGTTGAAACGATTCGCACTGAGTAAATTTACTATCCGTAATAAAACTGCAGCGAATTGACTGTGCATGAGAATTCGTGTTTAGAAAAATTTTCGAAATCAGCTAATCGCGCTGTGGAATCGTCTCAAAAAAATTCCCTGTCTAATACCGCTGCTTTCAGTCCGAAGTTTACTTATTTTCCGAGAGAAGCGATCTGCTTAAAAAATATTGAAGGCAGTAAATTGAAAAAATAACCCGGATCACCGAATCCCGAGAGGAACAAGCCGGATAAATAAAAGTAGGAACACGATCATGTTCAGTGTTATCATACGTGACATGGGAAATCGAATTCGGTATCTGTTGAAGAATTTGAAAAAAACAAAAACGGTGTCCAAGCTAAATAATGGAAAGGCATCCGGGCGTTGTTTCGCCCGGAGTTGCACGGATCAGAGAAGCACGCCGGAAGCGTTGCGTGATCAAAGCGAGGGCGGAAGGGGGGTAAGTTTTTGAGGGTTGGCCTGGACCGAGGGACGGATGCTCTTTGTTCTATTTTGGTTTTCTTTCAACTGTGAACTCCCGTCGAACCTGTAACTCGTAGCCGGCACTTGATCCATCCCCCCATTCATCCACTTTACTAAATTCTGCCAATCCATCCTGCGGCTTGATTCCTGAAATACCGCGAAAGCCACCAGATATTCCCCGCCCCTGATCCTCGACGGCTTCGAATTCCTCCACGCGTGTCTATTCGCTCGGGCGACGAGATAAATATTACATCCCGAAATTCTGACAGGCTTGCCAACTGATGGACAAAATCGATTTTGTTTTCTTTCCTTTTTTTTTCATTCCCTTTATTTTGATCAAAATAAAGTATCTCCGGGTTTCAAGGCTGAACAACCAGATCGTATCATTCGTAACAAAAACGACAGATCCGAACAAGGAAAAAGAAGGTGATACAAACGCACAGCGCACGTATCGTCAATGTACCTTGGCAAAAAAATTTGAGCCGTAAAGCAATCTACCTGCCACCAATTTTCACCCTCCTTCATTTCCTCCCGGGTTGAGGCTGCACGACGAAATCATCAAACTTTTCTTACAGATATTACTGCGCAGCTTCAACAGGTTGAAAGGAAACTTGGGCGGTTTTCTCCGGGGGGTGTAAAAGGTGCCCAACCCTTAAGGTATGCACAAGGTGTCCGTAAAGTGGGTATGGAATTTTAAAATACCCTGTTGAGTGAGCTTAAAATTTCAGGCGAAGCGGCGCGACGTCGCCGAGCAATTTTTCACGGTAATTAGAATCTTGTCGTTTGACAAATTGACTTCCACCCCCCCACGAGCCAGTCTAAATTTATCATTTCTCACCGCAGTTCGTTGCAGCGATTGAAAATTCGCAGAATCCCTCCCTTTTCGGTAATTCCCTCGCGGTTTTACGCGAGATGAAACACATTTTGCCGACTCGCTTCGGCATCTGCAAGGGATCCGGTTCCCGGTGGCGGATCTTGGGGTGATTTTCGCCCTCTGCCAGACGGGGCAGCCTAGCTGTTTATTACCGTCCCGAGTTTCTCTATTTCTGTATCAGAGTTGTTGTTATATCTCGCGTTGTCCGCCGTGCGGAGAGGCACTTAACCCAATTAGCACGTCGCAGGCTCTTGCACCCCCGCCTCATCCCCCGAACGAACAAACGAACGAACGAACGAACGAACGAACCAACGAACCGACCAACCTATAAACGAGCCGAGTGGATAAGCGGAGTCGGGTTAATTTAATTAATTTCAAAAAGACCACACTCGCCAGAATGAAATTATAATAACCGTAAGGGTTGCGCGAGCCTCCGAGAGCCGTTTTCACGTGGCCGGGAGTGTTTTTTTCACAAGTTACAGCGCCGTGCCAACGGATGACGGAGAGATCGCTCCGTTCTTGCGTCATTTCCGCCAAACGGTCCGAAGAACGATCCACGAGCCACCGCTGCCACCAGGAGAATTGAAAGTGGCCGAAGCTCCAGTGTCCCGTCATTTAGGGAGCTTTTGCCCCGTCGACCTGACTTGCGACGGCACGCGCCTCCTCGTCCTTCTCTCTCTCTCTCTTTCTCTCTCTCTTATTGGCTCCCCGAGCACCGTCGGCACGTCTCAAGTTCACCGCAAATTAATTCCTTCGAAACACTGCCGGGAAGAACGCTGTCGCTAATTTTATAAGCCGCACGGATATGAGCAATCGAGTCTCGCCCTCGATCGATCTTCTTCGGTTTCAGAGGATCCTTGAACACGTGGTTCGGGAACTATAGTTTAAGCTAGGAGCCTCGGGGCTCGGGAAACTCGCTTCACATTTGCCCAACTTTTTAAATTTCCGGTACCGGATTGCTCGATCGTTCTCTGCTCGTTTTCTCTCTTTCGGAATTTATTTTCAGCCGTTCCTTCTCTCCTCCTCACCCTCGGCGATCGAAGTCGAGTCATGCAGATCCCGAGGGGTCGGATTTCCGTACTCGGCGTGTTAGTCGCGGAATTTCGGAGACACGCGTCACCCCGCGCACCTTTCATTCTCGGGAATCATGTCTTAAGGGCGTCCTTTGTCAACCGAGGAGAGTTCACCGCTTCTACAACTTCCGCTTCCTTCCTTCCTTCCTTCCTTCCTTTCTCTCTTTGTCCCACTTTTTCTCCATCGTTTTCACCTGTGTAATCCTGTATAGGCGCGTGCCAGTCGGAGGAAAAAAGAAAGGAATTCAGCTCCTCGACGTCGGCTGCCGCTTGACGTTTAATAATAGCCTTACCGATTCCGCGCGTCATGAGAAGTTGTATCGTTCTCCGCGACGGGTTTGATGGCTTCGCAATTTAAAACTTGGACAGTTCTTAATTCGTTCCAGCTCCCGCTGCTAGAGCGGGAAAATCGATCGGGTCGCTTAACGGCCTCGTAAAAAAAAAGGGGAATAATGTACCCCGACTTGTACAGGTATTTCCACGATCCGGACTCGCGTGGATATAATTTACACTTCAAAGCCCATCCGCCGTACGTATATGAGTCTGTATAACATCGCCTCATGAATGGGTAATAAGATCGCGTTATTAGAATATTCCCTTTACAAGCCCCCCCGCAGCTTTTTGAAAAAACAATTCTCACCCCCGAAGCTTTAACCGAAGTGCAAGTAAGATTCCTGCGAGAAAATGAAAAATGCAACCGCTCAAATGGAATCCTTAATCCTGCCGTTAATGACGATCGAGCCGCTCTGAACGGGGTACAAAGCATAGCCGCGGGGGTTCGGTGGTGGAGGGAGGGTGTTGCCTCGGTCCAATTTCCACCGTTGAGCGAAGCGCGCAGCCACGTTTTCCTTTAATTACAAAACGCATTTCTAAATTGCCTGTAATTCTTTTTTTCTCCGTTTCCCACTTTTGTATTCCAGATCCGAGCTCGCGAGGCTCGGAGAGTGTGGAGGGAGGAGGAAAAAAGAGGAGAACGAGGTCGCCGAAAAACCAATTCATACATTAACCTTTTCACTCCCCCCGGCGCGTACCAGGCGTGTTGTCCCTCGGCTCGTTTTCGCCCCGTAAAACATTTTCGAATCAATTTTACCATTTTTATATGCTCCCACGGTGGGTGGATATTTGAATTCGATGGACCGAGACGCTCCGCGAACTCCACATCCTGCAGGAACGACGCCGCGCGCCTTCAGGATAATGGAATTCCACATCCTCGCCGCCGCCCCCCCCCCCCACCCCCCTCCGAATTGGGGCTAAGATTAAAGCCTGCCACGGCTGAGCGAATCAATCTCGTCGGATTCTCCCAATGGGCGAGAGGCCCCACCACTCCCCACTCCCCTTATTTCATTCTCCTAGCTTCGCTCTCGTCACTCTTTTTCAGACCGTACGTTACGCCGCCAGGCCTCAACTGTATTTTCCATCCCGTATTTAGTGCCCCAGAGTACCTACCCTGTTCCAATCTCCAGATCAGGATGATCGAGTTTAAGGTTAACTTTGAGAGAGAATGTTCTTCCATCGTGCAAGCGCGCGGTCGGAGCTCGGAATCGTCACCTCCACCTCTCATCTTCGCCTCACTTTTACTCGAGCTGTCGCGGCGGATCCGGAGTCGGTTCTTATCGAGTCGCGAAACACGAAACAGCTCGTCTCGACTTCTTGTATCGTTTTGCGGAGGGTGGAAAAGACGCCAGGCTTCCGACGGAGGGCAGGAAAAGAACAAACGAACGATCTAACGGGGTTGCTTTTAAACTGTGAAACGGATAAGGTGAGGAGAAAAGGGTGGCGGGCCACACCGAGACACCCTAAAGCGGGACTCTTCGGTCCTCCCCCAAAACGCATCATCCCCCAAAGCAACTCGACTCGAAAGTCCGTAGGAACCCCATGTTTCGTTTCCTTCTTTTTTCCCACCGTCGCATATAATCTCTCACCTGAGTGGTACGTATTTTTCTAACCTTCAACCCCCCTGAGATTCCTCTCTCGCTTCGCTGTCCACTCGTTCTTTCGTACGAAACGACCAACAAAATGAAGGGATGAAGCTTGTCCGGGTCGTTTTGACTTAGCTGCTTGTATGTACCTACGTGCGGGTCGCTGTAAGCGCGGGAAATGATCAAACATGAAATGGTTTCTGGGGTTGACGTACGCGAAGGGGTTGCTCGAGATAGCACCGGACGGAAATGGGGCTCGTATTAGTTGATATATCCGTTCAATAAGCCACCCGCTCTCTGTGGCGCTGGAGTTCTTTAATATCGATGGGATACAGAGGGGTGAGGGAAATCGGCTCGGGGATGGGACCGGGAACGAGCGGCAACGGTAAAAGGCACGCCGGAAGTTCCGCCGCTCGTTCATTTCGCTCGCGTTTTTTATTTTTTTTCATTTATTTTTAATTTTTTTTGGATGTATTATTTTATTTTATATTCTCCTTTTCTCCCTTCTCATTCAGGTAGGTATACGGGAATTTTGCTATTCGACACCGAGGACCCGCGAAATTCACCGCGCGACTCCAACGTCTAAGATCGGAATTCGTTGTGAGAGTTATTTTTCAATCACGTCACTCATTCGCAAAGTTATCACGCTTCTGGGGTGCGAACACGACTTCTTTCCTGAAAAAAGCAAACCTCGAGAACTGCACCTGCTCCCATCACCGGGAATGCCGAGGGTGCGAATAAATATTAAAAGGAATTTTTTTTTTTTCATAACGAAACGAGGGGAGTGAAATATCGGGATTTTCGTGGTTTCCCGATTCTTTTCATCTCCCCGTCGCGTCTTCGAACTGCGATGCTCCGATTCCGCCTCACCCGCAATTGGCTGCATCCCCGAGTGAGAAACTAATAACTCTTGTATCAACACGATAACGTGGAAATCCGTCTCCGTAAATAACTCAAAATTTTCGCACCACCGCCCGCAACAAGCACCTCGAGCGTCTTTCGAGGGGTTCAAACGAAATAATAAATGAAAGGCTTCGACCCCTCGGGGCGTCCGGCGGCCGGCGTAACGCACAAGGCGAGTTAACACGCGTCCGGCAAAGCCCAAAACGGGCTGAAAACGGTGGCGTGGTCGTAAAGACTTCATTAGGTCTGGTTAGCCTAATGGGCAAAGATAAGGGCGGCCGGTGCGTATATGCCATTAAGTTGTACGTTGTCAGCGAGGAGCGGGCATTAAAGAACCACCCCCGGCGGCGGCGCCTACCCGAGTGAACTCCTCGCTCGATTTCAGCATCACCCTATATTCGGACCCTGCAACGCCGCTGCCTAACGCTAACGGACAATTCGAGTATCAGTCAACTCATTTTTGCACACTTTTGCATCTCACCCTTGGTGATAGCGATTTGTAACGTTTGCTCATTTTGTCCATTACTGTTTTTTAACGTCAGCCGACGCGTTTTGAATAGTTTATTGGCAAATCGATTCATTACCTGCAAATGTCGGAAATACCATTTATAGTCACATCCTGATCAATTTCTTCCTACTGTGTTAAACGTTAGTTATTGAATACTCATTGGCATGTTCAGTAAAACGTGATTTATCATCCAATTATGTATCGTTTTTATGAGGTATTATTATTGAGCAAATAATGCATTATTAAGACTTCCTTCTGAAGAATTTTTTTTCATTATTCCGAAGCAGGCACGGTGTTGGCTTTGAGCACGCACTTCGAATGCCTTGAATGCCTACTATTATAGGGTAACATTTGACAATGTTTTTCTGAATGGCCTACCCCTGTTTCAGAGTTAGCTAATACTTGAATGTCTCCCAAATACCGCTCGGATAGATGGCTAAAAAGAGTGAGTGGGATTTAGCGCGGAATGGAAACACCCACGCGTGCACGAAAACGTGGTTCCGTTTCGGTTTCGAAAATCAGTGGCAGGCACGTCAAGGAACCGAAATTGAGATGTATCAATTGCCAAGGACTCGAGTTACACAGCCTAGGCTCACATCGTTACGTAAGATTATTCCACCCCTGAATGCCGTCGAGGTCGAAAATACCTCGTCCACGGGTGTATAATATAGGCAGAGGGGATCATTTCGAACACGAGCGAGTGGTTGCTCGGGGTCATTACTGTAGCAGAAACGACAACGTATCCGCCTACCTGGCTGGTTACCTTTACCTTCTTCCCAGAAGACGAAACAATAACAGACCAAAGGACGGAAGAGAGAAAGAAGAGAGGAAGCCCCGGGGGTCGTGCCACGACGAAAACACGAGACCTCGTTATTATACCGCCGCTCGACGGCCAATCGCAGAAGCTGATATCGGTGTTGCGGGCACGACGAGGCGTATCGATGATCAGGCAATAGCCTCCGGGAGCTTTCGTAGTCGACAACAAAATTCAGCCCGTGTTTCGATAATGCATGTTCTCTGGCTGATCCGACGTATCCCTCGTTATCGACGTTTCGTGTTTGTTCCTTAACATCGGATCCGAGCATTCGTATCGAGGTTACTCCGTTTCCGGTCAAAGCAGAGTCGCGTTGGCGGAGAGAGACGTTGTCAACGTCTAATTGCATCGGGATGACGGAGGATGAATTTCACGTGACGCACCGGAGCAATCCGAGTACAAACCGTCAACAATCGCGACTCGAAAGTTGGGCCAGGTCAACCTGTGACGGAATTTGAGAAGCGAGGATGCTTCGGATTGTTCAGAGCTGGTTAGTCACGAGCGAAACCCGCACGGTGGTGTTCGAACGCTGCTGAAACGTCTTTGTCCGTCTAATATTAAACCGCGTAATTGAACCGGCGACATCCCGAAGCTTGAACACTCCGCGAGACTCTCCTTTATTCTTTCCCGGGTGAAAGGATCAAGGATGAAGGGACGTCGGCGGGGGAAAGGAAGAACGGAAGAATGGAAGTCGGCGACACGCTGCCCTTCTTTCCGGAAAATTCACTCGCTTAACGACGAACAATACCCCTCAAACTTTTCATCTCGCGATACGGAGGATTTTGAACACGCGCCGCAGGACATCTGATTAAAAACGCGGAGGTGGAATTTTGTTTCATTCGAGTCTAACGGCTTGTTAATATTTTTTTAACCACGACTCAATACTCGATTACACGATTCGAAATTTTGGAACTCGTTCGAACTACTCGACTCACTTTTCCTTTGTAATTCAGATTCGTCGACTCGAATTCAGGCCTTATTTACACGTTAAGCCTAGAAGTTTCCGAAAATTCCAGACCGAAATTGAACCTCCCAATCCTCACATCCAAGCCGCACTCAACGAAACGTCAGATCTCCGGAACTCGAGAAAAGAAAACCCCAAGTACTACTCGAAGTCTAGCCTTAAACAAGTCTCAATTTTGGTCTTCATATTGAAAGCTCAAGTATCGGAATCGGGACTTATGGGCAGTTTTGAGGTTTGAAGGAGTTCTTTTCTCATTTAGGATTTCTTTATCTGAGACGGTCTCACGTACATATAAGTCTAAGAAAACCTCAACATTTTCTTAAGATCCAAATGATGCCTACAATTTTGTCTCGAGAAGGAAGTCCCAAAAAAATCGATTAATCTTGTAGGACGAACAACGAGCAGCGCTGGTGGGTTCGATTTGGAAGAATTCATAAGCCTCGCCTCCGGGTGGTTGGTTATCCTGCCTTTGGGGCCCGGCATGACGACCACTCACTTACCACCGCTGGCCCAAGGTGCCGTATATCCACGCGATCGTAAATATCGGCCACCTCGCCTCGACGCCTCGACGCCTCGCTCGCTGAGTAGATGACGGAAATATCGTTCCCATCGGACGGGGTGGATTAGATCGGACGAAAGTAGATATTATTCATCTCTTCAAGGTTATTTCTTTCCTCTTAGAGGCACCGACAGACACCTGAGAAACGGGGATGATCACCGGACGCCTCAGAATCCGAGATATCTGCGGTCCGAATCGCAATCTCGTCGATTTAATGATAATGGGTGTAGGAGACGAAAACTGGGATTCTAGATTGCGTCTGCACGGCTCTGCCTGAGGAATTATTCACCAAAACGCAGATTTTCAAAACGATTAAAAGCACACGGTTCGAACGTTTTACCGTCAATCGCGGCGAGGTGGACAAACTTTTTGCTAGGTCTGTACGATCCTGCGGGAGGTAATTAGTCGCTGAGCGATCAATTGTCGCGTCGAGGTTGAGGTGGCTTTCGAATTTAGTGCAGAGGTAGGTACGCATACTTCTACCGAACTTTATCAACACGAGATCTTCGAATTCTGAACGTCCCGGTATATCTGATGTCCCGCCGTAGGGCTTGATCCGTTAAATTTAGCCTACATCAAAGTTGCCCAAAGTAGCCAGTCGTCCGACTGTTACGCGACGCATAATTAAGCGCTCTTATTGAACGACCAGAATTTTACAACGCGAGGTCTCTATCAATTATACGAAAGCCTCCCCTTCCGCTATCTGATGTTGTAACGTTTAATCCACGAATCGGGTTTCCCCCCGAACCTGGCGACTCAACGTTACCCTGAAATTAACTTGGTACGGTGATTAATCTACTCTTGGAATACGGTTAACGAGAAAAGAATAATTTTAAAAAAAAATGACAAATTTTTAAAAGTTTCCCAATCGTTCGAACCGCGTTCAGCCTCCGAGGTACAAAAAGCCCGGCTTCTGAACCGTGCTCGAACGTCACGCCGATGCGACGATGATCGGCCGAAGGATCGGGGACACATTTAGGTCACGTTTCGGGCTAATCCCATGAATCAATCTGGAATCGGGGTCACGGAATCTGCCCCCAAGCAGAGTCCGAAATCTCGACGTAGCTCCGGACTAAAAATCCGTAATTATTTATCCATTCCGGTACGGCGGCAAGGGACGCGGGGCTTGTAAGTACGGGGTAACGATCGAGGTCGGGTCAGCCCACCTTGGCACGGGCATCGCAGACTCCAGGGACTCCGAGAGGCCGAGAAGTTGTCCCCGACCCCGAGACTCCGGTGCCTCTGGGAGAGCCAACTTAAATTTCCGGATTTCGACGCCGTCGCGTCGCCTGAATATCTATGCACGCATCGCCTATGCGTGCACGGATTGACGGGGAGGAAATACGCTGCGGCCAACGATCGGAATACGCGTAAATATTAATCCGATTCTTCTTTATTCCTCTCTCATTCTATCACTTATTGCACTCACAGTCCTGTTGGGAGGGAAATATTCGATGGAGTATGTCGGATAACCGCGAGAATCAGAGGTGAAGAATTTAAAAACACAGGGAGAATGAGAGAAGGATGATTAGGGATGCATGGAACGTACAGTCTAGTCGAAAGAAAAGTTTCATACGTGATAGCTGAGTCAACCGAGTTGCGTTTAATTAACACAGTATATGTACCTACCATTCACACAGAAGTAAAATTGATAATCGTTGAATTGTAATGTTTCAGAAGAATCGGATTACTTTAATTTACATTTTATTCTTCAGTGCTGGGTTTGAATTCATGCAATAGTTTTGAACATTTTATTTCTACGCAAGTTGGAATTAATCCTTTTAATTAAACTCAACCAGATTACACCTTTGTAAGTACCTTTCGGACATTTTCTTCTCGTTTTTCTTCGACGCTTTCGCTAACTTTAAACGAGTGAGATGAAAAAAGAACTCGAGCGGCGCCGAATCAGGCATAATTTACGTTAAAAATTCTTTGAAGTCGTCCGAAACGAAAGTGAACCTACAATATTTAATTTCTTGACTAAATTCGAACGGTGATGAAAGATTGCGTAAAGCATCAGCAGAGATGAAATCGGAGAGTGCAGACAACCGTGCGCAGATCGCCAAGGGTCGCAAGTTATCCCTCAGCTTAACCCTAGAACGGTAACAGGGTTTAATAAAACACTCCACGCGAATTTGAATTTTCCGCCGCAAGAGAACAGCTTCCGTTTTGAAACTCACCCTAAAAGTCTTTTAGTCCATGTGATTCTTTATTAAAAAACTAAGAATATGAGACCATACATGGAATTTACAATATTGGCGCGTATTTTCACCCCTTGTTACCGAAACAGGTAGAAAAAAAAAAAAAAACTAACGTTACCGTTCTACAGTCGAGGGTGAGAATTTTCCGGGATTCCGGCGGCTGCAGTTCGGTGAAAATGCAGGATAAAAACGGGGAGTTGTACGAAGTACGAAGTGGTCCGCATGAATATATTAATAATAGCCGCAAGTTCTGCAGCCCTCGGTTGACTTTATTCGCCCGTATTATTAGCGGCGGTAATTACCCGCCAGCCCCGTTTCTCGGGTGTAAGGGCGCGGGTATTTGTTATAGAACCGGAGGATCGCGGCTCCGCGGCTCCGTCGCGTGCCGGTCGACAATATGCCGTGGCCGTTTTTAAAGTTGAGAGGAACGAACGAACGAATGAACGTGTGTAGCGGCGCCCGCAGGACGGCGTAGGTACGTACCTACCTACCTCCCTACCTACCTCGGCTGCGTGACTATTTTTCGAAGTAATAAGCGCCGGGTGATAAATAGCGCGGAGGTAACCCGCGGTCGCGGTGATTTGTCGCAGTGGATATGAGCGAGATCCGCCGCTCCCGCGCGGGACGCAATATTATTTTAAACAATGATATAAGGGGGACGCGTGCACGGCGCCGCAGAATCTCCGTCTGGCGAAAGGACCGCGTGGCGTCGAAATGAAAACCGCTGCAGGCGTGCACGGAATCGCAACCCGCGCGCACTCGGTGCACCTCAAACACCAAATGGCGAAGAAAGCGGTCTCGTTCACCCAAAGAAACCTGGGAGCTTCGCCGTTCATTCTTATTCAGGGCAATTTTTTCAAAATTCTTCGGTTCCCTTGGAAACGTCAGCTTTATTGAAAGCTTCATTGGTCACGGGAAGTCGAACGGTAAACATTCAAACTTTGTATCTATTTATAAAACTTGTTCGAACCTCTAAACCCTCTATTCCTTTGTACTTCTATGGCTCGAACTTAGGTCTCATTTATACCCTCAAGATCTCCACATATTAGCTTGACTCAACAGAGTCTCAAAGTTCTCGAAACTTCTAGGTCGAAATCGAACCTCGAGATCTTCACATCTCAGTCACACTCGATAAAAGTTCGATTCTCCGGAAATTAGGCGAGGAAAAAAACATGTAAAATTAATCGAAAATTAAACATTTATAACTGAGACTTCCGAGGATCAAATGAATTCCAACGTTAGATCCCATTGGAACCTCAATCAGAATCGACGCAAGCCTAGAAGACTTTGAAATTTTGTTGAAGTGAAAATGAGATCTAAAACGCCGTCTCGGGACAAACGATGTAGTTTATTTTGTATATAAAAAAAGAAAAGAACTCAGTAGCCAGGCAATTCGAGTGTCTGCAATTTGAAAAAGCTCGCGGTAAGCGATTTCACCTACCGGACCTTTTAACGAGTGTTTCACGAGTTACTTCTTGGGTATTCTTTGGTGCAGCAGGAGGAAGAAGTTGTTCCAAGAGTTGCACTGTATAGGTAGTCCAGGTTCGTTGTATAATGCAGAATATTTTTCAGTGTTCCTTTTGCCGGAGTCTTCTCTTACATGCAATGTACTTCCTTGTACATAATTTTGAATACGTATTACCCGAGCACTCCCCTGACTCTCGAAAAATTATCCGTCACCCTTCCTCGCTCTTCTATCGTGTCTATCCGTATTTTTTCATCGCTTTTTCCATCTCTTGTTACCGTGTTCATTTTTTTGCCACCTCCTTCGCCCCCTTTCCGTTTTGTTCATTTTTCTCCCGAGCTTCCGGCCACTTTCTTTCCCCGTTTCCTACTCCGCCCGTGCAGCCACCGGCGACGTTGGCGACGGTTCAACCAAGTTATGTACATGTATTATTAAGAAGCTGCGCTTGGCGGTCGCCCAGAAACCGGCGTCATCTTTGAGCCGCCGGGTAGTCGTTCACCAGGTAAAAAGCTCGCGAATGGCAACCGCTGATCCCTGCAGAAGTCGCCCTGACGGACGCGGGGTTAACAAGCTTCGGCTATTCCGCGGCCCGGATCGTAATTAGTGATCGAATTTAATTGTCGTCATCCTCGCTGCACACGCGCGCTCAATTACGGTGCGGCTAATTACGATCGAGGGTCAAAACCGATACCGAACGCCCAAAACACCGTATTTTCTCCTCGTGAAATGGCGTAACCGTGTCTGAGCCGTCAAGTCCGTTGAACGTCGATTCGAATTTGCGAAACGCGTTGAAAGATTCATTTGACACAGATTTTTTCAATACCGAATCACTGTGCTTTGCGTTTCGTTGAGCAAACCTTTTTGTAAAACGGAAATGATTGGTCAAATATAAGTAGGAATCTAGTATATACCGTCCAGCGAAATACTTGTACAAAAACGCGAAACATGATGCGCGGGGAAATGCCTTTCACGTTAGTATCATGATCGAAAATATTTCGTACCGTCGCAGTTACTTGAATTAAAACAAACGCTGTACCCTGTACTTATCCACCTTGCAAACCTTTCATTGTAATGACGAAATTACTCTCGGTAATTAATGAAAACTCATTATCATACTCCGGTGTTAAAGCTTCGGAATTACCCATGACAAAAACCAACCAAACGAGATTATAAATAAGAAATGAATACAAAGCCTACGTTATATTTAATAAAGAGATCGGAGCAATCTCTCATTACGGTAAAAATAACAGACGGTATTAAAATAACCTGTAAAAAATTTACCGTTGGATACCCTGCAGCATACTTCGTGCTTATAATGGAAGAAAATTATTCTCTAATTTTATGCGTGTGTAAGTAATATCCATACATGAAATAGGAATGCTAAGATTGAATCATAAACCGTATAAAAGCAATTTTTTCCCCATTAGGCGGTTTCAGTAACCGCACGTATGAAGTAAAATCAATGGCCATACATCATCGCGTTGAACCACGTTGTCGCGCGCGTGTTATACGGTGAATAGAAAACAAGTTTAATTAAAGGAGACTCGTCGACTTGGGAGAAATTTCATCAAAGTGTAAGAAGTGATTTATTTTTACAAAACAATTGTCCGTTCGTTCGTTATCATGGCGCAGCTTATACGCATCGATTGGTTTTATTTCTACCTCTATTTCCTGACCGTACGGAGTGGTGGCTGTACGACGTACACGTCGATTGACTGCGAACCCGGCTAGGGTGAGGAGAACCGACAGACTGCCAACAACCTTCCCAACCCCCCGTATAACATAACAAACTGTGTATGGCCGAACGTACTCTGGCCTCGTTCCACGTCTGCAGCCGCACGGAAGTCTTGACCGGATGCGAACAGATGAGCTCCGCGCGCGTGACTTACTTGAAATCGTGGCAAATTGACTTTATCGGCGGTTACAAGGCAGCGTGTGGTCGGGTCCGACCCTCCGAACCTGCCCAGTCTCTCCCCACACCCTGATTTCGTAAATAAACCCGGCAAGCTTCGGGGGATGATTTCGTGAAATGTTCGTTGGTGTCTTTTTTGGAAATTACGGATCCTGTAATTCCGACTTATGCACGAACGGGTGCAGCACGAATGGATTATATCGCAGCGGGAAAAGTTCTGAATCTGCGTCTGTTTGTTCATCGATGTTTTTCGTCCCTCCCTCGAATTCGTGAAAAATCCTAGAATTTGATCCACACAAAAACAAGATTGAAGAAACTGATACCGCGACTTTGAGAGTAACTTCTAATGGTCGGAACCAAACAGGAGAATTATTGTTCAAGAGTACCTTCGAAATTTGGGCATCGGCTTGATCAAAGGGGCTAATTGTAAGCTTTCTCGGCTCGCAGCTGCGATAGAGTCAGAGAAATTCAGCGTGCTCACGCCTACACCGCCTCATTCCTCGCTTGATAATTGTCACGCAACCGGGGGGGGAGGGGGGGGGGGGCTGGCGAGAGTATACTTGGCGAATTGAGCAGGGAGAGAGGAGAGAAGAGCAACAGAGAAAGAAAAAACAACGACGAGACGAAGAAGAAAAACACTAACTAAACAAGAAAAAAAGTAAAATCCGTCTGTTGTTGGCCACCCCGAGGGCTCTCCTTTTTACCCAGCCTCGGGTTGCCCTCGGCATTACGCCGAATTACGAAATTAAGCCGCGAACATGGCCCGGCTAAAATGCAAAGCGCGCCGGGAGGCCATCACCGTCCGCGCTTTTAAAATTACACACGCTCGGCGAGTCTGAAAGTTTGTTTCAAGTTTCCTGCCGGGCTGGTCATCCGGACGACGTTGGCTAATACGCCTCAGGTTTTACATTTCGCGTCTCTTCTTTCACCTAATTCCACCCTGCCCTTTGACCTGCGGAGTTGCAGACCTTCGAGTCGTCCGATTGTTCGACGACGACGTCGATTCTCGGTGTTTGATCGGTGTGGGTACGGAGATTCGACGATCAGAATTGCAATCTTTCTGAAAATAATCCAAAATCTACTGCAGCTTACGGCCTGTGTGTGTAAACCATTTTTACCTTTGCCCCCGCCACTCTTGGAGCAGAAACGAATCCCTGAATGCGTTTAGGTTTCGTTTTTTTACTTCCCATTTTGTGAATAACTCTCTCTCAACGAGCGGCGTTGTGTTTTCAATCGCGGGGATAACATCAAGAGCATAAAAGCCCACGGTGGGTTTTGATGATTGCATCGAATTTCGAACATCAGCTGATAGCTTTTGTGGGACAGTGATTAAAATGTTCTCTTTTCCGGTTGTCGTTCAAAATCGGAACAATTTTTCACGTCGATAATTGACGTTGAATACGGAACTATTTTTTCCACTATATGCTTGGGAAATTGAACTTTCGAAGCCTGTGGAACGTGCGTAAAGTGCCTCATTTCCAAACAGCGCGGTAATACAACTCTGGCGCATGCGCTTAGCTGAAATTCTCAATTTTAATCACTAGTGCTTTCTTGCAGGCGCACGCGCACCTTCCGATAACTTAATTTTATGCACAGAGCTTACGCACCGTCTGTGACGTCATTGAGCTTGTTTCAACCTCAGGCTTGCGCGTTCAGGTTAGGTTATCAGGAAACTTCTAAATGATTATAAAACATTCGTTTGCTTCTCTGGTCTTTTTGGCTCACCCTGCAAACTTCATACTCGTCGGAAACCCTCCCACTTTCCGCACTTGTAACACACTATACATATAGATGTACCACTTCCTTTTGCAATCTATGCATGAAGTATAAACCACTCACGCAGTTTAAAGATCGGGAATTATTCGCAGGGCGGGTGAAACGTCAAGTCTTTATCGCACACCTTGTTCTCGTACATAATTTCATTCAGGGCATTTTCTCGGTTCAGATTTCGCGGCGCAAGGTGCAGCAGCAGCGGCACACGCAGTGCAGCAGTGGTACAAGGCAATGTGATATTTCCATCAGGGAGCAGGTTATAAGTCACACAAGTAACACAGCAAGAGGTGTATGTAACGGGCGGCGAGTGCAGCAATTTATTAAGAAATATGCTAATGGAGAAACGGGAGAAAGATCTGTAATTAACTCGCGGGCAATACGTGCCATGGCTAACTGAATAATTCAGTCCAACCCTGCAGCGAGTTTCCCCGTAGCTGCAGTTCCCGGTTCCCGGTCCCCGATTCCCACCTCGCGATGCGGGGCAGGGCGGATGGATCCTTGTCGGGTCACGAGCTGGCGGGGTGCGTTTTGCGGCCGTGTCGCCGCGTGACGCGCGCCCCTTTTTCTCCGCGTCGCGGCGGCGTCGTAATTTATTTATTTCTCCCTCTTCCGCCGTTGCTTGTACCACTGTTATCCTTATCGCCCGTGGGTGTATTAACGGCGTTACACCCCTAGTCATCGGCCACCAGGGGTATAAAAGTACCTCAAAGAATGCGAAAGGAGCAGCCTATAAGCTTGATATTGCACGTAAGAATAAACAGTGCATAAGGAAATTCGCCCTGCAGTTCGACAGATTTTTTAGCCAATATTTAACCTTCGGCTTTCTCGAATTGTCGCTGGTTCTGTTGGAGTGGAAAAAGGCAACGGAAAAACGAAGAAAGATTAGAGGGTGCCAAGGGCCGCCGATGCAGGGGCATCAAGTAATACTAACCGAGACAGCAGACTATTTTTCTCCCTCCTGTCTCCGGCGCATCGTTTCCCCCATCAATTCCCTCTGATCTCTCTATCCGTCAACGTAGGCTGTGTACAGGTTGTATATATCTGCTCCCTTGCATCCCATCCTCTCGCCCTGTGTCCCTTTGTTTCTTTTCTTTCCTTTTTTTTTTTTTTTTTTGCACACTTTCCTCGGACTATCAGTCTGCGAGACATCGAAGGATTAAAGAAGCGTTTCGATTGGCTTTTAACAATGTAAGTTTGAAACGAGCAACTGAATACGACGTAAATTCTTTCTACTTGCTTTAATACCCCCTTTCGATAAAGATGGTAACTCCAGTAACCTTAAGCTGTACGTAACAGCGCTGCAGCTCGGTAACAAACGGTTAAAGTAAGTAAATTCTGATGAAAGGACTCGCAACATCCTTCTTCGGGATAGCTAAATTATTACTTTCCTTCAAGCCGAAACGAGATGGATGAATCAGGGGATGCGTAACGATGACACGAATGCGCGTTGTGTTCGTTCGCGCAGACGCAGGTCACGAGAAAAGGCGCGGCGTCTACCTGTCACCCAGACGTCACGACGCGTCGTGCAATCATTAATTATAATAAACCGGGACTCGGGGCACGAGAAGCTCTCACCCTTGGGCTAGACGCCGTTTCCGCCAAAGTCTAATAATTATATCGCTTACTTAAGAACTTTGTCGGGGCAGCGAGGAGTCTGCCTCCGGGGCGGAAGATGAAGAGGTTGGGAGGGCGAAAGCACTTTGTTGGAATTTTTATTCCTTATTTTCATTTTATTTTTTTTCCTACTTCGTACTCATTCCGTATTTTCTCATCTCTTCACTTGTAACGAGTGAATTTTTCTCCGCGTTCCGAATAAGCACATCTTATTGTACATACATAGGTACTAATTCGCTACGTGATTTTTATGATGAAATTATATCCTCGCGTCACGGAATATTATTCAATTCTCACGCTTTGTCTAGAAGCGGTGAAAACAATTTCTCTCGAGATTGAAATGCGTGGTGAAATAATTCCCGGGGAAAACAGGTTTTTCTCATTCGAACAGGGGTAGTATTGATTCGATTGAGCTTTCGGGGAGAATCTAAATAGGCGTATCGATAATATAGACTCGTTAACGTTAATGAGCCGTTAACAACGCCAGCAGGGTGTAATTATTTCGTATCTCATACAAACAAAAGCGAGAGAGAACGCATCGCCGAGCACGACCGCGGCCAATTCGGTACGATTATTGGTGATATTTAATTAATTAACACATCGGGAGCGGTGAGACTAATTTATGATCCCGCTACGTGCGTCCGTCGACGAGCTACAACCGGGCACTGAAATATTTCTGCATGGTGGAGCCGCGTTAGGTGAACGTAGGCATCGCACGTGCAGCGTGTTGTTGAAACGAAAGAAGGAAGTTGAATGAAAAAGAAAAATCAGAAGAGAGGGGTGAAAACCCTGATGTTACCTACGAAGAAGGAGGATCTTCCACTATGCGAGTTCCGAAAAGCTCGAAGCTTCACGGAACCATCCCGCTTCTCCGAAAGTGTGAAACGCTTCGTACTCGACGCGAATGCGAACCATTTGTCCTTCGTCTCAATCAAGGATTTCGACGAAGGGTAAAGAAAGCACCGTAATCTTCTTACTTTGCTAAAGCTCGGCTTTTGAGATACTTTCGAATCATGTACGGGGCGCGTCCGCTTCCGCTGACCCGGTGCTGAGGTGGCGGTGACGATTAATGGTGGCAGCGAGGTGGGATACATGGGGAAACAGGTTTTACCCTGGTATTTTGATTAAATGGAATTCAACTCCTTTTAATATGGATTTGCCCAGATTTTCAATCATTCTTCATCGGAGATATCGAATTTGAATTCAGCACAAGTAGTGACTTTACTTTTCCGCATCAAGTGTCACTTCACCAATTTGATGAGGAAAATTGTTGCTTCATAAAAATTTAGAAAGAACTGCAGGATCTTACATTTGCCACACTTCTGGTTTAATTACAAATTATTGCACTTCGTTCATTGTTTCAAATTTATTACAGAATATCTGTAATTTGAGAGCAGCAGGTGAAGTGTGATTTTTTTCTTCAACGAGGAACGTTACTTGTGCACAAGTACGACAATTTGAAAACGCTGATATAACTATAAAACGAATATTTCACGCTGGCTATTTTTCTCGAGGCTTGAAGCGCGTAGAAAAACCGGCTAATATGCTTTTTCTCACGGAATCAGGTTACAAAGTAACGTCGAAAGAACAAAAGTAAAAAAAAAAAAAATACCGACAAAAAACAAAACAGAAACATCAAAAATCTGCCAGGATGTGCGTATAGTACACACCGGCTCTCGTTGTCAGTTCAAATACCGAGTGAAAGCTTCGCTTTGGATAGGGAACCGGGCAAAGGGGTGTTAAGCCGAGCCATTAGCCCCTCATCCCCCACCTTATTGTTCATTTATGTGCCGGTAGCGCGAGGTCGGGCAAGTATTGGCCGGCATATGCCGGGTCGGTGGAATCCCGCGTTTCGGTGAGAGCTTGCGAGCGGCGTGCTTTTCACCCGGGCTTGCCTCCGGACGTGGGGAATTTCGGTGATCTTCAGTCCGTTTCGCGCCGTTTGGACGGCGTCCGGCAAACCCTTTGGGCTTAGAGATCCACCGCGGAGCCGCACGAATGCCGCGTGTGTAACGCCGGGATCGCGTGCTCGCACTCGCGGCGCCTCCAAAGCGATCAAAGTGTGTGCAGGACAAGGGCACGGACCCTCGTAAGCCCTTTTCAGCCCTCATGAGCCGTTATAAGCCGTTATAAGCCGCTATCGCTATCGGAACGTGGACGCGTCAAATGGACGCACGTCTCTCTTTCCCTCGTGGAAGTCCAGCTACCTTTGATACCAACACCTCGGGACTCGAGGACACCTGAACGCCACGATTTCGTTGGAAGAAAAATTTTTACTAAATAAGCTGTGGCGAAATAAAAATATCACTGGTTGAAAAGTTCGTCAGGAAGAGTGGTATACCATTGCATACCCGAGAAAGCTCAGGATCCTGACGCCAAGAATCCTTCAAACATTCCAGCGAATCGCACGACGATCGATCAAGTGACTAATGTTTGTTTTTGTTTTATTTCAGACACATTTGATGTTTTATCGCCTAAACGTTGGTCTGGAATATGGTTATCACAGCTTTTCCGTGATGTACAAATCAAGGCGACACAGCGTAGACGGAACATCATTCTTTGTCTGAGAACTATTTCCCTACAGATATGGGCTGTGGGTGCGTGAAAGAGCTTAATTATGAGGTTCGAAGTAATTGCGTGCAGGTGTGATATCGACCCACGGAAGTTCGTAGCTGACTGACAAGTGTGGAGGGTACCTGCGTATAAAAAACTGTACGAGGCGATTTTGCTGCGGTACGATACGTATTCACGTGAAAAAAAAAAAAAAAAAAAAAAAAAACAACCAGAATAATAACGGGATGATGATGACAATATAGGGTAGAGCCGATAACGGCGTGGACGTTAAACGAATGAAAATATAATATTATAAAAGAATCATAAGAATAATTCAAACTTGCGCTTCCGAGGCATTTCGCCGGGTAATTACCGGCGGCAACGAGGGAAGCGAACGGTGAAAGAACGCTGTACACAACATTAGCGGGACGGAGTGCCCGACTCACCCCCTCCTTTCCACCACCTAGAGGAATTCAACCGAGTATCCATTTTGGAGATCAGTTGTTGTACTTTGGCCCCTTCCTCTTCGCTCTCCCGCTCGCTGATCCTCATTTCCTCTTATCCATAAGTCTTGGCAACATATTATACAGAATTCTCTCCCGAGCTCATTTTGCCTGCCGTTACTTCATCGCACGCGTGTCTGTGCGTGTATGTGTGTGTGTGTACAACATTTCCAAGATGTGATCTTTCCCCTGTTTCGCTCCTTTCCGGGGTACCAACAGAATGGAATGATGTTGGAAAAAAAAAAAAAAAAATACCGTCTTCGCGAGAACTCGAGTAGCCTAATTCTTTGATGTGAAAATTCAACTACACCGTAATACAGGGAAACATACGCTGGAATAATCCACAGATTTAGTCTTGGCTGTAACTCGATATCGCAACGTACCAACGGTGACTAAGTCCTTCTGTATTTCAACCCTACAGTTTTTTGTTTGATTACAGTCATACATACTGAACATTTGCTGCGGTATACCAGCGAAAGGGTATAACCAGAAAGTTTCAGAGACAACCGCCCCGCTGCAGGGCCTGATTCAACCCCGGTCTCGGCCTAGCGTGAAATGAAAGTCCCATGCCTGCAGAGCTTCCCCGAAGGGACGACTATTTGCACTCGGTAGTTCCACAGGCCGGACGCGTTTCGGTTCGGGCTTAGACGATCTCAACCGGAAACTTGAACCGAGCTTTCGAGCTGACAATTTTCGAAATCATCCCTCAAGCAGCGCGATACCGAGTCGAAAAACGGTAACAGCAATGAGTTTCATCGAGGAAAGACGTTGGTCTCGTGACCGTTTCCGGAGAAGCGATTCGCTGCGTTGTCGCGGCTTGCGGAATGAGGGCCGCTGGTTGTAAATCATAGAGAACCACGACGCCGGGACGAGGATGCGAGGGTAGGCCAGGTGACAAGGTGGGCTGACGGACGGGATGGCCTGTTGGGAAATAAGGAGGCGAGTTAAGCTCCCCCTTTAACCCCGGCTTGCTTTGCCTTCGGCAAATATCTCCGCGGGCATCCACACATTCATTCATCCCGTACGACGCACATGCCGCAAACGTGCACGAGCACTTCCTCCCGCAGTAGTTAGATAATTTTCCAAATACATCGAGGGTACGTTTTCCTGTGATGTGGGTGAACGTGTTTACGAAAACACGGGTGGGGGACCCAGCAGCCTGTGCGACGCGCTCCGATTACGAGCTTTCATCGGAAGCTCGTCAACGCGAAGCAGAAGATCAGAGAAAAGCGATGCGCAACAGCGCGTTTGACACAACCGCGCGACACGAGCGAACCCTCGACGGATATTCCCATAGTAATCGAGAGAAAATTGTTTCACCCTGTATAACAATTACTCTTCCGGTAACAATCGGTTGTTTGAACGATTTGCATGGCAAAGGACGCTCGTCGATAGTCGAGGGTACGCTCTGTGCGCGGCTGATTGGAACCGGGAAACGTACTTCGCAGTCGCCCTTTTCCGCCGCGGATCTATTCCCGTAGGTGTTTCGGCCCGTAAGCGTGCGCGTGTGCGCGTCGTTACCTACGTCCCGTGAACGCGAACCTACACCCACACCACCGGGACGCATTCATACCTCGTCCCATATGCGCCACACGGCATATCGCATGCATACGCGATGCAGTGAAAACGCGTTTCCAGCCATACGAACCGCATGCATTCACCAAGATTGCCTTTCGCTTGTTCGCTTACTTCTGCACCCAACGGCGACGTTTTCTTTACCTCCACTGTAATCGGGGTTACGTCCCGTCCTACAACCCTTTACCCAGCAGCTACTTCACTCGTCGCTTCTACTCGCCGCAAGTTTTACTTCGTATTTCCGTTGTCTTTGAGCGGAATTCCACTTCCGATGTATGGATCCGTTCCGTTGGATGGATTCGGTGACACGGTTTGATCAAAAATTGAAACCACCCTGAGTGGGGTGCTGCGTTATATCGTCTTCGACGACATTCCTGTTATTTTGTACAAGTCGCAAAGCACATTAATTAATCTTGAATGGGGTAAGTGGAAGGATAATATCCTGCCCTGATATCGAGTGACCCGGCAATCGTTTCCGGACAACCTACGGCGCGGTAAGTATATGGAATTTATTTAACCAAGTTTCAAGGTGTCGCGTGACGGTTGGGTTCCGTACATAAACACCCTGTAATAAAACTCAAACAAAACTAAATACAACTGCCCACTTGAAATCGTCATACAATGACGCAATTTCACTATACTACCCGGAGAATGATAAAAGAACTTGATACATCACGTCGCGTGACGAGGGCTCAAGACTCGGGGCTTTATTATAATATCCTACACTCCAACTTGTATCGACCGAGTTTCTCCGCCTTACATGCAAGTGCACATAATCCATCCTCGAGGAATTAGGAGGAAGAAAATTTTAATCCCTCATGACTCCATCGATAATTCACTTGCGTAAATTCATTTCTCTCGTGAGATTATTGAAAGCGTTGGAACTTTGGAGACGGGCGAAACGAGGTTCCCGAAAACGATGTATCTTCCGATTCCACGGCATCCGTGGGCACGCTCGCGCACTTAACGGCAGACGACACGTCTCGTCGAAACGGCCGGCAGGCAGTCCGCTAACAACCGTATGAGAAAATTCGGGAGATTGTTCGTAGGACGCAGCACGTGTGGCTCGGAACGAGTGTCGAGTTAGGAGAGATCTGGCCAGTTATGAGTGAAATAAATCTCGAAGGTTTGCCAGCCAAGGATGCACCCTGTTCGCCACTGAGCTGGCCACCGCTTTCCTTTTTTTTTCCGGGTTTCACTCGACCCTCGGTATTTTCTTTGGCAATATTTTTTTATTCCTTTTCTCGAAGGCCACGGCAAGGCTGGTTCGAGGCACGCGAGGTCCTTAAAGCCGTTACAAAGCGGGTGTAACGCGACGACACGCGTGGCCAAACCCGACACGTTTCGCGTTACTTTTTGTCGCTTTTTGTCAGCAGCTCGTAACACCCCGCGTCGCGGCGTCGACGAAAGCTCGTGCCCTGCAATACTCACACCACCACCGTTAAAGGCGACGGAATGTCAGCCTCGCCTTCACGCCCCGCGGCCGTATGTGAGATCCCAGATCCCAGATCCCCGGAGGACCCGCACGATCCGGGGGTGCGTGTTTCACGCGACATGGCCGTTCCGCCCCTTCGACGTCCAGCGGAACAGCGCGGCGCAGTCCACGCGCTGGCGAAAAAAATAAAACAAACAAAAGGATGAAAATGGAGAAAGAAAAAGCGTCGCCGAGTCATTACTATTAATAACCGGACAGAGAAAACAGAGCCGCGACCGGTTGAGGGGGCGGGTGTGAGGGTGGGGGGCGGGGGCGTGACGTTCGCGAATATACACACCCTGTAGTGTGTACATCGTACTCACACGCAGCCAACCGGCGAGTGTACGTTATTACTCGTAATAACGTGATTCATTCCATTCTTCTGCTTCTTCCCCCCCTTCCACCCTCGTCGGGTTAACTCCCCAGGGGCAACCTCGCCCAGCTCGCCATCCCGACTCCCCGTTTGACCCGCGGGCCCCTCGCTAATCACGCTGCCGGTGTACGTAGTGTCTGTTTGAAATCCAAACAACCCCGTGGATGTGCGCTAGAAAGGTCGGTGTGTGTGTGTGTATGCCGGGGGGTGGAACGCCTAGCCAAAACCACCACCGCGTTCCAGGGTTTATTATACGTTAGTATTCATGTACCGAAGCTGTGTGCTTTATACCGAATAGGTGCCCAGCGTTACCCGGTCACGTTATCAGGCGGTTATCACGTCGCCGTCGCACGCGGCGGACCCCCAGAGTCGGGGGTCGTGGGTCGGGGGGCGGGTTTAATTTCCTCGAAACCCGAGCGAAGTTGATCTTGACTCTCCTTTGACAACCCGAAACCAAGGAGCGCGCGGACCGCGAAGGTTCCTGGCCCGTGTTCCCGAAATTGCGACGCCGGCGTCCCTTGTAAGCGCGACATTTTGGGGGTGATAATGGAGGGGAGCGGGACAACCAACCGCGCTTCACGTGCGTTGTACGCGTTGTGCCGTGATAAATAGTTCGGCTCGGGTCAAGAGTCCTACCCCACGTGCAAAAACTCCGCAGCCCCGATATAAACCCTTGAAAATTTTCTACCCCTGAATTCCAAAAACTGAACAACGACGGGGATACCAGACTCGATGCGGTTGCGTTCGTTCGCCGTATCGTTTATCTCGGCACGAAACCCTGACTCACGACACATCCCTGCTAGAAGGGGGCCGATTGTCGATGCGGTGGGATGATAATTACCGCCAAGCGCGTTTATCGCTGTAGCGGAAAACCGCGCCGGTCGATGATGAAACGTTTTCAGTGAAAAAAAAAAAAAAAAAGAATGTTACATAGGAATAGAATCAAAAGGGTAGTAAAAAAAATTATTACAATTATCTTATCCGTAGGCTCGCACGACCGAAGTATAAACTGTGTTTACCTTTACACGTACGAATTTCTTTTTTCCTGTTTTTTTTTTTTCCAATCCTCCTTCCCTACCTCTTTTCCCGATTACAAGCGATCCGCGGCGGCAGATTACTCCACTTTTTTCAACCTGTTGTAAATCCTTCGGCGGTACCGGAAGTCGTACCTGGCGCCTGCCGGGAATAAACGCGGTGTCGCGGATGAAGAATGATTTTATTTCAGTTCTTTCTTGGGGTGACGGAACGGAGGTGTCCAGGGTATACGTGTATATATATACGTGACAATTATCGATGTAGCCTGGCATATAAACTAGACTAACGCCTGTACGTGAGCAGTGAAATATCCGTGTAGTTTCAGATTTCACACTGGTGAAAAAAAGAACTCGAACAATTTTAAACTAAAGTAAAAAAAAATAAAACAAAAACGCGAAAAACCAAAAAAAAAAATAAAGAAATTGAGAAATAAAAATGCAACAACTCGTGCCACAGCTGCGGTTATCTTCGGTCAGATCACGATCCTATCGCCCTGGTCACGCTTTCCCGCTGCTCCTACCGCAGCCACGTAGGTACCGTATAGCAGTCGTCGATCCTGATAAACCGCGGGACGCGATTCCCGCTCAAATTATTCAAATACAAATTAACGCGAGGTTTGGTCGTGCCGTTCGATACACCGCACGCAAGATATTTCCACAAGACTGCATACACATACGGCGGTCACCGGGAATAATGATACAAATCCAGAAGGAAGAAGGAAATGCAAAGTGAGTACAGCGGCTGAAATAATCGTGTACAGGTACGTACGCGTCTCCCTCGGGTCGCCGTCAGTAAAGACAAAACTCTCCCTCGGTCGAGAGTCTGCGTCTCACTTTTTTACCGACAGATTCATCTCTCGCGGACCGTCGAATGTCCGAAGCAAGAAGTGGCGCCATCTCCCTAAGGGTGGCTGAACTAGAAGAGCGAAAGAGGAGTGGCCACGTAGTGGGGATGCTGGGTTTCGGGGGAGGGAGAAATCCGGAGATGTAGTGGGGCGCAAGCTCGGCGGGGCGAGCAAACGAGTGGGGGTCGCGTGCAGAGTCGGCTTCGCACCGTAACAATGGCGAGCCCGTGCCGGTTTCATCCCTTAAATTTTGCATCGAGTAAAAAAATGAAAAATAGGGGTGGGAAAAATTCGAAACCGAAGGAGAGCGGTCAGAAGCAGCGAAGCAAAGGATCGCTGCTTCTTCCGGTCATCGGGACGTATTTCAAACCACAAAATTATCCTGTTGCAAATTTTTCCTCGAGATCGAAACGGGCTGTTGCGACGACCATGGGACGACTAGGCAGAGTGGGGGTCCCGGAGGAGCCGAGTGGGGATCGAGGAGCTTGAGGGGTTCGAGGAGCGGCGCTGGAGGGGTTGAATCGATACAGCGACGATACACGCCACGATACACGAAACGATGTATCGAAAGTCGGGCGAAACGCGCGCGCACCGCGTTTCGCGAAGCTTGGAGTCGACCTGCGATAACCCGGCGCATCGAGGGCTCGGTCAGTTCGTGCGTCGATCTCGGTAAACTGCGCCAATAATTCGAGAGACCGTGGAAGGAAGAAACTGGGGCTGTACGCAAACGATCGTCGAACCGGCGAGGACAACAGCGGGATGCAAAGGCGATTGATCAACCTCCGGGTCCGAACAGCGGCCTGCGGACCGAGAAACGAGGGTCGAATTACATACGACGGCAAGCCTTTTTCGACACGACGCCGGACGTCGCGCAAATCACGCCGCACGGACCGACGCCACGCACATCAATCCACGGGGGTTGCGGGCGACGGATTAACGCAACACCCTCACCACTCGAACAAAGCATTGCACAATGGCCGCGCGCGACGAGGGTGAAAGGGGAAAGGGGGGTGCATTTGACGCACCGCTGTCCACCTACACGCACCCTGCACACCAATTCCGATATTCGACCAGTTCGATTGAATGCACCCTGCCGCAATCCGCGCGCACTTATAAACTCCCGCGATGCGACACGGCGCTACGTTTACACGGCAGAGCCGATGATCGATGCCCCTTGAGGTACGTACAATCGGCCCTGCAGGGCTGAGAATCGATGGGGAAAGTGCGAGTCCGGACATGGACACGGATAGGTTGTCTTCCGATTATTTTTATGACCGTTTATGCGATGGCCGTGATGATTTTTTTTCTGTTTTTGTTTTTTTTGTTTATCGTCGGATAAATCGGAGGGACTTGTATTCTCCGTTCAGCGAATGAGAACATAAATTTTTGCGAATCAGTCACATACTTTTCATCAGAGCTGAATTGGGGAGGTTTGTCATGCCATGTTCGGAGATCCCTAATTGTGACTGATTTCGCTCACGGAGTACGCGTATTTTTTTCGACCCTTCCAATTCACAATGAAAGATTACTCGACGATACAGCAGGGTGATGGATTTATCGAGAGCATGGGGGAGAAGTGGAAAATGGCAATGTTGTTTCGTTCGAATTGTAACCGATAGCTTCTGGACTCCATGAAAATTCTGTCGAATGAGAAATGAATTGATTATCCGAGCTTTTGGGGCGATTTTGAAAAATACGTTTTACACAAGTCGTACGACGTTGTACCGACTATACCTACTCGAAATTCGATTTCCATACAGTCCACGTCAAATATCTTGAAGCGATGCGTAAGGTGGAACACTCGTGGTTGGTAATAATACGCCGTCCAACGCGTTTAACTCATCCATCAAACGCGACCTTTCTCGTCCGGCCAAAGTTTCGACTCCACCGATAAGACTTCCCCCGATAATTCACCCGTGACATTCGGGTCTGTTTTGAAATACAATTCTCCCTTACAATCCACGCAAGCATCGCTTTAAGGAGCCGAAGTACCTGTATTCGAGGTGTTCGTAACCAGCTCCGTGACAGTTTCAAGCCGGGATCAAACGATTCGGCTGATTTTCGGAGGGCGATAAAGGGGTTCGTCGGATTCCATACGAAGCGATCGCGGGCATCTAGGTGCCGGTGATATCCTTAATTTTCACCGAGAGGGTGAAGGGTTGCAGCGTAGCCGGGTGACCACACCTCCAGGGAGGGAACCGGTGCGCGCGCAGAACTCGGCGGTCCACTTCCGAGGATGGCGAGCGGCAGGAGCGGACGAAAGCTGCGGAATCGGTCGTGTTCCTATCGGGACGAGCCCACCCACCGATTTCGGGCAGGATTCCAGGCTCGTCGGCGAATGTTCGCAGCGTCGTTAATTTGCACGTCTCCCGTTCGCCCGAACGGGAATTGCATGGTCCCACTTCCCGAACAAATGCCGGGCGAGAAAGGGGGGACGGGAATGGCCTGCGGTAGGTGTAGTTGGCCTGATTTATTTCACCGTCACAACGATCGGCGCGTCGGGCCCGCCTCGCGTACGTGCCCTGCGCCCCAAATTGCCGACTTATAAACTCTCCGGGCCGCCGGTGGTGAGAAAGTGCGAAAGTGAGAAAGTGAGGAGGCCACGGGATCCGGCTGTGGCTTAGGATAATCCGAAATATTTATGGACCGCGATGCGGGGAGCGGGGGTGAACATCTCGGCCACTACGCCGCCACCCTCGACTCGCACACCCTGCGTCGTTTCACGCGGGTGTCGATTCGATATGACGAGGATGCTCAGGCCCGCACTGTCAAATCGCGAGAAAGTCAACAGGGCTGGTGGGGGGGGATGGCAGCCCCTGTCGACACCCTCTGGAATCAGGGCTCATCCCTCGTTTAAATTCATTAACTTCACCCGTCTACGCCAAAGTTTCATTTTTATGCAAATCCACTCCCGCGGTATAATATACCCACGACCACCGACCAAAGTCAAGTTAAAGTTGATGTGGGTTTTACTTTGAAAGTGAACAGACGCGAACAGCCAACGAACGTGCTGAACCCACGGAGCTCGTGCTCCCGCGTATCGGAGCTTTTTTCTTTTTCTTTTTCTTTTTTTTTTTTTATTGTCTTGGAGAGGGATTTTCAGAACTTGAGGGAACTTTGAACGATCAGTCGATATCTGTTTCTGGTCATTTCGCTGGCTTTCGTGAGCAAAAATTTGAGGACCGAGCTTTAAGCTTTCGGGATTTCAAGCTTTTCGACGAATCATCGCAACATTAGGTACTTGAAACTCTCGGAAGCTGTAACATACTGTGGGATTCAAGACCTGGCTGTCTGTCTTATCGTTGAAATCGTCGATATTTTGGAGGCTTATTATTTAAATATGTAAGACGTCGGTACGTAAGAAATTAATTTCTCGCCACCATATGTAAATTTTCCAATTTTTCGCCGTAACTAGATATGAATAATACTCGAACTTTCGTCCGCGTTTCCCGTTTCCCTTCGCCTACAGAACACCTATTGCAAATTATTGGAATAGCGACGAGTGCATTTCCGCCGCCACCGCCTCAGCCCATTTTCCATGTCTGCGGATCCAGGTTCTGGAGAATATATTAGAAATTCGAGTACGGAACGGTGGGCTATACACCTTATACCCATCGATATTCGTTTTCACGGAGACCTTGTGTTCCCGATTCGTTCGTACGCTACGACCGGCTGGGCTGCGTTTGCGTTTCATTTGCCTCCCCGTCTTTCCACACGGCGAGACCCGGCGCGCATGCAGGTTTGAATAAATTTAAATGCGCGCAGACGAGGATGGGGCGAACTCACCTTCAGCCTTTCGCGACTTAACCGGCACTTCCGGGTATTCGGTGAAAAGCGGCAAAACGTGCCGCGCTGCGGAGGAAGAAACGACCGCGTAAGATAATAGCCGCTCTCCGTGTTTCCATCGTCATTTATTTACCGGCATGGCCGTGATAGCCGTACGAGGATCGAGAAGCGGTCGTCCTGCACCTGGTATCGAACCCTTTGAGCGTAACCGGATCCCGCGGAGGCTTATCGTACTCTTGCAACATTAGGCTTCCCCGTTATTTATCGAGCTTTTAAGCTTTCAATTTTTTCGCCGCTCTTATTTATGGTCCGCCTTTTCCTCGGCGAGGGCAAACAGCGCGGAGCAAGGAGCGCGAGTAGCCGGCTAGAAGGCCCCGCTCCTCGGTGCTCCTTATTTATTTTCCGAGGGAAATTTTAAGCTCGGTTTTCCACGAACGTTGGCCAGACTGCGCCGAGACGGTCGGGTTAAAAGGTGCAAAAAGGATGACCCGGTCTGCCGAGGCAAAGAAAAATATACATACACGGTTTTACACAGGCGCGGCCGGGATAAACAACGAACGCGAGAAAAAGGACAACCTGATTCTAAAACACCGACTGGCGTGATAAATGCTTCGTCAAGATCAACCTGCACGAGGGCTTAAACCGACGCGATTAATTATCTTTTTATCAGGCCTCGCCGGGGCTTGAATTTGACAAGCCAACCCCCCCAAAAACTATACCGAGGACCCTTGTGTCTCGCCGAGGAATTTCATACCGTCACATCCATAAGACTGTACACTCCTCTCTCTCTCTCTCTCGCTCTCTCTGTCTCTCTCTCTGCAATCTCATTCTTGCAGATCGTCAACGCGCCCCTTGTTCAAAGGGGTGAAGGGCATTCAACCCCGCTAGTTGGAGTGGAAATAAGAAAAAGTTTTTCCCCGCATTTTTTTTTTGCGCCTTGAAAAAACTGACGGAACAGCTACGAAGCAATGGAATAATAATTTAATCGCGAAGCGTCTAATTGTTTGTCGAACGCTTTCCAAGACTGTGCTAAAAATTTCAACAGTGCAAGCACGAACGTTTTTTTTTTTTTTACTTCAAACTGCGTAACGATCCCCTTCGCTGCAGACTCACTGCCTCCATGTAGCAAGTATAAATTTTATCATGAGAAAATTGCGGGAGCCGAGCGATCTAAAAATATGTCCCGGGGTGCATAATAATAAGTGATGACACGGCCAATGAGCGTGAAGAAGTTGGCCATGCGAGAAAAATCGGGCTCTCGGGATAAGGTGTATAAAAATGATAAATAAATAAACGCTCTACCCTGCAGCTGCAGGGATACTGGTTGCATATGCTAAACAGCAGGCCATCGCTTTTTTCCATCATTATTATCGTTGTTGTTGTCATTATTTACCCCCTTTTTTCACCTCGCACACCCCGCGAATCGCGCCCTCTCGATGCCCGTAACATTATACATAATAAAGCCTCAAGAAAAAAAGTAAACGCCGAGTGTATCGTGAGTTCTGAAACTTTGGGGGTGTGTAAAACCGATTCTATACGTTGTGTACACAACATACGCCCGCGACGTGTGTATACGTGTAAGCTTTCGGCTTGGGCTGCGTTAATTTAATGCGCAGATATAGAGGGAGACCCACCGGCGGGTGTTGTTGTGTGAGATGTGGAAGCATACCGTGTGTACCGTATATTTCTACAAGTTCGAAATACGCACCCACGCATCGAATGTGAGTATATGTACACATTGTACACGTATGAGTATACGTGCGAATCTCCCTGTGTACGGGATATGCCACGAAGAACGTGCGCAAGAAAAACGATGGCGAATTCAACGAGCCGATATTTTCATAGGGATACTCGATACTCGAACTCGGTGTGTATGCGTGTGTGTTTTTTTCTTCGTTTTTCCGAAAAATATCCCGTGAAGAAGAAACGAGGATAGAGCGGGATGATATGTTTTGGGAGAAAGGTGGGCGCCAAGTTTGCCGAGAGAGTTTGAATTTTAAGGGGGAGATGCGGTGGGTGTATTAGGCATCGGAAGGTGGGTATATAAGACGGGTGCGCGTTGCGTTGAATTTATAGGGGTAGTTTCTTAACTTTTATAAGCGTTTCTCCGAACAACTTATCACCCCTGATCTCTTCCTGCCTCCCCGATTCATACGCGGATCCTTTCGACGGCCGCGGCCCCACGATCTCACCTTTCATTCCCAGACGAACGATGTCTCGACTTGCATTCGCGTATCCCGGCGAAATGACCTGCTTCAATTCACATGCGAGAAGTGAGGTGGCGCGATTTTTCTCTTCGCTTTATTTATCTATCCGTCGCGAATCCTCGATTCCGGGGGCGCCGCAGGATATTGAGGAATACGCTGGGCGAGTGTTGATTCAACTACTGGATGTGCATCGCGGCCGGCGAAAAGGGGAAAATGTGAAAATATTTGGTCTGGAAGAGAGAAATCGAGAGAGAAAGGGGTGATGTATACACCGCGTTGAGCATACCGGCTGAATTCAAGCTGTGAAAATGCTTTTAAAGTACCTCTTCTTGCCCCGTCTCGCTCCTTCTTCTTCTTCTCTCGCGCTCGTTCATCTTGTTTTCGTCAAAGGTGTGCAATATGTTGTAATATAGCAGGAGTGAAAAGAATGATATTAACACGAAAATGATGAAAATATCAAGAGGTAAATAGAAAACAAGGACGGGACGCCCGAAAAAGCCGTATCATTTTAAACGGGCGTGTACCAGACTCGTACGAAAAGGTATCCCTCCAAAAAAAAAAGAGGATCGAAGTGTGAAAAAAAAAATCAAACTTTCCAATTCTGTTTCGCATTTCTCGCTCAACCGTTCTACACATCGTCTGATTTTCCCCGAATTCGTTTGGTTCTGGGCCATTTGATCAGTCAGAGGGAACGAGGGGCGGGAGGGAAGGAGGGGTTGAAAAGGGAAAAATTGAAGGAGAGACGCAGGCGGCTACGGGGGGGAGGGCGGGGAGGGGGGAGGGGGAAGGGGGTGGAGGAATGTAACTCCGAGATAAGGAGAACGGCGGGGAAAAACATCTCTCATAAATATAAAAAATATAAAAGCTACCCTTTTGATGGAGTATCCCTTCCCCCCTCCCCCCTCCCTTCCACCCGCCGCCCTCGCGTCGCGCCCGCTCCCTTCACCCTTAATATCAGAGCAAAACGCGACCACGTCGCCCGGCTCTCGGGGTTAGACCATTGCCCGTTCGTAGCCGACAGACCCTCGTACGGGCGTGTTTAACGACCCTTAGTTTACGGAGCTTCGTATTTTGTTTAAAATTCACCCCGCAAAACGACCGTCGATCCGGCGCTCGACGCTGCGGCTATAGGTATAGGTACCACGGCGAACAGACCGCACTGTGAAAATTATCAAGAGATGGTGGAAACGAGGAGAATCGCCCGGCCGGTCCTCAGCAATGGCTGCACTCCTCGCCGACTCCTTCTCAAGTTATCCTTCAGCAGCGAGCCGAGTGCCACTTGATACTCCGAGAGCCACCGCGCCCGCCGCTGTTTCGTATAAGCTACCGAAAGACGAAGTACCGATGCCCTGCAGTTCTGAGGAATGGAGTTTACGTTCAATAGATACGACACACGGCGCTTTTAGTCCACAATTGTACGGGGCACGGTTTAATCGGCCCACCGACCAATAAGACACGTAAATAAACGAACCGGGAGATTTTGGCTCGTGAGAAATGTGGGACGCAAACTCAAAAGTACTAGAAGATGTGAGAAGATGTTCAAAAATGGCACATCATGCGTAGAACGACGAAATTGTGCCAGAAAATTAAAAAATTCATTTCCGGAGTTCGATAAAATCAGTTAACACTGAGTGAAATGTATTAAAGTCACCGGAAAGAATCAAACGCGAAGAATTACTTTCTACTTATACAAATATGTAAAAAAAAAATTTACAAATAGTCACTGCAAGTATGCTGTACTAATTTTTCCAGTGATACACTCATCGCTGAAGATCAGTGATAATTTACCGATATCGGTAAAGTTTCGCCCTGTTAATATTTAGGTAGACAGTATCTTCAACGTAAAAGTTCATTTGCTATTCCGACCCTCCGAAAGCCATTGTAAAAATCATTCAGAGAGAAAGAGAGAGAAAGAGAGAGAGAGTGAGGAATGGGAAGCCCGCGGTCGCATATGGTATCGCATTTCTCCCCGGCTCTGTGTGTTTGAGGTATAACGTATTGTGCGATACGACGGAGAGCGTGGGGTGCATAACTTAGACGCGGGCGCGCCTTAAACCCATGAATTTCTATAAATTCAGCGGGGCCACGGTGTTCGTAACGGCGCGGCGTGAGGCGGCAGTGTCGCCGTTGAAGGTAACGGGGGCGAGTTCTTTTCGCTCGGTATCCGCGCAGCGACGATTCTCTGCCCCTTTCGCAAAGGCGCCCCGCAGGAGCCGGTAGCAGGTGGAAAAACGACGGCGTTCCCTCCTTTTCCGCGAGGAGGTGGCTTCTGCATTTTCGAACCGAGCAGAGACCGGCCCCGTGGTGGGTACAATACGGAAAGTACGGAGGAGCAATAAACCAGTTTTATTTCCGCGGGGTGGGTTTGAAATTCTAGATGGTTCGGAAGCACCGCGAGACCGATGGGGAGGAAGGGCGCGAGCAGCTCTCTCGGCCTAGTTGTGGATTCAGCGGGGGGCCTCATACATATGGGACCAATTTACAAAAATTATATTCAGAATAAGCGAGGGCCGTGACGGGGGTGGCAGGGGGTGAGGGGCGACCCTCGAAACGTCCTAAGCGGCGTCATTGTCGAAGGATTTTCAAGATTTCGGATGTCTCCTCAAGGGCTAGCCGCGGCTTCCGGTCCGGATAGAGGTTTTCATCCACCGCCGGATCGAGAATTAATTCTTTGCAAGCACCACGGAGCGATTAATTTACGGGAAGGATGAGCGGTTCCCGCACCGGGATTCCTGCAGGATCCGAGACGCTGTCAAGAGCACTGATTGAAATATGGGGTGGAAAAGCCCTGGGCGGCGGCGACGGCGGCGGCGGCGGCGGTGGAATCGAGACGAGACGAGGCGAGTCGCGCACAATTTCAAGCTCCGAACCCGAGAGCACCCTTTAGGCGAACCTTAAATTATCTTAAATTATTCATTACCAAAATTGTAGCTCGCCGTCCCGCCCCATCCACCCCTCCACTCTGTAATCAGACGAACGATGCTATAACAACTGATCTGAAATTTATGCATCACGGCCGCTCGACTATTCGCGCCGCATGCATTATCCCCTCTCTCGAGGGAGGCTACCCTCCCCCCTGCCCTCCGCATTTCCGCTACTCAGACGTATCAAGGTGCACTTGCCCATATGCGGTCTACGGAAAGGATTGTTGCGTGCAGGCACTCGGGAAAACCAAACCGGGCCAGACTTCTTATTCAGACGTATAACACATGCTGAGAGTCTGCTGGGGATATGTGTGAGTGTGTGTGTGTGTGTGCGTATGTCTGCCGCGGGGGTGGGTCCGGATAATATAAACGTTCTCGCGCCCCGCGCCCCTTTCTATCCGGGTATACCGTGCATTTGTCGCACGACGATTTACCTCGCGATCAACCCGAACGTGCCGGATATACAGGGCCGGTGATGCCACGTACTGGGTGGTCGGGAAATACGGTTTTTAGCGAACGTGGAGAGGAAAAGGCTCTGCACGTTTTGTTGAACGACCAGAAACTGGTATCTCTTCAGTGACACTTGTGCAACGCTTTTTAATCGTTGAAACTGATCATTCCTTACCATCGAAACTCGATATTTTTGGATTTTTCGAAACGCATACATTTTTTCTGATTTTTATAGGTCACATTGGACGCTATATGAAATTTTTAACCTAGTGATAATTCAGCACTTTTGATTTTCGAGATTTATATCTTCGGTAGAAATTCAATGTCACCTAGGTTGACGAAATTGTCAAATTCGAATTTAGCACTTTTGGAGAATATCTTCAAAATGTAAGTATAACAATTTATCCGGTTATTCTCCAAGAGTCTGCAGCAAAAAACGATGAATCAGGTTTTTCACACTTGCATGCATCGCGTGAGTCTCACAACGCATAATTAATCGTTATTCTTGCTTCGTACTTTCATAGGCGGTCCAACAGTGAATTGACACTGACAACGCGAAGTAGATAATCGAAAGTTATTTTCCCTCAAAGCAATCAATTTTCGTCGGTGTTCTCTCGGTATTTTCTTATGCAATATACATCAGCCTGATATACGGCGCGATGCGCGATACTACGGGCTTCGTGAATAAAGAAGTAGGGTATAAGAGGGGTGCGGTAAAAAGAAAGGTGTGAATAGCACTCGGCGCCATAGAGAATTGATTCCGTCATATCAAACGAGGGCTACGTCTAGGTAAAGTTTGACTTACGAAAGTTTGTTCTACTCACATTTCGGTGTTTATCAAACAGAGTAGGTATACTCTGTGTTGCTCTGCTTGTCTAAACGAACACTGAGAGAAATCCTAATTCACTCACGAATCGTAACTGTAGTCGACACTTTTTTAAATAAAATACGATTTCGAGTCGGAACCAAACCGAACAATTCCGTACTGACCGATATTCCATTGATCACTAGCCACTGCACGGTCGAAGCTCCAATTTTCGTGATTCGCTTCACTCGGCGCGTACCTAAACACAACAGTCTCCTCTTACTTCGTAAACACCAACGCCCAATGTTTACATTACACCTCTCAGAGGGTAAGAATCACATTTGATAGTCAGTATCGCTACGGAATTCGTCGCGTAACGTTCGTTTTGTTGTTTCGTGAGTGAGTCGTTGAGTGAACAGTGTACGACAAGTGATTGTTTTCTTATATTCGTCACGTGCAGACCCAACGTTCATTAAACTCGAGATTCATCGATCTTCGGTCACATTCACCCCCAGCGGTGCCACAGTTAAAAAGTAAGTGCTTGTTGACAAGAGAAAGAATACAAAAAACAATTAACAAATTAACCACTCACTCAAATCGTTCCCAATGTCGCGGGGAATTCATTAACGCCAGGAGTCTGCGTAACGCGTAATTCGAAGCTCCCGTTTCATTCGAAAGAGGAATTATGCATGTACTCGGGCAATAACGCGGCATGTCCCACACGCATGCCACGCTGGCTTGTGATTAAAGCGTTTGCGCCGGTAGTCACGTGGGGGCTGTTCGTTTTGAAAATTGCGTTAATTTGCCAGGCAACTGAACGAACGAACGAACGAACGAAGTCGGGGTGAATTGCTGGCCGGTATGTACCTAGCCTGGATTCGTGACTGACGCGGTAATCACTGTACCTACAATCACTGTGTTGAATCGCTGTGAAATCATCCGCCGCATTCGAGCTTCGCAAATAAAATACCTGCCCGCCGGGGTGTCGCGGGGGGCGCATTCGGCATTACACGGGTGTGCATCATACACGTGCACGCGAAGCTGCACTTTACACTTACACGAATGTTCAGAGTGGTCGAAATTACCCATATTTGTCTAAACGCTGTGCGTACAATCGGCTTCTGAAGCGCAACCCGCATTCCGCTGTATACGAGCTCCCGCATGCTTCAAACCCCGCAGCGGTCAGAGTCAGGTGAGCAAAAATCAACATCGTCAAACATTTTTGTTTATACCAGTGGTCGAATTTTACCGTATTTTACCGCGTGTGACCGGGATACCGCATTTGCAGATTCATATTTGAGTTTGATATACTTTGAACGAGTTGTTTTTTTTTTTTTTTTTTTTAGTTTGCAAATATTACATAAATAAATAGACACGGAGTATTTGTATTTGCCGTTACTTGTGCCGGAGATTTTTTTTCCCGTAAGTGGGAATGGAAATTGTGAAGGAAAAATTGAAGGTTCCACTAACCTCGGGTCGAATGACGCGGCATTTACCCCGCGAACCACGAGGCTGTAGGGGGTTGCACACATCAAACGACGACGTACGGAAATAATTAGGGAAAGATAACGACCTTTCGCACGGCTTGATACGAATGATAGAGTTTAATGAAAATCTTTTAATTAAAATTTTCGAGTGAAAGAAGCGCAGCCGCGAGAAGAGGAGCCGGGTTACGGTGTGGGTGTATATAAGGGGCAAGGTGGAGTAGGAAGAAAGCGTGGCTCCTCGTTCAGAGTCGGTGGGAAATGTCAAGTGTCATCGCGATAATTAATCATTTATTAATTGGCAAGAAAGACGCGTATCATCCCCTCAAATTGCTCAATTTTCCCTCTAAGCCACTCGTGTTAACTACCCGGTAAGGTATAATTAATTCTAATTAATCAATGCCCGCCTTCGTGTCATCTAGTACCTAGTTAGAGACACTTCTCGCCCGCGCCGTCACATAACCCACAAACCGACAAGTTTTAACAAATCACCTTTCACCACCGCTACTCCCCACCTCCAGGTACACACCTACTCACCTGCCATACTCCGTGCGATTCGTTTCCAACATTTCGCGACTTGTCTCGAACTTGGTTGAAATTTATGACGCCATTTGATTCTTTGATCGAAAAAGCCACGTTCAGCCAACTTCTTTCACCCTCGATTTTGAAGTTACAACTTCGATCCAACAACGTGGACCAGCCTTTAGCCCTGCGTGATGTGATTACTAGAATCTGGATAAATTTGTATTCCAAAAAGCTGCTTTGCGGTGAATTTCCTCCCTTCAGGAGACGCTTCGGTTGATCGCTAACGACCCAACTAGCCGCACTCGTTTCAAATAATTAGCAAAAACGTGACAACCCAGAACCTGAAATCATTCAATTCTCCGAACTGTACTACACATTGGACTTATCGCATGTATAAAACTTGAAGTTTAATCCTTTTGAATAAACTCTAACTTATTTTAAATAAATACTTCGAATAAGTATACTTGTAACCCTGAGAATTTTGAGACAGAAATTCTTAAAACCTCAGCAGCCACGAACTTTAGTCCGCAACAAAAATAGTCTTTGATTTCGAACACGTATTTATCCGGGCCTTGGCGACGGGGTGCAAAAATTGCCGAATCCGTACGGATGCAGGTGCGACGAGGTACAGGAAGAGACTCGGGCGAGACAACAAATGCGGAGGCGCACACAGCCGTGGCATCCTCGAGGATCGCACCGCCTTCCGGGCGGTTCCACGGAGCTGCGTGTTAATTAATTAGCACCCCAGCCTCCCTCGGGGTGCTCTTCTCATTTCTCTCGTCCCGTCTCTGCGCTCAGTCTCGAGAAAGTTTGCCGGGCTTGACGGGGTTCGTAGGAAAATATCTGGCTGCGGGAGCGGGCTCTCCCTTACAAAGTGACGAAGTCAACCGAGGGTCGAGCGTTTCTCCTATATCTGAACCGGGGTCGCCTCCCGCCGACCGTTCGATAAATTCTGAGCTTTACCCGACTCGGTTAAAAGCACGGCCCGGCGTCTCGCGAGTGTCCATCGCTGATACGCCGAAGAGAGATTCTCGGACGAGGACCGGGACCGGGACCGGGAGGGAGTCGCCCCAGGAGGGTGACGACCAAATAACCCGTGATTGATTCGGCAAAAAATTCCCGCCCCTTAAGGTACAAATTGAAAAATAAACTACACATGTCGCGGTCTTTCTCGTCGTCGTCCTTGCAGTCCTGCCTGTGCCCGGCCCGGCATTCCTCGCGCGTCACGGAGCCATAAAATAATAAATTTTTACTCCACCATTTCCAAGCCGTTTCATTTCCTTTTCCCATTTGGCTTTTATTTATTTTTTACTCTCTTTCTTTCTTTTTCATCCTCCCCGCCTCTCTTCTTCACTCCGTTACTCTCGCGCTCGCGTTTCAAACGGCCTGCGAACGCTTGTCGAGTTTGTTACAGTACTTACGGTACTAACGACGTGATTATTTGCCTCGCTCTTTCTATACGGGTTTTGAGAATCGCACAATCGTCGTTCGGCCAAGCGCTACGCTTAACAAACTTCCCCCGGATCGCCGGATTCATTCCCTGTTACCAAAATTGCTTCTTTCTCGTCACGCCATGCCGTTAGCCGTGATCGATTTACAGCTATTATTTGCTCAATCCACTTCGCTACAGGGGCTCGAGGGTCTCAGGTGCATCGGCAGCCTTACGATTTTATTCGATACGCTCCCTGGCCGCCACGGGCTTGAACCGATAGCTCGGAGCGAGACAGGTGAATACCTTCGAAACAAAAGCTCCGCTTCACCTCGGCGTGTAAGCTCCTTACGTCGCGTCGTGCGTTCGTTTGAAAAACAGTTTCGCTTCGTGAAAATCTCTCTCTTAATTAGAATCGCGCAAGCTCGATCAAAAGACTTCCGTCCTCGCAAAGGCTCTACGTTACTCCGCTGCGTGCGAAGCTCATTTTTCATCGAGAAGAAGAGCCGATATTACGGGAGCCCGTTAAGCGTACACACACCTCCGCGTAACACACACGGGAACGGCGCGACGCGACGGGGGAAAAGCTCGCGTCAAGTTCGAGCGAGGCGCGGGTCGGGGGCTGCCGGGTGACGCGATAGCCATGAATATGGAGAGGCTTGTTACCATTGTAGTACAGCGGTGTAGTTCTGGCCTCGGTCTCGCCCGAAGCCCGCCAGACGTGCCCCCGTATCGCGCTCTACAGACGCCGCTCGCTGCGCAGCCATGTGTGAGGAGTATAATACACAGGAGCCACGAGGCCGAGGGTCCTCGACGCCTACGACCACTCCGGAGTCTTCGTTTTATTGTTTAACGCGGAAACGGGGTAAATTTTACAGGCCCCTCGTCCGACGCGCCGATGCAAAAATATACACGCCAAATGCGGAATGCAACTACTCTCCACCCTCCGGCCTCGTTACTTCGTTCGGATCATTTTACGGCTAGACGCGCGTTTCGCTCCTTTTTTCATATTTCGCCGCTGTGGTGCTTGACTGTGAGAGAAGGGGAATTATTTTTCGGGAAATATTATTCAAATATCCTGGATCTGAAATATCTGAACAATTATCCTGCACTTCCTGCCAGTTTGTTGTACGAGAATAACAATGGCAATGGTCGTAACTTGTGCTGCGGTGTGGAGCGTGGATAAAATATCGTCTGCCCAGATTTTTTTGACTCTGCGATGTAATTCGTTTCTATTTAGCCTGAAGAATTGTATTTTACTTCCATAAAGTGTGTAATAGTTTCAACGAATAGTAAATAATTTCGTCGGATTAAATGAAAGATTTATTGATTTTGATGAATTATTTTCTACAATCCCACCTATAATATAATTTCCTCGGCACCATTGTACGAATCAATTCCTCAAACTTACCAACATACTCTTTAGATCGGCGGAATGACGTATTACTTTTCAGAAGTAAAAAATTATTGCTCATATTGGGGATAAAATTTTTCACGTAACCAAGGAATCGCATTCACAGGTGGTTCGATAAATGTAATTTCTCTTAGTTTGCTTACAGTGAATGGTACGTAAAACGTATGTTTACAGCAAATAAGAGTAGCGCCAGCCGGAAAAAGAGCGGTGGGAACAATTTGCTGATTACGTTGAGGAGGTTTGTTCCAAAATTGGTCGCAAGCAGGCCAATAATTGGAAAAAATTACCGCGAGTCTCGTAGTCCGGTCGGCCATGCTCGCCCCTGGCTGTATATTCGCCAATGGTGGGCGGATTGAAGTACAGCGACAACGAGGCTGGAATCCTCTCTGCGTTGGCGGCAGTTCCCATGCCGTGGACTTTAAGTAAATGATGATCGCTGCCATGGAAATTTGGTGGGGTCATTTTTTCACCCCGACTCTCCCTCTCCCTTATTTTCACCCTCGAGGGGCTCGCCTCTCGGGAGTTCCGTGGAGTAACTGATTCTCAAAGTAAATTGGAACGCAGATTGGCGCCGCGCGAAGAGCTCGACCCACCCTTTCACCCCCTCGAAGACCAGCTCGAACCTCTCGCTGAAATGGCCCACGGTAAATCAGCTGCAGATCCCGGTGCAACGCTGCATCGCGAGGAGAGGAGGAATTCTTTCGTGCTCTATGCAGGCCCGGAATGCGTATCTATACATGGAGATGAGTATTTTCAAACCCTATCGAATTACCGAATGCAATTTCAAACGATCAAACACGATTGGGTATCCTTTGATATTGAAACTCTGTAAAACCAGCTCGGATTTCCAATTTTCTGCTCCTCGGATCACTGCGATATCGAGGAAGCACCAAAACCGCCGTGCCGCCCGTCAAACACTCGACGCCAACTCGTTCGGGTTCGTTCATCTTCGAACTCCGAGTCTCTTCCGCGCACGATTTTTCGCAGGTATTCAAGGTGACGGGGTGCGAACAGAGGCCGCAACAAACTCGCAAGCTGCACGCTGACCATCTTCGGAGAAAGTGGATGAAAACCCCTGAGCCTCTCGACCCCGCCGTACCATCACGCCCGTGACACTTGGGTTGGCAATGTTGGCGTTGGCGGGTAGCGGAAGGGAGAGGAGAGGAGAGGAGACGAGAGGCTTCGACCGGTGGACCGAAGTGTCAACACTTCGCAACAGCCCTTCCCAACCCGGTCCCGGTATCCCGTTGCTTCCAGCATCGTCGCAGCTCGGGGTCACACGGCGACCATTTGCTTGTGTGGAGGATCGTACGAGCACCTGGAGAAAGTTGAGTCGGCACCACGTGAGGAGAGTGCGAAGTGAATTGCGGCCGTTAAGCGAACAGCCAGGACCCTGAGAGGGTGAGCGAGAAGCCACCAGGCGCCACACCGCACCAATGGTCAGCCGAACAACATCGGCAAACGCATCATGGGGGGATTTGTTCGCGACTTATCTCGAATCAATTCGGTTGTGTGTCGTACGTGTGTATACCCCGGCACCCGATCCCTCTTATGACCCCTTTTCACGGCACGAATGCCTCGCTCGACTCGCTCGTCGACTGTGTCAATAACTGATAGCATTACTGCCACCCGTTTCGACCACTATCATATATTAGCCAGGCGCCAACGTCCCGCTGCCGCGGCACCGACGCCGACAAGAATCCTTCCCCCCCCCCCCCCCCCGCATGAATTGGGGATGAAATTCTGATAGGCAGCTGTTAAGGAAATCGACCCGGTGGATCCGGAAATTGAAAATCTCTCTCTGGCTGTTCGGTTGATCCGATCAGAAAACTGATTCCGGTCAGAACCACTGCTTTGCCCCGTAACACATACGCGCTCCCACGAACCCACTCGCTCTCGAATAATATTTATTCATTGAGCAGAACTCCGTTTCGAGCATGCCGGCCAACGTGACCGTCTTGTTCGGCGTATAAACCGCGCGTGTACGATTCCTACGGTATTACACTCTTCCTCGATGGACCGTGAAAATTTTCATACGTAAGTACATAGCTGACGGGATTGGTTCCCGGATTTTGTCTCGTCGGATTGAACAGCCTCGTGGAATAGCTGATGAAGAACGCGGTGAACCGCCAAGAAAATAAGCCAGTCGATTCTTTTTCATCGAATCGTTCAGTCTCGCCAAATATACAGAAATGAATCGTGTTCCATTGGCAGTAATTCAGGAAACGAAAATGAGTTGTCCAATTGTTCGAATGACAAAACCAGAAAGTAGAAAAATCCTCGACACTAAGGACAGTTGAATTTAATTCGTCGGATGAGAAACTTGGGTAAATTTGTTTGTCTTCGTTCACCGGGATCGTTTGAACTCTCGGATTTTCCCCACTGGAAACTATTAACGCCTTTCCCCGGCTGTCGAATCATTCAAGGGGAAACGATCGCGAGAGGATATTTTTGACAGACGTTCAGACACGAGGTTATTAGACGTTTGCCGCGGCGCGAGGAACGGAGGAAGAGTCGTGGGAGGGGGGGCATCGATCACTTTCGTTAATTGATTGCGGCGGGATCCTGGTGGGCGTCCTGACTGGCGTCGGGACACTCGAGGCGTCCCTGGGAGGACGTCGCGACGTAACTCGATCGCCGGTCCCCGGATCAACCTTTGTCACTTTGCTGGCGAGCATCGGAACTTTCTTTTCCGCGAGTGTCACGACTTTTCCCGCTATAACTCGATACAACTTCTCTGGCACTGGCTTTGCCTCGATCCCCGCATCGCGTTCGGCTCCACCGCTAACTCTCAACACTGGTTTCATGCCAGACCGGCCGTCTTCGTTAAGCCCGTCCAATTAGCTCCCGACCCGAATCAGCCCCGGGAACTTGGACGAATCTTCAACCGGATCGTCCCTCATATCACGCCGATCCGGGAGTCGGTCCAGCTACTTTGGCAGCGCGTCAAACTTGCGTTGAGAGAGTGGGAGCGAAAGAGAGTTCCTTTGGTCTGACGTGGATTAAAAATCCGCGAGGGGGAGGAGGAGACGGGAGTGGTTGGTCCGGAGAAGCACCGGCATTTATCTCGAAAGTACAGCGGAGGGAGAACGAGGGGCTTTAGGGGTGGCCGCGAAAACACTTCGCCTTTATATCGTTCTATTAAAATAAAACGTTTTTTACGAACGTCTCTTTCCATTTCTAACTACTTCACAGGCGTAGGTAGGCAAGATACCACCTTACATCCGCCTCCGTGATGCAGCGATAGATGGACGGAATTCTTATCGCTTCCAAACGTCGAAGGCAAAAAAGTTTCCCACCGCCTCTCGACTGACTTATAACACTCGGTCCGTTTAATTAATCCGTGCTCTATTGATCTTTTTCGTCCTCGCGAGGAAAGGAGACTTTTAATGTCATCGCGAACGCCAAACTCGTGATTAACAACAGGATCGAAAAATATTCGTCAAAATTGGATGAACTGAATTCACTTCAGCGTGCCAACCACATAAGTGAACAAGGGGGTGGAGAAGGGATAGGGAAATAAGAGACGGGGTGGGCACCGACTAATGGCACCTTAATGGCGGCCAAAAACGTCCCCTGCCTAAAGTCCCGGCCCATTTCATCCTCCAGAGCAGCCCCGTCCTCGTTTCACTCCGGATCGCTAGCTGTCCAAGATAATAGAATTCCGCTCTATAATCTCGCGTTTTACGAGGACTGAAGGGAGTTGCGTTGGCAGCGGGAAATCGGGGTGATGCGGAGCAAAGGGAAGGGGAAAGGGAACGGAGGGAGGGGGCTTGTTTTCTCGAGAGAGATAAAAATGTTAATTTAAAAATAAGGCGCTAGTTGGGATTAATAGGGTAATAAAAAGGCTCGTTGTCTCCGGGAGTTTCTCTCTTGCACACCCTCCACCCCCACCCCTTCACCCCGCCTCCCGGGTAACCCGTGGCACCGCGTCGTCCCTGTCCCCGAACATAATAGGATAATTCAAAATTATTGCAAATTAGGAGGAACCTTGTTTGCCCGAGAATCACAGCGACAGGTTCGTAAGGAGAGCACCGAGTCGCTTCCGAACCGTTCCATGCTAATGCCCGGTGCTCTTCTCTCGTCCTCGGTCATGCGTAATTTGAGTACACATTCAATAAGCCGCTAACCTCCGCTAAGCCGTCCCGTTGTTTACTAATTAATTCACGACTCTGGGTATAACGGGGATTCTTTTTGTCTACCATGTAAAAAACCACACTCCGAATGTTCCCCTATTCCTTCCAAGGTTTGCTCTTCGTTACAAAGTCGTCGTTGACAGAATAATGTCACCGTCGTATTGAAATATATTTTCATCCCGTCAACGTATCACGAAATAATAATTTTAATAGAATTTTTCCTGAATACGGTAAATGGCGTGTAAATCGTGAAAAAAAAAAAATCCTCTATATAATACACATGTAGTAGACGGTTCCTTTGGAGGGTGAAAATTTCCTTCGTTTCACCTTCCGGAGATTTTAATTTACCGCCGCGGAGCTTTGGCGAGGAGGGTAAATTGAAATCGAGGGCTTTGACGAGGACAAATCGTTGCCGGGGCTTTGACCAGAGTACGATGCGAGCTCGCACGAAGTTGTCAGCGATTATTATAAGGAAAGTTGACCCGGGTTGGTCGGGGAGGACTCCCCCCGAGGTTACGGTCTCCCTTTTCCTCTAACTCGGGTTCCATCGCGTCTGCGGTAGCCGGCAAAGTGTAGCTTCCGATGAAAGTTGAAACGCAATTTTCGCCGAGCTCCGATCTAACTTACGATGCGCGCTACCGCGCGTCGTTGATATCTATATTCCCGGGCCGACTGGTTTAACTTTTACTGCCGCACGGTTATACCCTGCAGCACGGGGTGCAGAGCGCTCTCCCGCATGCTGCGGAGGAACGGATCGCAATCGTTCCCCGACTCCGGTCTCCCGCCGCGTCGCCGAGGCTGACTCAATCCTGGCCGAGAGAACGCGCGGGGGTGGAAATAAGGCACGGGGGCTAGGCTAGGCTATCGCAAAGCCGCGCACCGACGGGAAGACGGGGTTTTTGATCCAGGCACTGCACCGAGCCCGAGGGTGCTTTGTATTCAGTCGAGGATCGGCGCTATCTGTTTATTCCGAAACAAACCCGTCTCCTCGAGGCCGCTCCGTGCAGCCGCCCGTTCGGAACGTCTCTATTTTACAAAATTGATCGCACACCCGACCCGGACTGCACTCCCGGATCCGAGCGCTCCGCACGTCACTTTCCGCACGCCGTGTCGAAGGCCTGAATCGAAAAGGACACGCTTTGCCCGAACGGACCGTCCTCGCTCTCGGTTATTAGAGTTCAATTCGAGGCGACAGAGACGCGGCTCGGCACTCGCCCCTTCATGTGATAAATATTCAGCGAGACACCGCCGCGATACCTTGGGCCCCATAAAGTGTCCTCGAAAAATGAGACAGGGGGCTAAATTCGTTCGACATTCCGTTATGTTCCCTCTCCTTTGCCACCGTATTGTAACGCGTTTCGACGAGGACGAAGGTGAAGGACAACGCGCCGGATGACTCGAGGCTCGCGGTCGGAAGCTGGAGCGATACAGTAATTAGAACTGAAACCGGTTACTTGATCCTTGGACGTTATCGCGTTTGATCTTTCGCAGAGACCTCAGCGGAACCCCTTCCGGTCATCCTGCAGGCCACGGGGCGTACGCGGATACATAGATATACAGATATACATACACGCCACTTCCCAAAATGATGATATTAGTTTGCGGAGGAGCAAAAACTCCCCTTTCTCCGTTTCACCCGGGGTTAATTAATCACAGCTTCTCCTAGCTGCGGGGTGTCTGTTGCGAAGCGAGAACTTCCAGAACATCCTATCCCATTCTCCCGTCTCTATCAATTGATCCTGCGGGAGGACGGCCTCAAGAAGCGAGTGTTCGGGCGTGGGGAACCGGAGACAACGACTGACTGTCAAGTAGCGACTGTGGTAGGCAGGTGCAGGGCACTACAGTTGCCAGTTAGCTCGGCAACGGGGGCTGGTGGAAGAGAAACTGTACAATAGTCAGCGGGACTGGGACGCTGCATCGCGCACGACTCGCGTGTGCGGAACCGGGAATAACAGGGAACTGGATTGGGAGGAAAGCACGCGCTGCCCAAGAGACGAAAAGAGCGAAACTTAGTAACCCCCGACCCTCTCTTCTCCGGTAGCAGGAAGAGCTCCGCAAGGGCGGATGGAGCGGTGTTCGCGCACGTGACCGGCGAACGAAGCAGATATCTCGGAAAACTATTGACCTCTTACCCGTGGCAATACACTACACAAAGAGCGGGGGAGCGCTACAACGAGAGAGGGAGGGGAGGGCTGAAACTGAAGCCGAACCCGAGAGAAGAGAGAGCTCTGATTAAATTCCCGCGGAATTTAGGTGATTCCACGTTGATTCGATACAACGCGTTTCATAGTTGGATGCACACGAATAAGAAGCAATAAAGCCTCGTTTGTTAAGTCCAAATTTCAACTCCAGCACCACGCTCGACCGAGGGTGAACTGCAATTTTAGAAAAAACAAACGAGACGATGCTCGCGAAAAATGTGAAGAGGAAACAGAATCCGGAGGCCGAGAAATCGTTATTCCGGTCAACAATGTCGGCGCGATCGATATACCGAGAACTGGGATGAGAAAAGTACTCCGTTTCAATTGACACCCATGTTTTACGATCATTTTTGTTACCTATGGTCTTCAACGACAGAAGAAAACAGTAAGCATTTATCGTTTGATTCAATTTGTTTTTGCGCAAAAAGAAGTTGAAAAAAGTGACGGTATTAAATCATTTTGGGTGAATCTTATCGTTGATAATACTTTTTTTTGAAAGAAAAATTTTCCGGTTTGTTATACCGAATCACCCGCTGAGTGCGGTGAATTTTAGATCCCAGTGAACGTATGTTCTAATAAACAACAACACCGCGTTACAGCCAACGCGAAAAAAGTGTGATATATCGGGCGTATCATATTCACGCGAAGCTTACCCCTAATTGCCGGTATCGCGTTGAACGGAGGTTGGAAAGAAGAACGAAGCCCCGCTGCGCACAAGTTTCATACCCCTTTATTATTCATTATTGTCGGTTTGTAAAACTGCGCGACGGACGCACGGGTAGAGGAACGTTGTCGTAAACCGTGCATACCGGGCGTGTAAATACCGGTCGGTATATCGCCGGGGTGGGCATATAACGTAGCTTATATTTTCCGAGAGCGGCGAAGGGGGCGAGTCACGGATGGATCGACGAGCCACGCGAAGGAAAGCCCGGAACGGAAACTTTCCATACGAAGGCAGTAAAAACCCGGCGTGGAAATGGATTCGGTGCGTCAACGAGGGCCTCGCCGGAGTCTGCTCCCCGCAAGATATAATAAAAAGTGTGTATCGTGATTCGCAGTCGTAAAATAAAATGATCGCGTTTGATGGACACACGTGCAATCCGTGTGTGGTTGTACGGGACGTACGTACACGCCTTCGCGTAGCCAGGAACACTTCTCCGCGGTTGCCAATTAAATCGGAACTGACCCAAATGTCCGCCGCGGCCGAGGCGTGTGCCCAACCGGAAGCCGGGTGAATTATTCAATGCCTTTGAGTAGTAGAGCCGGACGACCACGCCGCCGCGCGAGGATCAAATTATATTGTCTCATGCACTATGCATTCGTCTCGGAATCATAAAAATTGTTTCATGATCGATCGGCGGAGGGTGAGGCCGAAGGGATATACGCTCCTGATTATCGGGATGAAACAATAAAGGGATTACACACGCGGCGTGTCCCTTAATTCTTGCCCGTCACTGGGCACGCTGCGGGGTGAAACCGCTGCAGCTCGGACCGAACACCCGGGGTGAAAGAGGGGGAAAAACAAAATCTGGGATTTCATATTCCCGCTTGTTTCGTAATTGGATATTGTCCGACCAGATTAGAGTTTTAATTCCACTACAGATATTTCGGACGGCTCGCTCATATCGCACCCGATTCCCCTCGTTGCAATAGGATCCGCAAAGCGCCGCGAATAATACACGGGCGAGAGACAGGTACACGCATTCGCGCGTTGGTTCGAGAAATAGGATAAAAAGAGAGGGTGCAAAAAGAAAGAAGAGCGAACGGCGGGGGGAGGGAGGGGAGTGGGGTGAAAAAAAAAACAAAACTCAAATAAAAAATAAAAAAGCGGAAAAAGGGACTAGCGGGAAGAAAGGCGGTGGCGGAATATGCTGACTTCTCTCAGCGACGGGCTCTGGGCGACCACAAAGGATCCTCTTTCACGGTTCCCTCAATTCCGTGCCAGACATGCCCCCAGCAATTATCTACTCCTGACGCTCAGGACAGCAGCCGAAAGGCCACTAACGTCTGTCGCGTGGGATAACGCGCTTCCAGATGCGTCAATTTCTTTCGTACCCTTCGCCGGCTTGTTTTTCTATGTATTCGTGGATATTTTTTTTCATTTCTTTCTACCCTCTCACCTGGCCTTCGTCTTTGTTTTGGGTTTTTTCCCGCCCCTCCCGTTTCTCCCCACACCTGGTGAGCTGCATTCGGCAGTTGGGGGTGGTTTCGGGCCCCCGGCTTTTACCGGGGATGGTTACTGGCCTGATATGCAAATATATTCATTACGTGCGGGGCAGCGCTGCGGCCGTCGTTCCGGCAAAAACAGTTGAACCGCATTCATGACTGCTCCCTTAATTAGAGGCGTGGAAAGTCGAGAGGAGAGGAGAGGAGAGACGCGCCGCGTTGTATCGAGCGCAGGTCGGTGCAGGATCGGACAGCCAGGATCCGCCCGGTACAGGATTGATTTCGCGACTTGCCCGCAAGACCGCTGAGCCGAGGAAATTGAAGACCAGACTCTGAAAACGTCGAATACCGTCCCATCGATCCTTCCCAACACGCGAGAGGTCCCTTGTTTGTTCCAAAATGCACAACTTATGGGATTCGCGAAGCGCGCGAGTTCAAATCCCGCGATAGTCGAAACGGAACAGAGTCGAGGCGAAGCCGATCCTGCGGGAATGACGGGCGGGGAGGACAACGAGAACGATGCTGGACTCGAATAGTTGGGCAAACTTGCAACCCGCGGTAATCAATATCGCGGCTAATGGGGTCGCTGACAAGGCCGCGCGCGCGGAAGCGGATCCAAGAGATTTGGCGATCCAGGCGTCCTTCGCGAGGGTCGATCCTATCCTTGGTAATTAGGATCGAATAAGATCCGGTGTAATCTCCTTCTGTACGGCTTTAAAAGCCGGGAAATCCGTGGAGAAAAATCGCGAAGCCCTTCCTTTCGGAGAAACCCGAGCAAAGCTGGACAATACTTGTTCCGACTGGCAACTCAAGCTCGGTGCAACCCACACATGGATCCGGGTACGTGTACCTCTGCATACACACTCCTACATCCGAGTAGCGCGCGGTCGAGAGACAGCTTGCCCAACAGCCAACGGAAACGAATTACCCCTTGGCTACAAATCACAGAAAGAGAATACAACAAATTAAGAACTGCTCGCGGCCCCGTTTCCCAGCTCCGGCTTTCCGGATTGAGGCGACGTGACGTGACGTCCGACAAGACGAGAGAGCAACGCTTCAACGCGATACGGACGGCTGACGTCTGCAGGCTTCTTTCACTTTCCGCGAGAAGAGGTGACGAAGATGAAACGAACGCAAGCCCGAAGCTTTTCTTTCCCTTCGGAGGGCGCTTTGGTTGGTCAGCGACTGCAGGTGTGACGCGAATTTGGTGCCCCAGTTGCTTGTTTTGAACGCACCTATGCCTTTGACTCTGCTTGAAATTACATGATCAACTGAACCGTTTGAAAGCTAGTGAATTTCTGGGGGAATGTAGACCGCTGATTCAGTCGGGCTTAAATTGGTCCACGTTCGGATCCAACGATCCGTTTCAATTGCCTGGCACATATCACCGTGGCGATAATTACGGTACGGAGAATCGTTGCAATACAGATGATGCATGATCAGCGGAAAAAACTGTCGATAAAGCGATTAATAAATACTTCGAGAAGCCTCGGCGAGCGGGTTTTGGTCCAACTTTCAGACGGCGTGGTTGATCCGTGCGAGCGTTAAATATCAAGGAAACGTTAATGGAGCGCAAACGGATTAGCTAATAAATCTCTAGCGAAGAGTCAAGCGAGGTGCGAGAGGAGTTGAGCCGAACGGAGCTAGTCGAGCGGATGGCGGGCTGCTGCTGCCGCTGCTGGGGATTCATTAACCGACAACGCGATAAATATCCACTCGCCTTGCGCGCCTCGCGGACGGGCTCCTGGAACAATAGTTATACAGTATATTTATGCAAAGTTTCGCCGAGCCGGTTGGGGCGGCATTGTGCACCCCCGACGTGCCGTTGTCTGAGGGGGTGGTTGACGCCGCCGAGGATGCCTACCCCCGAAAGCAAACGCCACCCCCGTATCACGTCGCGACTCGAGACGTCCAAGGTCCGTCCGGGCGGGCGTTGGGCCAAACAAAACCGGTGCGAGCGAGCGCCAAGTTTCCAAAGTTTACCAAGTTTCCAAATTTCCGGCAGCTCGAGACTCGACCGCGATGCCGGGGGTCCGTTTGACTTGGACAAGGACTCCCACGGTCTTCACGCTTCGAGGGGGCGAGCACTCTGACGCTGCGGTGATCCCAAAACTCCATCACTCCTGGTCCGACTCATGACCGATAAATGGGCAGAGTGGGATCGCGATATTCGTTGAATGGTCGTGTTTCGAGACACCTTCGCATGATCGTGAACGTGCACCGCAATGCGGAACTTGAAAAGACACCTGTGAACGCGATGAACAGTCCAATATTACGAATGTTGTAATACCAACAGACTGAAAAGTCGAAATAAACATGTAGGTTTATGCGATACCTACAACTAAAGTCGAGTTCATGAAATACAGTAGTTTGCGATTTTTATATACTTTGTAGAATTGCACCGTGGTATTTCATTTTTATTAATTATTAACTTAGCGCCGAATGTTGCATCTCTGAAACCAGCGTAGAATTCAACGCAATGGTCTAGTTTCATTGAATACGAATTCTGTGAGAAGATCTTCAACATCATCTTAACATCGACGTTTCATTTGCCTGGCACGTGACCAGCTCTTCAACGAACTTCGTAAAATATTAAGTATCGTGGGTTAATGTGCCTCGATTCGTTAATTCTCTTCGTAAATCGAGTCAAGTGCATTAATTTTAAAATTGCTTGAACCGTCAATTTTGTAATTGCGTTTTTTGACACCCAATCGAAGAACTACCGAAATGTATATTCGGTTATTCAGCAGAATGTTAATCATTATTCATGCCCAATTTTTTTTGTCAAACTTATTTCACCACATAAATAAGCTCCCGTCTATCCTGAGAATAACCAAATTCCTCGCAACACGGTTCCTGCAGTAGGGAACGGAAAGCTACTTAAAGTTAAAAAACAAAAAAAAAAACGACTGGCACATCTTTATAGTCGAATTCTAGAAATATGCTCGAACTTTGTTAGGCATTTTTCATGCACAATGACACACTGATATCAACAAACTAGCCCAGTGAAGATAAATTCTGATCATTCCAATGCGGTTCGTTCTTCACAGTGAAGACAGGGGACGCGAGATACGCGTTTCAGGGCAACATTCCACGTCTGACGAACGGAACCCGTGATTACGTAGATCCGTACGAACGAATGGCACTCTCGTAAAGCCATTAATCCCATCAAACGATATGACACGTGAATCCGTGTCGAGATACATAATAAACAACATAATCAGATATCGTGATCAAAGAGTGTGTACGGTTCAATTTCTCAACTCACGAACCAATTTCTTAAACAGCGCGACTACGGCTTGGTTTATGAATACCAAATGTGGAAATACAGAAGCTACCGGTATAGTCGAGCACAACCGAGTACAACCTCAGCGGTATGTCGGTTCTAATTTGAGTGGATATAGGAGCGAAAGAGAGAAGTATAGTTGGCCGAAGGGAGGGGGTATGATGTGGATTAGAGAAAGGCAGAAAGCTCCTCGCGTGTTAATTGTTAAATTGGCAAAGGCACTTCGTCGAGCAGTGATCAACCACCGTAGGGCGGGAAATAACCCCGCGTTCAATGGGCATTCGTGCAGCAAAGAGTTTTCGGAAGTTTGATCGCCGCTTTTGTCGGTTGGGTCGTGGTTTACGGGGGGTTCGGTGGTTTTCAGAGATACGTTGCAGGCTTCGTGGCAGCTCGAGCGAAGAAAAGTTGTTATCTGGTTCCCCATCCCCGGGGCTTCGGGTGGTGATAAGCCGGGGATTTGTATCCTTGTGTACGGCAGACGCGGCGCGGATTGAGCCCCGTTTCGTCAGCCCGTGCCGCGTGGCGTAGATCCGAAATTAGGGAAAATTAGTAGCGGGATCAGGCGTTACTCGGACCGGCTGAACGCCGAGTATTAAGTTCCGTTCAACCCTTGTCTTGGGCCGACCCAAATCGCCCGGCCCAATCGAATACCCAAAGTTTGTTCGGGCGGTCGGGTGAACCGGCGATCGATTTGCCAGCCAATTTCCACCGTTCGTCAGGATAACAATTCGCGGCTCTGGTACCGACACATCGGTCCCGACGAACCGGCGACGATCCCGTCGCTCCTGGCTCGGGGGTGGGGGAGGAAGAGGGCGCGGTATTGAATGAATAACGAGGTTATAAACGGAGGAAATGACAGGAGGGCAAAACGGTATTTCAACCCTAATAACTGGAGCCCTTAACATCGCACCAACTCCACGTCTATTTCCTCAATCAAGGGGTTGAATCGATACGCAAGGGATGTTCCCAATTATCACTAACTACTGCTTCGCGAATGAGATATACTCCGGTTGGTGCTAATTAACCACGACTCCCGCCGCCGCCGTGCCCGATGTTCTTTGGCGGCGACTTCGACGCCTCCCCTCCGACCCGTGACACTCGACGTTTTTACCCGACGAATTCGGCGACGTCGTCTCGACGCGCGTTGACTCCGAATGGGAAAAGATACCGCGTGTAAAGGGCGCTCGGACTTCGCTTCTGCAAATTGGCCCCGTCCCGTTTCACTCGCACCAATCACTTACGCTTTAGTGACAGGCTTGTCAAGATAGAAGCTTCGGGAGCTTTGCCTGACCCGTAGCCTCGGATGGTGTTGCCTTCTCTAATACCCTAACCGACTCCGTGACTCTGTGTAACAGCGCTGATAAAAGTCGCCTCATTCACTGCCAAGTCACGGATGGCGTATCATCGATTTTCCAAAGAGAAACCCCCGAATTACATAATATCTTAAGTCGAATATATTCCTGGCCATTCTCCAACCAGACTATGTATGATGGATGACCATTATTACATCGCGGATGCGCACTCCGAAGTGCTTCGCCCCCGTTTCAACGTACCAAGCACTGCGCGTTAATTGGGGAAAAAATTGGCTGTTTCATATCTCGACCGAGTACCTCGAGCTGCTTATTGTTTGTTTGATTGTTTTTTGTTTTTTTTTTTATTTTTTTTCACTTCTTCATCGGAGTCGTCACTTCGGCAAAGCAGACGCGTCGACCGCGCATTCTCCTGTCGCCGTTCGCTCACATCGCGTGATCAGTTTCACACCATTTCGCGCAATTCTCTGCTAGACGGTACCTTGGTGCCCACTGCGTGCGCGGCTATAAATCAATTCAGAGCAATTCTCTTCTCCACCCCCGTTTTCCGGCGGAGGGCCTCCACCTCCACCCTCTGGATTCGCCACCCGCCACGTCGCCATTTGATGATCAGACACGCGATGTAACAATTACTAACCCGCGGACCGAACATCGCTCATAATATCTATCACTCGTGAGTAAAACGGTCGACTAATGAACCCCCTCCAATAGGGCAAAATCACCGACTCTGGCGAGAGCCAGCTTGCATCTATTTCCCACTGCAAAATACTCCCACGGATCTGTAATCTCGGTGTATTGGAAAAAAAGGGGACGATTTGTTTTTTCAATTATATCGGACACCGAGAGCTTGCGAATATTGCAGGCTCAAAATTGTTTACCATGTAAAGATGATCGTGACGTGTCACAAATTTTCTGGCAAAAACAAAATAATTTATAAAATCATCATAACCGTCCATGATCAGAAACGTGTCTATCAAGTGTTCGCACCTTTGACCAATCGTCGAGAAATGAATAATATGATTGGTTTCAACTGAAATAGTTCGCGATGTATGTTACCTACCAGCAAATTGATGGAAAATTTGAATCAGTGGGGAATAAAGGTTATAACGCGTGTTACGACGAGCGCAATTCATGTTTCGAGAAGTTAATAGTTTGTGTAGATATGTATGCATAGGTACGTACCCCGCACTATACGTATATAATAAAACAAGTTTGCCGCGCTGGTTTGTTGTACAGGTGCTCGAAATATGCATGTCAAATTCAGCGTTTCCGTGTATGAATTTACTCTCGGTACCGGTGGAGGAGGGGGTGGGGATTGCGAGGGGTGGCGCGGCAAACCCAATTGTCGAAGTTTGTATATGACGGGGTGGTGTGGGTGGGGGGTATACGTCGCTCGTGAACGGCGCACGTAAAGAATTATTGAACCACGGCGTGTAAGCCGTCGCGAGTGCGATAACGCGGGTGACGCGAGCTGAAATGGCGGGAGTTTACCTGTCGAAAAGGGAGACAGAGAGTAGAACAAAAAAAAAAAAAAAAATGTAGAAATAAAAGAAAAATAAAAAAGAAAAATAGAAAAAAGTTTGAAAAGCTATTTGCGCCGGCATTGCGCCCACGCCTGTCGCAACAAGGCCATTGGTTGTGGGTGGTCTTCGTCACGGTGCGCGCGTGTGTATGCACGCGTTGCGAACACAGCCCCACGACCTAATATTCAGTTAAAAGTTTCGATGCGGCGGAGAGGGTGAAAAGTTTCATCGAGATAACGAGAGAGGGCAGCCACTGGTAGGTTGGTATAAGGAACCTGAAGAACCAGCCCACGCATTTGCTATTCATGAACAAGAAGAGTCTACTGGGTTCTGCTAGCTTTAATATTCCATCATTTGGAAATTAGCTCTCTTTTTGAGACGGAACGCCCGCAACGTGGGAGGTTATGAGCTTAATGCCGCAGAGAAAGAAGGCTTCCCCACGGGGAGGAAAGGGGGGAACGGAAGTGAGAGAGAGAGAGAGAGAGAGAGAAAGAAAGAGCCAACCATCGTCCGTGGTAATAAAACGAAAAGCTTCGCGCTTATGCGCTACGTACCGGTATATATATATTGTAGCGAAGTCGTGCTTGCACCCCTTGTACACCTTGTAAGAATGACCAAAAATAACGACGCAATACATTATCAATTTGTGCGATTGAAATATCAATTATTATCGTTGTCTTATTTACTGAATATCTGTTTGATATAATTAGTGATAGATGAATGAATAAGTTTACCTGAAATTAAAAATATTTTGAATGAAACTGTAAATTATCAAAAAAACTTTTCCGCCGCTAAGACTGCGTATTGAAATTTACGAAATTATGATCTCATATGTACGGTTTCGAAAAAATACGAAATAATCGATTAATTAATCAACTTTTACCGATTCAATCGAGTGGTGCTCGATTATTTTTTTGAAGTCGATTAATCGATGCATCGATTTTTCACCATCGAATGTTTCATCATTGCTTACTAAACTTAGTAAACTTACTCCGCCAACTAGTATTATTGTAACAGAGAGTCAGTCTCCAAACTGTATCATGCAGGAGCTCTTCGATTCAAAATAATATATCCGCTTTTCGACACATTGTTCCTTGCTCAGATCATTCTTTGACTCGACGTTTGTTCATTACCCACAGATGACCCATTCGTTCCTCTAGACGTAATCCTAGATCGCCCTTTATTACAATATTATGTATACGTACGGCCATTTACAAGGTGTATGTGTACGTACTTCGTGAAAAGAAACGAATATTGCTGGGAGTAAATAGTGACTTGGATAGGAGGCGAGGTTGAGGAGGAAAGTTGTGTTAAAAAATTCAAGCCTTCCTCAAAGATTTACGCATCTCTGTCTGGTTTTCATCACCGGTGCGCGGCTACTCCTGCGGGAATCGGCAAAGCCGTTGGGTGCGATTCCTCGCTGTGTCTAGAAACGAAATCGCGAATAGGAAGGAAGAGAGAACGCGAATAAGAAAAATAATTGACGGAAGAATTGCGGCGAGCAGCGAATGCAAAATATTCGAAAACGAGACGACAAGTTGCAAATAATTATCACCCCCCTACCTTCGGTGGCGTTTCAATTTTCCCACGTGAAATAATATCGCTACGCGTTTTTCTTCTTTTTTATTTTTATTCACCAGTTTCCACTTTTTTATTTATTTCTCTCTCTCTCTCTCTCTCTGCTTTTGCTTTTGCGCCAGTTTTTTCTCCTCTTCCAGCGTCCGACGAGTGAATTACGGCTCTATTTCCCCGTAGGTACGCCACGTATACTATACGTATGAGGGTGAATGCAGTTTTTCGATTCGCTGTACCATCACGGAGGGTAATTACTCCTTCGCACCGCGTATAAGAACAAATATACTAGATTATTTTTAATGGACAGTGCCTGTCGATATTTTTCTCGTCCATCATACCCGTTCCACCGCCTCGCCGAGTTACGCGGGCAGGATAGAGAGATCCTCGGTTTAATGGTCAACGCTGGTTTCATGCTCGGTGTACCGATATTAACGGGTCCCGCACCGCGGTGTCGGTGCCGTCTGATTTTTGCACCGTTTCTCCTGGCCCACATAGCCGCCCTCCGTCTATCACATTAAAAACTGACTCGCGGCGAATCCATTTCGGGCCAATACGCTTTATCGGATATCGCGTTACGCTACACACGTATATCGGTTATACCTCTGATGTTTATACCTATGTAAAAAGTATCCGTGCAGGCGTAGGGAATCGTCAATGCGGAAAACTGCACCGCTTCCGTATAAATCGAATAAAACCACCGTCTCACCGCGGCGCGTTGCAGGTTCGCGAAATTGACGGTTAAACGACAATCGGAAGAAACAAGTTATAACGGTTAAAACTGGGATTGACGAGCGCGTTTAAGATCGCTGAAAAATTCATCGAATTCCTAAAAGTCTCCGGGCGGCGGTGATCCGGATGCCTAAAGACGCCGTGTATCTATACATATTGTATAGCCTCTTACTCCGGAAAACACGAAAAGTTTTGCAGGGCTTAGTATACGGCTTGTGGATTAGGGGCTAGGAGAGTCGGGAAAAAGGTGACTTGCGATCTTCCTCTTTCTATCACCGCCGGAAGAAACTTTCCCAGCTCACTCGCGGCGAGATGCGTTGACGGGAGTTGATATTTCTGGGGAGGGGTCACTGCGGGCTATACGTAGAGCGCGGATAGCTTGCGGAGAAGCGTACTACTTTCCCCCGGATAACCTCTCCGGGAACTTTTCAATTTCAAGAGATCCCAATCGACGTGACGTCGCGGTTTCTGCTGCTCCTGTTGCAGCCTCGCGGGCATGTCGACGACGTCGTCCGTGGAGACGCGGAAAACTAAACATATAAGTGCGGGGCTCTCGGGATGCCTGCCTAGATGTGCCGCACCTACATCCCCGCTTCGTTTCCCTTCCCTACATCCCCCTCCAGCTTCACCCTGCATGTTCGCTGTATCGACACATTTTCCAAGTCTTGAAATTCTCCGAATGAAATTTGCTTCCGGTCGCGAGAAGTGGGATGGAATTTTCTAGAATAGCAATTCAAAGTTGAATACCGAATGAACGATGCCTGATGGATTTATAGCGATTTCTGAAAACCAGGAGCTCGACGGAACTGTGTCCGGGGTGAATGAGATTGGAACTCTGAAAACTACGCGTCGGTACCGCGTACGGATGACAAGACCGTGGAGGGAGACACGCATTGTCGCCTTGAGCAAATAATCTCTCCTCGGAAGGCTAGAGGAATTCCAGGTTTCTACGCGTTACCGCGTGGCGCATACCTAGGAGACAGGCTCGCGCGTTTTCGCGCAGAAGATGCGAAGGGACCGAAAGAGCGGCGAATACCTACCCTTACCCGGGTATGACATAAGGGAGAGGGGAGGATGTCCGGAGGTGGTTTCGGAGTACAAGGGTGTCGGTAAAATATCGCCGGAGGATAGTCAGGCGGCGCGTTTCCGCTCCCTGTAAGAAAACGGGGGTGAAGAGACACGCGAAATTTCGCAGCCGAAGGTCGACGGTTGTGCGGTTTTAAGGGCAGCGCAGGAGGGGGGGGGAGACCCGACGTATACAACGTAAACGTATTCCGTCCTGCCGGGTAGTTTTCTCGAGACGAAAACGGTACGGGGGATGAAATTTCACGTTCCACTCACTCAGCTCCCGACGGTGGGAAGCAGACCCGAAATTCAAACGGGAACGGGGAACTCGGAACGCAGGTGCGCCGCGGCGCTCTTAACGGGCCGCAAAAAGTCTCGCTTGAGAAATTTAGGCCCACCCTTTAAGTGACACGTTTGTAAAAAAATTTCACCAACAACTCGCCCCTCGCCAGTTACGGAAACTTCGGCACGTATACGCGACGCTGCGCCATATGTGCTGACAAAGCTCGCGGTGTGGATGTAGGTATGTACATACGTATAGTCGTTTCTGGGTCAAGATTTCGCTACTCTGATCGCCCTTCTCTGCATCCCGCTCTCTGTGCTTTGTACACGTTTCAAGACGTTGGCGACGGACGTGTGTTTCAACGCTCGATAACTAAAGCTCTGGAAACGTCGTTTCCTAAATTTTTCAGCAAGGAGCTTCCACCCCCGAAGTTTTATTTTTTTGGACTTTGGATCACCGGCTTTCAATTGCGTCAATTTGTGATATGGTAAGGTGATTTTGGATACATACGTCGTTACAACATTATGCGCACGATGCTGTGCTGGCAGTTTATTCAGGGTGAATTTTAACAAATATATTATGTTATTAAAACATATTCTGAGGCTAAGAATCTGCAGTGTTGTTATATCGAGCTCGGTGAAAATAATGCGATGGTATTGAACAAGAAAAGGTAAGAACAAATTTATTATCAGGCTTCTATTGGTTAGGAAAAACTACTGTAATTCACGATACTCATTTCACCATCTGGGATTACGCGATTGCTACTGCGGGACTGCAGGTAGCGATTTTTATTTTTTTCTCCTTCTTCGTGAACAATCATTCGCAGATTATTGTGAAATATAAACAGTCGCGGATCCATTCAAAGCTATCGGTTGGCCAGAAAACTGTTCACGATGTGTCGAGCATTGAAATTGTCGCATCTACGCTTTCAACGAATCGGCTTACGCCAAATGAAATCGGCCATTTCGACTCAGCTGAAATATTTATCCGGCCTGCAATTTGCAAGAGAGATTTTTTCACATTGAAAAAATAAAAACGTCCCCGAGCAATGGCTCGAAGCCTCTTTCAAACGCTTTCTTCTGAACATCTCATTACGATATTCCAGCCGCTGATGGGAATCTGCGATTATATAACATACGGGACGGTGGTCTGAGGTATTTTTCAGAAATACTTCCTCTGATGTAGCTTCTGAGAAGAAATCAATCGCAGAATACGAAGCTTCAAACGGATTCCTTTTCGAACGCTAACGCAGAGACGCAACTCCGGAGTAACCAAATCCACCGAAATTGTTGCACCCTCGATTATATCCGGGTGTTGGAAAAAGGCTTGCGAAACTTTAGCGTTAAAACGAAACCGCGAAGGTGGAGGAATCGCCGGAAGACCGGGATGCATCGCGCACGTGTGAGGAAAGGTACGTACAGGATCGACGTAATTGACGGCGTCCTTCGAGCCGCTCGGGTAACTCAATCCTGAGTTTACTGTTGATTGGAAATAAAATAACGTCGTTTCAAGTTTACGGACAGGCTGCGCGGCCCGGATCGCGAACTCGGTGTGAGTCGTTTCACCCGGAACGTACGAAGGAGGGATAGGACGACGAGTGTGAGGTAGCGCCGACCATTCGACAGGAGCACCGGTTATTACGAAGACGAAAATTCCTCATCCCGCGTCCCGCTTTCCGGCTTGAGCTCGTAAAGATCGTCCCTCGGCTCGATAGAAATAGAAACATCCCCGTCCACCGCCCAGCTCGATCATTTCCGCAATGCGAATACAGCCCGAAACAGCGGAGGCCGGGAATTCCAAGCCCGTCGACCCGCCTCGCTTGCTTCCCGTGTTTACGATCCTCTAATTGACGTCCGCACAAGAAATTAACAACTGTCCTCCTATTGTGGAGTTGAGCGTGCACGAGCCGAGCCCACACTTGCTCGAGTTTATCAGGGCTCCGTAAACCGATGTCACGCAAATCGTGACTACGGTGTCTTCCGTGCAACCGCGGACAGCGTTGCAGCTCCGTTGATCGCGAGTTAATTATACCGCCGTTCCCTGCCTTACCGTAGTCCTGAATACCCTCGATTTTCTCAGCAATTTACCCTTCGTCGAATACACACAACTTCCGTATACCTTGTACCCTGTACAACGATATCGCGCACCATTGCACGAATCGCTTGAATACCGTCCCCGTGTGCGAGCTGGGAAAATTTCCGCGAAGGTTTCGGAAACTCGGATCGCTGATGCGTTGAACAAATTTAAAGAAAACAAAAAGTGACGGCCGGCGTAGAGGATTTTCTCGAGAGATCTTTGGGCGATCAATCCACACCGCAATTCGAACCTGTCAACGTGATTCGGGCTTTTCAGCAGCGGTATCGTTGCCATCGAGAACGCCGCCGGGAGGGAGTGCAATCAACGAGTCAGTTGCAGCGTAAGAAAATTACGTGGGGATGAAGACGACGAGTTGACTGTAGGTACGTAATTGAAGCGTGGGTGGAGGTGGTTGACAGGTTTTTGTCTCTTAGGGTTCAAAGAGTCGTCCGGATGCTGCTTTCCTTTATAACTCGGATTTTCAAGACAGTAATGGACGTGCGTTCGTTACGAACGGTGGATTGGTTTAACAGAGAAAATCTATTTCCGCAAAAAGGGGTGAAGAGATAGAGGGATGAAGCGAAAGAGAAAGGAACCGAGTTGGTTTTGAGCTCTGGAGGGCAGACGGGTCGCCCGAGTGGCGGACTGTGATCGGGGTGATTGAGAAGCGGAAGAGAGAGAGAGAGAGAGAGAGAGAGAGAGAGATAGAAAACGAAGAGAACAAGGAGGCGATTTCATGAGATTACATTTTTATTTACCCAGGCAAATGAATCCCCTTGATTATTACTCGAGAAGTCCTTGCCCTCCACCTGAGTGCAAGTGCAAATATTGGTTTTGTCTAGTGCCACCTGGTTTGCATAATTAAATCTCGGAGTCTTGACTCCTTCTAGGTAGAGCGGATAGAAAAATAACAATAATTAAAAACTCGACGAATTTCCGCAGGCAGATGCACCTCGAGACCTCACTTCTGCGCGGTGCACTCCAACCAATTAAATTAACTCCTCAAATTTGGTCTGCGGGACCTTGTTCCCCACCTTTTTTTTTTTTTTTTGTTTTTATACTTTCAACTTTTTTCTCTAGCTTGTTCCTTTTTTTTTTTCTCATACCCCAAACGCAAACAACGCGGTGGTAACTTGCGAGAGTTGGTTGTTAGGTAAACACCGGGATATTGTACAAACACAGGGGTAATTCATGCAGGTCGCGAAAACTCGGTCTTACCTTCGGAGGGTGAGCTCCTGCAACTTCTTTAAATTTTACTCCCAGTAAGAATCGTGTAATCTTTCCCATTTCAGGGCACAGTGGGGCAGTGATTTCTGCCCTTGGATCTTTCTCAATTACAGAGTCAAGCCGGAAGTCGGTCTAGACAAAAATCAACGCAGTGGCCACGAAGCGAAGGTCACGATGAAAACATCGCGCACAATTGTCGTCCGGATCCGGTTCGGTGCTTCGTACGTGGGGCACGTGCGTCAAAAACCTCGGCCCGCTACAGGAAGCTGTTCTCCGTCTGCCCGCGGGCTCGCCGAGGATGTCCAACTAATGTGTTTAATCCTCGCCTCGCTGAACCTTGGTCGAACGTGCCTACACGTCCTCGGTCGTACGTGTCGTCCGACGGCGGACGAACCTTCTTCAACCTCTTTCGAAATGACCGAAATTTAAAACGAGTCTGTGCCTCGGCTGTCGGCGTGCTTGACCCGACGACCTCAGCCTGGCAATTAATACCGCGCGGTTGTAACTCTGGGACCAGGTGAATGCAGGCCGTTTGTTTTACCATCAACCTTGGACCGTGAAAGGGTGTTCGAGAGCAGAGCGCGGACTTTGAGCTTGAGGTACGATGGACCGGCCATCGCGAGTCCCAAGGTCACGACGCATCGGCCATATCGTTATTCTTCTCCAGTCTGAATATCTTTCCCATCTTCAGCGTCGGAGTTAACGCCTTTTCCCGAGTACCGATACTTGGGTTACGCATAAGTACCGGTACTCGGTATCTCCACCCTACACTCTCCGTGTCGGTGGAAGTCCTAACGAAACAAGGGTTCAAGTTCCCAGCTCTCGAGGGTGGAAGCGCGAGTACCTGCCGGGGCGTCGGTGTGGAGCAGTGGGTCGCAACAAGCGTACAAGTGAGCCAGAGAAATGCGGATGGAAGTTGAGGAGGATAGAAAGAGGGGAAGAAGAGGACGGAGCGACTGCGAGAAGGAGTAGCTGGTAACTATCGTACACGTGTAGCTATAACATTCTGTGTGATAAACAAGTTCAAACGGAAAAGGTCTTCAGTGGAATGTCGTCGAGTCTAACCGTCGCCCGTACGCTCGACATAGTCCGTTAGTCGACCTACCGACAGTTGCTGCAACTATGTACATATGTACGTACCTACATATAATGTATGTACTTTTCACCAACCTTCAAACTGTCTCGCCACTTATATCAAGCAAAAGTAGTCGTCGGCTGGTGCGCGGTGCGTATAGGTATACGTGCCCACAGCTTTTCGTCCTCGGACTCTAAGCGCAGCCGGCAGTTCGACGAGAAAAGAAGATGGTTTTATTCGGATCCTGAACAAATGTGGGTAAGTGCGTTATGGCCGCTCACTCTCCATCTCTCTCTCTCTCTCTCTCTCTCTCTTGCCCAGTAGGACAGTCACACCACCAACCCATACCGTTTCATCTCGGCTCCCTGTTTTTGACACTCCTCTGTCAAGAGCTGCGACACTTTTTTCTTCCATCTCCCTTTGTGGGCGCTCTGACAAGTGGACCTTGTCCGACGGCATGATAAACGTTTTTCATTATTCATTCCTTTCTCTTATTTTCCTTTCTCCCTACTCTCTTGTGTTGTTGAAGTGACTCGAAGCTTGAACCTTTCCCCGACTCCCTCGTTTTCTTTTAGACGGTGTTCTGTTACTCCTAATTGAAGTCCAGGCATGCGATTCTATGTGCGCATTCCATCTTCAATTTTCACGGTTATTTCTTTTCCGTTCCCACCAAACCAATTGGCCGATAATCGATCGTATCGGTACCTACTGAGTCGCATCTAAGGAAGCTCTGGGCCCAAACTTCGTCAACAACAACGCGTGTTATCTTCTTTTACTCAAAGGCACCTTTATGCCTCCAAAAACTTTGACTGATTGGGACTGTAGTCCACACCGCAGATTCGAACATAACAAGATCCGATAGCGGAAGGGCGCTCGGCGTCGGTGTTTATCGCTCGATCATCCGGTCGACAAACACCGTTACCTCGAGCCTGTTCACCCAGAGAGTTCGAGGAAAGAAGGAGGAATCGAATTAAGGAGTCCCTTTTAAGGTCCGGCGAAATAGTCCCGACCTTGGTGTGGCTGGTTATTTTTATCCCAATACGAAGGAGGGTGAGGAGAGGGAGCGAGAGGGGGAGAGAGAGACTAAAAGTGCGGGGTGGAGGACGAAGGGTTTAAAATAATAGTGGAACTCCGGGTGAGTCGGTCTCAGGGAGAGCTCCGCCCCGCGAAATATGGCGAACCTCGCCAGGACGCGATTGGGTGACGGGAGGACGCTGAGCTTGCGAGCCAAGACATTGGTGCCCCCCGCTCGGATCCTGCAGCCACCCTCTCGAAGCCCGGCGCCCTCACTTGCCCTAGACCATGGAAATATCTCCGGCGATTCGACGCCCGTTGTCTACGGTCGGAGCGTCCAGATTATGCCCGCATCCCTCAGCCATCGCCAAAACGCTGCGACGGGCGTTCAAGTCGGTGCTGCTCAGGTCGATAGCGTCCCCCGAAATTCCCGAAGGGTGATTCAAGCCGGCTTCCGTCGTCGCCTCACCTCCTCGAGGAGCGGAAACGCGGAGAGACTCGACGCGGCCGTTTACGTTGGCAGAGGTGAAATTCACGCGCAACGGGGCAGCGACAAAGGGAACCGGTCACGGCACCCGGGGGGAAGTGACCTCGAGGAGAACACTTGCGGTGTAATTAAAGTCGCGGGTGAGAGAAATAATGAAAATAAAATAATAAACAGAGCCAAAGTCAGGCTCTTCAGAGACGCGATCAAACCCCCCGGGGGGGGGGGGGGGGGGGGGGGGAGGGAGGGGGATTGACGAGTGCCAACCGGCAAGGTGGGGCGGTTTAATTACGAAGATTGCGGGCTTGCAGGTAGTCGTCTAGTCTGACTTGTACGCATTGTAACTCCTGTAACCGGTGGGACGCAGCTTACACGCGGGGATGATAACGAGGGGTAGAAAGAAGCCGCGGCGAGATTAAGGGGGCGAAACGCCGTCTGATTCCTCGATGAAATTATAATTTTCCATCGACTTGACGCCGCGGGGCTTGCCGAGTACCTAGGTATGCAGCGAGCGGCGCGGCGGAGTCCTTGATTTCTTTTTTTCAGACGCTGAATCTTCCCCCCTCGTGACAGGTTGAGCGGATTAATACGCTCCCGTGGAGATCGCGATCCCGAATATTTTCAATTCATACACCTACTCCAACCGCCGCGACACCCTCCGTCCCCATCCCGTCTCGTTCCACCGTCGGAGCTAAATTATATTTCGTCACTCGCCCCCGGGGTTAATTCCTATTGATCAGTCAACTTTCCTGATTTATTTATACACGCGAAAGTGCCCCTTCCTTATCGAGCACAAGTATGAAAAAATTTAGGGGCGAGGCGGGGGAGGAAAAAAAAATTTCTCCAAGCCCTACAACTCTGAGATTATATTCTCTTCCCCCACTCTCCGTCACGCGAAACTCCCGCGAAAAATGCGCCTCCCCCAAATCCTCCGAGCCGACGGAGGTCTAACCGGAATATTTATCGTTCTGGAATGGACACAGCTGTACGCAAAAGAGAGTGAAAATCACGTACCGTGACGTGACTTAGACTTTACATTCGTCGCGAACCTCGGTTCAAGTCGTAACGCGACATATGACATATTCGTCTTTCACGGGATCAAGATCATACAAAGTTTACAGATGTCCCAAAACACGGATTTAATCTCTTTAAGCTCTTTGTCGTTAATTTTTGGACGACTGAATCTTTCGCGCTAAGGAATACAATCAGTGAGGCGGTATTAACAAAGGCTTAATCAAAACTTTCGGAATTTAACTGACGTCAGCTTATCGATTATCGTTAATTGATGAAGTAAAAAAATTTGTAGGTGTTAAAAATTTCAGAGCATGGAAAATCTATTCAGAAATGACGTAAGCTTTAATTCAGGTATCAAAAGTGGACTTTTTAATAAAGGGATCAACCGTGATGGGATTCTTTAAAACGCTTCGAATTCACGGTTGTTAATTAATGTTTCATTACGATGACGTAGTATCGTGATATCTTCACAATAATCCTTGGATTAATTGTTTCACCCTCAACAAAACATCGTCCTTTCGTGTATCAACTTTTTTGCTACCGAATATTCTCAAGTCAAGGTTCTTCAAGCCTCCGCCGACCGCGAGTTGAAGAAGCAGATTGAGTCGTTGGATGTAATCCGCGACCGAGGCGAGTGGATTAATCATCATTTCTCATCGTAGGATGTATTAAAACGGTGAAAGTACTCCGTGGGCACCCACCCCGCATCAGCTCCGCCCGTTGTACATAATCATAATGTAATGCAGGCGGTATAGCATCCGGACGTTAAAAAGCCACCCATCCAAAGAACGTGGCCGTGGCGTTCCAGCTCTGCTCCGGCCAAGACGTACTGCAGATTGATTACGGCCCGGCAGGGAACAAAGGGGGAGGTGTGTGAAAAATACTCGCCGACTAATTTATCTCGCCGAGAGTAAAGGGGAGGAAAACGTAGAGAGGTGCCGGAGAAATAAGCGGCTGTGCGAAAACGAGAGAATGGCCGAGGGTCAGCCGGGCAATTCTCACCTCACACACCGTGTCACATTTCACGCGCTGGCACCAACTTCCAAACAACGCCGAGTGCCACAAGAGAAGCCTGGAGAACGATACCGCGATCACAATGGCGCGACGACCGACGAGAGGACCAGTTTTGCAGGAGTTTTGGGGCCGAGAACGGGGCACCGACGACATATACTCGGTGTGCGTTCGGGGTGAACAATAAACGCGAATTGAGACACCCGCCCGCTGATTATGTCCCGGTCACAGTCTCTGCGCCTGGTAATATGGCGTCTGCGAGGAGTTGCAGCCGGGCGTTGGAATATCTCCATCTTTACGATGCCCTGTAATGTTTTTAATTCCGGTCTAGATTATCGCGGGGAAAACGCCGCGCTGCACCCGCTCCGTAACGGGGAATGTCCCGCTCCCATTAAATTTTCATCCTCCATAAAACCTTTTACTGTCAAGAGCTGAGTGCCCTGAAGCTTGCCCTCCGCGGTCATACTTGCCATGCATGATGCCGTTAAATCGTATTTTTCAGTATAACATAACCGCGGGTCAACGCGGCAAAGCGAACGCGGAGCGGGGAATTTAGTGCGAGTGTGATCGTCGTTGGCGTTGAAACCGAAATTGTCTGAGACTGGCAACTTACCGACGCACTAATTCGGACTTCTACCGCGCAATCAGCCCTCAGGTTGATTTCACTAACGCCTACGGCTTTGATTGAGAATCACTCACTCTAGTTTCTAACCGGTATACTAAATCAGGGATGAAAGGCTTTACGGGTCTGTATGGTGCAGCCGCTGCGCCCACCACGCGTGGTTCAGTCGGGGTAAAACACGGCTCGAGTTTATGTTCACCGTTGCAAATTGACGGCGGTGCATGCCGTCATAACTCGGTTCATCGTATTCGAATTACGCCAATCATCGGATGACCGCGTGTGTGTGTGTGTGCGTACGAACCATACGGGTACCGAGGACGGTTCATATTCGCCGATGCAAATTGGAACGGAGTTTTTGCACAGACAGACAGAGAGAAAAAGAGAGTGAGAGAGAGAGAGTGAGAGATATGTGTAATTTTTATTTTTCAGATTTGTCGTTTCATCGTGCTTGATTGATTGAAAAAATATTATCTGCCCCATCCGGGCGGCGTCGATTTGATTGCAGTATGACAAGTTCTCGAAATTCAATATAGAATTCATTTAGAAATCATCGGTACCTGCAGCGAGTCTAGTTTCGCAAAACTTTTTCACCCCTTTGCCGCAGTGGCGGTTTGACCGCGTAAGCATCGGAATTATTCGAAAAGTTGACAGTCCCGCATTACACGCGGGTGAAGAGAAAAGCGAGCAAGTTTGATTTCAGTATTTCCGCTGCAGGTTCATACCTACCTGCTGTAAAGAGGGACTCGCTAAAGCGCGGAGCGATAGTGAAAAGGGCACGAGAGGCGGGAGGGGTCGGCCTTTTCCACTTTTTCACCTATTCACCTTTCACCTTTTTCACGGACTCTCCTCCCCTCCAGCCGTTTCATTTTTCCCGCCTAGTAACGCGATCGTGACGAATGGCTCGGAGAGGGAACGACCCCTGGCTGCATGGTGCGTGGGTGTGTGACGGGCCTGTATCTGCACAGACACGTCCAGCCGTGTACGACGGGATTTCGTGCCAGACCACGAGATAACGTCCTTAGGGCACTCGAGGCCCGAGGACGATAAGGGGAGCGAAGAGGGGGGGGGAAATTCTTGCGCAACATCATAAGGAGCCCCTAAAAGCTGTCTGACGTTACCGAGAAGCTAAGCTCCGCAACACAGAGGCAGCGATAGAAGGATCAACTTGGTTTTTCCGTCGTTTCCGCGCTGATGAAACCCGCGCGGTGTTATATCTATACTTTTCGTGATATATACTCGTTTTCTGGTGATGAATTTCAAACCCGTGCCTTGCGGAAGAACCGGTTAAATAGTGCAATGGGTGAGATAAAAAAAAAAAAAAAGCGAACGACCCGAGGAGTACAGTGTTTTTACACTTGATGCAGCAATTCGCAGCAGCGCCGTTGGCACATTTTATAATTTGGTAATGCTTTTCGCAGCAATAAAAAACACGGGGGGGGGGGGGGGGGGTGTTGGAGGAGGAAGGGCGAGATGAAAAAGTTGAAAAATGGCGAGAAATAAAATCGCAGATGCAGGTGCAGGGATCGCGGATTCCACGGTACATACCTATACCGCATAAATAAAATCCGGATGACAATTCGCCACCCGGGTTTTCGGGAAAATCGGATTATATTTTATTCAAATACGTTTTCTCCCGCCAATTTTGAAATACGTATTATACGCGCAGACTGCCGCCGTGCATCTCAATTATTTTTCGGAACGCATTTTCCCCTCACTTATTCGAATTTCACCACGTCCCAGTTATAACCTGCGTATTTTTCATCGGATTACACGTGTTTTCGCATTGCTTAGTTTGTGAAAAATTCTTCCACACTCGGATAAAAAAATAATCCAATAGCCGAACGAAGAAGCTGATAGTTTTTTTTTTTTTTTTTTTTCATCCTTTTCTTCCGTTTCTCGTTTTTTCGCATTCCTATTTATTCGTTTTTTCATCACCAGCCTTTATCTGCGGTCCCGGCGATATCACGCTGCGGCTACTTGTCAAAACAGCAAACGCCGCAGTAAATATAATCTACGACGAGATTCCGCAGCAGCAGCAGCAGCAGCAGCAGCAGCATGGCCACTGCCATCCTATAACACTGCGGCATTCGCATACACGTACATAGATCGTCACGTGCCTATCCAAACATAGCGAAATACCCGGTAGGCAGATACGTATCTACGTGTATGTATATGTATATGTACGATTACATCGACGAGATGGTTTACCTATCTCTATCTATTTACAGGAAAATATCGCAGTTTCGAATAGCCTCCGTTTCTCTAAACTCTGTATACAAACGTAAAACCGTATTTATACAATCTGTGTATCGGCGACGAGTTTTGCCACTTGTAACGTGGAAAATTTTATAACCAGCTGCGACATACCGCATGTTTTTGTTTTTCAGTTGATTATTTGTTTATTTATTCATTTTCTTTTTCTCTCGTCAAAGGTAAATTCGCAATGTGTTTGCATATGATTCTCTATGCAATAATGCTGCGTAACAAAATATTCATCTCTGTAGAATATGCCGCGGTATTGAATTATAGATTTTCAGTGGCACATCCTGTACCTGAATATTCAAATTTGTTTAAATCTGTTTTTTCACCAAATTTACTAAATTGCGAATATATGACAGATCTACGCGAAACAGGGTATAAAAATGATGTTCTGCACGATTCTTTAGAGAGGAAGGATAGGATTACATTTTAAACATAATTTAAAGTAGATTCACGCCTTTCTCAGCTAAATTTTTCCAACCAACATATCACATCAGCGATCGCGTACGTTTCGGGGAATATCCTATCGTTATCAGGCTTGCAATCCCTCCTCCCTCCGAAAACGCAGCGAAGCACGGTATAATAATTTCTCAGCACTTCACAGCACATATACAGTGAATGTATTTTTAGCAAAGGCCCGTGCATATATACCTCTGCGGGTTAACGGGCGTGAAAGATGTTCAGTAAAGGGGTATGAGGTATCGAGTAGGTCAGCCAGGAAAAATAACCAGTCGCACAAAGTGCAGTGGAGTGTAAGGTAAAATAAGGAGAAGAAGATGCAGAAGAAGAAGTGGTGAAAGAAAAGGAAAAAAGTGAAAAAGAACAACAACAAAAATGGTATAAAAAAAAAAATTTGAAACAACGGCGATGAAGTAGCTCCCGGAATTTCGGCAGAGCGGAAGAATAACGTCCTGGAGTTCTCACTGACTGGTGCACACGATTCACAGAATAACTGAAATTCACTTCTTCTTAAAGTATATCATTCACGAGAGTAAAATTTTTTCGCAGTATGACGGTTCACGGGTTATACCAGCAATTGAAAATAAACAGATACATACCAGCGTGCAGACGCCTCGAGACGTACCTGCAGGCGTTCTTTTTGAGCTGCGTTTCTGGGTAGTTACGTGTTTTTATCCCAAACTTCCTTATAATTCTCAGCTTACCTGAAACACAGAAGTAAAATTTTTCCAATTAACTTAGCGAATTTGAAAGCTCTAGAGAGAGAGAACGCTGGAAATGAGAGAGCTCGCACGTACGGATAGAAACTCTAGGTAAGTAATTTCCATGATAAAAAGTGATTGCGGAGGCGGGAGAGAAGTAAAAGAGAGGGAAAAGGACTGGGGACGAAGAGGTGCGATTGGCCCGAGGAAAGGCATTGATTCACAATTTGTAGGGGTAAACAGAGTCGGGGTAAAAGAAAGGCTGCACGGCTGACGCCTCGGGCGACGTACACCTTTAATAACGGGGGTTGGTTGGATTTCGGAGCGGTCAACGAACGCGGCTGGGCCGTCCTTCGGGATTTTTACGGGTCGAGGATGGGAAGAAGGAAGAACCACGTGAGAGTGAGGGTAAAAAGCTCCCGCTTACACGAGCCCCGCCACCTCGAGAGCCGGGGGAAGTGGGTCTTATGTAATAAGTCAATTTTTGTATCGCACTACATGCGAAGTGACGCCATTTGTCAACGTCAACCGGTGGCTCCGAAACCGAGTCACGCCGCCGTTGCGGCACGATCTTCTTTGTGCCTCGAACAATATTGCCCGAGACGCGAGACCCCTGGCGGACAATATCTTTCTCTCCCACGAGATCTTCCGGATCGAGGTCTATCTACCGCAGAATTTTCACCCAGCTCCGCAGTCCTCGGAAAGCTTTAAGGAAGCTTCGGATCCTCGGGATCGGTTTGGAATAGGAACTGTCCAAATTCAAATCACGTTCCTCGTCAACTATGGACCCCCTTTATGGCTGCATCAGTTTTCGAAGAAAATAATCCCAGCTCGACTAGGATGGGAACAGTCTGACAAGTTGTGAGGTCGGTTTTTATACGCTAAATGATAATGGACGGACATCAGCTTTCGGGAAAGATGTCTCGCGACAAATGGAACCACTAAGATTGAACGATAAAAAACATCGAAGTGAGGATAAATCCTCGTTCGGTCACTGAGTGCAACCGGCGTTGGGGGGTGAGAACAGTGACAGTGTAGTGCTTTTTCGCCCTCAACCTTGCTTGACGCGGACGACATGTCGCGGCCAAATCGACTTGGAAGTAAGAAGCCGTACGTTTTATCGCCGATGTGGACGATAGTCTTCATTCTTTCTTGTGCGGTAAACAACACCCTGCAGATCTTGTCAGTTTCTCACTTCCTCGCAAATTTCAATTGTCCTGTATTTTCTGGGGCGGGGTTTAGAATAGAAAGAATTTGAAAAATAAGAATCGCTTGCGAATCGACACGTGAAACAAGCTACCGTGAACTCCAAGCACGTGCTATTTATTCTTCTTTTTCAATTATTTCTCCACATCGGTGATGAGCCTTCTAGATCAAATCTCTACAGCTGACGACGTCGATTCGATCACTTGGGGTGAAACGGGGAGGTTAACAAGACCTCGATCAACGCCTTACGGCAAAACCTTATTCCCGAGTGTTCGACACTCGGTGTAATCATTGTTTGACGAGCAAGGATTCGAATTAGATAGTGTAAACAGAGTGAAGCTGCCGAGGCGTACCGAAAAGCGAAACTTTTCAATCCCACTTGCAGTTCGACATTGTGAAAATCGTGCAGCAGACGCAGCGTCTCGCCTCCCAGCAGATTGTCAACTTATAATTGGCACTTCTTAATTATCCCGAATTAGCCAGCCCCGCATCCCTCGCAGCCCCCGCGTGCGGAACTCGAGCCCGCATCGCCGTAGAAGAATATAATACAAACTCTAGGGTAACTCCTTGCCGCCTCCCCTCGACAATTAAGAATATTGTTCAAGTTTTTCGACACCCCCTCGCAGCGACGGAAGCCTCCCCGTTCTTCGAGGACGTTCTATTTCCGGTCCGGTTGCAGAGCCTCGCGGCCGACTGGGAGCCCTTCTCCTACCTGGATGCCTGCGTCCGCTGCGTGGAGAATTCCTCTGTATGAATATTGTTCTTGGCTATCCCGCGGGACTCGCGGGAGCAAACCTCGTACGTGCGGGTCGCCTCCAGGCTGTGGACGGGGGAGCGGCCGGATCGGGGAGAGAATCAAGCTGTGCAAACACCAGGCCCCGAGATACCGTCCCGACGTTTTCCTACCCTTGTCGAAGCCGGTGCAGCCCCTCGTCGCAGCGCCTAGCTTCCCGGTCCGCGCGACATGCCGGAGTCGAAAAACGGTGGTAAAAACGAAGCGATCTCTGTCGCGACGGCTGTAGTTTTTTGCTCCGCGGGGACGAAAATTGGCACCTCGGAATTGAGGACGATTTGAGGGATTGCAATAAGTTTCAAAGACAGAAGCAACGTCGAGGTTCGACTCCGCCTCGAGAGAACCGAAATTAAGAGAGTACATGTCCGCGTGTACACCCCGCAATATCCTTCCCCTGTGTTTTGAAAAATGGGGTGCGAGCGAGTGAGCATCGGAGTGGTGAAATCAATCCGCAGAGTGGGTCGTACGTTAGGTTTCTCGCCTTTTTTTGCCGCGTTCTCCTCGTTTTTCAATTCACGTTTTTTCCAATTAGATACAAAAGAGGAAGAATTTATCGCTCGAGGATCGTGCGGCTGGTCTTCGCGCGGGAGCTTTTTCCTTCTTCCTTCTTTCTCCTTTACTTTACCGTTTTACATTTTATTTTTCTGGGGGGAAAAAAACGTCCCTTCCGTATTTAAGATATTCCAGTCTGGTCTAGACGGGGTTGCGGGGGCTAAGGTGCGGGGGAGGCCACTCTCCTGATATCCCGAGGGATGGAGATGCCTCGCAACGTCGCCCGCGATAGGCTACCACCGTACGTACACCGTGGCACTACCCCGTATACACCCTCGTACCCTCCATCGTCTGCGGCTACGTATCCCTCCGCTCACCCCCGGCTACCTATCTATATAATATATGCCTGTGCATACACCGCTCTTTGTCCTCAGCAGTAGCGGAACCCCGGTAACAACCGGACACGGAATAGTTCGCGGTTTTTTCACCCTCGATATCGAACTGACGATGGCGCTGCCGAAGAGAAGAGTGTCGAGGGACGAAACCGGCCGGTGCCTGGGGTAAAAATTTCCGTTAAAAGGAATTCAGTCGGGATAAAATTGAACGCATTTTCGATTCTCATTAGAAAATTGGTGCTAATCATTTTTGACGTCAGTTGGTTACGTACCCGATGAGGATCGAATGCTCTGAAATGTTTTCAAGAGGCTTCAAGTGTCCAATGTTGCGACAGCTTGCCAGTTTCGACCCTTTTGTGCCTATTTTTTTATCACAGATTCTAGAGCGATTCTTTCAGAAGTTCTGCCGGTAGGAAACAGTAAGAAAGCGAGCCAGAGCGAAAGAGTTAAATGAAACGAGGACTCGTTACGCTGCGAATAGAAGACATAAAGTAAACAACCTTCGGCGCATTCAAGAGGTAGTGTTAAACCGGTGAGAGATTTCAGTAGCTCGAGAAAAGGTACAAAGCTGGAGCACACCTGAGCGGAAGGAGAATCGATGAAACGAACAAGCTAGGCGGAAGCGAAATTAAGAATGGCGGAGTTTAAACATCGTTAGAACCATTGCGACAAGCTTGGAGGAGGAAAAATGAAGGAAAAAGACGAACAGAAGAGTCGGCGATAAAAAGAAGAGGGACGGAGAGAGAGAAAGAGAGAGAGAGAGAGAGGAAATCGGGCAACGATCCGACGACACAAAGACGTCGAGTCACGTCGGCTGCGTCGACGGTGCGTGTACCTTGAGGTATTGCACGCGTGTCATGTGACGCATATGTGCACACGAGCGGCGAGAACATAGAGTGAGGGAGAGGGAGAGCCGTCTCCACGCGTACGAACCTAAGTTGCGTGTATCTCTCGTCGGACGAGAGGACGGCCAGGCGGACAGACTGCTGTACCGGAGGCTGTATTGATTATCTTTTAGCGCGTCTCTCGCTCCCTCGTCGTCCTCCGTCCTCCTCGCTCCTTCATGGCCACAGCTTAACACTTCCATCCGTTGGTTTTCCACCACCAACAGAGACACTACCCCTCGCCTGCACGAGAGCCACCTTCTCTCCTTTCATTCACCCTCCGAATGCATCGTCGTGCCAGTTCCTCGCTTCCTCCAAATTCTCCGCGAGCGTTCCGATCGCGTTATAAGTCTCTCATTCTTTTGCATAGAAAATATTGGAAACACTTGTGCCCTTTTTCCGAGCTTTTTTCGTAGGATCTGAATCCTTGCCCCGGAGCTGGTTTGCCGTTCTGGTAACATGCTTATTCCGTTGAATGGATACTCCGGACTAGCGATGCGATACCACACACGGAATAACGGAGTTGTTCCTAAGTTCTCCTTCTTCTGTTCCTTTCACTAACCGTCCTCACTTGTACCGTATTCCCCAAATCGATTTCTTCTTTTCCGTAGGTGTAACTTAGTGTCGTTCCGTGCTTTTGCAAACCTCTCTTTCTCACTTCCAAGCGAAGTCGAGATTCACACTTTGGATTTCCTCTTCCTGATTACGTCGCGCGAATAAAATCCTCGGGGCTCAAAACGCGTCTCGGGAGTGAAAAGAGGGGCGTCCGGGTGGGTTGGAGGGATAAATCACGCCTGGTCACGATGCAGGGAAGAAGTGCAACCACGGCCACGTCTCTAGTGTCGGAGCCAATGACCCTGTGCTGCAGTGGCTGCCCGGGTTTTTGGTTTTTGTCGTTCCTCGCTCGCCGCTCCGGGTAATGGAGCAGAAGGATAACAACGCGTTCCGTTTTACACCGACGGTTCTTCCCCGGGAGTCAATGAAAACATAGCGTTAAAACGGAGGACAAAGTCTATCCATCCCGCATTCATCCATCCGTCTCCTCACCTCTATCGTATTCCTCCGCTTGTCTCCTGAGAGATGTCCTCATAGATGCTCTTCCTCTTTTTCTTTTCCCGACGTGTACAGATCGACTGGCCTTAATTCACCCACTGCTATAAATATTTCGAAAACAATCATACTAGTGTAACGGAATACCGGTATAATAAAATTTCCTCACAAGGCGTCCCGAGGTCGTTTCCTCGGGGAAATAACCTGCCCTTGTCAGTTGAATTTTAGACCGAGTTTATCTCGGCATTCTTTGAGGTTTGAAAACAGGCCTGTTTTGCCACGAATGTAATCACCTGGGAATCAGAACGACCTCAGTTGGTTCAACCTTCGACCAGAATTGTAGGTGAAAAAAAATTGTCGAGTATAAAAATTTATTATTCAAAGCGTTACGTATGTGACCAATGAAAAGGAATCGGTTAACGTCGAGCACGAATATTTCCGTCAATCCGAAACTGCTTTATTGAATCATTATTTTCACGCAGTCTCGCCTGTCTCGCAAAAATTGTTCCATCGCATCCCACGCGCTACTTTTTTGATCCTTTTTTTTTTTTTTCTTTCACCCAAGCGTAATAACAATACAGGCTAGAGTCGGTGCAGCGATTGGAGGAATGAATCATTCCCGTCACAAGACTCACGGTTTCGAGTGCGAGGAAGCGGCGAAGGCGGAGCGCGGGGCTAGTTTAATATACGACGAAAGCATTAAACCGATCATGATTTATACGATGAAAGGTTGGCCACTTTATTCATACGACGCTCCGCCGTGCAGCTCCGGCAAGCCGAGTGAGCGGCTACGTGGGCGTGTTGCGTGCAGGGTAAAAACTACCCTCCGGCTGGCTCCCGTCGTGTGCGGGACCATTGATGCGTTCAGAAACGGGACGGACGTATAGCGCTAGAAAAATATACACGACACGCAATAATAAAGACGGAGGAAACAGATAAATAGATATGTAACATATACGGCGAGCTACAAGCGAGCTTTCGAGCTTTTCTCTCGCGTCGAAAATACACAGTCTATACCCTCCTCTCTCTCTTTCTCTCTCTCTGTCTCTCTCTCGCTCCTTCAGCCGTAACAAAAGCAGCCATACATAATGTAGTCCAGACGTCAGCGGACCTGCGAGCAGTCAGTCATCGTCTCTGAGTGCGACCGTCTTTGGGGCGGGCATAATTATAGGGATGCACTAATTAGCCGAGCTGGAATTATGATTCAATTGCGTTAATTGCCGGGCGCCAGAAACGTCGAGCTCAAGACTCGATCTGCTCGCCGAGTTGCACACCAAACGCGGATCGGCGATTCGCCCGCGTAAGGAACACGTGTAAGCGGCAATTTATTTTCCGATTACAAAGTTTACTTGTTTGTGATTTGGTTCGTGCGCCGCCGGGGCGACTGGCGTGCCGTGGCGTGCGGTGGCGTGCCGACGCGCATTACCGCAGCAGCGGCTGCTTTTTCCAGCCCCCCGGGGCACCGTGCCCCGGTTTCTTACTCGGCGCGATACACGAATCGCCGTAACGTTCGCGGATATCGGATAAAGATTAAGAGAGAACGAGTGCCAGCGGAAATATTCGCGGAAGAAACGTTTTTAGCAGGGGCGCGCGTGCACCGCCGGTGAAAATTCACCCCCGCCGCTAGCCTCGAGGGGGAGAAAGAGCGAAGGGGTTGGCCGCGTTCATAAATACTTCACGACCAGGCTCTGGAAATTTTCAACTCTCCTCGATATGCCCGATGTGCGGATGGCGCCCCGGTTAATATTCGCGGCCTTCCAAAGGGAAAATCGAGGGCATCGGCGCCCCTCCCCCACGGCCTGCGACTGACGGTGATCTACCGCAAGCCCCGTGCGCGCCGGAGCTTTTCTCGGGGTCCGACCCGGCGTTCTGCGCCCATAATGCAGACTCCGGCCTCTCGTCGCGAGGAGAACACGACGCGCCTCGGGCGTGAATACACTCCTCGAGTACAAGGTACACACCGCGCCGTTATACGCCAACCCTCGGGCAGACGTCCGTCGAGGGAGAAAGACGCCTTCTCGCGGAGTAAGTGTAATAGGCTGGAGAGCCCGAGGGCTCGTCTCTGCTCCCGATGCCGGGCGCTTTGCTCCCAGCGTTCCGATCCATTGGCTGCCCCGTGATTTAACCCACCCCGTTTCGCATTCCGCGCATCTGAATCCTCGAGACGCCTCGTTTTTCTGGATACCCACGCGCTGGGCGGCCGGGGGAGAGACCCCCGCCTCACATCAACGAGAACCCTGCAACCCAGTGCGAGGGGATCGCCCCGTTACGCCTGACCGAGGCAGCCATCTCGGCTTCTTTCCAAAGTCTAATTTCCCGTGAACAAATCCCTGATTCGAAGAGGGATACTCTTCTTCGCTATGAAAATTCGTTACGCCGAAACGAGGCTGCAGACTACGGCACCATCGCGACTGCACGATTAATCTCCTCTTTCCTTACTCGTACCTACTTCTTTTATGTAAATTTCGAGGCTGTCTCGTCGTATCGTCTGTGCGCATTATTTTCTTCGACGTACAGACGAGAGAAAAATTTTGTCGGTTTCGGTAACGAAAAGTAAGTAACCGTGAGTGAATTTTACAGTTGATATATGTACAAGCTACAGTTTTTCACGTGCTAAGCAAAAATGTTTTGGCCCCTTTTACGAAAAAGTTTAGTAAGACGATCCGAAACGTTTCAATGCGATTGCGAAATCATGTTTACAGCTATTGTACAACTTGGACAAATAGTGGTGAGCTTATTGCGATACGATTTTACCACGTGACGTAGTTGGAAATTTTTAAATTCTTCTGGCTTCAGCGTATAGAGATCGAAACACGTACGTGTCAGAAATATATTGAAAGCTGTCGTGAGTCTTTTTTACTCGAGAGTTTATCCGTCGTTGGCTGAAATGAGGACAACGCTTCATTTCTAAGTTTCTACGGTTTCAGTTCACCGAAGGAAATTGGAGCAGTTCAAATCGAGAGAGGAGAGAGAAATTTAATGAACATCCGCCTCCGACCCTTCCATGCTGAAAAAGTGAAGTAGATTTTTCGGTCCTTTGACGAAGGGCTGAGCATTTGGTAAGAGAAAAAAATCTTATAGATTCCGGTCGACAACGATGGCCTACGAATCGGTCAGGTGGTGGAGGATTCGTTTGAAAGTATCCCTGTCTATACTAACCGCAGGCAAAGACTTATCCCGGTGCAGAAAAGTATTCATTGGAAAGAGAATTTCTTTCCCCGGCGTACGCCGGAAACCGGCAAAGTGCCGAGTGCGAGAAAATACCAATCCTCTCTGTTTTTCTTGGCCTCGAACCCCTGGCAACGAACGGTCAGGTAGCCCAAAGACAAGGAGCGGCTGCCTTTGCTCCCCAGCGTCCAGTCCAAAGCAAACAGGACTCACTGCATCGATCGTCCTAATCCCCATGGTGCGTAGGCACCACGTGATCTCGGTACAGATCGCAATACGCCCTGACCAGGGGGGCCCGAGGGCCCGACACCCACGCCCCATAACGCCAACGTTTGCTGCTTGTCACAATACGAGGGATGCCAGGGCAAACACTCGACTCCGCAGGCTAGTCTCCCCATCGCATTGCCTCGTGTGCGATGTATATATTACGGCGATGAACGGTGCCCAATGCTCTACGGGTTTCCACGTCACTTTTGCGTTCAATTCCGTCGATTGTGCTTGGGCGGCGTAAGAAATTCGAGTGAGCAATTTCCGTCTCGCGACCTTTGAGTGTTTACTGTCAAATCCAGCCAAACTTTTCGAATTTGACAGTTTCGCCGTTTAAATCTGACAACGAGGGAATTCATTTTCAAGAGTCTGATCAAGCTATCCGCATCTGGATTCGGACTCGAATTTTTCACGCTCATGACGGATTAATCAGAATGATGGTAATTTATCGTAAGTGAGCTTTCGAAAATTGAGTCGCGATGATGTAGGCCAGTTGAATTTACAGCGGCGAGACTCGTGGCGAACAACACGATAATCAGTGAACTATAAACGCCGGAATAGTCGAGTCGTGAATGCGAGCCTGAAAATGTTGATAAATGGAAAAATCCTGATGGCGGAAGAACGGTTTCATCGTTTTTATCTCGTATTCTCTTTTTTCTATTTGATTCAGGCTTCGGGCTCTGAAGTGGGATCCACCGGGAAGAGAAGCGTCTATACGGGGCGGGTGGGTTTCGGCTGTTTAGTATTTGTGTTAGGAAACTCTTCTGGCTCCCCGCTATCAGGTTGAAGGGGATGAGAGCCCGTGAGACTGCTGTGAGTGAACGAGATGAGAAGCTCGCATGACGATTTCGCTTTTTAGGTTGAGAGGAAAAACGCCATCGCGTAGGCTCCATAACGTTATAGCCGGCTATGAAAACTGCCTCCTCGTAAGAAAAGCTTGACAGAAAGAGGGAGTGGAAGCGAGACGGATCGACGGGAAAAAGGGAGATTTGCGGAACGAGAAAAACGGCAAACGTACTCCTGCGAGGCGGGCGAAACGTGGAGGAAGGTGGCAATAGAGCCGGGACGAAAAACGGAACGAGTAATTAAGGAATCGGTTAATTTTCGGGGCATATTTCACGCGGCCGGTGCAACCCTCCCTCACCCCCTTCCTCTGACCATCCGAGGGGGTTAAAAAGTCAAGAAGGGTTAAATGATTTACAACAAGAGGTTTTCGCCCTCGACGAGGACGTGAGCCACATATTAAATTTCGAATCTTGCACGCAGGGCGATTAATTGTCGAAAGCGAAAATGGAGCGGTTGAAATTTTCCTGCGCAATTCGCAGCTCGAAATATCCTCCTTCGGGGTTTTTAACCGTCTCGAATTTCCCCCCTTTCGCCCAACTGGCTTTTTGACAAGGCGCGGCGTAGTATACGTATAGCTACATATACCGGGATTTGAAAAGGGCGAAGAGATTACCGAGCATCCTTTCGCTCGAATGAACTAATTTATAATTTCCTCCTCAAGTACGAACCCACACAGCACCCTCTGCTCGCACCGCTCGGATCTCGGCGCGTGCCGTTGTCAGATTTTCGCCAGCGAAACAAGACCGTCGGTGCAGAATAAGCAGCGAGGAAAATAACCGCGAGTATATCTCGCCTCTCGCTAACCGCGAGTTAAAAACACACTCCCGTTTCCAACAAGCTCCGTACCAGTGACGCCTCTCAGGGTCGAGAGGTGACGATCGCGCGTCGTTAAATTTTATCAGAAAAGCAAAAGCATCGACGTCTCGTTGCCTGTATGACGGCAGACGTTGAAAATAAGAAATTTGTTCGACGTTGAACAAAGGTTATTACGACGAGGCGTAATCTTCCCCTTTGATCGTGGCTAGGCATCATCCCCTCGTTCCACCCCCGCGAGCAGAAAGAGAGAGGGAAAACAGGGCGGACATTGAGCACTCGGCCCACGTGGCTTTCGTCCCTCTTTTCCTTGACGATTATCAGAACAGTTCCGCAGGCCACTCGCGATCGCGTTTTTTATTTATCGCCCGTTTTTACTCAGCCGTAAGCCCGAGCGTCCAGTTAGAAAATTTATCGCGCGGTTACCTGGCGAGCTGATTCTTGAAGTAAATTTTAAGGGAGTGGAAAAAACAAGGCGAGCCGACGCTCCGCCTCCGCGATTCATTAGCCCCCGCGGCTCGCGGTAAACCGACAATTTAAACAATTTTTAACTTTGGAAAGTTCCCCGAGCCCCTCGGGTGTCGGGTGAGTCGCGACGTCGCAACTTTACAATATGTAATTATAAGGATAGTTAAAGTTTTGAATCGATACGACGGGACGTGGAACTCGCGGAACGAGACGCAAGGGCCCTTCGCTCACCCTGCCTAACGCAGTTCACGTTATTCAGAAGTGCCAGGGCTTCTTGAAGTCTGACAACGCAGGCATTGAACAGCTGATCAAAGCTCATCAATCAATATACAAATTCGTCAAAAAATAACCTTCTCCGTGCGAAAAACCTCTCATTCGATGTTCCACATTTTTACGTCTACATATATATATAAGTTTGGATTATACAGTGGCGGACGTATGCTGAAAATTTGCAGCATATTTGCACTAATCTCTGAGGAATTTCACCATTTTTCATTCATCATGAATATCTGTTCAACAACAGTCGACCAGTGAATCCGCATCCACACGCGTTCGCAATTCATTTATAGCGATTAATCGAATCGCGGAAGGTATTTTCATCCGCACGGGTCGAGGAATTGTGCAGTGAAAATTTTCACATGTGAAAATAAAACAAAGAGCGAGGGGGAGATGAAAAGGAAATTTATCGCTTCGCCACAGATGTTTCGGGTACGACTGATCCTGCAGCTAAGGCTGCAACTGGGTACGTGGTGGGGGGCGAGTGAGCTTGCAGAGCTATTCGCATACCGTGCTTGTTAGGTATCGCGACGCTTGTCGCATGTAGCAGCTCGGGTTTCGTCGGCGTTTTCCTCCGCGATTTACCCTGTTTTCTTTTTTGCAAATAGCCCCTGCCGGCGTGCCGTCACTTGCGCGTGACGTGCGCGATAACGAGTCACCGAGACTTGGCGAGGTGGGCAGGTATAATACATAGTGATATATTGCGGCTGGCGTTGATAATATCTCTGCAGTCAGCCCGGCGCGTGGAGGTCTCGAGTTTCTTTCTTTACCGATCAAACGAGCCCGGCGCTGGTTCCCCCCTTTCCTCGTTTCACACCCCCGCAACTTCGACAATCGAAATATGTCTTCGACGCGGGCCTTTGTTGATCGCATCCACACCGCCGGCACCCACACCCTTTCTCCTGTCGGAAAGCTCGAGGAGCCGCCGCTTCCTCGAAGCGAGAAGGCGAAGGCGAGAGCGAAAGCTGAGAGACAAAGCGCGCAGCATCGCCTCAGCGATATTGGTATCGAGTGGAAGCCAGCTTCGATTAGTGGATCAATCCCCGGATATCCTCTGCTTAGTGGTGGCCCTCGACCCGCTCCCGATTCCCAACCGCCGACCGGAAATGGCAAATATAGTCGAGAGTCGTGCGTGCAGACGCCTCCGGCTTTTCCTGTGCCCAACCGAGTATCCAACACCGCCGGCCGTTGCGTGTGAAGAAACTTTTCAACTATTTTTCCTCGCCGTTTACAACCGTGATGTGGCTTTTTCTGCTCCGGTGAAAGAAGAAAAAAACGTGCGGAAAAGAACGGGGTAAGGCGAGCTAAGAATTGAGCGGAAATTTTCTTACCGTCACCTGCCGTTGTATCGATTAATTATCCTTCGTTGGCCAATTTTTAATGACATCCACCCTCCACCTCGCGAAGCGTTCTTAACTTTAACGCAGATTTCGACCCCCTCGACATTTCAACAGACCAACTCGGCGCTACGGAAGCGAGACGAAGCCGCGTTACGGCGCAACTAGTGTCCGTGGCTAGAGCATTGTTTTATGGCTGGATGCTCGCGACAAATACTGTTGGGAAGATGCGGAAAGGAGCCGGACGATCGACGCAGATGCATTTTCCTTTTTACTTCACCCCTTTTTTTTCCCGATCTGAACGAGGGGTTGATCCGGGGGTGAGACGCGTATAAGACGCGCGAACGCCGCGGGGACGAAGGGTTGCAGGGGGGAACGAGGGATGGGAGGGTGGGCTGTTTCCCGTTCTCAACCTCGAACCCCTCGTCGAGAGCGGCATATTGTAACGCGTCGAGAAGTTCGCGAATAAATCGAAGAAGCGTTGAGAGTAAAATTAGATAACAACTCGGCTGCTGGCTGCTCGATGGGGGGAAGCGGGCTCTTCTCGAACTTTTAAGGACCTTCCTCTTATTCCGGGGCGCAGCCCGCACCCCCCCCCCCCCCCCCCCCCCCCCTCATTTCCAACGGCACCCTCCTCGGCGTCCTCCTACTCCTCCTCGCAGATCGTCTCTGCTTCTCGGGTTCTGGCCGTCTTTCTCAAGCTGTTCTTAAAAGTCTCCGTCGAAGTGGCGAGGGAGAGGGGGAGGAAGAACCTGCCCACCCCTCATTCACCCATTCATTTATCCGAAGCTTACATTATTAGGCGCTACCCGTTTCAACATTTGTCCGTCCGAGAGAAATAAATTGCCTCGGATAAGAGGAGACGGGGGACGACGACGCGGCGAAACACCCCTTCTTATTTTTCTCCGCCTCCTCCTTATCCTCGTCCTCCTCCTCCTCCCTCTTTTTCCCCTCTTCACACCCTCTCGCGCCAACGGATTTTTCGACCGCTCAACGAGTGAATTATATCTTGGGAAATTCAAGGAAATCGTAACGAAATTACACCGCGCGTTACTTCCGGCCGCTCGCCAATTCTCTCCGCTCTGCGATCACCTACTACGTTATTCGTTTCGAGGTGTCTCGGTGGAAAAGGGGAAAGAAATTGATAATCCGATTTCGCTTTTCGTTCTTTGACACCGTATTTCCCTTTTCATCCGTATTGTGGAAATGTATAATACATGCACATATATTCTGCGAGAAGAAAAGAAATCTTCGGCTCGAAAAATTTCAATTTTACAAGAAATGAGATACCCAAAAACGTGATTTCAACGCTCAGCGAACCTTTTCGTTTTATATCCACGGGCTTTACGTGTTCCTCGATTCTACCGGCGGGAGCTCTCCGCAGTGAAGAATGCTACCTACAGGATGGAAAAATTGTTATTCCGTTTTGAAAACGTGGAGCATTTGGTACCGCCGTCACTTCCGGTCCCAACCTTCGGCACGCGAGAAGCGAAGTGGGTACCCCGCACCGCACCGCAGAGATTCGCAGCTCGATGCAGCACTTAGGAGCAAATGCTTCGGGATATCGTTGCATCGCGGGGTGCGATGCAAATAATCCGTCGATGCACCCCGCGGCGGTTCGACGGCGCATTCGACGCGGCTCGGGGCTGCGGCAGCGTCGCTAGTCCATTTTATCAAATGATTTATTCAGGACATGATCATTAATGGCGAAACATTACTCTCTTGTCAGGAATCAATAGACGCGACCAGGGGCGGTGGCGGTGGTGGCAGGTGGTTGGGGGCGGGCTGGAAGCCGCACTCTATCGCCCCACTAAATCATGGAAACAAAACCGAAACAAACGAAAATAAATTGCACGGGTAATGTATTCAGGCTGCAAATGATTATTCCGTAGCCCCGAGCGAGGCTCTTCCGCGGCGAACCGCAGACCACGCTCACACAGAGCCGAGGCCGTCGGTCCTGCAGGCTTACACGATGTGACAGCCGCCCCCGTCCACTCCTTAGGAGCGATTCTCCACCCCCGAGAATCCCGCAGCTCGCAGCTCTCAGCTCTCTTCGAACTGGAAATCGAGTCAATTCGAATTGGAAGTCTAAAGGAGCGAGCCTCCGCGGCTGCTTGGCTCGAGGAAGGCGGACGAAGCCGCTCCCGTAATAGCTCGTTTGATCCGACACCCCGGGATCGGGGAAACGACCCTTGGCCGTCCCTTCGCCGCCTAACGAGAAGAAGCTCGACCGGCTTGTAACGACCCTGTCACGGTGGAACGCCGTCAAAGCGTCCGAAATACCCGTTGCGATTCGACGGCCGCGGAATGCGGCGGGTATCGCGTCAAGACGTCGATGCAGAGGCTCGTCGGACAGAAATCACCGCCTGCGCGTTGCGGAGAAAACACATCTTGATTTATGACTAGAACCAATCAACCGCGGCTCGTTTGTATCCATACACTCTCTTCGGTTCAACCCCCCCAAAACTACGTCTCGAGCCAGCTTCGCCGCTGATGCGATACCGATATTTCATTGTTTTGACGTCCAGTTATCTTGCACGCAGCTTTACACCCCCGAATCACCCCTCGAACCCATCGACCCTTTCACCCTGAGGTGCACCCTGTAAGTATCTTTCATCGATTATTCCAACACGATTTGGCAACCGGATTCTACGGATTCATGCTCTGCGCTTTTGCCAAACGAAAGGAAAATATCTTTTCCAGTCTGAGGAGTGTATCCGTATTAAACTGTAATATATTTCAACGTTATAAGATGTAGAGTTTTACTCTAGTGCCCAACTTTCGGGGATTTTCGTTTTTTATTCAAGATGTCTTATTCCGAACAATTTGTGTGTCTTCAGGAATAGCTCGTCGAGCTTTTCCGCTTTATATGTTATCCAGGTTCTATTTCGGCTCTGAGCTTGACCTACGTCAATATCGACGAAGTGCGTGTTTACTCAAACCGTTTGTTTCACGCGAACGCGAGAAAGGGAGCAGCACATTATATCGAGAGTCATTAAAAGCTCGTATCTTGACCCAATCTCTGGCCGTGATTTTTAACACGCTGTAAATGTCCCTCGACGGTCAAATTGTAGAGAAATAATTTTCTGACTCTGGTTTCGCCAACCTAAAGAAACGAGGGATGAATAGCGAATGCATCTCACCATCCCTCGTTTCTAGCGATTCGAAATCAATTATCTTGTTTCGCGTCAATTTAAATAATGGCACCAAATTCTTTGTGGCAAGTAATTACTCCGCGACACAAAACTGATGAAATTTATGAAATCCCTTACGACTACTGCAGACCTGCAATTCATTTTTTCCTCAGCAAAATTGCGACCGCCGAATGCCAGGGAGTCAGTTCTGGACCTTCACGCGATCTGTCGATAGCAATTCGGAACATAGATACAGAAAGCAATCAAATCAGCTGGTAATCGTTTCACGCACCGTAGAATTTTCGGGTTGGCTCAGGCTGCGCGACGTCGCGTTGCGTTTGGATTTCGCAAACGTTACGATAGATTATAGCCACATATGTACGTGTGCACATAGGTATGTATTTGGTACGTAGTTGTACGGTGCGTGAAATATACGGTAATGATTGAAAATCCTTTGTTTGCAGAGGCTTACCGGCGAGGCAACAGGGAATTCGGCATTGTTGTCGGTAAACGGATTACTCAACGATTATTACAAACACGAGGATGCTTTGACGAGGCTTCCGAGCCGTCGTTGCAGCCGTGCACTTGGTTTATCGGTCATTCGCAATAGCCGGAGAGCGTCGGCGCGTTTCCTAACCCCTGGCTCTTTCGGCAGGCCGACAGCCAATTATTGCATCGGTAATCGATTGGCTCGTCAAAGTTTTGATAACACGTGGAGCGGTTCTTTCTCCCTCCGTCCATCCCTCGTCCTCTCGGCCGCCACTCTCTCCCGATACCGCGAATTATTCGCTTCGCTGGACCGTAAATTCTACTGGGTAATTACGTTACGTTTGATATTAAATTACAATTCCTCTATCGCGTATGCGCGCGCGGCAGCGTGGACTTCGAAAAGCCGTGCGGCGCTTTTCACCCCTCGGCATCGCGCCGCGTTTCATTTCGCACACACGCATCCATCCCCCGCGGATCGCAGCGCGGCAACCCGAAGACGAGCTTGAATTACGGGGTGAAGCCGAAGGCGTGATACATCCTTAGCGAGCAAGGGGTGGCGAGGGCTGACAACCCTTTACATTTTAATTACGCCCGTCTTAAAAGCCAATAAAGTCTTCGGCTGCCTAGCGGCGCTCCTCAGCGGCTCTCGCCCTGAATCAACCCTCGGGATCCACCCCGTTTTCACGTATTCTCGACGCTCCTAACGCCGGAAACCTTCAGGAAGAACCCTCGGGGGTGCCAGTGCCGCTGGCCAGACGCGTTTGCCAGAATTTCAGCCTCCGCAACCCTCCGCGCGATTTCAAACATCAATGAGAACCCCTACGCTCAGCCTTTAGCTCCGAGAACTTCTCTCCAACTTGGGCTTATCCTTCCATTTAGCTTCTCTGGCTTGTACGAGCGAACAATACCCCGTTTGCAAGAGGAAGTTACTTAGGGCCTATTTACCGCGACTTTCTCGCAACACCTGAACTTCGTCGTGTGTATTACAGGCATCGTCGAGGCGTCGGGGGGTTAACCTAATTTTGTAAAATGTTGATGGGAACAAGTGGAAAGCCGGCAGTCGTCTATCCTCGATGAAATTTCGGAAAGGTTTTCACGGGCGTCGCGAATTTCGCCCCGAGTTAGCATCGAGTTCCGTACGATTACCATCGGGAAGCCACCCCGCGTACACGGGGGAGTTTTCGCGAAAATTCGTCGTCCGCCGGGGCAGCGAACTTGTCGCCGAGGCAGAAGTCGCGTCGCTAATTCGTAGCCAGGGTAACCCGACGCGTTAGATCGACTCGAGGATACGGGAAGATAACGAGGGGTTAGGGGAGGGGTGGGAAGGGCCGGTGGAAAGAACTCGGGGAAATTTGCTCGTTTAATCAGGCGGCAAGACGAGGCGAGGGGGTTGTGGGACGGCGCCAGCCCGGGGATGAAACGATAAAATGGTGAAACGCTAAACAGGCTGTCTGGTCTAGTTCTCTCAGGACGAAGCGACAATGTCACGGTTGAGGAGCCGCGGGAAGAGTGTCGAGGGACGGCGAACGGTGAACGTCGTTTTCCCCGCGCCGACAGGGAGCTGAGTTTAATCTTTCACTCCGGCGAGAACGGGCGGCGATGCACCATTACTACAAATTAAACTCCGTTACTGCACCCTGCCCAAACACCCTCCGCCATGCTCAGCTTCCACTTGAGCTGAGTACGCCGTCACCCGTCTCGTCCACACCGTCAACCAGCTGCTGTGACCAGGCCGTTTTTGCCCTACGGCGGTGGCCTACCCGGGCCACTTTCGAATATTACCACTCGAGAACTGTCTGCTTACCTTCCGTTATCGCCTCGTCGCGCGAGTTTATTCAAAGAATGAGAAAACTGCAAGATTATCGCTAATCTGCTCGATGAAAGTTCTCTATTCAAGAGCCTGCTGAATAACCACGTGAAAAGTTCCGAGGAGCATTCCGTTACATAGAGTCCAAAGGCGGTATCTCGAAGCGGAAGCTCGATATCAAGATACGTGGTCATCTTCAAAAGCGAGTTCTCGCTTTGAGGATGATACTTTTATTTGTTACAGGTATTCGTTTTCTACGGTTGACCCGTCTCAAGAATTTGTCAGGAAAACCGGTTGAGGATGAAAAATTTTGATTCGCCTTAGCGAGCTTTTGGTTGGGCGCACGATGAACGTGTACAGGCTGTCTTGTTATAAATGCTAAACGAACGTTCTTTCCACTATACCGTAGAAGAACTTAATTTCATGAATTTCGACCGCTTCTTGCGGCCGAACACGCAGCATTGCAGTTTCAATCTTCCAAAAATGTCATCACGAATCTTTTCATTTTCCTTTAGATTTTGTTACCAGGTAAATTGTCCAGAAGAAAAAATCCCGAGTCAGAATTTCGGGAGTACCGGGTGTGGATGAAATGTAACACGGAATGAAATACCGTTTGACAGAGTCGCGTCGATACGCGGCAGACATCTCGGACTAAGTTTTGATGTGCGATTTGGGACGTAACGTGTCGAACGTTTATCGTTCAGAAGCTTGCCCCAAGGTCCTTCCGCCTGTGGTTTCTTTTTTCCCTCCTGCACTGACAGCATCTCTCCTCGGCCTCCTCATCATGCCGCCTCGCACTCTCCCGGGTCCCACTGTGGAATTATTACTTGACCGATTGCATTTATCCTCTCCCATTCATGCCCGTTCTCCACCCTCCGCTGCCCTCTTTCCGCTTTACTTCCCATCCGCTTCCTTTCTCCCTGCTGGCTCGTTTTATCCCCCTTTCAGTAACCCACACGCTTTCATTTCGCCACCGCTTCGGCTACATTTTCATCTCGTTCTATATCTAACGTTATTATTGAGCTATATCCACTGACTTTGTCGGGATTCCATTATTGCTCTCATTATTGTTATTATTATTATTGTTGTTGTTACTATTTATTACATTACGTGCCCGTCGCCGCGGTCCCTTGAGCTAGAAGATTCCCACTGGCCACCGTTTTTCACAATTGAATTTCAAAAAAAGAAAAATATGTCTCCCCGGTTTTTTCTTTCGTGTGGGTATGAGAAATCAAGCGAAATTCAACTTTTAAACGGCGCGAATTTCACCTTTTCTTGATAAATATATTTTGCCACAAAGAAAACAAAGCGATCTACGAATAATTTACTTCGGTGATTCAGTGAATCTCCAACGATACGCTCGGGAACTAAACAACCAGTTCAGGCACGGCGTTCAACGGCCGCAGCTTTCCCAGAAGTAGTCTGAATTTTTGAAACGGACAAACCGTCTTGGGGAAACTGCTAGGGACGAGTGTACTGCACGTTTCGCGTGAGTGGGAAGGATCGTTAACCCCTTTTTCCAAGACAGATGAGAGTGGGGATAAAGGGCGGCAGGGAACGGGAAGGAGGGAGGCATCGCGGTAACCGCGTTTTACTCCCGAGCAGTTATTTACTCCGTTTATTTTACGCGTTGGGGTTGACGTGCCGAGGGATGAAACCCACCGCTAATTGTCCGCCATCTATGCCTGCGCCCCCGTGCAGTTCTCTCATCTATGGGTACGTGCCGTTGGAATTATTTTGCTGAGAAAACTTTCAGTTCGACGCACGAACGCGTCGACAAGCGCATTTCTATCTCCTTAATTCACACACGGAGAACCGCGGAGGATGACGACGTCCTTTGGAGCAACGTTAATTGCGTTGGGCTGGTGGTTTTCATCCGTGAAACGGTCCCCACCACGGCGGTACTTGAAACGAGAACCTCCACCACATCTGCAGGAACACGGCGTCATTATCCGAGCAGACTTCCTGGTACGTAGGCTAAGGTCATAATCGACTCGGCTGACCTGCGGACCTCTGCATCAGAGTCAAAGGTGCGAATCGTCATCGAAATCCAAGCTTTTGTTAGTGAATCAATATTCCAAACGCTTTTTGTTTCTTTTTTTTTTTTGTTTGTTCGCGTGCAAAATTGACCACGGTCCTTTTTACCAGATCTCAATAGCCTCGCAATGCGTTGCGAAGACGGGAACATGAATCTCGGGAGTGACGCAATCGGTACTTTTTTGTTTCTTCTATCTCGTCTCAGAAACGATTATCCGCGCTGAATGCTGCAGAGAAGGATGAGATATTTTATCGCAGAAAAGTTGTTGAAAATTGCAGAGCGAGTTTCAAGCGTATACTAATGTAACCTGACGGAAAATAAAACATCTTGAGAATAATCGGAAAGCGATCGAACCTATGTACCTTGAACAAATATCTCCAAGGCAAGGCTTTGGTATATGTTATGCATAGTGTATAACCGGTGCAGCGGGACGAGGGTGGGTGCTGAGTTTTCCGCGCCCTCCGACCTCCGCAAACTCTGGCGAAGAGTGAGCGAAAGTCCTGCTGAGTTTCAATGATGGGGAGCCGGTCTGATGGGGCGGTGAATATTACCGGCATAGCAGAAATTGGTTTTGGTTAGAGAAGATTTCTTTCGGTGCCCTCGGGGTCGGTTCAAATTAGACAAACGTCTGCTGCTGGCTTTGCGATTACGGATGATAACTTGGACGCTTTAACGTTTGTACGGGGAAAAGTTTGCGTCGAATCGCCCGCCAATGATTGTTCGACGATCCGTAAGACCGCGGGATATGAAGAATATCTAGGATAATGGGATCTGGATCGATATTGGCATTCGTTGGAATCGGGTTTCGTTTATTCTGTATGCTATTTATTTATTTATTTTTTTTTCCTGTTCCTCATGCTGCACTCGGGAGTAGTCAAAGTTCGGGTGAATATTATTTTCCTCGATATATTGAAAAAGGAAAGAAAATCTCTTTCGACACGATTCTCGGCACGTTCTCTTTTTTCAATAAACGGCAAATCGATCTTCCGTTTCAGCCGAGCCTTAGACGCCTCGGCGGCGGCTGACCATGCCAGGGATTACCACTGGACGCGTCCGATATTGACTCACACTACTGCTGCGGGCGGTCGGACACACCAGTTGAGCGATACGTACGAAGAAGCGGAGCGGCGCTGTTTCGGTGAGCGTTTTTTATTTCCATTTATGTTTTTTTCAGATTTAGTGCTTCCCCGGAAACGTTAGACGAAGTTTAGCCACCGTATAATTTCGAGATAACGTTGATACCCGAACCGCGGAGCAGGCGGATCTGGAAGGGCCCCGCGAGAGCCACAGCTTTCCATAAAAATAATCAGCGCGCAGTGAAGATAAGCGCTCGAAGCACTTGTTGCCCGATGTACAATGCATGTTTTTTAAATAAACCGCAATCACGGCTCGAGTCGTAAAAAAAATTTCACGCAACTGCAACGAACCGTTCGATGCAGCGAGCCTTGCGAATATCCGATTCGAAGTTTCAGCGGGAAGATTTCACTGCATGTTGAAATTCGTGCCCCAAATTTCCGCCACAATACGCACTGATTTGAAATTGAGATCGCCGAGCTGGGAGAAAAAAGACTGACTGAAGACAAAGACGCCGTGCCAGGACCGTGAAATAATGTTATTCCTGTTTCCATTGGTGCGGTATTCGGATACCTGCATAATTTCCCCCAACCCCCCGATCCCCGGGGTCACGGGGCAAGCCAATAATATCATCTCGGCGATAAAAGCGCGGTTCAATTCGCCCCTGGTGACTCGGTTGAAAGTTGCGAAACTCGAGTTTCGAGGACCCTCGCTTCCCTCGGCTCGAGGGTGGCGGGTGTAACGGATGCCAGACATCCACTCGAGGGCCGCGGCGTTTCTCGTTGACCGTTCGGGTGAAGGTGAGCCACCTGGGTGCACCGCGGGACACGCAGGCCCACCTGTGATCGATTATTTGCACAACGTATGTACGCAACGCGGGGGTTGAAAATTCACCCGGCTGAAAAGGGCGGCTCCCCGCCTTTTTCCCGTCGAACGGATATTTATTGGACGTATCCCGAAAACGGGTGGAACGAACTGGGGAGCGGGGGGGGGGGGGGGGGGGGGGGGGGGCGGGGGGGAGGAGGACACATTCGATATAATAACATCTATTTTCCGAGCCGTGACGCGGAATGAGTGGAAGAGAGAGCGTCGCGGCGATAAATAAAATAAAATAAAGTTAAATACAAATATAGAGGGTCCTTCGGAAAGGAGCAGACCTCGAGTCTCGAGGAGATACGCGGCCGGTATCCCTTTTCGCCGAAGTGATGGACGGTCCCTGGTCGCGCGTGCTCTCAAGCTCTTCTTCGGAGCCCCACCGCGGAGCCGATAAATATTTTTCTGAAATTTCATCCACTCGCTCGCTGCTCGAGACACGGGGCGGCAAAGTGAGCGCTGAGCTTGCGCTCGCAAAAGCGGATGAAACGGAAGCTTTTCACCGTGGATGCTGCGATTCCCGGTGCAACCTAGTGCACTGCGTGCGGCTCGAATGGGTGCCGTTCGTTACCACAGGGATCGGAGAAACGGCGGCCACGAATGGACGCTAGCTTTGAAACAGGACGAAAATACCGGTGAAAGGAACGAGCGGGGCGAAAGACGGGCGTAACTTACGTAACTCTTTCATTTCCGTTCGTCGCTGCAGCAAAGCACAGCAAAGCGCAGCAAAGCACCGTCCAACGGTCAATAACTTCACCTGCCGCCTTTTTTTTATACGCCGGTGGCTCACGATCCTCGTCATTGCAGGTACTTGCAGGCGATGTGCTTTACCCGACGATTTGAAAGGCAGGTCAAAGACCGACGTCAACGTTTTTCCGGTATTTCGTAGCTCCACCTTGATCCACACTCGATATTCTTACAGGGAGAAAATTCGTTAACCACAGGCTACCGTGATCTTTTATCCACGATAGTTTTTCTAGTTACTGTACAGCGCAAACGACACGTGATCGTGCAACTTTCGCCACTTCGACCTCAAAACCCTTTGGATCACCGATCTTCGGTGCAACGGTGACTTCTTTGCTGAGTGAATGAATTCGCAAAGCGTATTTTTAGACGCGACGAATAATGTATTTCGAAGGGAATGATCTGTGGCGTGAGAGGTTTGCGGTCGTAAGGTCATTTGCCGGAAATGAGGGTCGTAGAGGGGAAGAAACTTTTGGCAAAGCTCCTCCGGTGTGCCAAAATACGAGGGTAGAGAAAAGCGTTTATTAATTTCCCGGCAGTGCATCTGTGTAGTGACTACAAAGCAGCTTGCGGAGTCGAGAGAGGTCCTGACTTCCGAGTGAAATAGCATGCGGCCAGCGGCGGCGACGACGCCTAAATTTGATAAATCACCCGGCCAGGAGTAAATTTCCTCCACTGCACTCACGCCCGGCTCGAGTTTCACTTGGCTCGGGTCTGGCATGGATTTGGCTCCGCGTTCTGGACGCCGCCGGCATGCCATGCAGCCGCCGAAAAGTGTAGCCAGAGATCGCGGACGCGATGTTGTAACGCACGAATGACCGCAGCGGCTGCTTCAGGCGTTTGTTGTGCTTTGGGGATCGAGAATAAGGGACGGAAATGGAACCAAGAGTGTAGAATGGAGAAAGAAGGACTGATTGTGGGGGAAGGAGTGGAGGGCGGTGAAAGAAAGGGGGTGGCGGGTGGAAGAGGAGCGGTGCTTTTGTTTCACGTTTCACGTTTCAAGTTATTCCTGAGGGACAGATTAGTCCGCTATTCTCTCTCTCACTCTCCCTCTCTCTCGCCTCTCGCTTTCTCTCTTTCTCTTTCTCCCTCCCCCCCCCCCCCCCCTCTCTCTCTCCTCTCTCTCTCTCTCTCTCTCTCTCTCTCTCTCTCTCTCTCTCTCTCTCTCTCTCTCTCTCTCTCTCTCTCTCTCTCTCTCTCTCTCTCTCTCTCTCTCTCTCTCTCTCTCTCTCTCTCTCTCTCTCTCTCTCTCTCTCTCTGCCTCTCTCTTCCCGCGGGAGTTTCACGAGGTAGAAAACTTGGTTGCCTCCGTTGTATGCTTCCTAGTTTACAATACAGGATTAAGCTCCCTTTTGCAGGGCTCCTCTCCCATCCCGAGCAAAACTTGAAGCTTTCTTGATAAGCTCTTTCTCTCTCACTCTCCTTCTCTCTCTCGCTTCTGTCACCGGGCTATGTTTCTGGGATTCTCTTCCTACATCTTTAAGAGAACTCCATTTTTACTCAAGTTTCAAAGCAGCACTTCGGATGCACCTTTTTGACTCTGAATTATCGCGGAGCTGATTAAATTCTTGCATTGATAACCAGTTTTCTTACTTTCATTTCATTTTTTCGTATTTCTATTCATTTTACTTCACCCGTTCATCTTTCATTTCACTTCTGTTTCATCTCACCCTTTATGTCAACCTACCATTGTGCTTTTCACCGTTATCTGCTTGTATTTTTTTCTCCATTACTTTCACTTTTACTTTCATTTATTATTATTATTATTATTATTATTATTAATATATATATTATTTTCCTCTTTTCTCCTGTTTGTATACTTGCTTCTTCTGTTTCTGTTCTTTGGTGTATCATGTATTATTTTCTCTCTCACCGTATACTTGTCCAACACATCCAACAATATAGCCAAAATAAACTTCTATCTATCTATCTTTCCCCGCTGACGCTGGATCGCCAGTTCCGTAATTCCAGCGACTCATTTCTCTCGCTTTATCTAAAGCCCGTGTACAAGTTTTGGTTAAAAAATGTCACGCTATACGCCTGGCTACCGTCAGCTGAGCTCTTCCACTGATAGGAATATCTCGAAAGTGAGAACTGCGAAAGTTCTTCGAATCGGGATTAACTCCAGCGCTTCAAACTGTAAGCGCGAAGCTTCGCATGCAAGAAGCAGAGCTAGGAAAATTTTCCCCTCCCGTTCGCTCCCGCTGCCTTATAGTACCAACGATTGTCGCTCGTCGTAAGTTTCATCAACTTTCGGAAGCAGAACGTCCCGAGGACGCGAAGAAAACGTGAGCTTAATAGTCCCTGCACTTCCTCCCCGTGCGACTCAACCCTGCACAGGGGGATTTTCTTCAACCGCGAAGCCGCCACCGCAGTTCCTGCGGCGTCTCAAAATTTCCATCTTCGTGTCGCGAGTGCCGGGTGATGATACCGACTCGAGAAAATACGATGAGAAAGAGAAGGAGGAAAAGAAAGTGAGCGGGACAATGTTATCGCAGACTGTACAACCACCCGTGGGGTAGTAATTCAGTGCAAGAAACGAATCAATGTTTCGTCCAAATAGCGTTTCCCATAAAGAGAAGGGAACCAGGATGAGGAAAAAGAATATATAAGAAATAGAACGAAGAAGAAGAAGGAGAAGGGAACGGGCGAAAATATGGCGCTGTCCGAGACGGTGGCTGGGCTGCGGTTCCCGGGGATGGTTCGCATGTCTGGAAGAAATACTGGGCGCCCAGGATATGGGATGGATGTAATGTTATGGTACGTTGACCGTCACGGCTGCTGCTTGATCCCCCGACCATTCGCCCAGTGTTCTGGCGGCAGTCGCGGTTCTTCATTTTTCCCTCGACTATTTATTTTTTTCCACCCCGTGTTTTGTTTTCTCTTTTATCCGCCACTTTTTATATCCTTCTCTCAAGAAATAGCTCCTTGACTCGTTTAAGCATAACGCGGCCGAAATGAAGGGGCGCGTCTCGAACAGGGTTCGCTGCATGTTATTCTCGTGTTGCCGCTATGACCGGTGTTTATGAATTTTTCATCCCTGGTCGAAGGCCCCGGCGATACATCCCCGTTTCGTTTTACGCGCCATTGCGGGTCTCGCATTCCACCACCGGCCAATAAATACGAGCGGCAACCGTCGCCGGTTTCAAAGGACCCGTAGAGACGCGCGTCCCGAAGAGTAACAGGGACTCACTCGTATCGTGGGATGGACGAAGGGAAAGGGAAGAAGGGCTACTTTCGCTTTGTAGACATTTGTAGGCACGCGGGAAAACACGATTCCCTCCAGCCGGGAGACGTAGGGTCGTGCTTCGACGGGGGGTATCGACCGCCGTGACCTCCGCCCCCCGAATTCGGACCCTGCGGCACTCGGCCCGCGTTTCTGGGGGTGACGGGCGGTTAGCGAGGGCCGGCTAACCTTCTTGGCTTTGACTCAATCCGTACCCGCAGACGCGTAGCCACAGCGGGCGGCGCCCCAAAGTGGAAACTTGTACCCCGCCCCCGGATCTTCGATCCGCGATCCCCGCTCCGATAGAGTCAGCACGCGCCTCTCGAGGATGGGCGATAGTTATTGCTATGCATATGGCGTTCCGGGCAATAAAACGGAACGGTTTTACCAGGGGGTGGAATTTCAGAGTCAGTTTTAATCGGGCGGGGATCCCGCCTCGCTTGTGCCTCTCCACTCCGGGCTTTCCGCCGCCTTGAACCCCCGCGTACCGCTCCTTCGGAAGAGGCGTTAAACGATCCCCGTACGTTCTATTTTCCATCGTTCGATTCCACCCCATTTCCCTCCACTACTCTGTACAATGGGATTTCCAATTTTGTATTCACATTCACCCGCGAATACACTGCGCGAGAGATTTGACGATCCAGACCGCTCGAGGGACTGCGTATCGGGGGAGAAAATCATACTTGTACGTGTAAAAGAGTGACTAACAATATCGGAGTTACGCTCGCACGATTCGGAGAAATCGTTCGCTCCTGCGCTCAGCACGATTCAAGACAAGATTTTTTGATGCTAGTCAATCACGTGCCGAAAAACTCGACGAGAGTAATTATCCTCGTTCAGTGCACAAGTACATACATTGCAGATGCTCCCCTACCGGAGACTTGTTTACCAGGGATTAATTTCGCCTAATCAGAGAGCAATTCTGCAACAGCAATATGCCTCTGGATAATTTTGGCAGGATTTTGGAGCACCGGGTACGAGATCGACGGCAATCCGGTACGTAACATAATACGTCCTCGTTAGCAGTATCAGGTTGACTGTCCCTCCAATCTACATCCATATTAATTATAATAAGTCATTAAGATATCTACACCAGGCGTTGAGCGTCAGGATCAGCGTGTCATGGCGGTACGTGTGTAGCAGAGGGGGAGGGAGGTGGGAGCCAGACCATTAATTCATGAATCGTGTAATTTTCGTTAATTAATTAATAGATTGTCAACCGAGATAGACAGCTATTGTCGTATTGTGGCAGCGCAGTGCACGTCGGGGAAATTATACCAGACGCAATCATCTCTGGATTAATTGAATTCGACGCAAGCGTATCGCGTCACGGTTACTCAACCTCGATCAACCGGATGAATGCGAGATTCGGCGTGCATACCAACCGCCGCGGTCGGATCGGGGCGAATTGCCGTTTCCGGAGATTCGGAACGACTCGAGGCAAAGAAGCCGTTGGATATCTGGAAGACGGGGAAAGCCTCGGAAATAATTGATGGCGAGTACCGCGAGTCGGCGACCCTCTGCTCCGCTTTGCTCTGCCCTTTATTCGTCTGTCCGCGAGGAGATCCACGTCTCCGCCGCCACGCCGCCACGGAGCGCCTGATAAATATTAACAAGGACCTCGGTGCGCTCCTGCAGGACCGGAATGGAAATCCGCGGAGGGCATCCAGCGCGTGGGAGAGGGATAAAGAGGAAAAGAGCCGGGCTCGGGGACGGAAGCTCGGCAATGTAAATTATTTTTTAATCCCCCGTTCGGCCCGACGAGAAGACCTTTGGGCCCGGCGTTGTTCCTCCCCCCCCCCCCCCCCCCCCCCCTCTTCCCCTTCAAAACCAGGAAGAACTCACTCACGCGCTCGCTCACTCACTCACTCACTCACCTCAGCGACAACTCGCGTCTTTTGCGAAAGTAATTCACCGCCACCCTCCTCGACTCGACGTTGTATATGCGTTTGTTTCTTTTCACCCTTCGTCTTATCCTCATAACTTTACTTTTCAATTTTTTTTTTCTTCTTCTTTTACCTCCCCTCCTCCACTTCTCCTTTCCGTTCCGACCCCTCGTAGCTTTTTTTATCGGATTGTCGCGCACCTTTTCACGCGATTATTCCGTTGCCGCGTCTCTCCTTCGGCGAAGCGCTGAGCGCGTTTCACGGCCTGCCGGGAGACGGAGTTTCCGAGCAGAATCGCGCAAAAATTGATTCGTTTAACCCGCTCATTGTCGAGGCCACGGTTCTGACAACCCATGGGGGCCGAGAACATCCCTCCGGAGAGGGTGGGCCGGCTATTCTAAGGGCTCCAGATTACAACCCATTGTTCTCGCCGCGCCCTTTGTCTCAAGCTCTGCGGCCCGGCGTCGCGCGGCTCGCCCGTTCCCCGAAAACCGGTCGGCCCACCACGGATGAAGACTCTTTGTGTTTTTAATTCGTAATTTCGTTACACCCGCTGCGCTGCATCACCCTCGACGTCAGAGTTGAGCGTGGAGCTATCCGCAGACACGTGTGTCCGTAGGTCCCAATTCGACGGGAAGAAGTTGGCCGGACGTGACGTTTCGACGACGCTTTGTCTTTCGGGAGGCGACGCGCGACGCGGAACGGATCAAATAATTGAATACTTCCGACCGGAACGTTTCGAAATGAGATCGACGCCGGCTGTTGGGGGGTCGCGTTAACAAATTTACCGCCGCCCAGGGGGCGGGGTGCGACGAAACGAAAATCCGCGTGGCGTTTCGAGGGGCTGACATCCCTCGGCACCGCGCCTCGCCGTTACGGCTTCATCGCCTCGGAACCTCTCGGAGCCTTGGCAGTGCCACCAACCCAGCTTAAATTCATAACGGCCATGGAATGTGGTGCGAATTTGGTATGTGCTGATCCTAATTCGCGTCCGCTTTAAAGGGATTACGGGAGGTGAGGTGCGGCAAGAACGTGACGCTGCCGGGTGCACCGGTGGCGACTCCAGATGTAACTACACTCCGTTTCGCACCCACACCCCCGTCCCGAGAAACAACCTGCAGCTGACGCTCCGGTATTTCTGTACACGGGCATCATCCCCCCTGCCAAGTACCTCGAGTCCAGCTTCCGGTTGTGGGGGCGGGAGGGCGAGCAGGGGCGAGGAACTAATGTGGCTACCGCTAATAGCGCGTCTTTAGTCCTGCTCGTAATTACTACTCCGAATCCGGCCAGCTGCTTTGGTGGCTTGAGAAATTTTCACACGGGGATGACCGCGAGACGGATGGGAAATTTTCCATAGAACGTTGCCCCGGATAAAGCCTGTTTCAAACTCGAAAATTCGCTGATGTACACCTCGCCACCAAAGTCTGCTTAACAATGCCGGGGCGTTGGATTTAATTAGTGGGACAAATTGCTCCGCGAGTGACTTTGAGCTCGATTCGACTAATGGTATCAATTTCCCATGAGCATATTCGAAATTCTATGTACCGACTTCACCGTCTCGTTGTTTCGGGCAGATCTGAACGGCAAGTAATTACTAGCAGTAACTGTGGTAACGTATCGTCATCGTAGGGGGAGTAAAACTTGCGAAGTGAAAATCGGTTCAAAGCGTCTTGAATAATTCTCCATGCCATCGAGTGAAAACGACTTGTGAAGTGTGCCGGGACAAGTTCGACACTCCATCAAACTCAGGGTGGCATCGAGTACATGACAAGGAGCTTCGGAGGGAGGAAGTGGCACGGTTACAGTCGCGTATAATATTCGCGCCTCACTTGCCGTTTTGGGGACGTCTATTAATTAGACGTAGTTCACCACCGTCAAAGTCGAAGCTCCTCGTCGGCTGACGGTTACTAGGATACGGTGTCCCCGTCCCCGTTTCCATCCCCATTGCCGTCTCCGCTTCGCTCGTTCGGAGGCACCGCAACTCTCGCTGATGTATGATATAATGCTGGTTCCAAGGGAGAATATGGACCGAGTTGAGCCGGCTGGAAACCTGGTGTAAGGGTTTGTGCGGGGGTGTAGCGTTGCAGTGAGCTCATTAATTTACCAGCGAAGCACCAAAGGGTGGCTTAACAAGGCGTAAGGCGGCTCAATTTTATTAGGTGACAGCGAAGACGCCCGTTTCTCGCCAACGCTCGCCGGATATTGGCCTACGCCGACGATCGCCGCAACGGCATCGCGAAACAAACAGCGAAGAGCCAAGAAAGAGCAATTAACACTCCGGGGTGCGCCGGACGAAAACATAACGAGCCGGGCCGGACGGTGGCAGCGGTGGGATTTTGCCAAAGCACAACAAATCCTCGAATTTCATTGATACAGCTGTTGATTCCACCGGCTAATTAATCTGGCTACATGGTTAATATTTGCCCATGGACCAAGCTTGGGGTGCGCCACTGGGGGATGAACGACCGAGGGGCTTCACGCTCCTCGTGTCGGGGTCCGACTCCAGATCAGGGTTCGGGTCGGGGTGGAACAACAAGATTTCCATATTTAGCGCCGCTTACGAGCTCGCTAAGCTGCAGCTGGCCGCGTTTCGGTGCCTCTCCTCTCTCCTCTCTCCTCACTCCCTCGGCGAAACCCTTCCCGCGCGTCCGGCCTTCGCTTTTCTACGCGATTTGATTTCCGGTCCGCTATCTCGCCGGCGTCATCGATAAGCTGAATATCACTTCTTTTGCTATGCATTCTTTTTTCACTCTCTATTCGGCTCGAAATTCTATTCCGTAACACCCGGAGAAGCCGATCGGAAAACTCTGCTGTGCGCGTCTCGCCTGTGGTTGAAAAGCGCAATAAGCTGCGATCCCCATTGTACCCGTGTCCGTCAGAGCCGCGGCACCGACAATTAAGCCGCGTCCGTTTTCAATTTTCCGTTAATACAGGAGGGCCACATCACGGTGGCTCGACGGGCGGTCACCCGGTGTGGTGTCCAATCATTGATTCGTTTATCGCGCCTTTCATCATCATCCGCGATGTTATTGTTATTCCAACGATTTCAACGTCCTTTTTCTCATCTAGATTTTAATTTCGATACTTTTTGTTTTCCCTCTCCGTCGTTTTTCTTTTTTTTCATCGATACGTTTCGCTCGTCGGGATCCAGCCTCCCAGCGTCATTGTACCGCGATGTCACACCGCAAATCCGATTCACTCGCGAAATCACGAAAAACAAGTTAACATTGGCCGAGCCGCGGCGCCCGGCAGCAGCAGGCGCCAAAGCCGCTCCCCTCGTAATTCCTCCCCCCTTCGCCGAGGGTGTTTTCCACTGCCAACGTACACGGGTTTCGTGCTGACTCTGGCGGTGACCAGAAAAACGGAAATAAGCTCGACATATTTATTTCCACGCATAAATATACACTCGTATTATATGCATACATACATAGGTATGTGAATTCACGTTTTACCACCCTAAGCGCCAAGGGGTGTCTGAAAGATTACCGGGAACAGCTTTTCCGTTCATCCCGAACTTTCTCGCACCTATGACAACATCACCGGTAGTTTGTTAGTTTTTGTTTTCTTTTTTCTTGGTAGGTAAACCAGGCGGTAAGAAAATTTGCGGAATGAAGTGGTTGCGATGTTTATTCGTCCACGGAAGCAGCAGCTGATTCTGAGTGTCGAGTCGGGAACGAAATTCCTCGTTTGAACTTTAAAATCGTTCATGTGCGACAGGAACACGACTGCAGTTCTTGGCCCTCCGCTGTAAGGGCTCACGATTAAAAAAGCGCGAGAGACCGCGTCCGCCAGTAAGGGCGGTGTGCAGGGCTGTTCAGGGCGAAAGCACGAAGGGGCCTGAAGAGGAGGGAAGGAGATGACGCGCCCGGGTCTTTGTGTGCCGGGGTTCGGTGCGACGGACCGAGCCGTGATCAAAGCGGCACCCGCAGTTTCCTGAAAATATCGAGTTTGAATAGCCGGCCTTCGTTCCGCCTCGGCAAATTTTTCATTTACGAGAGACGATAATTATCAACCGGCATTCAATTATCGCTACCTTTCGATCATCCCCCCCTCCCCGGCATACCGCCCCTCTGACCGCGGTGGAAACGTGTCACAACATCGTGTTGATAAAAACCGTCAACGTTTATGCTTTTCAATCCACCCGCCAAATCACGACCGCCACCCAGATCGGTGATACGATCGTGATTCTGGGGAGCGCGGAGGAGGAAATGCTCACTTACGGTGAAATCGGCAAACCCGACACGGTCACACTCCGCAGCCTTTGACCACAATAATTCTGGCATCGCGGGTGACGTCCACTTTAAGCAAAACACGGTACGTCCCCGCCTCTTGTAACGAGCGCATCCTACGCGCGGGGTGAAGGGTGAAACGAGGGTGGCGGCTCTGGGAGCCTTGCGAATACCGTCGCACCCAGCCGCCGTTCTCTCCTCTCCATGAACGTTCCCCGGTATCGCGTTACCTGCGGGATTAAAAACCTCGGTAAGAAATACTGCCACTGCAACGGTTCTCATTTGCAACCACTCCGCGAGACGAGGCTGGCGAGGGAGGCGAGGAGTAAAGCTGGGGTTGGGGTTATTCCGGATGCTGGACGCGCGACGCAGAGACGCAACGGGGTAAACGTTCCAGCTGCGACCTTCGCTCAGCTCTGCATGCGACGACGGACGTGGTGCAAGGGTGTAAGCCGGCACCTTCCTACGCGACAGCAGCGAATTTGCACCGGGATTGAAACGCGTGCGTGTGCGTGCAATGTGTACGGGGTTCAGGCGCGTGCTCGGGAAATCGATAGGTTAATTAATATCGGTCAAACCGTCGGGACGGCCGCAGGGCGTGCCTCGTAAATACCGCGAGGGAGTTTTCTTCCAGAGCAAGCTGCGGACAAGAGCATCCAGGACACGCGGACGGCCCGGGCATCGCAATTAATTTTTTCCCCGAACGCGTCGACCGCATCCATCCGCGTCCCCGTTCCTCCTGCAGGCACTGCCGTTCCCATCCCGCAAGCCCAGCCTTCATCCCATACCACCACGTGGCGCAGTTTGCGATGTGCCCTCCCGGATTTGCATCCGGGATCCGCGATTTGCATTTCAATTCCCCGAGTCTTCAAGCCGCGGACGGTAGTCGACAGCCAACACCAGTCGCCTAGCCGCGACCGCGCCGTATAGTATACCTACTATACCTACGCGATGCGGTGTACGGGGTACACTCACGGTCTAGGGATGAAAGGGGGTGCTTGTTGCTAAATAACGGGAAACTTCTCACCGCACCCCCGAATCCCCGTCTCGTCGGCTCGTTTACGAAAGAGTGCAGGCCACGGGGCGATCGGATGCAAAATTGAAAAAATTAGGGCCGGGGATAGACGCGATTCTGGCGATAACACGAGCGAAAACATCTGGCCACCGCGACCCCGTCGCGTTGGTCCCGCTACTGGTATAGCAGCCCCTAGCTTGAGCCCCGATCGATACTTTGTAATTATATTATGCAGAATGTCAGTCGGCGTGTTCGCCGAGCGCTTATACATTGGGGTGACTCCTTCGCTCTTCTTTTTCCTCTCCTCGTCCCCAGAGCTCTTTCCCACCCCTCAAAACGCTCGTTCTCCGTCACCCCCGCCGCCCCCCCAAAGCGACAGTCGTCTAGTCGTTCGTCATGCGGAGTGTAGCTCGAGCTCCCAGAACCGGGACGAGATATGCGTAGGTAAATACGAGGGTGGATGGACGGAGGCGGCTGTCGCAACGCGGATGCACCCGCGAATCTCGATTCGCGTCGTTACCGCACGGCGGGACGGCGACGAGCGAACGGTAATTAAAAGGGAATACGTGACGCGCGTTATCCGGCCGCAACGTGGAATCACTGTGTGCGTTCGTTTTATTCGCAGGATCTCGCCGGGATGCATGTACGCACGAGGGGTGTCGTTAAATTTTACAAATGAGCGTTTTCAGCCACACGAACGGGCCCCGAACCAACCCCCCCCCCCTGCCTCCTCACTACCACCGTCCCTTACAAACGTTGCACGGTACGAGCGTGAAATAAAAATACCGAAATACCAACCTCGGCCCGACCGCCGGCGTACGAACAACCCCGGGTCATACGCCGGGGGTTACAAATGTCCGACATTTACATTTAGCACCGGTGGAACGGGCGGGGGGTGGACTCTCACCTTCACCCCTGACCACCGGCAGAGACACGCACGACCCCTGCCGTGCACCTTCCTTCTTATTTACGCTAATCCTCGGAGAGTTTTGAAAACCCTCTCAGGTTCGCCCCGCGCCTCGCAAAACCGCTGCTTAAAGTCCCCGCTGGGAGCGAGGAGCTTAAGCGGAATATTTCCGCCCCCGTTCTACGGGGTGGAAAGATGGCGCTGACGGTGAGATAGGTGATATAGAGACGGGGCGCGGGGGGTTGGGATACTGAGACTCGCGTAACTTTATTAATTAAAGGCTGTTAGTCGCTGTTGCTCGATACAACGTCGCCTCGGCTTCTTTCTCTCCCTCTCTTTCTCTCTATCTACATCCCTGTCTCGCCTTCTGTCGCGGAACTATCGCTGAAGCGAAACGCAAAGGCTAATACTTTCTCGGTGCAGTGCAGCTGCAGGTACAACGCAGTTCGTAGCGTTCGGTGAGTTGAGTCAAGTCCACGTATATACGCGATAACGTTAAAAAATTCGTACCCATCAAATCCTCTTCTGTATCTATTGAAAAGCGAAGAAAATTGCGGAAAATAACGCTAATAAAAAACCAGAAAAAGAAAATAACGAGAACGAAGAAGCGCAAGAAAGGACGATCAGCAGTGCGGAATGTATGCAAAAGCCTCGTTTCGCACAATATTAACGGTTCTCAGACACAACCGGTCACACATGCCGTACATCCATGTATAATCGAAAGCGGTTAAGAGTGAAATTCAGATGGTTCCAGACTCCAGGTAATTAAAAAACTACCTTCGTACACTCTACCCAGGTACTCTTCGCGTGTGCCGTGAGCTCGCTAACGAAAACGTATATTAATGGGGTAAAAATACATCGAGTAAAGAACCCGGTTGACGGACGACGACCGCGAGCAGGTGTAGGACGAGTGCTGGGTGGGAGATGGAGGGGTCGGTGGAAGTCGGAGGCTGTGAAGGTATCAAGGGAAAGCATCCCGGACGGCGGGGGGGTCGGAGGGACGAGTCGGGGTCCGCGGAGGGAGGATCAAAGCGCTGGAGATGATTTCATTACGACACACCACTCGTCTGCTCCGTTGAAATATCAAAAGAGTGCACCCGCTACACCGCCAGTACTACCCCCCGGCATCACCAGCACGCCAACGCGCCCCTGGCACACCCACGTTTCACTTGGACCCACACGAGCGCAGGGAGTACCGCCGGTACAACCAGCCAGCGGGATCTCTTCTCGCTCTCACATATCTCCGCACAATACCTTTCGCCTTCCCAACCAACCAACCAACCAACCAAGCCCTACACCCTCGGAGGGAAGAATATTAGCTCAAGCTGCCGTCTATTGTCGGAATAAGCTCGAGATGTATTCATGATAAGGATATTTTTTACATCACGCGAGTCTTCAGGTTCTGGAGGAAGAGAGAGCGAAAAGGGATGTACAAGGTCTGACAGCATCGAATACACTCGGCTTGATCGATATTCAAATTTTCAGAAAGAGACAACGACGAACATCTGGATCCTCGCTTGATGTTGCGTCAGATGTTAAAACAGCCGAAGGTTGATTTTCCCTTGCATTTTGAAACGTGACGTCACAGCGAATGAACGACGTTTCGGTGGCTTTTTCATTCATCATAAGCCGACGAGGCGCTGTTTAAACCAGACCTTGTTGTGTAACTCTGCGGAACAACGGTGAGGGGGAATTTCTTGTAGCGCGTGTGTGCATAAATTTTGAGAACGTTGAGGCTGAACGGAGTGATTCGCGAGACGGAAAAAGCTCCTTGTTTACTTCATATTATTGTGTCGTTTACCGTAACCGTCTCACTCGCCCAGGTTTGAGCTGATACGCGACAAGCCGCATGTAGGTGTGCGGGAGGGCGGTACGTGTGTGCGATTCTGAACCAGGACCCTCGTCCTGGAAACGGTGCGCGTACCCGGCGAGTATGGTTTAAGAGCAAGCACGGCGTGGGTCGGTATCCGAGGATCGAGACACACTGAACAAACAACGTGTCACGCACTCTTTGTCCACACGACTGCCAAAGTTTGAAAATTGAACTACACGTCCTCTGGCAGCGTCGCCACGGCTGCTCGACTCTGTCTCCTCCATGGTCGAAACATCGGGCGTAAAGTTATTGCCCGCTAAAGAAAATTGACTTGAACCAGCGCCAGGAGTTTTATTATACCTGGCAGAGAGAAGAGGGGGAATCGCTATCCGCAGCCGAAGGACCCAGAATGCCGTTGCCGCTGACCATCGGCAGGGTGCAAACGACTTCCGCATCTCCGATACGACAAGGTCCAACTTGGCACGTGTTAAGTTTACCTTGTTTGGTGTTGCGGCCTGCTGCTGCGGGGAACAGCTCGTGCTGTGAATCGGCTGCTGAACGGATCCCTGGGGTATGACCTGGTTGATGTGGTTCAGGTGGTTAAGGTTGAGGTGGTTCAGCTGACTCTGCTGCTGCCCGGCCTGGTTGGACCCGAGCTGCTGCTGGTGCTGCTGTACCTGGTGGCTCGTCTGGTGGGAATTCTGGTGCGAGGTCTGGTGCGAGGCGGTGGGAAAGGTGGGTACCGTGAACGGAACGAACAGCATCGGGCTGCCGAGGATGTGCGCACCACCTCCACCCACTGCGCCCGTATCCTCCCTACACCTGGCGGCCGGAAACAGACGAAAAATTGAAATGCAACGGCTTGGGCACGCGGTGCAGCCTGGCGCCACCGGGACCGGAACCTACCTGCACTCCTGCCCCAGTCCCTGGTGCTGGGGGTGGACGTAGGGGGCGGCTCGGACGGAGGTGGTGGACGCCACCCTCGCTACCCGCAGCGACAGGCCGCCCCGTTGACTCGTGAGCTGGACCGGGGGCGGTGGTGGCGGGGGCGGAGGCGGGGGGTTGTTATGCCCGCAGCAGCAGGCTCGGCAGCCGGGTTGCTGCCCGGTCTGGATCGCCTGGATCGCTCTGAGATGCGACGATGTGGGGCCCCTGGGCCCCGTGGACGAGCAGGGGTACACCCCAACCAGGCAGCCCACCACTGCAGGCCCGGGGCCCGGTGCACTCGGAGCCAAGGCGGTGGTCGCCTGCAGTGACGAGGCCACCCCAAATCGAGTTCCCCTTGCCGCGGGACCACCACCTCCGCCCCCCTCCTCTGGCTCCCGGCTTTCTTCTTTTCTCTTCTGGCCTCGCGGAACCCTCGGTCCTTCCGCCCGCGTCACGGTCGTATTTCCTCTTTACCTGTTACCGCGGACTCTCTCGCAACCCTGCCGAGGACCGCGCGCGAAGTCGAGGATGCCTCGAAAGCCGGTAACACGTGCTCAGGAACAACCGGAGAAGCTTCTTGTCCGATTGATTTCCAAGGTTATAGCCGTTCAAGGTTCCGTGCAGAGTCAGGGACCGGTTTCAACAAGTACGCCGAAGGACTGTGACACTCAAAATCCTCTTTTGCGTCTGTTTCGGTATGACTTTCGACTTTCGATAGCAGCGATCGACGATCGATCAATTCAAATCCCTAAAGAACTTATTCACAGATTCTCGCTCCCGCTGATGCGGCGGACGAGCCGGCACGAAGCAGATGGTTGATACGTGGCTTTTCCGAATGTTCAACGATCAGTCGTCGTGACTCAGAGAAATCCTGATCCGAGTCATCGATCGCGTTGGCGAATCGTAGAGCGGTAACAAACTTGATGATACTGGTACAACTGGTAACTTTAAAACTGGTCAACTCTCCACTCGCGTCGAACTAACCGGCGGTTCGGGACTCGCGACGAGACCTCGGAGAGTGTCTGGAGGCCGTTGAAGACGCGATCGAAAGAGTCATTACTGGTGTATAAAAGTACGAAAATCAGGTCGCGTGTCCTCTTCGCGGTATCTCGAGAGCCGGTGGCCACGTGCGGCGACGATTCTCGACACCACGGGTACGTAGAAAAGTAACCGAAACCAGCGAGCGAGCGAACGAACGAACGATCAGCGGGTGTTTTGCGCCGTCTGATAACACGGCCGCGACGACTGGCTTGGGAACAACGGAAACGACGGCGACGGCGACTCACTCGTGTCTTTTCTCTCCTCGAGAGCAAGAACAAAGAGAGAGGCTAACCGTGATGTCGGATGGTCGCTCGCCGACTGACTGGTACTTCCGCTCTGGCTGTTGTGCGATTCGGAGTGGGGGTTGCTTCGTGGGTTGTTGTGTGTAGGGGTTACAGGGGCGGCGCGGGGCTGCGCGGGTCGAGGGGTTCGTGCGCGCTTCAACGCTCGACGAGCGGGAAACCCAGGACGCTATTCTCGCGAGCCCGATCCTTTCACGTGGCCCTACGCACTCGCTACGCACAGTTCGCCCCTCGAAGAGCACCCTGCGTGTCGGCCGCTCCGCTCGAATTCCCGACAATCCGCGAATCACCGAACAATCGCGATTGGCCGATACGATCGTTTCCGGTATCGCCCGCGTCGCAACAACCTGAGGTGATCGCGGGGTGGCCGAAGGTGGGAAAACTCACGGTATCACTTCACTCTCACCTGGCGGACTCGGACAGCCGCGATTTCTTTCCGCGCGCGGCCGAGAACCACGACTGAGATAACCAGCTACGGAGCTCTACGTGTATCGAAATGTATCACGGAGTCGGAACGAGCGACGAGCCGAAAGTCGGTTACTGGAGGGCGCGCCGAGCGGTGGCAGCGACGTCGACGTCGACGGCGACGGCGTCGGTTTTGTTCGTGAGAAGGGCTCCGCCGGCACGACGACGGCTAGGGGTTGTATCGGGCTGCGCTCGGTATCGCGGAGTGGGGGAAAACCTCGGGAAAATTCGCGGGAGAGAGAATCTTCTCTTTAATTACCTCTTCACGGCCGGTCTTCGCCCGCAGCCCCGCTCACCGAATTCCTTCCTGTCCACGTGAAAGTCGCGGAAGAGACGCGACGCGGCGCGAGATCAACGCGGGGTCCTCTGATCCACGCGTGACTCGTTGTATCGCCGAGTACGACGTTCATTGATTCGCCAACTCGCCCCAGTCTGCGCCTCCCCGCCGTCTCCCCTTCAACCCCTCCGTTCGGGGGAAGGACTGCGTGTGTGCGTGTCACCGTCGACGTAAGCGTGCGGCTGCGACCTGCGGGGCGATTATAATACCGGGACGGACACAACGGGGGATGATTCGACGGAAGTTGATCAAAAAATTAACCACCGTTTTTCAACCTGCATACGATACCTTTGCTCAGCTAATTCGCCGAAGGTTGACGCAGACCGCGAGTCGAACATTGGAACGCTAATGTATTCCGCGCGTTACATCTGCTCCGTGCCTCATTACCATTCGCCGCCCGTTATGCTGCGGCCCGATGCCACCAAAGCTCATCCAGACCGTAAACGATCGACATCCCTAATTTCTGCACCCGACGAGCAATCTACCAAACTGTTTCTCAACTAGGAGACAACTCACTGCCGGGAGTTTTCTATGAATGCCAATGAATTTGCTGGTATTGTCGAACAATGTTTCAAATTGCTGCGAGTAGAAAATTAAAAATGCCGATACACTGTGCAAACATTTTGGCCGATCATCTGTTTTGGGATTGTTAACTAGAATGCCACTTTAGACTGAAAATTTGAAAGACTAACAATATTACGGTGACTGAATGAACCCCGATTCGTCGATCGTTTTCGTTAATCACTAAACGAAATATGTAGTTGCCTCAATTTATTCGCACGCGCGCAGCGATCCGAGTCACCCTCTGATCGGAATTAGCGCTGTCTACCTCAACACATCACGTTCGCATAAAGTTCATCAATTATAATGAACAATTTATACATGAAAAAGCCGTGTCACCGTTGCCTTGCAGGTCGGGTTGGGTTGGGTTAGATTACACTCGCTCTTGTCAGACAACCTGCCTCCACTGAATAAATCCAGCACCCCTGTTTTACATCGTGCCTAACACTGGTCGAACTGGAAACAGTAAAACAATGGACACTGCCGTTTGAAAATTTTTCAATTTTCGATACACGTCAATCCTCCTCACCTTCCCCAATATTCGTTTCGAAGTCCTGAGTGTAATACGAATTGACAAATGCGCGTTTCAAGAGAAGTTTCTCGGAAAGCCGCTCGCCCGTTTTATACCGCGTGTTCACGTACGACTGTGGAAAGGATTGCGCCTGACGTATTTTCTCGAAAATAAAACCAGACCTGAACAATCTGTCCGCGAGAACAAAGAGGAGGAAGTAAGAAACAAAAAAACGAAAAAGGTGCGTCAGAGAAAATCCAATCCTACGCGATATTCGCACATTGGACCTTGGCAAACTTCCGGAAGGGCAACAAATTGCAAAAAGATCGAAAGAGGGGGGGGGGGGGGGGATCCAATCGCGCGATACGTCACGGCACGACTTACCTATCGGACTTTAAGCTGATCCGGGTCGCAGGGTAATCCGCGGGTGAAATAAGAGCTCTGTATCGAGGGGCGGCCGCCTCCGGCGACGGACGGACATTCGGCCCTCGACGAGCCTATTTCGATGGGGTGGATGACGCTCGAGTGGGTGTATTCATAATGAACCTATATGTATGCAAATGGCTGCATATCGTACGCGACACGTACGGCCGCCGGGGCGAGTGTGCGTCCCGGGTGCATCGGGCAGCCAAAATGCAACGATTACACGCATGCACGCGCCCGCTCCGCGTTGTTCCGAGGAGCAAACGACGCTCCGCCGACCGCTGGCTGCGCTGCGCTGCGCATTGTTACCACATAGTATTTATACAGAGTTCTGCAGGGGCTTTGCTGTGCTCAAACGAACCGGACGCCTAGGGGACCCGATATCGCTCGATTCAACTACTCTGCTTTGACGAATTTGTCAAATTCCCTTCCGTACCGCTTCGTGAAAATCCACGAAATCCGAACATTTCGAAAAAAATTCAACCACGACTACAAGGAACTTTTCACACGTGTAATGAATTTTCCGACATACTACGAAGGGAACCAAACGCTTCACTGCTCAATCCTGCGACCTTCCGTCATTCCGGTTCTACACCAATCGTCTTGCTTGATAGAGTTAACGGTCTCGACTATTTCGAGGCCAGCCGTGGCCGAAGGGACGAAGAAAATGTGATGATTTGTGTTCGGTAGCCCGAAAAATTTTTATCCCGGTAAAATAGAGGGTATATGCGGTATACGTATAAATGCAAATCGTTAAACGTATTTCTCCCAGAGTTGGTTTACGATTGGCTAAAATCGTCCGTGGTCTAGGCAGTCGGCATAATTTATACCCGCTGAGGGCTGTTAATTTTCAAGGATTTGATACAGCGTACCCGCGAGATTTATCTCGAGTGCTATCGGGGTGAAAAATCATTTGATAAAGTTCCCGAGTACGGTAGGTATATATATATACAAATACGATACTTCCGCGACGGTATTTATAATAGCGAGGAAAATTATTGCCGGCACTGATTTAGGTATAAGTGGCACGAGGGAGTCGAATAGAAATAATTTTTCATTCCAGGATTCGTCGTCTTCTCCACCGTTGTGGAAGTAAAAACGAATTGACTCGATCATTGCCGGAGGCGTGGCATTAGAACTCGACCGATAAAAGAGCTTTGTGCAATTACGCAGTTAATAATAATCAGGGAAGATGGAAAGATGGTATCTCTCGTGCCTCACGCGTGTACACGACGAGCGTACGTGTGCGAGACGTGCATTATACATACATGTATAGGTAGGTACGCGTATAATGCTCACAGATACGAGATAGCGATAGGTGCGGCGGCAGATCGCATAAATTTCACCGATAAACGCGTTATTTATAGCGAGCATAAATTTCCTATGCTAATTCCCGATGATCAACGTAAAATTGTATTCTCATCCGGATCCGGGGGCGGATCGGCGAGCGGCGGCGGAAGGGGGCGAGAGGGGGGGGGAGAGGAGGAGGGTTGATATTCGGAGGCATTGCAGCGTCGAACGTGGGCGAAGACGCGGACGCGGATACGTGTCGGTCTTTTCGAAATTCGCACCACGCCCCGAGACCCGTAGAAACGGCGGGAAGATTAGCCGAAAGGAAAATTTTTTCCTAGTTTCAACGGCGAGCTTCGGCCCCCGGTTAAACTCGCGGAGGATTATCGCCGGTCCGGGTGCAAAACCGGGCCTCTGGCATCTCCTTGTCTACCGGTGCCCGCTCTTGGTCCACGTTTGACTTAATTTTCATTCAAGGCATTCCGCGCCGGGAGGAATTTCGAGCCATTAAACACCAGCTCGCTATCTTTCGACCGTGGGCGGGGGCGCCGAAGGAACTGGAAGCTTCGTGTACCGACGCCACCGCCGTCAAAGCGCCGTCCTGCACCGACTCCGCCCCCGCCCCTCACAATTATTCCGTATAATTATATTCGTTTCGCAACGACACCCCCGGGACTCGAAATTGAAATTGAGCCTCCCGCCCCGCGGGCTCTTCGTTCTTAGCCCCCCTCCCCGCCGGGAGAAACGAGCCGCGAGGGCGGGGTGACCCGTCTCCTGTTTTTCTAGGCCTCTGCCAAATTATTCCCCCACCCCTCGAGTCCTTGGTGACGGTGGGCCGGAGGAGGGGGACCGCCTTGAAATCCTCTCGAGAAACCTCCGCGTCTTAATCTTTCCAGGAATTCCGCGTGAGACCTCAAGTATGTGCTTTCGGCTTCCCGGGATTTTGAGATGGAGCCTCTGACGAGGGCGCGGAAAATGTTCGTTTGCCTCGCCCTCATTTTCACCGGGCTTTCTCCGCTTATTAGACCTCTGCCGCCACGGCGCACTATTTTTATTGACTATTTCTTGAAAGGAGGATGCGCGTTATGGGTTGACGAGTCTCCGCCTGTTACAGAGATAAAAAATATCGCACAATATTGATAAAATCTTGTAGCCAGGCAGCGTTGAGAGGAGCAAACCCTGATATTCAATATTTGCGATCGATGCAGGATGTTGGATAGCGGAAGTATTTCATCATCGAATTTTCCGCCCGCGTAGCGAACTGCGATTTGTCAAGAAGTTATTTCATTCCTCTTTATCAATTACGGGAAAGGGGGGAAGAGGGTGGAGATGCCCTCCGTTTCCCGGAGGCGCAGTGTCTTGGAACGGTTTTTACCGCCCTCCGTCTCCCCCGGTGAAACCACCTCGTCCCATTATCCAGATATTAGCCATCGGGGACGCCGCGGAATTGCTACAACTTAAATAATTTATTTTAATGTGATCGCCGCCTAAGTGGCTAACTGTTACATTCGAGCGGATTTATTTTTAATTAGAAATCGTTGCCGCTCCCCCCCCCCCCCCCCCCCCCCCCTTCTCCCAACACCAGCGAATCGCCCTTTGATGAAGACCCGCGACGCGAATTCACTCCGCAACCCTTTCGAGCTCTGCCAGAATCAAGCCATTCCCAATCTACCGACTAATACGCTCACTCTTACTCTCTCTCTCTCTCATTCACTGTGACTCGCATTTATTACGAACCTTCTCTCAGTTGACGTTACTTAATTATCACGACTCCGCGTTCCACCCTTCTCCATCCACTCGTAAAGAGAAACTCGAAATTCTAGATGTGGAAAACGACGACCACCGATCATTGGAGGACTTCTTTGTAGACGTCGCGGAAGTACGTGTGAAAAAAGACTTGCGGGATAGAAATCCACTTTTTCATGGTGGATCCGCTTCAAGCGATGTCGTGTCAAAATGTATTCCCTCAAAGAGTCGGGAATTTCTTAGATCTTTTAAATCATCGGGAGACACTCGCATTGACAATACCTGCTTGGCACACGTGGCGCGGTTTGAACGTATTGGGTTAGAAGATTGTCGAGGGGCGGGAGGAGCGACGAAAGGAAGCTTAGGATGACTGTATTTGACGGGGCATATCTAGCGTCAAATTTATTTGCACGTACATATGTTTGAGATGCACTCAGCCGCGCGTCGCGAATAAAAATGTGACACGCGTCGCCGGCAGTTCTCTCCGTATAGCCAAACTGCCAGCCGTAAGGCTTTTCGTACACCCGTACGATCCTGCGGAGATGGTTACCCCTCACATTTCGGGGGAAAATAATATCACGTCTAATGTTACAAACGCAACCACATCACCGGATTCGTACGAGATGCGCGCAATTCCACGGAGCCGCGGCTTCTCCGTTCACCGCCAATCAGTCAAGAAGGACTGTTGCCAATTACCCGGTGTCACCACCTGTCCCGAAGTTAACAGGCCTTCCCAAATCACGTTGGCGCCATTGTCATATCGGAGAAAATTACTCCCACTGATGTATACATGTATATACGTACCGCTGTTAGACTGAAACTGCGCGTTTCGTTACGCCACCTGTGAAATACACTCTTCAAGAAATTTTCGGCATGAAAATACCGATCCTATCTCTCCAGTTTACGACGCAAAGTTTCAGCAATCAATCAGAATCACCGCGGTGAATTGGCACATCGAGTTTCCAAACCGTGTGGAGAAGTTCTCCAATCACAAAAGCAGCCGCAAGGCGCATTGTTCGGTGAACGAAGAGCCCCGTGCACGAGCTGGTAGAATAACAGTGATCGTTTGTCAGGGTTCTCGGATTCCGCGGTATTGAGTAAGGTGTGGAGGTCAAGCACGCAACGTGTTTACGCAACGCAGTGCCGATCGAGCCACCAACGAAGACGGACGTAAACCAAGTTCCGTTCCCCTCGGGGGGGTTCGCTTTGTTCAAGAAGCTTGCGGAATGAGCGAAAGCTCCGGTGATAGGACTGAACGAGGATGACGATAAGCCCGTTCAATCCCAAAGACGCCGCGCCGTTTCGAGTGGGAGGAGTGTGTGGCATGAATAAACAAATTAGTGCTCGAGGTGAAGGTGGGTGCTCGCGATTTGAGAACAATGCAAAGCTGCGAGATTCGTGACGGCTGCAGCGCGGGGGGGGATTGGTGAAGAGCTTTTTTGCGCGAAAATGGAGATCAGGATCGGCCGCGGCTGGGCTGCGGAAAGACGGAGGATATCCGAGATCCCGATCTCTGGATTCTGGCCGGAGGAGCAGACGGCGAGGAGAGAGAGGCACTCGTTCATCTCGGTGAGTTATACCCGTAATCCTGTTCTCAGTACCGCTGATCCCCTCGCTTTGTATTTATGCAAGCCCGCAGAGCGCCGCCGCGCCACACGGTGCTGTTATTTACCCGGGGGATGGGGCGGGGGGGGGGGGGGGGGGGGGGGGGGGAGTCGACTGTTCATTGAGAAAACTCGCGCCGCAAACCCTGCGATTCGCGCCCTTTGCAACCCTTACGTCCGTTCCGGAGTTTTGTTTTCCTCCAAGGAATACGGGAGTCGAACGAAGCGGGACCTGGCCCACCCAGTTAATGCCGGTTAAGCCTCGCTGCCGCCTGTTATTAACATCCCATACCGTACCACGTGTATACGCTCCGTGTATAATCACCCCCATAGGGTTTCTACCGGGTCGCTCGTTTTTAAACAATTAAACCGAATACTTCGGCCATCAAAACAGTCCTTAAAAGTGAGGATACTGTAAACCTTTTTCTGCCGGACGCAAGATAAAATTGTAGAGACCTCACTTTTCAGATTCGAAGTAAAACATACGAATTAGGATATAAAATTTGAGTTTTCATAAAAAAGAAAAAAAATTTCTCGCAGCTGCTTGCTATGGTTACACTGATTACAAAGATGTATGTTTATTTATTTCGAACACACGATTGAGATTTCCTCCTTCCTGTATCGCTAGTAATTCAACGTGCAAATGTTAAGAAGAAAAAAAACCTGTACAGTGTTTTGATGGAGTAAACATCCCCGAGAACAATGAACAAGCTGTAATAATTTTGGCTAAGCCGGGAGTTTTCAGACCATGTATACGACAAGTTTGAAATATCGAGCACCCTGTATAAGGCATACAGGTCTCGACGCCAGACGCGAGGTGCACTGTATCACCCGTATAACTCCGCGAACGTTCGTTTGCATTCACACCTGTATTACATACTCGCATACCAGTTTGCTCAAGTTCTAGTTGGTGTATTGTTCAGCGTATACCGAAGTAACGTACTGTTCAGCTTAACCTGGTATAGGTAGTAAGCGTGGACATAATTATATACGTGTACAATGGCGCCTGCACGTAGATCTGCATGTATAATATACATTGATGCAACATATACGTTTACATTTGTATGTATATACACACCTAGGTGCGTTATGCTCGGTGCAGTGGGTGGGCTTTTAATTTTGCGGCGGTAGCGCGCTAATTTCCTCGGCCCGGCTTATTTAAGATTTGCGGGGCTTTTTAAAGTTCGCAGCTTTCATCGTGTTTCTCTTCGTCTCCTTGGTCGGGTCGGGTCGGGTCGGGTTGGGTTGGGTTGGGACGCGTCGCGGCGTCGAGGCGAGGGCAGGGCGAGGAGCGGTAGCGTGATTTAGGGCTTGTGCCGGCTTAATTCTCTAAACATTTTAACCGACCTTATTTCTCCTGCATTATTTCACCGTTAAAGTGGAGGCGAGCAGAGCGCAAACCGAGGGAGGAGGCGGGCTTAAGAAGACTTGGCTAAGTGGGCTGATACATAAATATGCAATTAATCAAGTTAACTGCGACGCGGACTTCTTATACACTTTCTCTTTACTTTTAACGCCCGAAGACAACGAGCCGGAACCTAAACTCACCCGCAAGAGACCCACCCCCACCCCCACCCCTTTTCGCTCCTCAGCCTTAACCCTAGCGCTCAACCCTTAAACCTGACCTGCCGACTCACCTGCAGCCCTCGCGGTCAGACTTACAAATTACTTACAGGCTCCTGTTTTCATTAAAACTTCTCCTCGGCACCCGAGCTGCTCCGTTTGTTTCAATTCGTACCGAGAAAACTAGCTTGTATTTTTATGAATCCACGTACGTATCACCAATCTGTCCGTATTACAGTTTTCTCAGGAACACATTGTTAATGCTTTTCGAGTGCTTCGATGCCATTTGTCCCGTAATCCCGAGCAACGGCGAATCGGTATTGATATTAATGTTATTATTATTGTCGTTATTACTCGATGTCAAACGAGGCGTTTACATCTGTAACGAAAAGATGAATTTCTCGGCCACGTTTTTCGAATGATCTATCTCTGAAAATATTATAAAAATCTACGACCCCGTAGCGAGATGATTTTTCAGGGACCGCGCATCGGGGATGAAGATAAGCGTAGCATAAATTTCCAGATCCTAATGCAGGATGCCAGGGGCCAGCGTGACATCCCAAGGATACGAGAGGAGTTTTAATACTGCCCGTGTCACAGCTCAACTATTTACGGCCCCATCCCGTTTACGGATCCTCCGGTCCCATACGTACGAGGTTCACGAGCAAAGTACGGAAGTCGCGTAAACGTTCTGCACTCTCGTGCATCGGAGAGAAAAACCGGGCGAGAGCTACGTGGGGGCTTCCTTTCTGAAGCCTTTTACGAAGCCCGCAGGCCAGGCAAATCGCGCGACTGTAGCTCGCGGATGCGGAAACAGCTGCCCCGGAGAAGAGTAAAGAGGTGGGTAAGGGACGGAGGGAGGGAGGAGGCAGAAAGCACACGTGTCGCCGAGTCCCGGAGTGCAAAACACACTCGGCACGTACCTTCTCCGGTCCCATTCGGCGACGTTTGCATGCCGCGGGTCGCGGCATAAATATTAATTACCCTGCAGCGGGAGGAATAAAATGGAAGAAATTCAGCGCCGCATCTTCGGCCGAACGAGGCGACGTTGCATCCCTAACGAGAAACCCGGTGCCCGGCTGTTATATCCTTAAACTCTGCAAGCTGCGCGCGGTCCGAGGCATCAGGGATGAGGGATCAGGGATGAGAGATGAGGGTTTAGGGTTGAGGGGAAACACGCCTGCCAGGAATAATACGGCCCCGTTTTCGGGCTTGATTGCTTGATTTCGGCAAACATTTCTTTCGTTCCAGCGTCTGAAATTAGGCTGCGGTCCAACCCCCGAATCGCCCTCCCCCAAACGGCACCGGTGAACTTCGCCGAGCAACTCGGCGGTACAACTCTGTCCAACTATGTCCGACTCGACTCAGGTCCGGCATACCAAACCAGCCAGCCAGGCTCTTGCCTCGCTGCTCCGCACGTCTTTTAATCGAATCTCTATCTTCGCCGTGTCTTACGCTCGACTTTCGACCAGTCTGCGGGACAATAGTTGAGGAGAATGGAAAGAAAAACTTATTTTAATCAGGGGACGCGGGGAGAATCGAGGACGAATCTGACCCGCAGCCTCCTCCTCCTCCTCCTCCTCCTCCTCTATCCGACTATTTATGAACGGTTCAAATTTCGCCGAGATGTCTTGAACAGAGAGAAGGAGGCTGACTCGGAGATTTTAGGGTTGAGATCAAAGGGTGGAGGGAATTGGTACTTATGGTATCGGATTATGGAATCGGCGTGTCTGGTTATTCGTCGAGTTTCATCATCTCGGTCCCGGATCATTACGAACCGCGTGCTTTCCACCGTCGTTCACGTTATACCGCTGTTACACAATCGATGCTTGTCATCCGACAAACAATGAGGGCTTAAACCAGCAGGCAGTTATCGTCAGGACTTACACACAAAGGATTCCGTTTCAAACAAAAGTGGATTAACTTGCCCGAGGATGCTCGAAACCCGGTTACTTTTTCTCTCTCTTTCGAGCATTACCTTTCTCGTAAGCCTTCCGTAAGCCAGATTTGTTTAATACTTATCGCTCTAAACCGGAATTCATCCACTTCGAACAACTTGCTCGTTATCGCTGGCGGTGAATTAGTAGGTAATCCCTTTAGGTGGACGCGTTATAAGCGTTGATGTGATTTTTCCCCTTTTTCTTTTCATCTTTAATTTTACAGGCACGATAGACCGCAAGTGTTTCATCGACAAGTTTATCGGAAGATTAAAAATTCTCCCATTACTTTTCACACTCGCTCATATCGTTTCGAGAATCGTAAGTACCTACCGCCAAATTTACACCACAAAGAGTCTCGAGAATCCCGTAGTGGATTCCCAGCAACGGCGAAATCGTTTTATACTTGTACCTACACGTATGAACATCGCGTGCAAAGTGAAGATTAGCGCCTTGAGCAGCTAGCTGCGGTGCAATTTATATATTCACCCAAGCCCAACATACGTATGCCGTTTCAGAAAGTACAGACTTGAACGAAATCTTTTAACCCAATATTTTTACCCTGGAGAGTTGGCAAAGCGGCTGTAAATTTGTTGAAATATTCGCTGAGTCGAAGCGTTTCTACCTTGGCAAGAATTTTCGTCAAAACTTGAACCTCGTTTTGGAGAATGAGCAAAAGAGCCTGCTGAAATTTTGGAAAAAGACCGCCATGCGTCGTTTCCAAGATGCACTCAACTCGGCCCATCCGCGCTCATCGCTTTTCGCCCGTTCTCCGAATTCTCGGTTAGCCTTGAGCTGGAAAAAATCAGGGCAGAGCATTGAAACAGTCTCACTTGGAGGCAGGTAATTATTGACCTGCGGGTCGAGAATAGTTAGCGAAGTAGCCGACAGATGTCGGCAGCGGGAGGCGGCAGGGGCGGGGGATGGTGCTGGATTTTTCCCCGGCGTCGGTGGTGATGCGAATATAATATCCGTTTCGCGCCATTTATAACGTGCAGAATCTTAATGACCTCTATTGTAGATCGCGGCCTTAGCTGGAGGACGGAGGGGGAAGCGAATAGCTGGAAAGCCGTGAAACCAAAGGGTTTTTAATAAGCGGCTGCACCCTTCTTTCCGTTCGAACGAACCCTGCAGCAGTAGGCGGCGAGCAACCCTTCGCCTCTCATCCTGAAAGAAAAATAACTCTCCGTGTTGGTCCTGCACGCGCCGCGTCTCTCTTTCTCTCCGTTAGCCCGCCGTTCGCGTCGACGTCAGCTTGAGCGATCTAGTTTTGACTCGTTCGAGACTTTGATAAATGCCAAGATTTACTACGACGAGGAATCGTTTGTACGCACACCTACCCACCCGTGTATCGGCCAGAAATCGGCTCCAGCACCCTTTTGACTCCTCGAATTACGCCCAGTCACTCTTTCCCCGTAGCTTCGGCCTTCCGTTATTACAAGCAAGGCACAGACGAGTGTATTTACCCGAAACCGATCGCGTTAATCACGTATCATCGAGCCAATAATTTCACCGAAAATTCACAGACGATGGAAAAGTCCGGGTGCCGCAGAGCCGCAGGATTCTCGCGAACGAGTCGCTCGCGCTCTCCGCTAGAACAATGATTATTCAGAAAATTATTCAAAGTAATTAAAATGCAGATAAGACGCACAAATCATCGAGATTTTTCCAGTGTGCCCTGTGGAAGAAGACGATGAGGACGAGGAGGGGGTGGAAAGAGGGTGAAAGAACGGCCCCAGGGCGCCGAGAGAGACGGTAACGCCGGTCTTGCGCGAGGGGGCGACTGAATATATATACATGAATGAATGAAATATGTAGGTGTACTCTGAATAAGGAACGAAGAGGAGCGGCGAACGGCTCCTCGGAGATACTCTGAGAGAATATTCAAGCGGCGCTGCTTAACGCGTACGTGAAGCTCGACGGCCAGATCCATATACCCATCCTGGTTGTAACGCGAACGCTTAATGCTGCCGTGCCGGTGTGTTGGATGCGGGGGAGATGGAAGAATAAACAACAAAGCCGGAGAAACGGTGAGCGAAACAAATGGTGTAAAGTGATGCGATCGCAGGAGGAGTCGGAAGGTTGGTGGGGGGAGGGGGAAGGATCGTTCCACGATATGGCGAAAGAGAGGAAATTTTTTGACGAAATAAAAATAAGAAAAAGAATCTACTTGACTCTGAACCCGGCCCGACGATTGATCGTCTCGAAGATGCCCGACGAAAAGCCCGATACATGTATACGCTCAACAAATTTTTAAACAATAGTACAACCAGCCTTGTGTCTACCCGACGCCTGAACCTCGACGAACGAACGAGCCATTAATCACGAGTATTAAAAGAAAATTAATTGTAGTTGTGCAACTCGAATGACCCCCGTGTGATGAACGACGGAAAAACTCCCACTCTCTTACTATACTTCTATTCATCTCCCTTGCCGCTATCGCCGGACGTCTACTCAGACTTTGCTGCACCTCTCATACTTTATGCAGCTAGTGTTTCAACCGTGTCGCGTACATCTTCTCTCCGTCACTCTCTCACCCTCTCTCTGTCAGGCTTATTTCACGCAATCGTTACGTTGGGGAAACAAATGGCGTGTAAATTGCCAAAGTTTCCAGAGACTCGTCATTGCGATCGGTGTTCGTTTGTGGATCTGATTTCGACCTTGCTACCTTTTGATTTAACTTGAACGTCGATTTGAATTTGAATTTGGGGCTTTGTGAAAGTCTTGTTCCAATCAATAGGTAAACTCACTTTCATTTCTAGTTAATTGTTCAGCTTCAAAAACAAAGGACAGTTCGATGTGTCTAATTATGAACTAAATTTCGGTACTTGTAAACGGAAACCAGAAGCTATCCCTTCTTCGTCAACTCGTATTTCTTCTACCGTCTACCCCTGCACTTTGAACCCGAAGCTCCGGCGTAATCTGAGGTGCATTTACGGCTGTGGTATCGAGTCTATATTTCGGAGTGAAATCCGACGGGGGTTTCGAAGAGAGAAAGAAGTCGTCCGTAGCGGGACGAACAACGATCCCTGGCGATGTTGGGTGTCGGAGCTCACCGGTTGAGTCCCCTTTGGTTTTCCATCCCGTTTTGGGGACATGAAAATCCGTGCGGCGAGCGGGTGCGGCAAACGCCCTGAATTATTCGCGGCAGCGTCCCATCCATTATATGGTCCAGGGCCGGTGACCTCCCTCCGCGTTCCCTTTTTCCCAGTTTCCGGGATCCCCAAGCACCAAGTCGCAGTAATTAACTATCAATTCACTCGATCGAGACCCTGCCGACTAAATCTTTCGCAAGCTCCTTCGTTATTTAGTGTCCGGATCAGTTGCGGCGTTAACCAGCCGGGGACGAGGCGCCGGGGCATCCCGACGCCCGCGCCGGAAGAGCGAGAGAGAGAGCAAGAGAGGGAGTGAAGAGAAGAAACCTGCGGAGAGAAGGAGAGACGCGGCTCGAGGGCGCAGATGGCGCGCGTCCTCCGCCATGGTATCGCCCTCGGATATTTAGACGCTCTAAGTTTCCGAGTAAACGTACAGTCGCCTAACCCGCTCGCTGCTGCAGCAGCGGCAAAGGCAGAGGCCCCGAAGCCCCGGGGCTGCCACCCCTCCGAACCTGGGTAGGTATAATACAAGATGTACCGAAGCTCCGAGACTTTCTCCGCAGTGAAAAATAAACACCCCGGAGAACGATTTTCACCCCCGAAACCAGAAGATCGGTGAGAACTTTTCGGCACGCGCGCGAAAAGGACGCAGCGCGTCGCGACGCAATTCCGGGCGAGCCACATCCCGCGGGGACGGAGGAATAACGAGAGGGTGTTTATCCAGGATTAGGATCGCGTTTCTGTCTCCTACTTCGCAAGCGCCGACTGAACAAATTAGCGCCGCCGGCCGGCCGGCTCTCTTTGTCCTTTGTCGATGCCTTTGCTCCGCTTCCACCCTCGGCCTCGACACTTTTCTCAGCGGACTGACAAAGGACGCGGGGAACGAACCTTGATCGTCGAAGGATCCTTACCTACGGGCTATTATGGGATGCGGATCAATTAATTGTTCCGCCTCATTGGCTTGAGGTCCGGCTTTTTGCGCCATGTTACAACCCCCGTTTCTCGATTCGCGATGTTTTTTCTTTTCTCCTCTCGTCTCCTCTCCGCCCTTCATACTCTCGTTTAGTTCTCTTTTCTTTGGTCCTCGATTTCATTCCCAGTAGAAAAACAAATTGATATTCAACCCTCCTACGATTTCAATCCAAAGGCATTTTCGTACGGCGAAATCTCAGGAAGGAATTGCCACCTTGTATAACAGAAGGCAGAAGAAAAAGTAAACACACCGTCACGCGAGATAGCGGGTGGATCTTGGTTATACGTTACTTTTTATTTCGTTACACCGGCGGCAGGGGGACTGAGAGAACAAGATGGTGGGCGGCGGTGAGGATAAAACGGCAGGTAGAGCACAGCGGGCGGAAATAGAGGATGCAATAAATAAAGGAGCAGTCAGAAATGCTGCCGGAGAGTGAAACCAGACGGACAAACAGTGGCCGCAAGCGATGCCGCGTTGACGTGCGGGTAACCGCTGATGCCGATCCTCTGAACTGTGCATGGCATGTGACAGCCTCGGTCACAGGAAGGGGTTTCATCCGAGGCGGAAACTCTCGTGCCATGGCTGAGAGGAGAAAGTGCGAACTGGATATTCAATTACGGAATGAGCCGAGCCGGCAAGCTTTACGACGTGCCGCGATCCGGGACGATCGTTGGTCAGCCTCAGCGGGGATGAAAGATGGACGAAGGAACGAATAAAAAACAGATCTCGACTTTCGGGGGATGGACCCTGAAATTAAATAGAGAAGAAAATGGCGCGGGAGAAAAAGTCGGGGATGAACTGTAACCAAAATTCAACCCCCCGCTGTGCCGCCCAAAGACAAAGGACTGTTCATGCCGCGGGGCGCAGAGCGAGAACCGCGACGAATTCAACCCGCCTTTCACCCCCACCCGACGGAGTCGGGGAGAAATACGTATCCAGTTAGTCTTACACCGCCGCCACCGCCGCTGCTCCAATTGATTTTAAATCGATTGTCGTTTGAGCGATTTTCAATTGATCGATTACCGCGAAACCGGGGGGGAAACGAGAAGTCGGATACCCGGTGTGTGTACGTCTATATAGGCGGGTTGAAACTTCCCCGAAGGCTAGACTCGCGCTCCTCCGACTCCGTGGGATCCGGCTGATGGGGGCTCACAATTGAACCCCCGCGGCAATTGAGCTCCGCCCCTCGTGGACCGGCTTGTTTTATCAGGCCGTTCAGACCGCGCATTTTTCACTCTGTATAACCACGCTGTGATCGACTGCGGTATTTTATTTTCTCAAGATTCGGGCAAACACTGGAAAATGACGCGAGGACGCGAACAAGCTGCACGTTGTAAAATCAGGCGCTAGATCGTTGTCTCCGAGTTATCTTTCCCTCGCTTTGTCATCCATCCATGCACTGCGCTGAATCTGGATCAGTTTGATCCGCATTTGACACACCGATATAAAAAAATATTTAATTTTGATGAACAAAAATTTTTATCCAGTTATAACTAAATTTTGAGATTGTATACAACTCAATAAACGCTGTCTCACTGTATTAACACTACTAAATTTTTGTCGATCCCGCAAACTTTTTTTTTCCATCTATATTTTTACCCAAGCGAAATTTTTTGTGAATCGAAGATGTTAAATATTATTTTATCGCGGTGAACAATTGGTGACTCAGATGATTTGGCAAATTTGACCGCACTTTAACGACCGTATAAACTTACAATTAGTGAACTGTACGAATGAATTTAAAATGTCATAAAATAAGTGTTACTTCGTTACGTTCGCTAAATCAGTATCGAAGTTCCCTGTGCATACAAGTAAATAAATTTTATTCGAATGTATTTTTTTCAATATCCGAGCAATTAGGTACTCGATTAATTTTAGTATTTTAAACGAAGCATCGCGTCCTCTCGAAAAATTTTTCCACACATTGCGTCTTAAAATCGATTACCTATATCGACAATGCAAAAAATTAACCGAAACTATCGTTACAGTTTGTATTATCTTCATATCGGTACGTTGTTCGCATAAACGCGAAATAACTTGGCACGTACGTTCGACAAAAGTTCCGCAGCTTTCGCACCGCAGTCGCACTACGCAACCGATGTACGTGGAAAGCAATCTATCCACAAGGTTTGTAACAGAATTTCCCATAAACCCGATGAACTTTACCCCTCGCTGCACGCGTAGGCATCGCGCCATCAGGCTAGAGGCAGTCGCTGCAGGTTCTTCAAGATACCGGAGTGCTAATAGTGCGGGAACGAGTTTGACGGGTGATTACGGTAACGGCGTAAACGAGGGTGGCACGCAGGTGCTGCCAAACGAGATATCCCCCGCACCTTTAACCCTGGAAGGGAAGCGAGAGTCCCTCCCGCTGATCGAGCGCCACGGCGTAAGACGTTTTTATTAATTTCTCTCGGATACAATTAGTTGTTCTATTCGTCAGCGACGCGTTTCATTAACTTTCCCTCGCGCCTCCTCGCCCTCTGGCAAATTCTTCTTTCCTCCTCCTCCTCCTCCTCGGGAAAGCGTGTAGAGGTCAAAGGGAACTCGGATCACGCGGCTATCGCCCCAGTCAAAGATCGACAGATTGGTTCTGATTGGCCCCTGATTGCCCGTGATTGGGGACTATTGGCCCTGCGGCGCCGTCGTAACGTCCACCTTCCTTATTCCCCGTTGTTCGTTGCTTTATTTCCTCCCGTTGTTTCCGCCTTCATCATTCTCCTATCGATATTTTTCCTCACTCCTCTCCATCCTCTTCTCTTTTTCCCCATTCCTCGTCCGCTTCTTCCGATACTTCTTCGTCTCCTTCTTTTCCCCGGATATTTTTTCCCCCGTGATCAGCTGGACCAAAACGAAAAATAATAATCGTCGACCGGCTGTTACCCGGCCACTGCTAAATCACCCCTGACCTCCGCGATCTCTCTCGTTATTTATCCCTAATTAGCGGCAATTAACAATGTAATTGATTACGCGGCGTACGCAACAACCTCTGTGACAACGGCCGCTGGTTCCGTTCTGCAGCGTGTAATTATTTTAAAAGGAAAATTTTACCCACCATGTACGAGCCTGGCGGTGACCCCGGTTTATAAACGGCGCATGAAGAGCGCACGTGTGTTGTGTAGCGGAGAATCCCTTTGTACGCCGGTGCTCTTCATGTACCGGTCCCCCCAATTTCTCAGGGGTAATTGCTCTATTAATTTTCGCTCGAAATTGGAACGCTTTGTCAGCTGAGGCTGCAGGCCGTCCTGACGAGACTCGGGGAAACTGAAATATCGCACGATCATCTTCGTCGCGACGAATCTTTGCCGCAATTTATTTATCTTCATTTTCTTCTTCGACTTCATCCCTTGACGAGACAGGTACCGCTGCAAATTCAACGCCGTTCAGACACGTGTCAAACGAACGACGGTCTTCAAGAGAAGAGAGCAAAGTTTGCCGTGACACCTATTCTTGGAAAACTTTCTTCATAGACTCAGGGGTTGATGTGCAAAACATTTTCTCATAAAAATTTCACCAATGTCAGCCTGACCGCCGGGCACGGATCGGTCAAAGAATTAAAAAGTTATAAATTCAAAAAGCGAAACTAAAGTTACGCGGTCAAATTTTGTCGCAAGAGCGTATCCTCGGACATGAAAAAAGAACAAAGAAAAAAAAAATTGAATCGGAGTAATCGAACTTTGATCCTTTGTTTTTTGTTCGCCCTGTCCCCGCAAATAATATGCATCGGCTATCACTTGTCCCAAAATAGAAAATTTCCCGATCAGGTAGACGAGGTCGACCTATCCGTTTTGGCAATTACTATAAATCAGAATCGCAGCCGATATTTAATCCGGGGCTATACGAGGGTGAGGATTTGCCGCAGGGTCGCACGCGAGCGGTCCCTGGTGTACGGTCAGTGTAAAGACAGAGCTGGATAGCTCTGGACAATGCATATTATCGGTTATTAATCTCCGGAACCGCGATAGCTACGAGAAGAATCCGCTGCGTGGAGGCCGCGCGGGCAAAGCGGTGAAAACGCACGGCCGGAGGGTCGCTGAGGTCGATCAAACAGCCCGGGTAAATACTATTAACCTTGAACCAATCGCCCCGGCAACCCCGCGTCGCCTTCCTTTCCCTTCTCCTGATTGCTTGTACTGTATTGCCGCAGACGTATCCGCACAGCTCGAAGAATTACCGACTCCGGGAGTAGCACGAAAATAAAAGAAAAGCAAAGAAAAGTGAGCCTGACGACGAGTTTGAACGGGGGTGCAGGAGAAAATTTGAGGAAGAAGGGAATTTTTGGTGGAGAAAAAATGAACGAACGGCGAAGCTTGCGTGGCCCGTCGATATAGTCGCGCACGAACTCGACGCTGATACATAAAGTGAAGAGTGAAAATGACGAAATAAAAAATCTAAACGACCGTGTATCCGTCATTCTACGTCGCATCCCTCGCTTATTATCGCCACAGGCACCGTTTTCCTGGAAAATATGAGCTTGCGATTTGGGATACCGAACGCGAGCGAAGAGAGATCGTCGAATTAAAACACCCGTTGTGACGGTGCGAATTGCGATTCTCATCGCGGCGTATCTGCGCCGAGCTGTGACGATTATACGCGCTGGGCCGTTTTTTGGATTACTTTTATCTCCCGTGTACCGGAACGTTTGTTTTCATCTTGGGTTCCATCGGATGCTCGTGATTATGCCGCAGCGAGTTTGTGTGCGTCAATGACAGCCGATATCGCCTGGATATCAAATCATGCGGAAAAGAAAACCTCTCGTATCAATCGAAAATTACATTTTGAACGGCAAGGGATAGAGTTGCTCAATGTATACTCTGTCACTCATCTTTCAGGCGATATAATCTTTCGCCTGGGGAAACGATCACTGGCCTAAGTGACAGCGCTAAATCAGAAAGGACACGTGCCAAAGTGAAGAGAGAAATGAAAGCCCCGTGAATCGCTTATTTTGACGCTGTTGATGAAAGATAAAGCTGGAACACACGACACTTTTTGGTGAAACCAACGCAATTTCTTTGAGGCAAAGTCGTTTCCACCATTTCTCATCACCGTCAGAGACACGGGCAATTGCAGCGGTTCCAGTAACGCTCGAACGCAATTCCGAAAAGCGTTCTTCGCCACGATTACCGCACCGTGCGCGATGTCACTTATTCGAGACTGATTTGCACGAATTGCCGGGTTCGTTACGAGCCGGAGACATGCGTTGGGCTTAGCTAAGCCGTTGCGAAGGCGATTGGCAATCACTCTCGTTGCGAGCTGACCGAGTGGCTGATGGTTTTCTCACCAGTTCGGAAGGTATAATCCAGTATTTACGAAGGGACTCGGTTGCGTGTTGCTCGGTCATAACTATCGAAGTCGAGCAACAACTTTTGTCTTATCAGCTGGGGCCCGAGTCGACCCTGCGAGGGAAGCCCCGAGTAGGCCCAGGGCGGGCGTCTCATGGGACTCGGGCTGACTCTTGCCGACCGACACAACGAGACCCGGTGCACCATTTGCCCCCAAGACGAAGGGGGCCGAGAGGATCGTTGACGGCCGGGGTGAGAGAATGGAAATGGATAACGGGGACGAGGAGTCGTCAAAACCATTTGGGACGGAACTTAGAATTGAGATTTAAGTTATTGACAAGCTACTTTGGCCGGCCCCGCGGTTTATCCCGCGTGGCCCACTGCCTCCAGATTTCCCCAGGGACTCAACCCTTGAGCAGCAGCCGTTCTTCTGCCCACAATCATCCCTCCACACCCCTCCAACCGTCACTCGTCGCTTCCCTGGTATTAATCACGAGCATGCCGTCTCGCCTCACCTCGGCTAGCGGATCTTTCCACCTGCACAGACGTCGATGGAAATTTTAATCTCGAACAACCCTCCCGCGCGTCTCTTCATTTCACGCCAACACACCTATTCCTTCGTGCCTTGGAATCGCTCCACTATTTCGAAATCCTCTCCTTTTACCGGCTGCGGACGCTCTACTCCTGGATTAATCAACGATCGGTCGAAGACGTGAGCGAAATAAATTAATGGACTCGAAATATCCACAACTCGAAAATTTGTCTGACCCAGTCTCACATCTGCCATCGAGCGAACCTTGGTTGTGACGATGAACGGAACGACCCTTCATAGTCGCGTATAACCAGATATCTGAGGCCCCGGATCGACGATTGAATTTCCGAAAGACGCGGGCGGCGACTTAGTGAGTAAAAGCTACATCGGGAGGCGGTTTTAGATGTGCATGTACATGTGGAGGGCGGGTCGGTGTACCTACACTTCGATGCGGCCGTGGTTGGTAATACCTGGCGATGTGGCAGGGTGAAAGGTAGACGGCAGCCCGTTACTGCGAAACTGAACTGAACGGAACGAAACGAAACGAAACGGAACGTTTCACCGTGAGGTTCTTTGAAGGGAGGGCGCGAATTGAAAGGAGGTTGTTAATGATTTCCTCTCGGCAAATCGGGGAACCAGATCCGACCCGTTGAGGAAACAGAGAAAAAGGAAAGCAAAGCCGCTGCACAGACGGGCGGAGAAAGAAGGACCGGACCGATTCGCGGCGGAATGAAGGCGAAAAGGAAGGCTCAGAACGCGGAGCAGCTGTGTGTCTGTATAGATGAGACGAGGAGGGAAAAAGAGGAAAACAATCTGAGAAGGTACGGCGAGAAATCCGACGGTTACCTTACACCGTGTTGCAGAAATGAGCGAGGGTCAAAATGTCGGGGTGGCGAGGAGACGGAAGAGGCCAAAGGGGGAATTCAATCTCTATCAACGAGAAGCGGGGCGAAACGTCCCCCTACCCGCCCACTTCTAATCACGGATTACGATTAGTACGGTATTATGCCTCGGTCCCCGGTGCAGCTGAATTACAAACGGATACAGTAATTGCACCGTGTAGACCTCTCCCCGTCCCACTGCGTCCCTGCACGATACCGCGGGTATTCTTCGTCGTCTCGATGCAGCGGCACGTGGAAGGCGGTACGTACTACACACGGTGTCGTCGGAGCAGACTTGATCTCACGTTAATGCGAGGCAACACCGTGAAATTACCTACATCTGCGATTTGCGGAAAGCCCTGCGGCCCCTTTTCCTTCCACCCCCAGCCCCGCGAAATCGGCTTTGGTCTTGCGCAACCCGCGCTGGATTCTGTTTGTCCAACATCCAGCAGAACCATCGATTGCGATTGGCGCGATATACCCTGTAGAGCTTTTCGATCCCTCCGGAGGGAAGAATCGAGGATAATACACGTAGGCATGGCAGTAATTTGCGGCTGCAGTGGCCGTTCGCCGCGGCCTGGCGAGGCTAAGGAGTCTCTTGAGCCTAGCCTAGACTTCTAAGTTCCGCAATGCAGTCTCGCGGTCGACTAACACGGTCGTCCACGTTCGAAAGTGGCTACGGGAACCTCTGTAACGAGGGGAATTAACCTCCAAGTTTAACGCGATACAACAGTCCACGTTGCGTACGGGTAGAGACGGTGGAACGTGTGGGTGAAGTCTGGAGCGTCACACAGGCGCGAAGGCCGAGGCGAGTGTACTTACCGCTCCTACCACCCGGGCCCAATCCCTTTGGTCGGGGCTATATTCCCGGTCGTTACTTGAAATTGCACCGCGTTCCATTGGCTAAGCTTTTCGCTTCCAATCGCATTCGCATCCTCGCATATTCTCACGGAAATACCCCGCAGGAGAGCCAGAGAGCGTCCTGGAAACAGAGCAACCTTACACCCGCCAGCCAGCCGAGCATTGATCGTCGTATTAGGTCCGTGCACGCTTGTCGCCCCCCGCCCCCTCCCCCCCCTCCCCCCCGGACCCCGTTATCGTACACCCCATTGATGCTTCGATCGATCGACGAGTGTCACGAGCTAATCAAATTCATTAGCCTCAACGATACCTACGGTAAGCGAATCGCATTCACCTGGGGATCCTCGCTACGGGGTCTAACGATACCTGAAAAGCTCGAATCCACCGAGCACCCGCTTGCTTCTGCATCAATTATCAACAAGAGAATCCTTGGCACTCCCATTTAGAACCGTCAAAACTTCTCGGCGTATGAATCTGCATTACCGGGGCTGAAACTACTCGGCTCAGGTCCGACACGAGGCCAGGTGGGGATTGCGGGGGTTCGAGTCAGACCCTGCGGCGCAGACGCTCGTGTTCCTCCTCTTGGCTTGGGATTCCAACTGCATCCCGCAAAACCGGGAATGACATATTCCTGCGGCATTGCCCGTTTGAGCGAGAACGTTACTCCTCACCTGTCGCCTGGCAACCGGCTGCTGGTCCTAAACTTTGACCGCTGTTGCTGAATAAACTTCTACTCGGTGGGCGAAACTCTATATCCCAACAAGGCAAATTCCCGACTCCGCGGCTCACCGCCCGTGCCAATTCGATCATCGATCTTTCGCGAAGCCGCCCGGACATCCGACTTGAATTTTTCAATTCAGGATCAGCCCTTGTCTTCCGGATTATATTTCCTGCCGGTTTCGCCGACGTTCCTCGGTCTGACGAAATCTTCCTTATTTCGAGGGCAGATAAACCACCTCAACGGAGAAACTGAGCACACTCACCTTGTCCAAGAAGAGCCGCTGGTTGAGGGCGGCGAGAGCTGCGGCCGCTCCGAGGTGGTCAGCAAACTCGACAAAGGCGTAGGGGTCGTTGCCGGGCTGAAACAGAGAGGATGAGAGTCAGGTGAGCGAGCATTCGCATCCTCGGGCGAAGGATAAGACGGAGGAAAATCTAGAAAGCCGGGAAGCCCGTTACCATGGCACATGACGCGAACAACCAATCATCTTCCACTCACGTTACCATACCTGCCGCATGCGGAAGTACGGTAATGCACGGCTTTGGTAGGATAGTGGCTGAGTGCAGCGACGTGGTAGAAAAACCATCGAGAGCCGTAACATAACCGTGAGAATATTTTCTCCTTGCAACGGCGATACACGTCGTGATTCGAGGAGCGAAATATCCACCCTGATACAATAACCGTAACACATCCCCGCAGCCAGCAAGTAAACCATCCACCTTCCTTTTCCACCCTCAGAAATCTTCCCCCTCCACTTCGGGTGTCGACGTTCCGAATATCTACGCAAGCTCGAATGCATCTCGAGCAGATATTGAAATAGCCAGCGAACTGATCAACTATCGTTGGTCGATGCCGTGCACCTACATATCTGGATATTTGGAAGCCAACCAGAAAAGGCGTTCGATTGATATTCAAGACCTGCGAGAGGTGAATGAATATCTCTTCTACCTGAACGATCATTCCGATACCATTTTTCGGTAAGCCGTGGCATGTGAACCACTTCGGCATACATTGCTCCGTGCTATTTGTTCGAGGGCCTATCAGATTTTGGATACTGGAATTGGGTGGATAATCCGATTAGTCAGCGTCAAACAGAGCCAAACCGCATAGACGTCCGGTACAAAACGGACCGTGCATCTCTTTGCTGCTCATACTCGTGCATACTTGTGGTGCAAATGCCGCGTTGGAGTTTACAGTTGGATGAAAAAAAGTTTCGAATGATGGGAGGGGGGGAAACCTCTGACAAATACGTATGTACGAGAGAGATAAGTATCGAAACGGGTATACCGACGAAGGTCACTAATTATTTATTGTAACTTTAATTAGCAATTAGAGAACGCGTTAATTGTGCCCTGTAGTAATTGGCTCCCCTCTGCCCTCCGCCATCCGCAGTTGTCGTTCGAGAACTGCGTGCGGCCGCATGCTTTCCCGTTTCCGTGTATACATACAATTATATGTTACGTACAAAATCTGACCCTTCGCAGTGGATCAGGTCGTTGGATATTCGATCGGGATCCGAAATGTTGCAGCTGGAGCTGAAAATTGAAATTTTGTGTTTACACCGGCAGCTCTAAACGGGTTAAAAAGCTTGCCCGGTTTCGATATGTGCGTTTTTAGATTCATTTTTCACTCATGCGCGGCTGACCAACTCTATTTGATTAACGTTTATTTTTGCAGTAATTCAATAATCTGAAACGAAAAAAATTTGCGGCGTAATATTTTTTCGGAACAATTTATTATTGTCACGTATAAAAAGATGAGTTTGAACCTCAAATACATCGGGGATTATATATTTTCCAATATCGGGTGAAATTTTTTTTTAAAATATGTCGCCACTTTGCCTCCGTTATTTGAAATTTCAATATCCTTTTAATCCTATGCGTAAGTATTTTCACGAATTGAGCAGCGTTATGGAAAAATTTTCAATGGAGCAAAAGCAGCGCTTAGGATTTTGACGATCGCTTTGTAACAGAAATTTCGACTGTCTCAGAGTCCCAAGCCTTTGACCACCCTTCTTCTACTTCCAAGTCTTCGGTTCCGTCGAACTTTGACCGCTCTGCATCCGGCCCACTTTGACTCGCAGGGTGGAACTGGATAATAATTTCAAGAGCATCAACTTTCTTCACAGCGATAACGAATAAAGGGACGCGAGTAAGCGGCGTGACGACGCGAACACCGTTGCGGATCCTTAATTGATCGATTCGAGCGTCACGGTCCGGCCGTCGTGAAAGTTCCGCGTCCGGCGTCGCGCCGCATCGTGTCGGGCGAAAAAGAATCGATCTGGGGGGGCGACGGGACGCAAAGATTAGCGGACCGGTCCATTAGAGGGTCCATTAAGGGGTGATTTCACCCCCGCTCTCCGAACGGCGATGCTGCCGGCGGACCAACGCTCAATTGAGCATCGACCGTCGCCCCCGTTTGTCCGGCAGACCCAGGATCGCTGCACCTCGCAGGTACCTCCCGGAACCCCGTTGCACCAACGGGAACCGGGCATAATCAGCCGAAATGAAGTACCGACGTCCCCGGGGCAGCCGGCTGCTGTGTCCCTGGAGCGTGATGTGTCCTCCCTAATTACAACGTCCGCTGGTGTTCCCTCCGCAATCTCCGGACCCTGGAACAGGGACGGTTCGATGCGGCTGCGAGTGCGGAATCGGACCGTGCCACCCTCCCTCCTCGTCGTCGATACGACGCGAACCCCGTGACCCCTATCCCTCCGAATTTCAAACTACAACAATGTTCGGCGGAAGGGTTGAAGAGGCAGGGGTGGGTTGTGGTGAATTCGCTATCAGCTGGACAGGGAGAAGTTTGTGGATATCGATTTTCGAAAGAACTGGGATACAGATTTTTCGCCCGATTTTCATCAACCCCACGGAATCCCCTCAACTCAGCCGTCGATCCATGGTCGCCGATCAATTTAAACATAATTAATCCTATAATTTAGTTACAAAGATGATTACTTTCCAGGCGACTTTTGTATCCGATTACAGTCCACTCGATACGCGTGAAATGACGGGACAGATCGAAATTATACCGTCCGTTAGGCTAGCGGATGGATATTGGGTAGCAATATCTGAGAAGAAGGCTAAGAGCAAGGCGGCGATCCGTCGTAGCCCTGATCTCGGGGTGCGATCTTTACTGCGTGAAATCCATTATTTTCCCTCATCCCCCCCCCCCCCCCCCCCCCCCCCCGCCAGCCCTACGATCCGCCATTAGATCTCTCGAGGTGATTTTCAACGCGGCGTTTTCGTTTAGCAGTTTTTCTTCCGGTTGTCCGGCTTATGACGGCCGGCGGCCCCACGTAGGTACGTCTATGCCCACCCTTTCCCCATCCGCCGTTTCGCGCCCCTTATGTCCGAGTCCGGTCGGCGATCATTGCCGCAGGTTTATACACGGGGGTAAGATTTATTTGGCCGTTTTTTCCACCTCGCGTTTTTGATTTTCCGTTTTTTCCTCCCCCCGTCTCTGCATTTCACTTGTGCTTCTTTTTCATCGCCGTCCAGGGACGACGTCGCAGCGTGCGAACGGCGCTACGAGGCATAAATAGGCCAAACTCCGGTGGGTCTCGCCTCTTCCGTGTCCGGTGTCCGGTGTCCGCGGTGTCCGCCAGGATTCATTACCTCTCTATTCAACTGCAGACGGCACACTTGAGTCGCTGCTTGCAGCTCTCGCCCTCCGGTCTCACGACCCGCGACCCCTTATACCGCGACTCGAACTAAAACTAGCGACTACTCGGAACTTCTGACTTCAGACTTATACGACCCTGTTCCAACCAGTGACCGCAACACCCGCGGTTCGACCCAGACTTGCACCGTCGTCTTATGATTAATCGCCTTACGCCGAATACGCCGCTCGCCGTTCACTAATCCTCAACTCATGTCACAATGTTGTCGATTTTAACCACGGGATATTTGTTCGTCATACTCACCGTGTAATACTTATCTTCCGTGCTTCATTTTATTATACCCACTTTGATTTTAGCTTCAATAAACTCTCGACCCTGATCAATTTAAAGTGTCGCATTCAGCGTCTTCTGAACTGTGTGTAGAAAATCGTTGCGCAATTTGAACGGATTGAATTGACGAAGGGATGAAAGACCAGAAATTGTTTGATGGGCTGTTTTATAAACAGTGTTTAGTATTGAATGAAAAACTGATATCCATGTAAGCATTGAGAACCAGTCTGTTACAGCTTCCGAGCTATAAACAGCGTCAATTAATTTTGGCTTGTATACCCATGGGTCTCGAATTGAATAGAGAACACTTGTGTGTACGATGAATATACGGGGTGTGGGTGACTTCCTTCCTTCGTCTAGGCGGGGGCGGCGAACGCTAGCGGTTGATAATTAATTCAAACGACACCCCGAGTGGTACGGCATAAAACCCGCGATAGATAGCCGGCTGTATTGAATCCTATAAATGCTTTCACTAAATTGATCCGCGCCGGTGAAACGGGTCGGGACTGTCAGCGTGTCAACTTCCGATCGAGGGTGTGTGTGTATCGTGTCAAGCACAAACAGACCAGCCTTCCGATATCCCGTCAGCCCTCGATGCGGGCGGGGGTGAAAACGGAACGCTCGATCCGACGAGAGTCGAGCCCATTAAATAGTCGAATGCATCGGGATCTTTGAATTTATGGATAAGATTTATGGCTGGCGTGGCGTACCGGCACAACGCGAGTCGCTGAGAGCTGGGGAACGGCGATTTTTAAAACGAAAAAATCCACGCGGCTGAGGTATAAGGTACTTAAAATCTCATTTATATCTCACCGTTATCTTCGAGTACATAAATTACGCTTGTTTACCCAGCTAGCGAGTCAGCTGGTGGTAACCATATCCCGTGTTACCAGCGTGTGGTACAAGGAGTAGAATTTTGTAAGTTATAAATAATCATCACGGTCAACGTTGCGACAATTTATACGGAGCAATGTCAATTTCTGATCCCGATTCAAATTCTCTCCTTGAAAGGTCAGCCGACGTGACACGGATGTACGTTTTGACCGCCACGACGCCACTTGCGGATTCCCGTAAATATTTCACTAAACCTCTACGACCCTTCGACTCCCAGGCAACGTTTCAATCGTCTTGGGGCGGAAAATCAGCAGCCGAAAGTCGGAAATGTGGGTCGTGCCTCTTTTACCTCGAGGACCTTCGCACTCGGTCTGAACCTCGCACGCTTTTCAACACCAGCACGCGTTCTCCTAATTATACGGATACCTTAACCGGGTGAGTTTGAGTTCAATAGAGGTGAGAAGCCGCTGTTGGGGCGGGGAAAAATCAATTAAATACCGGGAAAAGCGTCTGGTTAAACATCTTTTGGCCGAAGGACTTCAACCGTTTGAATTTTAATCATAATAGACAGTTTTGAAAAGGAAAATTCCGAAACGATTACCAAATTGTGATGAGTTGATTGCACCGTAGATTTTGTTGCGGAACGAAGTCAGCATTTCACATTTAATGATCACGTTTGTTCCACGTCTTCAATTTCTTTTTGTATCTTACCGCCTCTCTATTTCATGTATACTTAAAGAAGCGGGAAAGTTGAACTTTCACTTAACGTCCACGTTTCGATCTCTAACAAATTACATTCGTACATTTTCACACGGGCGTCTACCTATCTAATAAATTTTTTATCCAATGACATCGCGAGAAGCAATGAAAGGATTTTGATCGTACTGTTCTAAATCAATACCTTTCGTTCTAACTTGAAACTGATTGGGTTTGAAAACAAAGCAACTCATCTGCAGCCGAACTATTTGATGGCATACAAATTGTTTCATCTAACACAAAAGATTCAGGTATAATTTTAACTCTGGTTCGGTTTCGCTCAATCATTAGATTCGGAGCAAAATCGGCCAGTCTGTACACGAGCTTTTGCATCGATAAAAGTTCATTTGTAAAAAATTCTTATTTCCAAAAATAACGACGGTAGCGATAAGTTCAGTCAATTTCCCCGCTTGTTCGTTTCGCAATCTTCTGAGAGAAAGCATTTCTCTGTTGCTGTTCAGGACCGCGTCGCATCGTCCGGAAATAAAGCTCGAAAGTGTGTTTCAGGTTAAGCAGGGTGAAAAGAAAAAAAAAAAGAAAACGCGAAATGCGAAATTAATTTACGAGCGCCTCGGTGTGGCGGTACGGCACTCGGCAGGGCAGCTCCCTAAAGGTGCTCTTAAAGACTGGCAGGCAGATGTAATGCACGCCCTCGTCCAACCGAGATGGACGAAACGACGCGACGTCGCGAAGCGCGGCAGGCGTTTCGGGCCCAAGACCGTAAAACTTTAACGCCCCGGATCGTTCAACTCTGAGGCCGAACTTGCCCAAGTTTTACGGATTATAAATGTTCCGTTTGACCGAAAACATTTTCTCTGCGCGCGTGAAACTCCATGTAAAATTTCCCCGTGTTACCTTTCCGCTCCGGAGAGTTAATTGAATTCGGAAAAGTGAATAAATAAAAATTGAAGCGATTCCCGATGCGACGCGATATCGCGCCACTCGGTCTCGATTCATTTGTTTGCTTTGATAAGCCGGAAAAGCTTGTTTACTCGATCAACCGTCGGTGCAACTACATTCACTTCCGAACGTCACGCCGAGATAGAGTGACTAGGTTTCGACGCAAGCTCGAGATTAGATGAAACGCAGAGCTTGCAGCCTTCAGCTAGCGCAGATAACGAGATGATCGTTACCGGTCGCTGCGAGCTTGTTATTCCGGTTGACGTGTTTATTCCTACATCCCGTTGACGTTTTTTCGCTCACGCACCTGCTCAGTGAGAGCGGAAAAATCGCTTCTCTCTCTGTCCCCCTCTCTTTCTCTCTCTCTCTCTCCCTCTCTCTCTCTCTCGGTGAGCTTTTATTCGGGCGTTGAAAAGACGTCCTAACTCGGTCGCGGCCGAGTCGATGGCACTGTGTAAGCCGGATTAAATGCCCGGAAAAAAAAATCCGAAAAGAGAGACGCGGCCGTCGTATAGGCGACGCAAAGCTCTCTATGTACGCCTAAAGAAATAGGCGAACGAACTTGAATGAGAGATCCGCCCCTCGACGAGACGAAACGACGAACCCCGGATACACCGAGTATTGCGCCCTCTTAATATCCGTCCTCCCAAAAAGAGTCGCCAACGCCGCGCTTTCACAGTCGAGAGAGGTAAATGCTGCACGATCAAACGAGATCTCAACGACTTGAAAGACACCCCGTCGCGTCGGCCTATCACCCAACATTGCCCCTCTTACCATCCTTCTTCTTATTCTTCTTATTCTTCCGATTCTCCCCCTCTTCCTGAGCTGATGCCTGTCTTTTTGTTGGCGGGAGTCACTTTCTCCATCGGCAACCCACCGAATAGTAGGTACCTACACCGAATTCCAGCTCTTTCACTTTAATTCACGTCTCACACTTGACTTGGCCTGTTAAGGGTGTAGGGTGTTGTTGCCCTCCACCCTCGAATCGCCACTCCGCCGTACTTTGGCGTATTTCACTTTTAAATTTCGCGAGTATCTTCCCCTCCTCACCCTCTTCCTCCTTCTCCACCCCTCGTCACGTTGATGCGATTTTAATTGTTTCGATCGGTTTTCCACTCGGCAATGTTTTCCGTCCTCCCATCCCCTCGACCTCCGTCATCCTGCGATATTTTCTGACGGCCGATCATTAGCCTTCCTGCAGTACGTCTATCAACTGTACTTACCTATTACAGTCTGCCCTGCACTGTCAAATGCATCACGCGACTGTTACATTCAATTTACTCAAACCACATTTGTTACTATAGGTACACTTGTACCCTGAATGCACACTTGAAAACAAATCGAATTAGTAGCGCGAATAAAAGCGCCTCTGTGAATGCAGGTATAATCTCGTCTTATCGTTTCTGAAAAGAAGAAGAACTGTAAAAAACCGTTTGCCAAGTAAAGAATATGTTTGTTGTAGAATAGACGTAGAGTACCGGGGGTGGAAAGCTCTATGCCAAACACGAACGAACCCGGGGTAGGTACAAACACATAAGAGGGTACGAAGCACGCATTGTTGTTGGAGCGAGGGGGACGTGGGCAGGGCGTGGGGATGGGGGTGGAGGTGGGGGTCGGGGTGGGTAGTATATCTTAGCGGCAGCTTGTGCACGAACGCGAAAGCGAGCTAACGCTGCCACAACGTAGTGCCCGAGTTCCAGGGAAGAAAAAGTTTCAATAATTAATTTTACCTCGGACAACGCGAGACTCGTTATTCAACCTCTTTCGGGAAACTCTTTCCTTGTTTCGAACTGACGAGCAAGACTATTTCACGTTCATTTACCTTCTTCTGAAATTTTTGAGTACCTGCTTTGTTCGTTTCTTCTTCATTGTTCGTCGTTTGGCTGTATCGAATTGAAGTAAAGACGAATCATGCATCGCCACTCGAACAATTTCCATAATCAACAAGATACGATTAGCTTGACGCGTTGACTGCACGCGTGCAATCATAATTCAGATTTGAAGATACGTTATCGGAATCTCAGAGTGTCAATTATCTCAAGATTATGGAGACAAGGCTCTCACCCATGTGTGTATAAACGGTAAAAAATGTGACTTTTTTAATGTACGTATATATCTAATCACAAATCAATTTATTCTGTGATAGATGAAACATTAAAATGATCGATTAACGGTGAATGAAAATAGCGTTTTCAATATTGAGAATGAAAACTCGAACAGATTCACTTTCTCTTGGAATATATTATGTTCAATATCCCAAAATTACCCGCACGCTGAACAATTATATATTGTCCATATATTGAACAACAGCGTTGTATCCATGATCTCTGTTCCGAAAAATCTACTTTTTCTTCCTCAACGTTACCCCGCCTGCGTTTCCTTCAACGATCAGGCAATGTTGCATTCATTTGTTCATCTGCATTTCGTACCGTACCACTGGAACACTCTGTGAGTATAAACGTAGAAAGCAAGTGCAACACTATGAGGGATTCGTACGAAGCTGGTCGTTTCATCTCCGTTTTTCTCTAGGCATTAGCTCGAATCGTACGATCCATTCAACAAAATCAGCAATACGGATCAGATCATTCCTGCCGCACAAGAAAGACCCGAACCGGTAGTTTATCAGACTGGAACCGCAACTCGGCGATGCGTTTCCTCGTTGAAATGAGAAAATAGTTGAAAATCGAGGGCTAGATGAAGTAGCACGCCGTGAAGAGCGACGCAGCCATTGGCTGTGTGCATTGGCAGTGCCACTGCGATAGTCTTGGTTTTCTCTAAAAACCATCGCGCCGGTCTTACTACGACGACGACCTTGCCCTGTGCAGGAATCGATGGAACGCGCAGGTTCTTCCGGGTCGACGATCGGTGTCAACTGAAGAGTGCAGGTCAGGCTGAGAAGTCAACTTTGAACCTTCGATTCGGGAGTGGGCAGCGCGTCCCTGGGGATCGGGAAACACGGGGTCCCGGCACTTGCAGACAATGCGTACCTACGGAGGAGGCGGACCTCCAGGGCGACGACGTCGAGGTCGGTTGCTGCGCGTGGCGGGAACACAATGCCCATTGTGTCTCGTCGACCGGGACGTAGGAATACCCGGAACAACGTAGAGCCACCCACGTGCCATGGAGTATTACTCCCTCCCTCCTTCTCTCTCCTTCGCTCTCTCTCTCTCTCTCTCTCTCTCTCTCTCTCTCTCTCCCTTTCGCAGTCTCTATCAGCAGCACGTACATGACGAATACGTCGGTGTGCTCCCAACGGATAATGGATATTACCGTTTCTGTTGGAATAAAGAACTAACTACACACCGGCACTCTGTTGCGATGTGCTTCAACACCTCCTTCAAGACCACGGCCGATTCGCAAGACTGTATGTTCGGGGCGTCTAGTTTGGATTTGCAATTCCCCTTCCCTGCCCGCCAAGACCGTTCATAGACAAGAAGTTCAATGAATGTAAAATCTCGAATTTTTTTTTCGCGACCATCACGTTCCCACGAGTCCTGCATCGCCAGTCGAACTCTTAAAGGATCTTAAAAGTCGATCTGGTTAACGTCTAGAATGGCTAATGGCAAACCCAAGATAACAGTCATAGCGTAAGACTCCCAGGTTTGACAATAACTTAGTTTAGGTCTGTACAATCTTAAAAATAACTTGTGGATAATATTATGTTAAAGGAGCACAATATAAAAGAAACGCGGCTTGGCAAGGACCACTGTATACATTGCTCCGGATTCTTGTGTCTGTTGCATCGACCATTAAATCTGTTATAGCTGCCGATGAGGGAAAACAACAGAGGGAAGTATTTTCGCTTTTTGATTCCGCGAGTGATTGCGCAGCCGAAGAAAGAACGAATTGAGAGATCGGGAGCGGTTGAGCGGTGAAAGCGGGTGGCGCCCAGAATCACCGTGTAGGGCTCCAATATGCAAAAGTGCTGAATTCGCCCGTAAAACGCATACGGCGCGTGCCGATGCGGCAATAGCGAAAAGCTGTTCCTAGACGTCGGAAGAAGAAGAAGAAGAAGAAGAAGGTTATCGGGAAATTGAGATCTCCTTGAGGCGAGTCGTTCACCGTGTTGCACAGTTGGAGTACGGAGTGCGGAAGTGAGGTGAAAACGAAAGAAAGAAAGAAAAAAAAAAGAAACAGTGGACAAAGAATTTAACATCGAAATGAACATCGCCGAGCGGGTGGAACCCCCGCAGCGCGAAGGATTATACTCTGGCATCCGAAACGAGGCTGTAACAAGTTTCGAAGTAATAACAGAGAAAGTTCGCTTTTGTAAGAAGGAGCGAACAATACAAACCTCGATGAACGTTTCGGGTGGTTGAGGAGGGTGGGATGGGGGTAAGAGGAGGGAAGGCTCTCCTCTCGTCTCTTAAAAAAAACTTTTTTATAATATCCAAAATTTGAATTTGAGCGCTAATTATTCGCGAGGCTCCTTCCTTCCACCGACCCGACCCGACTCGACTCGACTCGACTCGCTCGCTCGCTCGCTAAAATATTCATAATTTTTCTTTGCCAAAGTTTTCCTGCGAGCTTACGAATTTACCGCCCTTCCCTCCCCTCCTCGTCCCCCTCCCTCATCCACCCCCTTCTCCGCAAACCCCGAGACTGTTGCGCCGTTTCGCATTGTGGCCGGGCCGTGTCGCCGTATCAAAAGCCTTAGCACCCCCGCCTCTACCCTGGAATTGTAAACTAATGCTTCTTCGCCGGGAACAGCACCCGGTAGTCCCGGTTTCACGATTTCTTCCAAATTTAGGGGATTTTTGAGAGACCAAGATAGGGGCGAGGTTTTTTATTTTAGGACAATTTAGCGGATTTCGTACGGGTGAATATTTTCAGCTAGATTCTAGTTTTGATTAAATCACCCATGAAATTGAACCGAATGAAACTGTGTGTTTGAAACTTTTGTTCAATAAGAAATTACTACGTATATTACTTCTGTACGTTGCACAGTTTCTTGAAGTTAGCACTTTGCGGCTTCAAGCTTACTTTATGCTATTCGTTTCATTTGATAAATTTGCATTTCTTGATGATTTGCGATGCAGAGAGACCGCCTCTGGACTATAACCGATGTATACTGCGGTACAAAGCGAGCGGGCATCAAACGACGGGAATACAGTTGGGCGATTGTCTGGAGCTTTCATTCCTGCAGCTGCACTCGCCTGCGTGCCAGCAGCGTACCTGCCGAGTTTGATACCCTTGTGAAGCGCCGGTTCTCGTCTTAACTCGGTAACCTGAGTCTCAAAGCGCTCTCTGTGCCTCGGCTCTCCGAGTTGCGGGCCACTTTCTTCTCTGCCCTGGGGGCTGCGCTGATAATTCAAAACGTACCCCGTACTGTATATTCTTTCTCCCTTCCCCTTTCGCCCCGAGCTGCAACGTCTGCTGAGGATAATAACTTTGGCGCACGATGCGTCGAAAGCGTATAAAATAATACCGGCGAGCTGATTGACGCCGAAACGACCGCTTATGCTGCTCGGGGGTGTTTGGCCCCCTAAGTAAATACATATGTCATGATTCCGAGGAAAGAAGTATCTGTCGAGGCTTTCTGTTTTTCACGGAATGATGAGAATTCTTGAAAGGGTTTTTCCGATCTCGCCCCGAGTCTCACAATCTTTAAACGCTTCTGAATAAAATCGATCCGCAAACTCTATTCGATATTAAAAGCTTGCAAGTGGCATAATGTAAGCAAAATATACTCAAGATGTTGGAGATTTTTCCGATATCACAGCTCAGGTCTTAGAGCTTAGAAAACGAGCTTCGGAGAGCAAGGTTCGCCGGTAATAGACTCGGTGCAGGGCGGCGAACAGCGGTTCATAAATACCTGATGCCTGAATACAAGACCGGCGTGTGCTGCGGTCAGGATAACCCGGAAACCGAGCTGAGGCGAAACCGAGGAATCGGAAGAGCGGTGCGGAAACCGCGGCGGGCCGGCTCGCTGTTCGAAAATCAAAGCTCAAAATATACAAACGTATAAAGTTGTACGCTTTTCCAGGCGTTAGAGGAAATTGACTAATCGCGAGCGATCCTTCCGTATCCCTCATACTCGCGGCTCGTTCCAAGCTGACAAGAACGCCGAGGTACGAGCGAATCGAGTTATAAATTTTGCAAAAGTAATTTCGGAACTCGGCTCTCTTCACAAGTGCCTCTTCGGCTCGGAGCCGCGGCCATATCAAGACATCAAAGTGATTCCCTAATATGATTACGAAAAAATTCACGGAGAGCCCGTTTTCTTCCTCTTTCCGCACCTCCGATGGACATCGGGTCGCAAGAACGCGACCGGCTCGTCTTGTCAAAGGCTCGGAAATGCTTGCGGGGAAAATATTTTCGCTTTAGAAAATGCACTGATCGCGTTTTATCGACGCGGCATTTTTCTCATCTCCCACTTTCCCAAAGCTGTAACGTTTAAATACAGCCGAGGGAGAAAGCTCGCGGTATTACGAGTTTATTTATCGCCCGCTGATGCGGCGTGGATGAAAAATTGCACCAACCGAGTTATCGCCCCGTGGCTCAGGCCGAATGGCTCGACGGCGATCGAGTTATCGGGTAACGCCGGGAACTCTTGAAACCACCGGGTAAGCACTCGAGATTCAGGCGGAATTGCAGCGCGGTTAGCGTTCCGCAGCTCCGGGTTTCGCCCCGCGTACGCGTCATAAGTGTATGTGTGCTCTACGCGTGCACGAAGACCCGGGATTTTTATTGAATAATTAAAAACGTCAGTGGCAGAGCCCGATGGCGTTGCAGCGGCTCTTGAAATTTGCATCGGTGGAAACGGGAGCGGATCGGCGAACGAACGGAAAACGGGAACGGAGAGAGAGAAGCCTCGACTGGGAGACGCTCGAGAAGCGCGTGTATGTGAGAAGGGGAAGAGGGGGGGGAGTTATTATTTTATAAAGGAAAATATTCTCCCTCGGCCAGCTGTAAATGCTCCGCCACCCCCTGTAGCACAAAAATCGACGACACGGGCTCTGGAACTTTTCAATCTCTGCAACGTACTCGCCGCCACCACCGTTTAGCAATAAAACGGCTAGCGATGCGAGACGTGGCCTTTGTGATCCACGCTATCGCCGATCTCCCCCTTTCTACCCTCTTCCCTGGCTCCATCTTTCACCCCCTGCAAGCCTGCGTTTGGCGCCCCAGCAAACAACCGAGCAGCGACTGTTCAATCCTGCCTTTAATTTTATTTATTTTCTTTTTTTTTTTCTATGAATATGATATGAAATATAGGCTTGATTTTGGGTGTTTCTTCTTCTTTTTATTTTTGCGAAAAGTTGGGATTGTAGCATCAAAAGAAAATAACGAAATGGAATCTGAATGGGATAAACAGACTGTAATCTAAATCAATGAATGTATTTATTTTTGCAATTTTCCTATAAGGACAATTACATATTTTATTGAGTTTGATTAACCAGCACGGAGATCGAACCGATATTGCGGCGTGAACACTTGGTCTTGAGTTTTCTTTTTCGTTTCCTCCTCCTTTTCATCACCTTCGTCAATTTTATCATCTGGCAATCAGTATTTTTCAAAATATTCCGCTGTTAGGCAGTTGGCACTTTCGGGCCAGTCACAAACTTCCAATTGAGCATTGTATTCCAGACCTTTGGGTCATGCTTGCAGAATGGGAACACCGGTTTCGCATTTAAAGAAGGTCCTGCAGTCGACTGGATTAGCGAGATGCTCGACGTATTCACCGTTTACTTTCGGACACTGATCGGAGGCGTAGGCCACTGCCAAAATAGCTAGGGCGAAAAACAAGTGGAGAAATGCTGCGAAGAGGTGAAAAATTCGAATTAATTGAAGGTAATTCGAATAAACTGAGCCAGAAATACGTGCACCTTGAACAACCAGAAAAAAAAGTATTCGTTTCAAGTGCGGAGTCAATCCCAATGATCCGTTGGTCTAGTTTGTTATGTTGCGAATTCACAAGACAGACCATTTTGTTCGAACGAAGAAATGACATTCTTCGACTGCCACAGAAGAGAAATATAATTAGACTTTTCAACGTCTCGCATGGATCATGAAAACGAACTCACCTTTCATGTTCCTCAGGATTCAAAATGAAACTATTAGATAAGGAGGTGAATGAGGACGCATTATATACGGAAGGCTTGTTGTTTATATACTTTATATACTGAAAGTTTTGTTTACTCGATCGACGATATCTTTTTCAAGTACTCAGAGATAAGTGACTATCGGGTTCAGCGATAAAATAATTTATGGAATCACGCTATGTGCAGCTACATCCTAGTCATATCTGAAATCTGAATTTGACGGCCAATCATTTGTCAGTTGACTTCGATTCACGTTACATTCCCAAACAAATTTCTTTAATCTTCAACGCTATCTGGTGATATTCGTTTCATCACTCTTCATCTGCTTATTTTTCTTGACGTTCCGCAATATTTTCCTTCACCTTACTTGTCATACGAGACAACGAGATACCGGAAACTGACTACTCAAAATTACATATTTAGTTCGCGTGCAGATTATTGCTAATGTTAAAATGTAATAAAAGAAGAAAGCGCATTCAATGTCTAGTCAGGGAAAAAACAGTCGTGAATTTATAGTGAAAACAGTCCTAACTTTCATACTACCCGTTAGTCGAATTGAACATTCCGATAGCCTAGTTCACGTACTGGAACTTAGACCAACGACTCGATAGATCCCGATCGACGATGACTGTGAGATCAGTTCATGAACGGTTATCGGTTTACTGACAAAATTATCGGTTGGATCTGACATGAGAACTTTGCACTTTGACTACCAATCATTTACGTGTGTTTGACATTCGCGTCATACTTTTCAACAATTTGTCTTGAACTTCAACACGTTTGGGAATTCCATTCTTTGATCATACCAATTACCCGAGAAAATTACCAGTAAGCAGCTGTTGCTCCTTATTAATCGCAGAGCCCAAAAACGATGCCACCATTCCTGTAAGGAGTAACACTGCCGCGCATACTCTTTGACTGAATTAGAAGCGCGGCCGCAGCTCAAAATTCATCACGGTTTCATTTCTACTGTAATTTTATCGAGTCCGTAAAAATAATTTACCGCAAAAGTGCACCAAAAATAAGACTGCGTCAAATTTTACGGTTTCACAATTTTGGGATCGCAGGTTCTCGTACTTCCATCGATACCGAGACTTATGCCCATTCTATATTAGATTGAAAGTAAATTACAAATAAATAAAACAAATCTACATCAACCGTCTCAACCTTATATTCTCGTCCATCGTTATTTCTTATTCTAGTATGACAATGCTAAGAATTGCAATAATGGTTATAGAAATTGAAAACTAGTATGAGTCAACTATACGATATTTTGTGGATTCGCTGCACATATTTATTAATAGCAAATCAAAATACAAGATACTTGTTACATTTAGTTGAATTAATCAGCGAAGTGGTAATTGCGCAAGTAAAAAGTTAACTCCAGCATCTTCTATTAATTTTCCACCACGTCTGTGGATTTGATGAAGGATCTGCAGATGACGTTCTGAGGCCAGTCACATACTTGAAGATTCCTGTTATACAACAATCCGGAGGGGCAGGAGAACGGAACGGCTTTACCGTGGTCGCATTTGTAGAATTTTCTGCAATCACGGTAGTTGGGAATACTGACGGCGTATACACCATTGACCTTGGGACATCTGCGGATAAGACCTATCCACTTGTTCTCTCCTTTATCTCCCTTCTTCCTCTGCCCAATCTCCTCCTCGTCTTCGTCCTCCTCATCTTCGTCCTCCTCATCTGCCTCCGCATCATCGACAACTTCATCATCGTTCTCATCGTCTTCACCAACACCTGCTACGCTGCAATTGGCGTTCTCTGGCCAGTCACAGACTTCCAGTTCTGCATTGAATTCCAAACCAGAGGAGCAGCTCATAAGATTTGCTACGCCCTGGCTGCATTTATAGAAGGTGCTGCAGTTGGACGGGTTTTCGAATAAAAAGACATATTCACCGTCTTCTTCAGGGCATTCGACGGCGCAGGCCACCGCCAGGAAAGCCAGGGCAAGAATTGAGTAAACGTATGCTGAGGAAAATCACCCACGTAATTAAAATTGATGGTCGACGAACACGACAAAGTTTAATGAAATATTAAAGGAATTTCTTCACGTTTTGCGAAACTTACCCTTCATGTTGCCGAATATTCGATGTGCTGACTGTGATGTGGCTTGATGGATCGGAGGCTTATATACTGAAAACGGTGCCAATATCTTCTTTCAGCTGATCTACGATAATGGTGGGAGTGTACATGACTATGTGTGATTATCTATTTTGACAGAGGTTTTAGCGATAATATACAAGATTAAATCGTATTGTGCGGCAGAGCTCCCTAATTTTATCTGAAATTTGTAGCGTGTCAATCATTTATCGGTTCATTTCTATTCACATCGGCACTGGGAAACAAGTTTTCTTCTACTTTGACGCCGTTACGTGATTCCATTGCGATTACCGCCAGCCGCTTTTTCTGTGATACTCGCTATCCTTTTCACCTTCGCCTCAAGAAAACAAACACATAACAACTGGTGATTATTGTCAAACAACACGCGGTGCGAGTCTCTCTCTGTCTCTCTCACTCCCTGAAGACAGAATGACAATACGTTTTTCTTTGTTCTCAGGGTTATCCCATCGCCGTTATTAAGTGTCCAGCCATCTCTTTTTTCTACGTACGCTACGTACACGACGTAAATTGAAATTGGCAGCATTCTGACACGGGTTCATGTTCTTTAGCATAGAAAAAGATGTCAAAGGTTTTCTCAGTCGGTTGCGTCACTTTTCACGTCATCTTTGCAACATTTTTTCTAATTTAGTTGATTGTGGTAATAGGCCAGGAAGTTACCAAACGAATTCTTTCAAACTCCGAAATTAATCGTTGCGTCGCAGTTTTTCAGCAAATCGTGCGTTGTCATAGAATCATAGGTCTATGAGAAAACCTTTGTGATTCGAAAAACTTTCCATGAAATCACTCGACTCGTGAATTAGTCGACTCGGACTGTTTCGTAATTAAATTTTCACGTCAAGTATGAATAGAAGACAGGCTGTTTTATAATGAGTTTCAAGTAGGAAATTGATTAAGCGACCGTTTAATAAATGTGTTCACTTTTAAAAGGGGGTCAAGGTGCGACGGTGCAAGCCACGGAGAGGGGTGGGGGCGGAGGAGAGGGGTCGGCAAAATGTAACGTTCGGTTTTTGTGTATAGAATTCATGTTTCGGCACGAAAATTCCGTAGAGAATGAAATAAAGGGCTGGCTCTACCTCTTTTCAATCCCAAGCCACAAAATCCTCTTTATTATTCAAATTTTGCATTTTGAATACCTCAAGTATGTTTCATTACGAACAGCCTTGGAAATAGATTGAATTATCAATGAATAGACCAAAAATGGGGTCAAAGGGGAAGCGTCTAAAATCATCCAAAAAAGTGAATGTATTTGTGGAATGGCCCCTAAGCAAAGGTAACGTTATCGAGGAAAATAGTTGACTTGAAATGCTTTTCTTCTTTATTTGCATTATTTCTTGAACCGCAATCATCAGAACTAAAACCCCACAGATTTTTCTACGATCTTTTACAGACACTGTACTTTCAACCATTTAATATTTTATGTATTGTATACTATACTTATTATTAGCTTTGGCCAGTAATTTAAAAAGGATAAAAATAAACACAACTTTAAGACAACAGCGGATTTTAGCTGACTAATTGTGAAAAGGTCTCGCAGAAGTTGAAAAAAACGTTTCAGATGATCGGGGCTTCAGGTGGCGAGCTGAAGTAGGATAGCACCATGTGAGAAATAGAGAAAAAACATCGATGTTCAGTCAGATCAGGACCATTTTCCGAAAACCAGTGATGGAGCTAAAATCTTCCTCAATTCGAAGTGTGAACCAGGCTACTAGGAATACAGGAACATGGTGTAACAGACGCTGCAGTAACCCGAAGCCATGAGATTAGTGTAAATAAGAGTCAATGATGCAAAGTGATAATTGGGAACGAGTCAGTGAACCATGGTTTAAGAGCTTCGACACATGCCTTTATTTATACTATATCGAATAACGGACATAGATATTCAAGTAATTGCAAGTTGGATTAATACGCCGAGTCGTTGTGCCAGTATCGCGTAAACTTCGGATCGACTATCTTCTACTCGACATCATCCACGTCTGCGGATTCGGTAGATGATTCGGTAGTTGATTCGGTAGATGATTCGGTAGTTGATTCGGTGGATGATTCGGTAGTGGGTTCGGTGGGAGGATCAGGGCATCCAGCACTCTGAGGCCAGTCGCATACTCCCTTTTCAGCGTTGTAATGCAATCCTGCGGAGCACTCGAATAGAACCGCTTCACCGTTGTTACATTTGTAGAATGTGCTGCAGTTAAGGTAGTTCGGTATGCTGACTGCATATTTTCCATCTACCTTCGGGCACCTAGTGGCGCGACCGAAGCCGACCGCCAAAAGAGCCAGGATGAGGAACGAGAAAACGTATACTGAAAGAAACAGTCCAAAGTTTTATCAAAAACGGTCCAAGAGGACAATAAAACTTGTGCAATCGAGCAGAGAAGAAAAATCGATAGACTAGTGAAATATGAAATAATTACGTAGCTATGGCAAAATGGAAACACGTGGCCCGTGAATGTCTTGCCAAAATTTGAAAAGCAGTGCGTCAATATTGAAATCCGACTTACCCTTCATGTTGCCGAATATTCGAGTTGAACTCTGCTGATTGATTTGCGAATTTGGACGACTTATATACCAACTTAGGACCACTATCTTCTTTGTTCTCAGCGGCAATCACGGGGGGCGTAAACGGTGATAATTAATTATCGGTTGTTAAAGATAAAGTAATCGATTGGATCGTGTTATTTGCAACTATCGCGTTGTACGTAAAATTTGATTCACGTGCCACTTATTTCCCGGATGGTGCCCATTCCCGTCATACTCCCAGACAAGTTTCCTTCAACTTCAACACCGCAGCCGCCACCTCCCGTTCCTTCGCATCCTCATCCTTCCCGCGTCTCTCCCTCAAACCCTCGCTCCGCGTCCAAGCAAACAAGCAGCCAACAACTGTTGCTCCTTATCGACCAACAACGGAACGCAGAAACATTCCCGGTCCCTCTTTCTCTTTTATTCTCACAGTCGACCCGGGGCGACAAAACGTTTTCCTTAGTGTCCAGACCCTTGCGCCATCGCACATATTGACCGACCGGTGTTCAGACACAGTCCCCTTGTTCCGTAAACGAAATTGGAAGCGGTTCCGGAGCGGTTTTACCTTCTATCGGAAACAAAATCATATCGCGGTATTTGTTCGTAGGCTGATCTGCCTGTCACTTCGATTTCTTCGCTAACTTTTACAATTTATCGGATCACGGTACCAGTTCGAGGATACAATTCTCTTCGGATATGTCTGAAAGCTCAAACAATTCAGATCTTATTTACTTTTGTACGTGAGTTTTACATGGAAAAGAAAAAGACTGGACCTTTCCGTGCAGGATCTTGCTGAAGATATTCGTCGAGCTGAAATTTAATCGCAGCGAAGTTGAAGAAATTTCCTGGACGGCGAATGACGCCTCATAGATATCTGAAATCTTTCGTTGGATGAAAAAATTTCACACCCGACGGGGCGTCGATCGGTAATCGGATCGCCGGTTGAATTACAAAGAGTATCTTGAGAGCGGAGCCCTCGATGCGGTAGTTGGCACCATAAGTACGCCTCGCCACGCGACACCCACTTCACGTTCGCCGGCTTTGCTCCGCTGCAGCACCGTGGCGGAGAGTTATTATAGGAGTAAAGAGGCTGCAGCGGAGGACGAGAAACGCGGTGATCCCATCCGCGAGGTTGAATAATTCGGTTTAATTACTCTGTCTCGGGGAGCGAGGTGCGCAGAGCCGGGAGCTTAAGCCGCCCCTGCAAAATCTTGTTATTCACATTGCGCTTTGGGAGATTGCAAAATTATGCTCAGTTTTCCAGCCGTTTCGGTGCTCGACGAATACCTGCAACGCTCCTCTTCTCCGCGTTGAACCGTTCTCTTTTCGCACGGTTGAAATCTCGAGTGCGTAACGATCGTCAATTGGGGCGCACATACACAAACGCACGCCCGCCGATCCCCGCTTTTGCAAATATGGATTTGTACGCGCAACGCGGAAAGAGTGCTCGCTGATCGTGACTTGAAATCCGGCTAATTGGACTCGCCGGGAATGAAAGAACGTTCGCGATAACGGTCAATCGCCTTGAGATCGGTACAAGCAGCTACTGTTTTCCGGAGGTTTACGAACGTGTAATGGATCTTTGGACGGTTAATTTCGACGGTACGATTTCGGACGGAAATTATCGACCCTTCGCATAGGCTCGTGACTATAGTGTTTGCGTTTTTAAAACCGGAACAATATAATTTCGTCACGACGGTAGACAATTTTTCACGGCCCTATGAGCAAAATAATTTGGCAACAGATGCCGCACCGCATTCCGAATCACCCGACCAAGAGTAACCGAAAACCGGGCTCGCCTGCCGCTCGTTTCCGTAAACCTGCGCCTGCGGCACTTTTCTCTGTCGATCCAAAAATAACACTATTCTATTTTTGCATCGAATGAAGCTGATGCGTTGCGGGCAATCATCTATTGAGTGAAAATTTGGGATAACTCGGAAAGACTTTGAAAATTTCTGAGCAAACTGGGATCTGATATGAAGCATAATAATCAACCCTTCGACGTGTCGTAATTACGGTAAATATCGCAGAATTTTGAATACGGCAGAAAAGATCCACCCTTCAACCAAGAGGCCGCCTGAAATTATGTGAAAATTCATTAGACCTCAATCGTCCCGGGTTTACGAGCAATCGTCGAAGCGGAGAAGAAAAAACGCGAAGAAAATAGTCGGCCAGCCGAGTGTGAATAAATTTCTAAGCTCCTTAATCAATTAAATTCGTTATGACTCTTCGACGCAGAGGTTCGGTGAGGGAGGTTTTCACGTCAGCGCCCCTCGTTCGCCGAGTGCCAATAGCACCTAATCGAGTATTTCGCTGTCGAAGTGCGAGGAACTCGAGGAATCTAAAACGTCCGCGGAAGGACAAGGGGGCAACTTCCCCTACAAGTCGAGGGTGAAAAAGGGTGCAGCAGGCGGCGTGTACACGCGTACATGCCTACTGCTTATACCGGTTAATTTGCATCCCTTAACGAGTCCCTCACGTGGCGCCCTTATCTTCGCGCACCCTCCCCTCCCTCTTTCTCGCGCCGAACGCCCCCCGCACCGCCGGAATCACCCTTCTCTGTTTTCTTGTCATTCGACCTTGTTATTTCTAAGTTCTAGAACCACCGTCGAGGCTCCAGTCACCCCCTCCTTGGCTCCCAACAGTGCCCAAGGAATAGTAGGACCCGGGACATTTCTCCCCCTTCAAACGAGCCGCGGTATAATTCTTTTAGGAGCTCGCGTCAAACTCTACGCAAACGTTACAACTTTACTTTCCTCCATTCCTTTCTCTCCTTTCTTCAAGCTTTCCTTTCTCTCTTTTTTTTCTTACTCCTTGGTTCTTTCTTTGTTTCACCATCCAACTCGGCTCCCCCCTTCGTTTTGTCAACCTATTCTTTTTCTCTTTTTCACTACTTCTCGCTTTGTCGTTTTCTCCCTGTCGACCTCTCTCTCTCTCTCTCTCTCTCTTTCTCTCCCGCTTTCTTTCTCCGTCTCGCTCTGTACCTTGCCCCTCGAACGAATCGCCCACTTTTCCAGCCATTTCCATACAACTTTTCCAATTTTTGGTGTATTTTCTTCGAACGCGGGCAACGCCGCGGGCCAGACGTATCAAAACTGACATCGTAACGCTAGTCAAGGAATGGCCAAAGTTTCGAAAGAGAATGGAACGAACGATAGTTTATTGATGGTGCAATTTCATTCGCGTTATTGAAGAATGTCTTCATGTTTCTCACTATTTCCAATATGATAATATCAACGCCGTTCGACCTCCCACGTCAGACTCGCTCATTCACGCCCGCTAATGGGATCGTGATTTTTTTTTTCGCTCCATCTGGGACAGAACCGAAATCGATTCTCCTACTCCATTGACAAATATAACGGCAAACAGATAATTCCTCGCTATATATATGGAGTGTATGAGAATGATACGTCATCTCGCGCAAGCCCCTCGACTCCAGACATTCCCTGTACATATGTACGTAGTTCCGTCGCCGTCTGCCAGCTAAAAGCCCTATAAATCAGAAAACGTGAATGGACGGCAGTGATTTCCTACGGTTCTCGAATTCAAACTCTCCGCCTCGCTATACGCGTTGGAAGTGTACGTGTAACCCGCCGCCTGTATATTCATACAAACATAAATCTACATGGACATTTGTTCAGTTGTATACGTATAGTACGCGTGGATCGATTCGAAAAAAGAGGAAAAAGAATGCGGTGCATGTACTTTTCTTTGCCTATCAATTTAACCCCCTATGTAATATGTTTCACGTATGACGTCGGGCCTTGGGTTGATCGTCCTTGCCACGATTTTGTCACTTTGAAAAAATTATTCCCGAAACGTGACCAAAGAAACTGCCTACATTTTAGAATAATCGTCATTGCGAAGAGTATCGGAAATTTTTTCAAAAAGGACAATTTTTTTACGGCGTGGAAACGAGGACTATAAGTACTAATGTTTCCGAACTTTAAAGAAAAAACAACGAAAGAGCGCGGAATTATACTTTCTGATCAATTCCGAGGGTTTCGGGACGTGATTTTTGAACGCTAAAAGACAGCCTCCGGAAGCCGTAACGAACGAAACGAAACGAAACGAAACCCGGGTTATCTTTTCGGAGTAAGTCGACTAGACGGTAGCCCAGTTCGTAATTGCTTTAGTTAAGGGATGGTAGCTATACGGGATAAAGGGAGCCAGGCTCACCGGCATCGCAGCCACGGTCGTCGGGTGGCTATGAATTTAAATTTCTCTAATTAGGACGAGCCGGTAGTGGCGGGAGGATGCGACTGCGAGAACTGCGACGATGAAGACGACGACGACGGCGACGGGACGCATTTTCCGTCAGTTGACACCGGCAGCCGTCTCGGATTTGCGAATTCTCGCCAGTTTCCCTCCTCGACGAGCCGCCCGACTATCATGGGGTAACCGGAATTTATTGAACCAGGTTAATTAACATGTACCGCGCCAAAACTCACATGACAAAAATAGGCCCCAACATCCCGCCTACTACGGCACCCAATTACCAAACGTAATTACCACCGCACCCTGATCAAGTTTCTGACAATCGTGAAAAGACATTCACGCGGATCGCTTTCGATCACGCACCGTTTGATCGGCTCAAAGGTCCTTTATCGGATTCTCTAATATTCTTTTTCCAATAGTCAACTACCTCACCTTGAAATGTCTACGGAGAATTCTCCAAGCGACTTATTGTCGTTGAAGATGTGAACGGGTTTTTTTTTTTTTGTTTTTGAATTTCGGCATCACCGGTCAATCGAACGGATTGAACCCCCGCCAATTACTGCCTGAACTTTAGACGGTGGAACTTTTGGAAAAAAAAAACACTCCTAATTCTATTGAAGTGGACGCGGGTAGGTGGGGAAAAATGTTTCGTTTCCTTTTTCAAAATGGCTTACAACCCCACCGTTGAATTTTAACTTCTTTTACAGGGTATTACAAAGGCATTATAGGTTTTCTGGAGCTAGAAGGTAACGCCGTGGTATTAAGGAGCAAGCGCGTAAGGTAACGCAGGCGTCAGACAGGCGTTCGAACCCCGGAGGAGTAGCGGGTGGCGGTAGTGGTGTTAAGCCGGTGATTTAAAAAGGAAAAAGTCTTACCCGCACATACATTAAACCAAGTCTTAATTCTTTCTTTGTTATCTCTTGGGCGCTAATTCACGGTACAGGAAAGCCGCGTCGGTGAGGCGATGGCAGCGACCGACATTTTTCCCCGCCTTTGTCTCAGAGACTCAAAAGATTAAAGGCTTATGAGCAAAACCACAGCCCGCTGCCCCCTTATGGGTACATATTCGACTCTCTCTTTCTCTTTCTTTCTGCATAGTCCGACTCCTCCACGGTGTGGTCACCGTGCATAAACACAGCGGTGCAAAACAGCCCGCCGACGGAATAACCAAACAGGATATTTAAATAAGTACTAAATTTAAAACGGAGGTTAGATGTCTCGACTAATCTTCGTCGAAACTGCGCGCTGCCGTTAGATATCGTGAGAGATTGCGGGATGGGGGGGGGGAGGGAAAGGAGGGAAGTTGGCTCAACGTTATTCAATTAGAATCGACATACGTGTGGGTCCATGCTACTCGAATTATTGGTGAAAAATTTGGTAATTAAAAGTATTGATTATCGGGCACCAACCGGAGGCAAAAGCGGGCTTCTACGTCTGTTCATTAGGTAATGAACTTATTAAATCAGAGAGAGGTGCGCCGTCGCGCATGCCGCTGACTCCCGCCACCTACAGCAGCGACTCCCGCCGCCTGCCCTTCGCTTAATTACCCACTGAAAAGGTTAATTATTGTAATTGAGAATAATAACGCTCGAACCATTACCTAAGTAACTGCTTTTAATACCAGTCATGCAGGTCCTATATACGGCACACGTGCATTATGTTTGGATAACTGAAGCCACGCCGCCGCGGACGTAACTCGTCCCACCGCTGTCACCAAAATCTTGAAGGCGTTTCGCCGCCACCCCGGGTGCTTATATCGGGCAGGAAAAGCCCCGCCGAGATCCCGAGCGGAAGACAAAGCGGTTGACGAAAGCTTACCAAGTCTTAAATCCTTTTATCCCCCGTGTTTTCGGTCCTGCGGTATAAAATTGAGGATCTTCCGAGAACCTCGAGGCACATTAAAATCACTGCTATGACGGCGGCGGCGGCGGCGGCGGCGACGATGGCGATGGTGGTGGTGGCGGCGAATAAAAGGGAGATGAGGGGTGGTGCTCTCTCCATTTTCCCGACGATACCCGAAGAGCCACGGAGCCATGAGAACAGACGGGACTGCAATCCGGGGTGGGGTGGGGAATTTGCGGGCGGGGGCGACATGGAGTGTATATAAAGGGTTCGCAAAGTGACTTGAATTGCCGCGGAGTCGACTTTACGAGTCGGAGTATTGCTAATATCAGAGAGACCGGAAGAAGGAGAGGGGCGATGGGGCGAGGGACCGGGGGCATTGCCAAGTCTCCTTAACCACTTGGGAAACCCTCCGCGACATTTTTAGTGGCCATCAAAAACCAGCACCGGCTTAATTACGAGGGCGGAACTTTCCTCTCCTCTCCTACCTTCTCCTCTCCTTACGCCGAAACCTGTACCCTGCCACGCCACCCCGCCGTACCACCGCGGAATTACCCTCGGCTACGCCGACCCGTACCCATGCCACGCAAACCCCTGCTCAGACAATAATGTGCCTACCTAGAAGACCTCCGATGATATACGTAATACCTCTCGTTCCACGCTACCCCCCTGCATCTCGTAACTACCCCGCGTTGACCCGTGGCCCGAAGATATGAGGGGTTGAAATGAAAAATTTCTCTTACTACAGACTCACTCTTACACGACGAGGACTCTGTTTTACTACATGAAATACCGAATTCACCGGTGATGTGAAAGAGTTCGGTCACGAACTGTGTCAAGTGTTGAGAGGCATTTTTTGGAAAACACGGTTCCATTGAGCACAACAGGAACGAAAAGTTTTCGAAAATAAACTCTGGAGAAAGACGAACTTTCAAAGATCCTCGTTTTACCATCGGTCGAAACTTTTTCAATTTTATTGTTTAACTATCTGCACGGAAAGAAGCAATCAATTATTCTTTTCCAATGAGAAAGAATTCGTAAAAGACAAATTGTCGAGTTATTTACAGTAGATTTTCACATTACTAAAGAATAATTGAAATACTGCTAAGCAAAAGGAAATCAAAATGATAAAATTCTTCAGGAACTAGTAGCGCCATCTATCGAATGTATAAGAGGCTAAATAACACAGATTTTCGCATTATTCTATAATATAAACGTATCAGCGAGGTATACGTTTGTTCAAACTTTGCTCTTCCCGAGCTCAGAGAGAATTCCCCTCCTACTGATTCTTCGCGAATGCACCTCGCTGCAGTACCGTTTATCGAAGGAGCGAAACAAACAGAAGGGACGTTGCGCATTATCCAGCAATAATCCACCGACGGAGGAGGATGAAATGAAAATTTCATTTCCTCTCTTATTAAATTCCCCCGCTCCGAGCTCGACTCCTCGGGAGTAATATCCCTTTAGAACGGTTCGACCAGTGATGCTGAGATACTCGGTGACCCGTGGTGTCCAAGGGACAAGTCACCGGGACGGTTGAGAGCCCTGGGCATATTGGTGATTGTGGAAACACCTCCCGAACGGTCGGTTTTTGTTTTGCGGTAGGGGATGCGCGGTCGACACGTGTCCGAAAAGTTGAAGAAAGCTGACGTCCAAGGGGCGCGGATTGATAGTTTCCGCGTATCGAATCGTATCGCTCATCGTCGGACTCACGCCAAGGAAAGGGAAGCAGAGGAGGAACAAAAAAAACGAATAGGTGGAAGATGGAGGTACAAGATTTTGGAACACCACGACGCGGAGGAGAGCCGGGTCCCCGGGGACGCTGGAAACGCGAAGGGTCAAACGGACTGACGGACAGGAGACAAATGACGTCCACTAAGTGTCCGTGGGGATGACTGATCGTTGGGTTTCGAAGTCCACCGGTCACCGTCTCCCTTTCGCAAGCCAGGAGTCGACGACGTCGCGACGCCTAGCTGTCCCGTTTTTTTGTCCAGTCCTTCTGTTTCCATTCTCCTCGTTTAATATGCTACGCGGAATCCACCGGCGAAACTATTCAGGTTACCGGGAGGAATGTCGCTGCAAAAATTTGTCTATGGGATACTCGTAGCCGTTTGTTTTCTCAGGTACGACGCCGGTACGACGATTTCGAAGGAAACAGGTTTACAGTTCCTTGCAGTCTATGCTGTGGTAAATGAAATTCTGGTCCTCGAGAAATCGAAATTTTAAGAATGTTCCCGCATCTCTCGGTGAATTTTACCCGCCTCCCGCGGGATCTTCGACGCTGCGTACCTTCGCTCAAGACTCCGGAACGTCGACTAAGGTAGCGCTGACTTATTCCGGAAACGATTCACCTCTGCGCGCGGCCCAACAGCTAAGATTTACCTCTTATATTTTACCCTGAATATTTCAACGACTGGATTCCGGGTCCAGACGGCGCGAGCATTACCAGTGCTTCATTCTTGGGCTTCTCTTTGCCAGCACGCGGTTTCACTCCGACCCGAAGATGCAGGTGAGAGAACGCGAGAGTGTGAGTATGTGCACGCGTCAGGACGTCACTCGATCCCGTTTCTCTCTCCCCAGGGAGTTGATCCGACGTGCGACAAATTCTTGCCAAATCTCCAGACAGGGATGGCTCGGGAGCCTTAGCTCGGCTGGAGTGCGTGGGATGGACGAGGGGCGGCGGGGCGGCGGAAGCCGGAAGCCGCCTCGAGTCACTCGCCCGTCTAAGCGCGTTTCCGAGCCAGCAAGGTCGTTGCCAAGTAGATTCGGATACGCGACGACCCCGGGGTTTTTTTTTCTCTTCATTTTCCTGCTTCTTATTTGCCTTCAACTTTTCACTCTGCGTAAACCAACGTCAAGGAAAAACTGTAGATAAAATTTTCTCGCCGTCCAAATTCACCCGATGTTATAACAAAGCGACGTAAAATTCCGCAGTTTTATGCCGCAGGCTATGGCCGGAGGAAGGTGCAGTCTTTCCTACTTTTTAATCGACTGTTCCAGAGCATCCGCGATCAAGAATACGCTTCGTTCGAGAGCAGCTTCAATGACTGAAGAAGTAGGTGCAAAATGTGGCCCCGTGGGAATCAACCTCTGGAAGTTGCCCCCTGACTGTTTAACGCCGCCAATTCTCGCTCGGTGGTAATCAGCTTTAACAAAGAGGGAAGAATTTTCTCCAGCAGCGCTGCAGGAAGCGAATTGTCTACCTCGTGTCCTTTTATCCGACTACTATTAGCGCGATGGCACAGCTGTCGAATTAATTTCGGATCAAGACGACGCAAGGCGCTCACCGAATGTCCCGAGGGGTTGTTGGAGCGGAGGGAAGGAAGGCGAAGAGACCCGGCGTTATTGAAAGTTTTGCACCGTTGTCGCAGTCCTTGAACCAGGTCGAACTCTCGCAGTATTGAAAGGGCTGTTTAGACGACTCTTACCCACCGATTAAGGAGGAGTTGAACCCATCGAGTTTAACGAAACAAGGAAAAGCACCAACCCGGCACTAAAGCCTCCACTCGAGCGGCAAAATGGGAGTACATAATGCAGGGATGAACTCGGAGCACGAATTTCGAATCTACTCGTGGCACATGCTAAAAAGTATACATATTTTACACTAACTACCATATTTTCTCTCCAAATTAGTTATCCAAGCGCAGTTGCAATTTCATCTCTAACCGTTACCCGATTCTACGAACGAATACGAGTTTTCATTTTCATCGGCCTCTCTGCACAAAGTTTCTTCATTAGCAATAATTTTCCCGTTTGCCATTTTATTCTGTTCCGGCTCGTGCGCGGCGAACGGTCGGGAGTACCGGAAATGTATGGAATCAGAAATCGCGGCAGCGGAGCGAGTAGGGCGACCTTTCACACGAGCAGATTCTTGACCGCGGAGCTCGGCCACGACCGTGCATCACATAAATTCTCGGCCAAGAGGAGTGGAGGTGGATAGCGTAAACGGTGCTTACCCTCAAGCACGGTCGTGCCCGCGTGCCTTGGCCCACATAGACGTGAAGAGCACAGGCACGCGCATATGTATGCGCGTACTTACGTACCTATGAATACCACAGCGAGAGCCCATGGGCTTGCAGACGATGCGGAACGCCTTGGGCACCGGTTCCAGCCCGCTTCTCGAGATTACAGTGCATGAATATCGAAGTGGTACGCGAACGAGGAGCTGCATGATGTCGCGAGGCGATGGAACGGAAAAGCAGGATCAGCCTCGAGGATCGGACCCACCTCAAGTGGGGCTCCGGGAGACGTTCGATTGAGCCCCTTGAATTCTCTCCAGGATGCAACTTCTCCTCGATTCTTTACCCTTCACCTGACTTATACTGACCCATAACTTCCACCCGCTTACCTCCGGTGCCGTAGATTCAACCGCGTAGCAACCAATTACCGACGTACTTGTACCTGTGTATACAATTACGAACGATCCCGGCGGCAGCGTTGGGTTGGACGACTAGGAACAATGGGATCGTAGCAGATGGGCTCGTGCCCACGTTTCACAAATTGCACCAAATTGATGTAGACGCCGTCACGCAAGCCTTGAATGTCCTTGGTATAAATTTGCCCCGCGAATTCACACGAGGACAATAGATGGACGCTCCAGGATTAGGGAGAATCGTCTGGGAAATCATACGGTTATAGTCCAGTTCGTGTTCTAACAACGCGAGACGCCGATATGGTTTAATTATACGGAACAAAATTACGCGTAATTTTTGTCCGACTGTTCTCGAGACGAATGATTTTCCTTAATTCATAAAAAGTTACGGCAGGGTTGCGCCCCGGATAATGCGTGAATATGGATAGAACCCCAGTGGTCGTCTTGGAGCAATCTTAGAACGATCTTGAAGAGACAGCAGAGAGCGATCCTTGGGTCGTCTGTCCCCGCATAGATGCTTGGTTCGGATAGCCGGGAGCAATTCCGAGAGCATTGCATTTACATAATCGTAATCCTCGTTAGAGGCGGGGACCTAATTCCCTCGGTATTTTATCTTCTTTTCCTTTCTCTTCTTTCCCCCTTCTTGTTCCCTTTTCTTAGCCCTATTTTTCCCCCCGTTATCCCGTACCTTTGCGAAGCGATTCCCGGGGGAGAAACCTTAGCCCCCATTTATGCGAATGTTATTATTCATATTTTCTAATTAATCTGCACTTTATTTCAGACATCGGATACGGACGTTGACCCGAGGATGGAGATAGAATGAACGCAGCCATCGTCGTCACGCATGCGGCTTGAAGAAGAGGATAATAAGGATGTAACGATCAACCCAGGTATTTATTTACAAAATATATTTATATATATTTATATTCAAGTATGTACATTGACACGTTGAACAGACGTAGATATAACTAGCATATCACACGCGAATCCTTCAACCAAGACTCGCGGGTGATCTTCGGAGACATGAAAGTTTGGATCCAACGAGAAATGACGAAGCACCGAATTGACGCGGTTCGAATTCGTCGATCGCTTATTGGATACGAAGTAATAGTAGTGGTACAAGTAGAAGTATGAGTAATAGTATAAAAATAAATTCCTATGGCTTATTGTGGAGTAATAAATTAATGGGTATGCATATATAATAGAGAATGAATCGATCACACGATCAATGAACGCATATTTATGGCGTGGCATGGTTTGATTTACGAAATATAAAGCACAGCGGCAGTCGTGAGAGATGCGCGTCATTTTCCGACGAAGAAAATTGCGGACAATGATTCTTCTAGGGGCACACCCTGCGTCACGCAACTCAGCAAGAACCGATTACTCGTCTAGACGATCCTTTTTGCCTTAGGTACTCGACATAACGTCCTTTTTCTCTCGCGGCCTGGATCAGTCCCGTGCTCGGATCAGCGATAGTACGTCGTACTGCAGTTCGCTGGTTAGTCAGGTTAGAGAATAACTTACAACTTAACCCCTAGTGAGAATTGTATGAAAAATCGAGGTGTTCCCACCCCGAAATAGTCTTAGGGACCATCGTCACTACCCAGCCGGTAGCGAAAGTGGATCATCGACTAGTTTATGGCAAAGTGAAACGAACTTGAGGTTAATCCCTGGTGGCGCGTCTACTCGGAGGATTTATTGCCCTCCGAGGAAGACGTCGACTTGGAATTGTTCGACTCGCTGTTATTGCTCTTGAAGAATAAAGCGATCTTGCTGTCCTCGCTTGCGCTGGTCTCGGAGTCCGCAGACGAAGCCTCAGTCTTCTGGTCAGCGCGATTTTCCGCGTCATTCCCGACCTCGATGTGCTTCGCCTGATTATCCGCGTTCCCCGTCCTCTTCAGCAGATCCTCAACGATGGCCTGAGACTCGTCGCCGTATATGTTGCCACTGGCAGCGTGTGCCAGATCACCGTAGACCTCCTCGAGATGCTGAACCTGTGGGGGACCCTGGACCTCGACGTGTCCGTTCTGGGGCTGCTCTATCGCTGCGAGAATGTCCTGAAGTAGGCCGTTGGAAAGGACCTGTTCATGCCGGATGCTCCCGTCGGAATTCTCGGTGCCAAGTCCGCCGTCAGCAGGCTGGATCTGAAGCGAGTAAGTCCCCTTCGTTCCCTGGATCTGGAATCCGTCTGTTCCGGTTGCCGTGAGGCCCTGGGCCAAGGCGAGAGCCTCGCTACCCTCGTGGGTCTCAAGGTACCGACTGGCATCGACAGCGTGCTCCGCATGCTTGGACTGGCCGAATCCTTGCGCCGTCAATGCGGCTGTCAAAGCTTCCGCCGATGTGGCGTCGCCGAGGTAGTTTCCGGTGTAGGGTATGGAATTGACCTGCACCTGGTTGGTGAGCAGATTAGACGAGGACGACGCGGAGGATAAGCTTGACGACACGTGGATATCGTTAGAGGTCAGAGCTGCCGCGCTCTGGTCAGCTACGCCGTATCGTACGCCGATCGGGTTTCCGTAGCTGTCTTTGAGGTCGGTGTTCGGCTGCTGGTGAACCTGCAAACTGAGCTCGTTCACCGCTGGAGCGTCGTAAAAGTTGGCGGCGCTTCCGGAACCGACATGTGCCACCCCGCTGCCACCGGTGAGTGATCCGAATGACAACCCAGACACCGAGCTCGCTACGGAATTCGCGAAGCTCGACGCCGAGGATCCCGAAGTCGATGACCCGAACGAGTGTTGCGCTCCACTCGTGTCGAGGGAAATCTGGTTTCCGATGTTTTGGTTCCCTCTCTGGAGACTAGGACAGTCGTGGGGGACTTGCTGCTGTAGAATGGGGGTGCCGTAGGTGGTGGTCAGGGCACTACCGCCGAGGCTGCTGTACAAACTGCTACCCGCGTCAGACGATGTCGAAGTTGAAACGAAGGAGGGAGTCGGTCCGAAGTTTGGTGCGCCGTAGGTGAGTACAGGGGCTGGGGTGTTGAAAGAGTTGAAGGTCAGAGGCGTGCCGTAATTGACGTTTGGAGCGGCAAAGGCCGAGTTCGAGCCAAATGAGGAGCCGCCGGATCCGCCGAAGTATCCACCGCCCGACGAGAACTGGCTGTTCGAAGTTAGATGCAACTGCTGATCGCCACCGTGAGATCCGCCGTGCAGGGAGGGAAGCCCGTGAATCTTGAAGGGCTGGTTTGCTCCACCTTGAGGCGGGACATCGTAATGCCTGATAGCGTTCACCACCTCAGGCGGTATCTGGTTACGGAATTTAATCGGCGGACGGTTCCTCGGGGGGATAAATGAGCTAGGTGGTGGAAACGCGGGTCCATGACGGAATGGCGGGGGTCCATGGTTTCTGTGACTGTGTCGGTTATGTCCACCCGAATTCTGTTTGTGGAAGTTGGAACCGAACGAGCTGTGGAACGATCCGGCGGAGCTTCTTATCCCTTGTGACGCTGGGTACGGTCCGTTCACCGAGTACGACGACAACGGGGGTGCGCCGTAGGTGTCCGAAATCGGAAGCGAGGACGTCAGAGGCGGAGGTTGAACTAATTCCCCACCGATGGACAGTCCGTGGGATGATTCAACGCCAAAACTACTGCTGCTACCTATGCTGCTACTGCCTATGCTGCTGCCGAGAGAATGAACGTTGAAATCAACACCGAGACCACCGTCTACAGAGCTGACTGGGAGGCCGTAGCTACCGGACGGTGGCAGAGAGATGCTAGCGCCGCCGGTTGAGAATGCGTCGATGGAACTGCCGCCGCCGAACGACGACACAGAGCCACCCTGGTGCGTTTCAGTCGTCGGAAGCAGCTCGAAGGCTACAGTTTTCACAATGGAAATCGGCTCGGGGTTGGGTATGCCGTACTGAACACTGGGTTCGATGGACAAGCTCGGAGCCCCGTACTGAGGCTGTGGCAGCGGTTGCTCCTGGAGTTGTAGCTGCTGCTCTTGTTCAAGGTGCTGATGATACTGATCGAGCTTGAGTGATTCGGAATTGGCGCTTGAGCCGTGGGCGTAGTCCTTCGACGAGTGTTCCTCGTATCTCGGCAGAGGTGGGGGTGGCAATCCGTGGCTATCAGAGGCCGCTGAGGACTGCTGTACGGATGATTTCAAGTCCTGAGCTTCGGCACTGTGGATTGGTTGACCGTAAGAATCGCTCGGCACGTTTCCGGCCGGGTACCTCGCTCCGGTGAGAATATCCGACTGAAATTCACCGTCCGCCGAGCTCGATGAGGAGTGCGAGTGCGAGTGCGAGTGAGAGTAGGATGATGACGATGAGCTCGAACTCGACGACGAGTACGACGACGACGAACCGTAACCAGCATGTCCACCTTCCGACGGGGTTCCAACCAATCCAGCGATCGGCTGCCACCCATCGTACTTTATGTCCGGAGGTGTTGGCGGGGCCGGGACGCCGGGTGGCGGTCCGTACTGCTGTTGAGGGGGATGCGCCTGTCGCAGCGGAATCTGTACCGATGGGGGTGGGGGTGGTGGCGGACCATAGTTATCTTGAGGAGGTCCGGAGTTGAACGAAATCGAAACCTCCTTCTTGGGCGGCCCGTACGTCTCAACGGAAATCGGTATCGGTGGGCCGTGGCCGGACTTCGGGGGCCCGTACTGATTCCGTATCTTAGGCGGTGGTCCGTACTTTATTGAAGGCGGTGGAGGCGGCGGGCCCTCGTAGCCTGGGGCCGGGGGCCCATACTGCTGCTTGGGAGGGCCGTACTGCTGCTTCGGAGGCCCATACTGCGGTTTTGGTGGCCCATACTGTGGCTTCGGGGGACCGTAGCTTGGCTTCGGTTTCCGAGGCGGTGGTGGTCCGTAAACTGGGGCGGAGGGTGGAGGTCCGTAGGCTGGTGCGGGTCCGTGGAACCTCGGTGGGCCTGGTGGTGGGCCGTAAAGGTCGTTGAGTTGCGGTGGTCCGTACGAGTTGCTAATCCTGTCGTTCTCTCCAGACGCAATCGCGCCGTCTTTCGACGGCTGCGACGAGACCGATCCCTTATTCACGACCGCGTTGATCTGCTGGACCTGGTAGACAGCCAGAAGCAGGCAGAACGCCGTAGTCGCCATCTGTGAAACAGAAATTGATTGAGAAAAAAGCGGCGATTGTCGAGAGGAGCTAGGCTTGTAAAGTTGCTGAGTTGAATGGGATGGGGGGAAGTAATGGAGTCAGTAATGAAACGGCTTCCGGTTCACGGTACAAGACAAACGCTCCGATCAGTGCCCGACATCGAGGCTCGTCGCTATCAATCGTGGATTTCACCCGGTCGAGTCCACTTCCGGGTCTGTTAAGCGAGGCTCGCTCTTCCCCAAGGTCGACACGGATCGGAGAATCATCATCCCGAGTGTGAGCGCGCCCATTCTCCCGCGGTCGTATACCCGTTCAGGTTCAAAAGACCCGTGACTGAGGTAAGTAGGACAACGGCCGCGATGCAAGGCTAACTAGCTACAACGCGATGAACTATAGCTACTTTCTCCCATCGTGCTCCTCTCTCCCTACCACTCACCGCGTCTCCGTTTTTTACCTCTTTCTCTTTCTCTCTTTCGCCCGTATTACTATCAAAGAGAGTAGGATCTCGCCGTATCGAGTATGTAAATAAGCGCATCGAGATTGTCGAAAATAAATTCGAAACCTGTTCTCATCAAGATCGTAAAATACTCTGGCCTCCCGGATTTTGGGATCCGGTAATTCTGGTCACCGCAAGTTAGCTCTTGGTCGAATACACTGGGTGACGAACGGCGAGCGCACGTTGAGTAGAGATGGAACGCCTCGCTGGTGGTTATTTGGTACGGAGATAAGCGCACCGAGTGAAGTAAGTCGTAAGAAGCTAACCGAGTCCTCTTTATCAGCGATCTAGGATCACCGGCGGCCTAATATACTTGCCGAGATAATTGAGACCCGGCCCAATTCTCCTCCCTTCACTTTCCCCGTCGCACGTTTGGGCCCCGGAAAACCTCGGGGAGAGCCTCTCAAGACTCTTGGGTAAACGGCCAATAATTTTACCCGATAATGCTACGCGTTCAAGTCGCGTGACTCGACGCGATCGCACCTTGCTCGGGATCCGGCCAGCCTCACGCCTCTACGGTGGACTGAGGATAAAGGAACGTGATTGCGGGGCTCTCGCTCTTCGAGCCGACCCGGCTCTAGTCTCGTGTATTGTATTTATTATATGCCGTTGGGGGTTCGTTACAAATTGCAGGAATAACGGTGTTAAAAGAAACGCGAACCTGCCGATAAAACCAGCCCGCAATTAACTCCTTAATCTATCCTCAGCTATCGCTCGTCCCGTAATCAGTTTGATTATTGTAATTAATCCTGGCAGCACCACTTCGAGCTGTAGGCCTAGCCTTCGGCTACGTTCGGTCACCTACAGCCGGTTTTAATTTTCAAGGACCTGCGAGAAGCGCCGAACCTCAAACTCACCCCAACTCAATTTCCATTTACTTCAATGAGTCCTGACCATCAAAATTTTCTAAACGCCGGGTTGCGAGTCTTTGAAGAATTTTCTGTCGCGGGATTTCATGCGCTGATGAAATTTAACAGTTTCTCTTTCGTATCCATCTATTTCAAAAACGTTTCAACAGAGTCTCGGTAACGAATAACTCTGACTGATGACAACGAGACTGATCTTTCAGGTGTCGAAATCGTCTACGATAATTTTTAAAACGAAGGTGTCTGGCGCGCAATTAAATCCAGGCAACACGATGGTTGAAAGAATTTACGAGGCCACTGTTTCTATTCCGAAAAACACAAAAATCAATCACTTTTTCACGTTTTAATACGAGAAAGCTCGTCGGTATAAACATTCCGTAGCAAACCATTGCAACGATGTGAGTCCCGCGGTTCGTCTTGGAAAGTGTGACGTGCCGTCAAAGATGCTTCCTAAAACTGTACATCATTGAAGTGCGGCGTGAGTTCCTAATTAAACGGAATGCGATGTTAACAAGTAGGGTGAATCTCCACGAACCGTTTATCCAGTTATACCCGGTATAATTACGATGAAAAATGTTGACAATTTTCACGACACAGTCCGAGGTGGCCTGATTCGCTGCTGGACACGAGACTCTGAAAGCGTCGCGTCGCGTCGCGTCGCATCCTGCAGCAATTCCGACGTCGAGTGCCAACGAGGCCACGTAGAATCGAGAGACGGAAGTTACCCGTGGGGATCAAAGAAATACAACCGTTTGTCATTCGGCCTCGAGGATTATTCTTGTACCGGGATAATTACCTCTGTTTCATACTGATTTCGGTGACGAACTTTAATACTGCGATTATTACTTCTCTGAATATTCTTTTTCTTTAATTCGCAACACGCTAGAGAGATCGATATTCACATTCTCGGAAGTAGAACCGGCCTAGGGGTCGGCATGAGGGTCGCGTGTCAGACAGTAATGCGATATAAAAGTTGATTGGCTTTTATAAAAATTCATGCACCTTTTTCCGTTCTGTTATACACATTACCGGCGTAGGGCGGCTATGCACACAACCCGTATGAGTTTATTTCCGTTGATGCACTGCATTGAAACGGCGCGGCGGCTGTACGATTGTAAGCCCTATAGGTTGCACATATACCGTGGACATAACGCGATGGTCAATACCCAGTTTATTATCAGTGTCCGGCACTTGGCGCTGCGGGAGTCTGAATAGGCGAGCAATCAATCGGCCGAATGTCGGCCCGCAGCTGGGCTTTGACGCAATTAACACGGAAGTCCGGGGAACGGTAGTTGCAGGTACAGGTGCAGAGGAACACTCCACTTACCTTGAATCCAGCCATGGCAGGCCGTCGCGCACTTAAAAAACTCTGAGCACAATGTGAAGCACTTTTAAAACGGAAAAGACGCTTTTGTCTCTCTGTTTCTCTCTCTCCTTTTTTCTCTCGGTCGCTCGCGCTTCTCACCTCAAACTCGAAATAGTGTTTCACCTCTCCGCGCGCCCCGTATTACCATTTGAGGATCAATGGGACCGGCTCGCCTTTGAAAAGTTACTCAAAAAATGCTCAGCCCCATCGGTGGGCCCCGCTTATATAGACTCCGGGGCCCTGGTCCCGCGTCGCCCCCTCCGCGGCCTGTAACCTCTCGTTCTTTCGCGGTGAGGCTGGAGGGGCCGGGAATGGGAGAGACGGGGGAGATGCAGCGACGGAGAGAGAAAGAGGGAGAGGGAGAGGGAGAGGAAGAGAGGCCGGTACCCACCTCGAGTCATCCTCGTCGTACATGGGTTTTGAATTCTGTTTGCGGAGAAAGTAGGGTACGCGAGGCAGCTCGAAACTGAAGATGAGCGCACCAGTCATCGAAACCGGCTACGACCGACCGAACAGCCCGTTCAGCTCGATTCTCTCAAACAGCGCTCGCTGCCTGCCTTCCCACTTGGCGCCTACTCATACCCGTAGGTACAATTGGTTCCTGTTTCTTTCTTCTTCTTTTTTTCAGTGCTCGCTTTAATATAAATATTTCATCAGGTCCCATTTCTTCGTTCATTATATGGGGCAAAATGGAGCAAAAGAAGAAATCGAAGAGAAATACAGAGAAGCTTTCAAACTAACAGTGATCGCGATTGGCTGACCTTGATGACGTCACAACGCCACAGGCCAACGGGGCTGAAGAAATGCACTGACTATGATAACCATCGAATATTTAATTCACTTCTTTCACCTCCCTTTTTCTTCCAAGATTATTTGCTCCTTTCTGCTGTTATTTCGTACATCGACGACTCGTGTGATTCTTGGTTTGGAAAAAAGAAACGTACGAAACCAAACCAGTCTTACGTAAAAAATTAGTGGAGAAAAAAAAATTTCGAATTTCGATGATTTCTACCTGTAAGGTATAAATTATTATCGAACATAAATCCTGGAAAGGATATTCGACGGATTATATAAGACCGTGCGAATATTGACGTGAGATTGCGGGAAGTTGCAGCGTATGCATATTTCTGATTTCATATGGGTATAATTGACGGAATGACCGAATGTTTAAATATAGAAATTGACTAAAAGTGCATACGCTTGTACGTATAAATGTCAGACTAGAAGAGAATTATAAAGCCGGAAACTTCATGAGGAATCTGAAATCGCGCGAACGTAGTGACAACCTGATGGGTAAAAAGGTAAAAGTAAAGTGGCGGCATTTGTAGTTGTAATACGGAGAAATTCCGACTCTCCTCCATACATGTGAAAATCCTGTTTAAAGTCTCTCATTTTCTCGTCGAACCTGTATATAGGTAAGAATTACCCGATCGAACGCAGTCATTACGTTCAATGCAGGCTACGCGTTGTACGTGACTCGCAGGCTGCATATCGAACCAGATCGTGTCGAAGAGTGTGTACAAGTGCTTGGATAGAGGTTGGATGAGTCAATGGACGGAGGGAAGGAGGGGGCAAACGATACGAACAAAGCGAGCAATCGATCGAGAAAAGTTTAAAGCGTGTGTATAAAATGTGCAAAAGAGGAGGAATAATTGCGAAACGTAAGGGATAATACGCCGAGGAGCGGAGAAGAGGATATAACAAAGCGGCGAGGCAGCTGATGGTTCTGATACGATCAAACAATACCAACAAAGTTTCACTCAATTGCCTTCCCCAGGCAGTGGCAGCTATCGCTACTTACGGGATAGACTTTCCACCGTTTTGCCCATGAATTATTTAGCTTAATTTCATTCTGAAATAAGCCCCCCCACCACCACCCTTCTTCCGACTCCGCTTCATGCAGCGCTATGGGTACCAACTCCATTCCGTTTGAAAAGCCGAAGCCTCTCATACTCGGCGAAAGAACAATCAATTCTCTCCGCGTTCCCAATTCCATCAGCTGATGCGACGCTAGGTTGTTAATTTAACTGGGAGCGCCGAGAGAGCCGAAAGAGCGGCTTCGGGTCTTTCGGTCACAAGTGAAAAAAAATGAAAGTCCCATCCGACTTCCGAATTTTTCACAAAATCGCGAGTCGCTCTTGCGGCTCCTCGAATCCATTCGTTAACTCGCTCGTGTCTTCGCGAATTCAACGTATCCTAGGGGGGCGTAATTCTCACCGACGCCATTGCCTCTTCCCTCGACGCGTTGGCCAACAGCTACTTTGTTTATTACCGAATACCGCTTACCGAAGTTACGAAAAGTTACCTTAGCTCCTTTCATACGAGGGATTATCATAACACGCAACGGCTCCTCTCGTCAACTGATTATACGAATTAGCCACCATCGATGCAGCGAGTGTTTCGTCAATGGGAAAAACTCCGTCTGCGAGATTATTCATTCGTTTTTTTCCCTCTCTTGCTCTTTGCCTAGAAGCTAAATCGGTGCTGGTCTTAATCCGTTAATTTGCAGCCGAAAATATACGGGCAGCACGATTTTTTCGGTGAAATTCAACGAGCCGGATAAGGTAATTCTACTCGAGTTTACTGGGTCGCGAGCGGACTTAATACGATCACCAGATTAAGAATTATTCTTCGCATATTTATTATAATGACCGTATAAAAATATGCACATACATATATGTATAGAGGACGATGTAGGTACACGTTTTAAGTCGAACCGGTCAATTTTACGGTCAATTTTATTCATTTCTTTATTACAAACATCTGGCTCTTAATGCGCTCGCGAGCGGCGATATCAAATACACGGTAATTAAGCTGAATATAAATAATGAAGAAGAATACGCGGGGTGTTAAGAGGCCGTCTTATTAACACATGGGAAACGTGCTGATCCCCATTACCTATTGCATTGCGATACGGAGCGAGTGAATTGAATTCTGACGGTGAGAAAGAGCCGTGTTATTTTTTTCATTTTGTTTATTTCTTTTTTTTTTCCTACTTTATTATTTCTTCCTCTTTCCACACAACTCGCCAACTCAATTGTGTCCTTTTTCAACGCTGAATACGAAGCACCTCAAGTGAACGTTGGGTATGCAGACATCGCGGCAAAACAATTTATACATTATATCTTTTCGACGAAAATCGTTACACACGTAATACAATAATATACGCAATAATGTGCTAACGGTGTTTTATAATTTTTGTTCATTATCCATTTTTCTTCGGTCATCTTTAGACGTGAAGAACCGCTTTCCGGAAGAACTTGCGCTGATCGTTGCACGCGACAATCAGGATGTATCGAGTTCAAGATTTCACCGGGCCTGCACGATTTGCACCGTACAGGTATACCTAACGTTTGTCTTACAACCGGCAGTGAAACCTTCGTAACTCGGCGACGTGTCAGCCTCGGAATTTTGTACAACGCAATCGTGTGTATTATTTATCCGGACATCCGTCTCCCGGTGATGACTAACTAATTCACTGCCCGCATCCGCATCTCGGAAGTGCGAACTCACGAGTGTGTTACGGTATAAAATCTTGTTGCGAAATGCAGCTGAGATTTTATCGGATCCGCTCGCTGAACTCGGTCCCGCTTCGTTGCGCTCGCTTGTCTCGAAACCGAAAGGGGGACCAGAAGTGGACCACGTTGACGCCGAAGGAGAGATGGACCGGGGTTTTTTTTTTTTTTTTCTTTTTCCATCTTGCTCCTTTTTCTCGGCGAAGCGAAGAAATATTCGACATATCGAGCCTCGATTCCGCATCCTGCCTGCCACTGCGCTTCTGAAACCTGTTTCAATAAGAGTAATCCAAAGCCCTCGATCTCGCGCGTGAGGGACAGATGCTGCGAGGATGCGACATAACGAGACCAACGGCAAGAAAGGGAAATCGCGATGCCGGAATAACGTCGATCGTCGTCGCGGCCTTTTCTGCTCTCGATCGGATTTCGATCAGGTTTCTCGTCCCTGGACCAAAGTCGTTTCCTCCTCTTTCAGGGAGCCACGTTCCCAGGCAGCAGGTAATCAGCGCCCCATTACGAAACATCAATATTCCGTTTTACTTGACTGAATAACAGGACTGCTGCACGCGCTTGATGTTCTCTGTATTCTTGATTTTTTGCAATCTATTACATCGCCCAGACGACCCTTTTCACGACGCTGCAGCACGCGATGCCGTTTGAAAAGTGTCTTACGTTTTTTAATGTCGCTTATATTTCTCCTTTTGTTGAAGGTGAACAAACAAGTCTGCTGGAAGGTATAATGAACGAAATAAATGAAAAAAAAGTCAAGCATGAACAATAAAATTGTACGTGAGAAAAATTCAGGCTGTTGGCGATGTGCACTTGTTATAAACTTTTTTGAATAGCCACTGCCTGTCGAGAAAAATAACCATAATAACAATAGTAATAACAACGGTAATGCTAAATGATGAATTATTGAACCACCGTTAAGCAATTACAGTTTTTACGAGTTTTAAAAATGCACCAGCCGTATCGACCCCGGCTGTAATAATTGGCGATTTAAATCGGATTGCGCGCACAGGTTGCAGCGTGTGCTGTACGTACAATGCCGTCGGTGTGTGTACATGCAAGAGGCTTTAAATACTATCGTTGAAAACGTACAACAGCACACAGCTTAACCCAATTTATTAAATCGATAATCCTCCTCGATGACCGGCTTGGCTGCCGCTGTTGCAGACGATCGTCGGTGAGATTTTTTTTTTTTTTCGCCGTTAAGTTTTAACACACGCGTATATCACTGCACGCGTGTCTGTAGGTAAAGAAGGAAGTGCGTTGATCAAACTTTCGACAATTTCAGCCTTCGACAGAAAAATGCAATTTCTCACTGTAGGGGAATATTTGCATATTTATACTCCCAAGTATTTTTTCTACACTCAAATCAAATATAAATAGCGTTTCAATTGACTAGCACCGTTTTTTTTTTTTTGTTTTAACGAATCGTAATTTTTTTCACCCATTGTCGGACAAAATAAAACCGCTCGTCATGCCATATCAGCAAGCTCAGACGATCCTTTGCCCATTGTATGATTAATTGCGTCGAGTATTGATATTTACGTTGGCACTGCTGTGCACGTCGTAATTCTTCACGCTCGCTATGCAAATTTTGTGAATTAACAAACCGCAGACGATCGGGTGAAAAAAAAATATATATAGTAAATTGTCCGTCATCGAATGCAGACATTAAGGTGAACCGGAAAAGACGTATGTATATGCAAGTGAGATTCCTTATCCGCCGATCAGACATCGCGTTATGAAAAATTAACAGCCCGAGGGCGTGCGGCATCGTGATTCACGTATCGCGTATTGTGCGAATTTTAAAAGTGAAAAATTCCAAGGACAATGATCCACTCGGCAATTGTGTTCTAAGAGTTACGGTCACGCAACGATTTCGACCCAGAGCCGCCGAATTCGCGGGTGTAAGGCAGGTATCAGAACGCGGAGTGTTGAGATCCCGGAAGCGCGAAAGTTCGCGTGACGATTCTGCCTTCGTATTTTTTGATTGCTTTTTTTTTCTTCTTCTCATTCCCGGCATAGCAGCCACACGCTAATGGACCGAACCTATCGAGCATCGCGAGTTACGTCGGCCTCCGTGTAATTAGGTATACGGGTATCACCTCCGCGTCAAAGTTTAAATCGTTAATCGTCAAACTGCCCGGGGCCCTGAAGTCGCGGACTCTGAGGAGATTGCATAACGTCTGATATGTGAGCGAAGAGGATGCGTTTTGTATCCGCAAAGCAAACCGTTAGCGCCAAAATCGGCTACGCGGGGGAGAAGAAAAAAAATCTATCCCTCGACGCGGTTCATTTTTATTCAAACGAACCTTGGAGTGATCGATCTTCGGTTATGGCATCCACCATGGTCGTATCTCTAGTCCGGGCGAGATACATCGCGAAACCCAGCCTGTTTGAAAAGACGGAAAAAAATTCAGCGCCTGGGGCTAAAAATCGGATGAAATTACGCGGAGATTAGCGATGCGCGAGGTTTCGACTCCCGCATGAGAAGCAGTTCGATTGATGGATTTTTAATCGGTTCCATCAAGGGCGTGAATTTCTTTTTCTCTTTTTTAATCACTCCACGAAGAAAGAAAAATAATTGATTTTGTTACACGTTATACCGCGCCTGATTATTGCATTCCAATTAAACAAATCAAATTTCCGCTGCCCGATCTCCGCGTTTTCACTAAGTGCTATCAATTTATTTTTTACTCTCCTAATTCGTCCAGCTCACTGCGTCAGTTCATGAGAACACAACTTTGCAAAGTTCTCTCGCAAATCCGGTGAACAAGATAATTTGCTGGAGCAGTAAATTTTAATCTTAATATACAGTCACAGAAAGAAAATTTTTTCGCAACAGATAGAATTTTGCAAGTAAATTAGCTAACGAGTTTCCTACATCAAAACTCTACCTGTGCTGTAGTAGTAAAAATATTTTCTTCTCCTGCTAAAATCTTGCTGAAACTGCAACGTCATTAAAATTTACTGCTCCAGCGAATTACTTTTTACCCTGGAATAGAAGAAACTGGCCAATCATCGTCAAGTCTCTTTCCATGTCACTTTCGATGCCTCTTTTCGGCGGTTCAGAGGTCGGCAACGATCAGGTGCAGCTCGAAATGCCGGAGAGTTCGGCGACCCCGATTCGATGTTACATCTAAGAGGCCCCACCCAATTGAGGGCCCAGCAGCAGCGGGACTCTCACTCTCTCACCGCGCGAAGGCGTTCCGCCTCGGTGCATCAGCATCCTAATTAAACAAAGGAAATGACCCGCCGCACAACCGATGATTACCATGAATTCCTTCTCGGATGACACTCGGCTACTTTCTCCTGCCGGATCGCGGATGGACTCCTTCTCGGTCCCAGAATGTCCGGCGTGGGAGGCGGGCCCCGACTTATTCATGACCCTCTTACGAACGTACTCGTGACCTTGGCCCACGTTCAGCAGAGACGCGGTTGACTTTAAACGGGCAAATTTGCTATCGGGCTGCCTGCTCGTACCATCTGGTCAAAATTTAACCGCGATTTTGGCCAGTCGACTTTCGTTGGCACCTTTCTCATGCTCCTTACACTGCCAGTGATCCGACGATCCAGACGACGAGCGAGGATCGGTGTCAATCGGTAGATCGCTCTTCGAATTTCTCAATACCAATGTGCGCGGATCTGAAGTCAAGTGAGGAAAGAATTCTTTTTTTTTTCTTGAAACGCTAAAGGCCAGTCGTTTGGCCAGTTTTTGCGATACAATCATTCATTCGATCATTATTCTTATTTTTTTTTTTTTTATGTATATGTCAATGTATAATTTTTTTACGGGTATAACCGCAGTGGTACGGTATCATTTGGTTAGCCGCATCTTATACAGCTAAAACTCGAGATGAGAATACGGGGAAAATTCCACGTATGAAAAATTGTTTTATTCCCTCGGGATAAGAACTGAGCGCAACGTGGGATAACCTTTTTTAATGAAGAGAAGTGCTTCGTTCCTCTTTCTAATTGTCTCTCTTGTGTATTTTTTTCTAATTTTTTCGCACTTCGTTCTCGTTTTAATATTCACCTTTCGAAAATAGAAAACGAGGCAAATCGAGTTGTACGGGATTCTCCAAATTATCAACATACATTTCGAAAGTAAACATGTAATACGATAGTCTTATTTTCGAAACGGGTATTTTTTTTTACCTTCTTTATAGATAAGTAAAATTCTTTCTTTTTTTTTTTTTATTCCCCGACGGAACAAACTTGATGTTGAAATTTGTAAGGTGAGAAATAAGAGGGGTGTGAGGTCAGCCAGGGATGGATGGTTCGAAGCGGATCCACCACCGATCCAAGTTATTTCTCCATAGGCTATACTAACTCTCGGGCAAACATACCTACATGGAAACACAATATGCGACGGGATATTCGAGAGACGGGAGAATAATTCTCCGTCGAGGGGTGAGGTCTGAAAAAATGTAAATAAGAGAAGAAAGATAAAGAAAAATGGCGGGAGGTCGAGGGCTAGGATCGGGTGGCGGCATCGCGACTCCCGGATTTTTCTTTCCATTTTATCACGCGGCTGCTAGCCGGAAGCCCGAAGAGTCGTTCACGCGGAGTCGATACCCAGGCCGACGTCGAGGGTCTTCCTCCTCGTATATTCCGGCATCCCCGACAGCAATGTGTCCCACCACACCAGCGGAACCGCGTACTCGTCTGTGCAACTCACGGCACGGAAACCAGACCGTACCTACCCTACCATCCCCTTCGACTGGCCACCCTTCCGGCCTGAGGTCACCGCACCGATTTCCGGCTGGCTTGATGGGTTGATGGTTTGACGGATGTACGCCGAGTCTTTGCGATTTAACGGGAACATCGTTTTTGGGGTGAGTGAGTTTCCCGAGTTCTTGTAAATTATTGTTGAAAATTAAAAAACTAGGGTTGGGGTTCATACGAAGAATTATAAATTGCTGGAGCCAAATTTCGCTGCTCATAAATTCGAGAAGTAAACGAATCTTGAAACCACCTGCAACGTTATGTATGCGTACCAATTTTCGTCGACTGATTATATTAGTATTCCGTGAAATTTTTCTAAACTTTGCCAAAGAATTTCTGCAGTTGTTTTAAATCCTGATGAAATCTTTGAAAATTCCAATCCAATCAGACAAATTGTCAAGACCAGTCTGGGGAAGCGATGAAACGATCTTAAGACGTGGCTGACAAGTGATGGCAATAATCTCAACTTACATAACTCATTTCAAAATCGTATGGATAAAATCAAGACACACACCCAACTTAATCTCCAAACGACCACTCGTGATAAACGCCTAAAAACGGTGGAGACGGTGACAATATAACCCCGTGTGTCACGTATAGAACGAGGCGATTCACCATGGAGCATGCAGTGCATGGAGCACCCTGAATAACAACAATGGGGGCGTATGATCTCGGGGTATAATATAAGCTGAGCGTTGCGACGTTGCAGCCGGGGGCATAAATCTTATCCTAGCGTAACGTAACTTTTCTTTTCGTTTCTATCCTTTCCTTCCCTCTCCCCTTCTTCCTTTTTTACCGACAATCTTCCTCCTTTCGTCTACGGTAAAGGCTCTACGATTATTACTAATTTATACTGGTGATAATTTTCGAGAAAACAAGTGTTTTCCATCGTATTTGAATCGATTGTATTAGATCTGTTGATATATGCTAATAGTAACGATAGTTAATGTGAGTAGAAAAAAGCGGCGCTTTTACAACAGAACTAAAACTTTCTTGCGTAATGATTTTTATTAGACAGACTCATAAATAACTGCCACAGTCATCACAGTAGCACACTGAACATTAGTGATTAGATTGATTGATTGATCGGTAGCCGATTTATCACAGCATCGCTTGTTTGCAATTAAAGGTTTTCAACCGAGCAATAAATTACATGTTAAATCGTTAATTGCTTACGAACGATGCTGTAATAATTTAATTACTTATTCGATCCCAAATTGTGCGCCAATACTTTTTTCTTATCGCGCTACTGCATCGATCACTGTCGACTACGCACTAATCTAATAATTGCAAGTCACAAAGGTTCCCGAAAAGCCTCTTCCAAGGTAGGTGTACCAGTTATTGTCACGTTTAGACTCAATTATTGACCCTTTCATTTTCCAAAATTATAAATCAACGACACAAATTGTGAACTTCTCGATGACTAAGACCAATAGTAGGTTAGAGGCTTAGACACCGCAAATTTGTTATTTGGTAATTCTAAAACTAAGGATCAAACAGATACAACCAAAAAAGGACAGGGTCAATAACTGGTACACTTACCTTATTCACCAGCGTCGCTAAGTTAGCGATACGCAAGAAGATATTGAACACAATACTCGTCGATATATAACCATCTTCTCTCTAACTGGGCATACGGTCATTTCCTGGCCGACAGCCCCGACGGCGGAAAGTAATCGAGCTTTGGCGCAAAACGAAAAATGGTTTTTCCTCAGCCAATAAATTTTTTCGGGACTTAATATTTTGAGGGTAACATCCCCCCAAAAAATCATCGAAATCGAAGGGGTGTGGACGACGAATCCGGCTTTTCTTAAATAATTTTTCTCCCACAACATTGGATAAGTTATCAAGGTGAAAGTCTGGTTCGACCGTCGTTCGAAACTTGTTTTAAAGCGAATAAATTATTCACCTTTGGATAGGTAAATTGTTCGAGAGGTACGGGCGTGTGTTCGAATGTGAGTAGTCGAGTACCGGGACGACCGCGATCATCTCGAGAAAGCGACCTTGTCGCCTGGGCCGAGTTGCACTTTCTATCGGAACCCGTTCCGCCTTCGTTCCGAGTGTCTTCAGAAATTCACTCGTCACACGCGTTTTCCCGCATGTCCGTCGCTCCGACGTCCCTACCGGTCCCGGGAAAACCGGAAGCTCAGGAATTCCTGCTCGCCCGGTGGACGGCGGTCGATCAATCCCCGCGTGACGTATCTGCCCGAGATCACCCTCCCGCCTACGCAATAAATTCCAGGTGAGTACCAGGCGACGCTCCGCGTACGTTACTCCGTGTACATTGCCCGCTGACGCGTAATACGTTTACCCGCGTTACGCATGCATATTCAGGACCGAGAGTATGAATTACAATTTGTAATCGGCCCCAACGACAACCAGCTGTTGGAAACTCTCCCTCAAGGGAGGGGGAGAAAAAATTCTCTCGGGATAAAAAGAGAAAAGTTTTTTGTTTTTCTTTGCTCTTTGAACGACAATCTTTGCGCAGATTTTGTATTCACGTATTATAAATACACGCGTCATATGTATGCATGTATGTACAAATGTCACGGGTACAGAAGCTGTGAAAAAAATTCATTGAGAATCGTTCATCGAACAACAGTTATTGCCGAACAAGATATACTTTGCAGATTTTGAACCCGGCAAAATGTGCAATACTCTATTTCATCCGATGAAACGCTTTAACCGTTACCTTCGCTTTATTTATTTCTTTTATTTTGCAAACACAAACGCAGAGGAAGGATATTACGAGTACATTTCTCGACTGCCGGTGATGCGGCAAGTGGATTACAGGCTAGGCGAGCCGAGGATGGGATCTTCGACCTCGTCACCTGGCTCAGTCCACTTCAATTTGTTTGTTTTTTCCATCCGTTTTTCTTCTTTTCTTTCTTCATATAAAAATTTCCTTTTTTTTTTCTCATCTCTCTTTTTCTCCGTTTCTATCTGAACCTCGATAACCCTGATCGTTAATGTTACTTCCTAGCAGCGTGGACCACTTTCTTGCATACGCTAGCGAAACGCGGTGTGCAGGTAGGGGCAGACCGACCCCGCGTTTACGGTTTCTGACACACTGCCCGGGGCCCTTGGCGGCCCAGATACGGACTGGCCCAAATATTCGATGAATTTCATACGCACGATGCGACACGGACATCAGGACCGGGTCTCCCATACTCGACACTGGCTCAAGATCCGGTCATTTCCACTTAAATACGATGTTTTTGTTTGTTTGTTCGCCTCTTCTTTTCTCTTACTAAACGTTTTGCTCAGCCGTAAAAACAAACTCATCAAACAAACGATTGCGAAGCGAACATCCTCAAAGATTTTGAACTCGGCATCACCACTCCTCGAGCATTACTTAGACATGTGAATGAGAACGGAGACTGGGCTCCTAATTAAACTAATCGTACGTATTGGCAATAAGCTTTTCACACCCATCACCCACTTTTCTTCTATCGAGGGGAGCCACTTGCCTCTATTCGGAAACTCGAAAGTTGGACCTACGACGGTGAAATTGATCCACGATCTCAAAATGTAGGGAGATTTAGATCTGCTGGGTGACATTTACAATGTAGCTCGATCAGCAACATTCGAACAAAGAGGTATCGGATAGGTTTGAAAGTTCGAGGGGCGAACAGAGGTGTGCTCCATCAGCGAGGTATTTTTGCGAGTGTTTTTTTCTGCCGCAGCGCCGCGTGGAGAAAGTGAAGCGCGTGACGGTGAAGAGATTGCAAAGAGGCAGCAGCGGGGGGGGGAGACAGGGTGCAGGTGCAACGGGTTACCAAAGCCCAACCGGTGTTCACGAGATGTGTATTTTGCATTATAATATTTTAATTGAACGGAGCGGAGCTATTACTGGAATAACTAATTGCGAGATATTTCCCGAGTCGGAGGATCTGCTACAGCGTACATATTATACTTGTAGAGAACTCGATTCAGCTGCACAGCCTTCGGCGGGATCGCTGTGGAACACCGTGCAGCTGCCGGCAGGAAAATAAGACTATTGCTTTATCAGAAGACGGGTCTCGTCTCTCGTCTCTGGTCTTGTCGCTACGGGGCAACCCGCCGAAGAAGAAGAAGAGGGAGAAATGGAGCGGAGGAAGGACCTGAGGGAGAACCCAGGAACGAGCTGGAGGGGAAAACAAAGAGCGAAGTAGAAGAGACGTGCAGTCTGGATACCAAAGATTCCTCCGAAGATTGCAAAGGAAATCTTGCTGCAGTGACAGACTTGAAAAGTTCAACCATCTCGCCCTGTCTCTCCACCCCTAACTCACCTCGCAAGTTCCGCCAACCTGAAGCCGACCTCCCTGCCTCTCAACCCACCCTGCAGCTAGCTAACGCCAGTCAACCTATCTTCCATCTAACTCCGCCGGGGAGGAAAACGTAAGCCAATAGAAGCCCCAATTCACCAGCGAAAACCCCGCGGAATTCCGTCACGGTTTCGCTCTCTCAGTTTTTCCCTAATTTAATCGCCGAATTTTTCACATCCTTAACGCACCGATCGATCAACATCGGAGAATCACTAAATTATGAGGTTTAACGTCTTTCACTCAACACTCGACAGCTGCTGATCCGTCTTGCCAAAATTAATCCTATCTATAATCGTATGGTCGCGATTTTCAAATTTCCGCCCGGCGACTTAATCGAGTGATCCTTCTACCATCCAAGGAGACTTTTCGGACGGCTATTTATACCCCCCAACATCGAAACTTCCGCCTCGCTTCTGGCACGATAGATTGAATTTTCCGCGTGTAAACGGCGAGAGTTTCGCGAAAGAATTTTTCTCAATTTATATTTTTTCTCGTTGTTTTCTGATTATTTGGTAAAATTGGAAAAAAATTTTGACTGTAGCATACTTTTGGTATAATAGAAATTTCACTCGCGGACTAAATTATCGTAGTATCTTTCTCTTCGACCGGAAATCACAGGATTAAGTTGAAACGAGTCACCGCACCGTTATAATTTCGTTGATTCGAAACGCGGAGACCGAGGGAAAAGTTGACCTCCGCGACATTAAACTTGATCAATTTTATAGACAAACGCGTGCCGGGTTTAGAATCTAGGAAACTGGCTACTCCGCTGATCGCGGGTACACGCATACCTACACTCGACAAACCCATACAATACAAATAGGTAGGTAAAAGGCGTGTCGCCGGCGGGGAGCCATAACCGAGGAAAGTATGCAGATCGCGAATATGAGCCACGCCGAGGAAACGTCGATGCGAAAGCCACGGAGCTGGGCTCCTGGCTGGATGAAGTCGGCTAGGTCAAGGCTAGGCAGAACTCCGTTCGTCGGTTTACGCTTGTGTATAGCACGCCAAATTACGTGTGTGCACGGTCTTCTTAACCATTGGATACACGCGTACCCCACAGAGCTGCAGAGGTATAAAAAAAGAAAGTCGACAAAGTCAGCACTTTGCGTATTCGTCTGATTGTGAGCTATTTGTTTTAGTCAAATTTCGTAGGTGCGGGTTACACGCTTCTTACTCTCCGCGTGCGTGCACGCGTGCGTTCGTTTTGTACATTGGTCGAGACCGCGTGATGTTCAAACACGAGGTGCACACCTTGTATGTACGGCACAGCGAAACCTGCGATACTATACCGTATACTCGTATTTACTCGTATTCACACGCCGGTGGAAGGAATGCCGCGGACTGGGGCAAAAATCTGTGTCAATGGAGGCATTTGCATGGCCGTGATAATTGGCGCTGCCTTATACAAGTGCCTCGCTCGCCGCCTCTCGACTCTGCGCCGAGCATGTCATCAAATCGTTAACGCCGGGCGAGAAAAGGAGTTCCCTTCATGATCGCGTCGAGGTAATCAGACTCCAAGATCGCGGTCCGTAGACGGCTAAACATCGGCTCAGCAATTTCGCACTTTGGATCCGTCGAGTGGCTGTGGAAAATTGCGGTGTCTAGGAACTGTAAGCAAACGGCGAGTCGAGTCAAAGATCATTGAAATTATTTACACGGTGAATGTTTATCGTGAAACGTGAAAATTATCAGGTTCTTAAGCTTCTTTGAAATTTCTCTTCGCATGGAAATCAGCTGCAGTAAATTACACGGTCGACACAAAAGCGAGAAAGTATTTTCTCCTTCGGGAATTTCAAACGAAACTCTCGACCCGCCCCGCGGACATACGTCATTACAATTCTGGCATACACCCTGGCCGCTTAATAAGGGGCGAATACCGGCGTGTAGGGGCATTATCACACCTGCCACCTGCATAATATTCCAGACTGGGTATTATCGGGCCCCGGGGCTGTAACCTGTAACTGGTGACAAGGTATATCCCCGTAGGTTGATAGAGGGATTTCCGGTCGGCGTATGCGCGCAACGTGTATGTACGAATAGTAAAACCGATCGACGAGAGTTATCTTCATCCGCGATAAGCTGTGATTGCTGGCTTAGGCGCCTCATTTGATCCCAGATATTGCCGCGAGGTTGCCGGGTGTATATGCAGCGGGACAAAATTTTATTACACCTGCACTCCTCTCCGGGTTCGCACACACGCGTTGCCAGCTTACGCCCGTTCTGCAACCCCGGCACCGGCTATAATTGGGAGCTGTGAGACTGACCGGCGATTATGCGCAGATATAATGTACAGCGTGCGAATACCGGCTACTAGAGAGAATCTGATTTTAACGTTCGATCAGCCGGAAAACTTGGATCGGCCAATTATGACGGCAATTTGTATTTGTGTCTGCACACGGATATTTTCGCTAATGAATGGTGTGAAATTTTCGTTGAGAGGAGTAAAATAAAAATTTGGTTTAGACAAAATTTGAAATTCGTACGTAAGAGACGTCGCAATTATTTCCGTAACACCGGCTGTTCAAAACCCGGTTCTTTATCCCGGTATAGAGGTGAAAATAACGTTGTGCATCTGTTACATTCCCCGCGGAAATTAAGTCAACTCGTTTTCGATTATACGTATATAATGCAGTGTCCGGGTGATTAACGTTACGATTTTAATGCTCTTGGATTTACTCTCTAATTATCGTAACACGACTGTTGTTACGCGACTCGTGTAATGCCATCATTCGCCAATTGAAAGGCTGAGGATTATTCGGGGATTACAAGCGAAAGGAAAAACGGCTGTATAATAATGTGGGAGATATATTCCGTTATACGTTATATATTCGCGTCGACGATTTCATCCCAGAAGCCAAGTATTCGTCGATTCTAGAACTCTCTCAAGAAACTCGGAGTGTGATAAGATCCTTATAATCGGAATTAAGCTCCTTTGTCAAATCGCAGAATAATTTTGCAATTCGCTCGAGTGACTCACTGCGTGAAGGAATTAAGAACATGGAAATGCTTAATGTCGTTTTATCTTCGCGGAATTAGAAGATAAGATTTCGAGAACGCCCCTTATCCGAGTTTTGCATGAAATTGAATAAGGCCTTACTCTGGGATACCCCAATTCTTCGATACCATCTCAGATGGATCTTGTTTATTGTCGAGTGTATCAGACACAGGTTGAGTTTGGGGCGATAAAAATGTTCGATACGATTTCAAGTGACCGTTACAACTTCGGTTTTTCGACTAAATACACTTGAGAGTTCCATATCGGGCCAATGTCGTTCAGACAAATAAGCTCTGCACGGATAAACCGTTTTTTCAATCATATCTCGGATCAAGAATCAACGAATCGTTAAAAACACTCGGAGTTGCCATATCTACGAAATTATATCGATGACGAAAATGACGCGTGAATATTTCCCGCAGCTCAAACAGTGCCTGTAAAAAAACAGTCTCAGCCCGGGCTTAATCGCTTCCAAGAGATAAAAGTCGATCATCCATCAGCGTTTATTCAATCGTATCTCGGATTGAGAATTAACGAATCAATCAAAACACTCAAAGCTCTCCATATCTAAGAAATTACATCGATGACGAAAATGACGCATGAATAATTTCCCGCAGCATAAAGAGTGCTGTCGTAAAAAAATCAGCTTAGCCCGGGTCTGATTGGTTCCAAGATTTTAAAATCGATCATCCATCGACTAAATTGGAACTTTTATTTGTTACACTCTACAGAAACTGAAATCCGTTTCCCCGTGCAGAGAACGAGAGCGGGGATGGGGAAATCATAATTGACTCACCGGCGTACAAAGTCGCTAATTAATATTCCTCCGAGATATCGACAGCTTTCGACGCGGTGCTGAAACAGGGTTGGAAAATTCACTTTACCTTGGAACGAAGGTTTGGGCCGCGACGTGGGGGCGAACGAAAATAATACTAATAACCGTGACACAGCGGCGATAAATCGACGAGCGTAAAGAAATTTGGAGAGAAAAAAACTGTAACAACGTGCCAATTTGCATATTTAACGAAACCCACGCCGGTCCCTCTTCCAATCAGGCTGTCAAGCTCGCGGATGCGACGTGCCGTCAGGGTCGAACTGTACCTACCTATAGAGTGATTCAGATGCGACAGACACGTACTTTTCCGGGGCGGGGTTGAAATTCCGAATTTTAAAAGTTCCGACAGCTCCGAATTGCCAATTTTTTGGTGGCAAAATTTGAACTAAAGAAACAAAACTTTGACGAAGTATCAAAGTTTTGAATGGTCAAAGACCGCTCAAAGGTCAAGTCAATGCAAAATTACGAAAGGGCATAACTCCGACAAGTGAAAGATTCGAAAGTGTAAGAATGAAAAAATTTACGAATCTGAAATATCGAAATTCCGAACGATCGAAGATTTTCAGTTCTATGAATTTCTGGCTAGATGCAATTTCACCACTTTGATCTTTCTTCGTTTTCGATTTTCGGTATTTTTGCTTTCGGAATCCTGGTAATTCTGATCTTCAGATTTTCCAATGTTTTACACCCACGCGTTGAGTAAACTACGCTGTCCGAGTATATTTTAACTTTTGGAATATTAATCGATCGAAACTTTATTTTTCATAATTTTGCTCCGTCGGAACTTTGCTCTATCGTAACTTGAATATTCGGAATCTTGCGTTTCGGAACTTGGAGCCGTCGGCTTTTCGACCTTTCGAAACTTTGTGGTTTCTTCAATGTTTGATTTCTTTACTTCAAGTTTCACCACGAAATAATTCGGAATTAGGCGCTTTCGGAACTTTTCAAATTCGAAACTTCAACCCCGCCTCACTTTTCCAAATCAGCAAAGAATGTCTTATGTAATATTTATGCGCGCGCACGTATTAACTTATACATGAAAGAACGCTGTTATTTTGGAAGCTTTCAGGATCTTCAATCCCCTCAGGTTTCACCTCAGATCGCCTTGTAGATACGCTTCGGTGTACACCCGCAGATTTCAGACACGGTAGATACGTCACAGGAACGTGACGCAGCCGACGCGCCGCAATCTGGAGAACGCATCTATGGGTTGTTACGTGCTCATTACATTACGTACTGCATCATAGATTAGTCCGTAACTCACAGTAATAACTGACAATAAGGCTTTTGCGTAGAAGTTGCGCTACGCAAATCGTTGGGGGTTTTTCGATGGGAAAAATTATTGACCGAGAAACGGCGCGTCTCTTACGCAAACTCTGCAGCAACGGGAAATTTCGCACCCCGGTCTCTCTGGCTCACGATGGTTCTCTTTCTCTCTCCTCTCTCTCTCTCTCTCTCTCTCTCTCTCTCTCTCTCTCTCTCTCTCGCTCTATAATTGCTCGCGATTAGGTTGTCGATTAGAGAGTGGGAGGGAGGCGGCTGCGAGGTGCCCGGGGAATACAACAACGCCATAAATCAAGCTGCCTGCTGGATTGAAGAGCGAGAGAGAGAGAAAGAGCGGGAGAGGGGGATGGAGAGAGGCGAGAAAAACGTTGAAACAGAAATAAAGAAAATTTGAAAATAAAACGGGGAAAAAAATGGGAAAAACGAAACAGCGAAGAGGGTGAAGTACAGAAAAAAGGTCGTTCAGGAGCAGATTTGGAACGAGGCCAGTGTGCCGACGCCGCGAGATCGGCCCGTGCTGCACCACCAACTTTTTCCCTCCGCTCCCCTATGGCTTTTCGATTCACCTCGTAAATCTCGTTACCGCAAATAGTTCATAAATAAAAGGCGTGGCGCAGCCCGCGCTCAACTTGAGTGAGAAAATGCGCCTGCAAAGCCCGCAAGCTCGATCCCGCGGTGCATCCGCATGATCTGCATCTGGACTGCGGTGAAGGATTTTTCAACCCCCGTCGACTGGTTTTTTTTTCTATCGTTTTTACTCTCTGAACAATATCGATAATTGTTATTCAGGCTTATATTCTCAGGTCATGCAAGCTCGTTTTAACGAAACGTATAAATTAGTGTCTGGAAAAATCTTGAAACGATAGACGAAATCTTGGATCAATACACAAAAACATTTTCATACCTCGAATTCGGTTTTTCAATGCATATTAAATAATTATCTAGTTTACGATATACAGATAAATTTTTCTATGAAAACGATTGCCGCTATTTATTTTATAGAATTATTCTCACACGGCGAGAAAAATGAAAAGTTTAAAGAAATAAACTCAATTTCTGAGACATATCCAAAAAAATCTTAAAAAAATCATCCTAAAAGTGTTTCTTTGCTCAAATAAAGGCATTTTGCATTGATATTTTAACTTGGAGGTGAACGAGTTATACTAATCTTATGATCCGTCAATGATACAGAAAATTCGAGTACGTACGTCGAGTATCACAGCAATTATCTGATTATCAAACGATACAAATATCATGTATAGAAACTGTAATTGAGATTGCAGATTGCATCTACAAGGTTGCAAAAACTCTGACTGATAGTCCGAGAAGTTCTCTAAGTACCTAATAGTATAGTTCGTTGCTTTTGTTGGCTTGGGGTGCTTGACGACGTGACTCGGTTTTTTTCCTCGCGTATCGCGTGACTGCGATTAAACTACAAGGTATTCGATACCCGTACGTAAATATAATAGGCAAATATGTACCCAACTGTACTTCACCGGCTACCCTGCGATGCGTATACGTTTATACGTATGTGTCTACACGCCGAGAGTGTATGTATAAACTCTATAACCCAGGCACCGGTAAATTGGTTCAATTTCATTTATATTTATTTAGCGATTTACTTTTTGTCTAGTTCCGTAATTTCTGGTTGTTTTTTTTTTTTTTTTTCTTCTCGCTTACTGCTTTTTTTCATGTGTAACATGCTGTATACAAAATCGTGTAAAATTTCACCTCTTCGACTCTCTACGTTTGTAAATTTTCCCGACTGATTGTGAGGACAATGCTTTGTTAACCCTAATTGGTCACGCTTCGGTAGAATCGCGTAACCGTCGCACAGGGTGAAATTAACCCCAGCTCCAAACAAGCAATATCCTGCTTCAACGATGAGTTCTAAAAATCTAAAAGAACATATCTAGGTATTGTTTAAGGATCGCGGAAGGAACTTTCTCGGTTTTCCTAACCAAAGTTAAGGTACTAAGGGACTCTACGAGGAGTTTGAAAAATGTTTAGGGTGATATTCACCCCAAGTGACCAATTAGGGTTAATAATATCTGCAAAAGAAAGAAGCTCTTCCTACTTTTATCAATCTTGTCCTCTTAATTTGATTAAAAAATTAAACAGACCAAATATTAATCAAAGCGTCAGCTGGTTTTGGTGAGAAAAAAATCGTTGAAAACTCTAGGTTGTTTCGTAATGAATTTAGTAACAAGAACCGTCTTTTTCGTCGTGCTGCTGAAAAATGTTTGGACAAAACTGAAAACAAAACAAAATGATGAGGAAGAGGAAAAGGTCAGACTCGTCGGCTCGAGCGGTGAATCTGGATAACGCTGGTAGCAATCCGAGAAACTTGGAACGCGAACCCTCCAATTTAGTGAGTAATTTTGGCTCGCCGCTATCCCAGCACGCGAACCAAAGTCCGTCCGCAAGCCCTCGGATCGGTTCTGCATACGCGAATACATCGGAAGGAAGCAGTTGCATTTTATTGTTGGTTTTGATTTGCGAGGCATACGCGGATGTGTGCGGAAAGATAGGCGCCCCCGAAACATGTCGCCTGAATATCTGCCAGATAAGACGGGGAATTCCTCTGGGACTTCTTTTCCACCAGCTTGGCTCGGGATTCCGGGAAAAGACTCCGCAGGTCTCGATCCGGCCGTCCGCACCTTGGGCGTCTGGCCTTATTCCAAGAGTTCATACGAAGAATACTCGCCGCTCCTGCATAATCCCAGGCCAACCGATTCCCGGGCGATGCGTGTTAATGCGTGCCGATTTCATTCGCCGACTGATATCCGCGTTTTCACTTCCTCGCGTGCACTCATCCTTCCGGCTCGTGTCGTTTAATGTCTTATTGTACGCGTGCCAGATGACGAATTCATCCTCGGTGAAAATTTCTCTTACTCAAAACCGCGCGCTATTGTCTCGAACAATTTCTTTCCGACGTCACATGACTTGCGTATTTCAATTCGGCATCGTCGCAATTATGTGGCAAAAGTTTTCAACGTGTCTTTTGAAGTAACAATCGAGGCGTTATTTATTTATGTTTTTTGTCTCCCTCTTTCTCTGTATGAAAAATTTATACTCGAAACGATAATTCAAAAAATTTTCAACTTTCTTGGAGTAAACTTGGCCAAAGAAAAGACTTCATCACCGAGATAGGAAACTATAAAATTTTTACTTTAATGCTAAATTATACATACATCGTGTTAAACTAAAAAAAAAAAAAAACTACAAAATACACATCAAATTTAAGGTGTCGATGCATAAACCTACACAGCGCACGAGTTCCGTGTCAATTCCGTAATGCGAGTGAGTCCAATTAAAACCTGTCGTTTCGAGTATATACGTGTACATTAGAATGAATATAACCGTTACGTTTACCTGCACATGCTCGGTCTTGCGATCGTAATAATATAACGATCAATTAACGGTCTTTCCCCAATTACCTAAAACGTTCACGCAAACATTGTGACCTGTCGATACAAAATTTTTTACCCACACTACTACGCTCGTCAGTAGAAAAGGTAAGGCGATATGAGATTGAAGAAATAGTTACCTGCTTCCGATTTAGGAACAAAAAGTAAATTTGAAAAAAAATAAATAAATAATAATAATATAGAGAGAAGGACATATTTCGTCGTAAACCACGTAGTTTTCACGGGGGACATCAAAGCTCGATGAGTATCCACCACCGGTCGGACATCCTAGTAAACAGGTAGCCAGGAAATAGCCTATCAAGCCAAAGTACCGGCTGGTCTAACCCTTTCTTCATTGCCTGTTTTTGTTTTTTTCTTTCTCTACCTTTTTTCTTTATTGCTCGTTCCTTTTTACCCTGAACAAACACGTTTCCCTTGTTATTGAATGTGCATAAAATATGAACCACCTTCATTACCAGTGCGCTACTCACACGCTATTGTAGCATCTATAAATATTTTATTCGCGTACGTAGTATGTACACCTCCGCCTGCCTGTAATGCCTGACATACCTTCGCGAGGGATTATGGAAAAAGGTAGGGTGAATTAGTCAACAAAAGGTTTCCGGCGGTATGAAAACCGTAAATCTTTTACGACTTAATTCCGTTTTATTTCTCTTTTTCTTCCTTTATTTTCAAGTAATTCATCTCATTTTACGTACACACGCGTACATCGCGTAGGTTTATGTTTATACCTCACTCCGCGTCCTTTCTAGGGACGGTATATCAAACTACGACGAAACGACGAAAGATTATACGATAGCGTAACGCGAGCCATTTTCACGTTTCTGCAATCTCGCATTTCTGTCATATGCATACCTCTGAGAAATCCACGCTGCAACTACATTCGTCATTTTGGATTTTATTTTATTTTACTTTTATCGACGCACGACTCCAGTTATCGTGTCACGTATTTCCATTGTTCGAATTCCACGATGAAATTTTTTACAGATCTAAACGCATTGCATAATCCGCAAATTATTCGTCATTATACGTACTGAAATTAACACCGTACCTTTGTACGGGTTCACAATGTGTCAATGTGCATAAAATTAAACCGATACTTACCTAATTTCCGTGTCGTACCGCGCCTCGAGTTCTTTTTTTTTTTTTGAAACAGTTCACGTAACGTCTGGCGAGTTTTGTTACACGCGTTCCCAGGCAGCGGAAGAATTATCTTTCGTTAAAATCTTCGTATTTGTTAACTTCTTTGTGTTTAGTTTCATTTCCCAAATAGCTGTGCGATGTAGTCACGATCTGGAACCACCTTCATGAAACGTTCCGACCGTATAATTCTACACACGAGATTAGGATCATCACCTATGTGTGTATGTCGTTGTGTTCCCGCTCTGTTGAAGCGGCAAATGTGTAATCACGCAGGTACAGTTGGCATTGTGAATAATTGTGAAACGCAACGAGTACACAGCAGATACGGCATTCTTGGTGGCCGTGAAAAGTAATACCTCTAACGTATACGGAAAATTCGTCCAAAGAGTCTTGAACACAACTGTGAGATTTCATTTTCCTTGCGACTGTTGCATTATTTTGGAAGAAAATAAATTCACATGAATCGCAAATAAGCTTAACAACATCCAGGTATCACAGCCACCGAGAGAATGCGGCACTGGTCACAGTTAGTTGTGCACTAATCTCCTTGATACATAGATATATTTACACCATATTTTATAATGTGAAAAAGCTTAGGTAAACGGTTATGAGAAGATGTATAAAATGTAATTTGATGAAAAGATTTTCACCTCGCAGTATCTTTACGTTCTCTGTAGAAACCGAGGCATTTGACCCGGAGCAGGTCCGGGTTTGTGCGAGGATTATGCGGGACTTTATCTTACGTACCAAGTACAGGGGACACAGGAGCAGATGCGGATTTTCATTCAGTCTCGACGGGGAAAATGTGAGTTTGTATATACATACATATAATACACGTAATAATAAGGGTAGCGAACGAGGGACAAAATGCGAGAGGCATATGGCGGAGGGAATGGAGGGGGGGGGGGCAATAAACGAACCTTGTTCTTACCCTTGATTCCTGATTTGTCAAGAAAAACGGAGCCAGATGAAATTCAGGTGTATATTGGTGTACCGAAAGGCTGCGAACGAACAGCAAAAAATGAACAAACAAATAAAAAGAGGGAGAAAGAAAGAAGTGAGGAAAACTGGAAACGTTGGAATAAGTGAGAGAGTGTCGAGTGCAAAAAATTGACGTGCCAGAGATAAAAATACCTTTGCTTCTTCGGTTGAAGCGATCGGTTTCACCTCGGTGACCGATGTCGGTGCAGAGAATCTTCGAGATCGAGCTGAGAAATTCAAAATTTCCTGTTTTCAAGGCAAAGTTTGCCTGGTATCGAGGAGGTAGAAAAATAACCGCTCTTGCGCGAGGTGACAAAAAATAAGTAAAAAAAACACCTGAAATCGTACGAATTCTAAATTGCCACGTTCCTGGAAGGAGGAGGCCTGCTTCTTCAAGCGGGAGGAAAGCGTAAAAGCAGGAAACGTGAGTCAAGATCGAGCGACAGTATATAAGACGGGACATACGATGCAGCGTACTGTACAAAACAGGACATGCGGCGTAGAAAACGAAATGAAAAGTATACTGTATATCCACAGAGATTATACAGTTACACGAATCAAGGAGAAAAGTGTACAAACCTGATCCGCGTGGATGCGCGCGCGCACTTTTTGCTACTCGTGCGCATCGCGCCGACGCCTGCGCTAAGATTTTCTGCGACCTCGTGCGTTTCTGAAAAACATTATACAATATCATAGTCAGAGATTTGTTGCGCGCGCGTTTTCCTCTGCTTCGCATTTTTCTACCAAAATTTTTTTCACCAATTTACATTTTCCCCGATAAGTATCGTTGATTTCTCTGAATCGGTTACCAACGATATTATAAGAGCTAAATATTAAACCACGTTACGTTCGGATATTCGAACAACTACGTGGCCATTTTTACTATATACATTTGCGATATTTATAACTTTGCATAATCGAGTAGAGAAGAATGCAAAAGTGATCCGCGAATTAAATACGTTGCAACGCCTGTGGATATAATAATGAATATAATTAGAATGTTTGCTCCAAGTGGAAATCCGCGATAAATTTCACTAAAATATTAGATACAATTTCTCGTATAAAGTAATAATAGAAAAGGAAGTACAAGAAGAATTATTTTTTAAACTCTCTCAATTGTAGAAACTACAGTTCGCGTTCGTTAACTTTCATTTGTACATACTTTTTAAGTATTTTCTTTCGTTATTCGCCTTCTCAAATGCCCCGCATTACTCAACGCTATCGTACAATTAGTTGGAATAATGTATTCCTTGAGCCCACGATAGACTAAATGCAGTACAGTACGATAATAATTGATGTGCTTTACCCGGTAATAATTTGTCGAGTGAGTATCGCTACGCGTAAGTGGACGTTATTGTTAGCTCGGTATGAGTAACTCGGGCTCAGCGACGAATTCGATAACGAAGATCGTTGATTGCCGGTGCGGGTATAACTTATAAATAAATAGCGGGATCGTTATCACTGGACAAACGTATTATTGCCGGCTCGGTTTGAAAAGACCTACGTTCAAAGATACGGCAGCCATGAATTTGAGCAAGTTTTTATTTTGTCCATAACTCAAACTATTCTCCCGGTTCCTTATCTCAGTTGAAGAAATCCAAGAATTGTTTCCATAGAATTATCAAACCGCAAAGTTCTTTATTTTCTCGAATTATAACCCCGCCCTGCAATTATGGTTCATCGTCAGTGATTTATAAGGCATTCGGGACAGTAAATTTTTCGCCAAACTGAGACGCAATTTTTCTGATCGTTCGAATTCTCTTACCTCTCTGATGACTTTGCATCCCCTGACATTCCCAATTTGTGAGAATAGGGCGCAGAGCAAATCCTCCGAAACGGAATAGTCGAGATTCCCAACGTATCTGTGGGCGAAAAGCAAAGGAGACAGGGCTCGTTTAGGTACAGCACGCAAATATCAAATCGTGCGGGGGCAGGCTGCCGCAATAAAAACCTGTTACACGAGTGGGCGCTTGATTCTTGCCTCGCCTATTCAGACGTCGAAATAATAATGAAAAAGAAAAAGGAACTGAGTGATTACATTCATTTGTGAGAGAAAAAATATGAAACGCGGATAAGTAATTGCCTTGCGTCAAATTTATGCATAAAATGAATTTTGTTTCTCTGTTTATTTTGGCAACTTTTTCAATCGCGTCCTTCACTTTTTATACATAAATCTTGACGCCTCGAACGTATTAGCCCACGAAAGTCGTAAAAAATTATAAACTGCAAGTAATGCAAACATGCAGGTTCGAGGCGGATTGTCAGCGTTCAAGATTGCAGAAAGATGAAGTGCGCGCACGTTGATATCATCGATTACAGATATATATATATCTAGAATGTAATTATTTACACATTTGAATTTAATCAAGCGGCTAATCAAAAGCTGTGTAAGCAGAAGAAAGAAAACCTTTTACGGCAATCTTTGATAAAGTAAGCCCAAGTAAATATAATTTCATATTATGAATATAAATTTAACGAAAGATGCCTCGCTTTCAATATTGATAAATCCTTTGTCACGATCTTCCGCCGCTTGATAGCTGCTAGCTGGGTTTTATCTGTTCAAGTGTCGTAAATGAAGCTCGACATGCTCGGCTCGAAGATAGATAAAATTTCTGGAAATTCCTATTAGAACGGGCACGTGAAGCGATAAGGAAAGAAGGAACCTGTTTGCTTTGAATTATAGTTGAAAAAAATAATCAGAAGCATTAAGATCTCGCATGCAGCTGCTCGATAGGTCGAAGCATCGAAAGAAGTAACGGTGATCAGGAATTTATTTAAAAAAAAAAGAACTCATCGTCGATTATACTCACAGCGTTTTCAGCGTTGTTCCGCCCGCCTGCATCTCGGCCGTGTTACGTTAACCGCGATCTACTGCTTAATTCCGTTGTATGCGCGCACATTCGCGTCTCAACTAGCTGTTACATAAAGTAATTTTATTTAAATTTACCTTTGTGTGCGGCACCGCGGCCAAGAAACTGCGACAACGACGCCGGCGGCGGCGACGAACTCTTCGAAGTGCACATGTAGGTACATATAACGACAGCCGGTGCAGCGGGTCGAGAGGAGAGGAGAGGAAGAGAATAGAGAGAGAGTAATAGAGGAATACAAAGAGGGATAGAAGGAGAGAGAAACGAGGACAGGGAGGAAAAGGGCGGACGTGTTTCAACCGCTTCGAAAGCTCGAAAATTCCTCGGCGCTTGCGCGAACTGCGCGCGCGTGCTAAATTGCCAATTGCGCGGTAAAATTCTCCGCACGAGGTGCTTCAATCCGGGAACTAAAAGAGAGACGAAGATATCTGTCAATCATTGGTTATCCGCGACGTAGGTTGGTTTATTTTATCCTTTCTATACAACAGAATTAACGACAGGAAACGGCTGATCGCAAATATTCGACATGAGGAAAAAACCAAGCACGGTATCGTCTGTCGCTGAATTTGTCATCGCGTTGGACTAACGCTAAATAGACCCGAATTATCGTTTTTCATCGTGTACGAGAGTCGGAATTGTTGCTGTAACATATGTCCAATTGAAAATTGAAACAACATTGTTAACAAGTCATGGAAAGGACAAATCTGTGGAAATCAATTCTTAGAAGAATATCAATTTATTAAAATACACAAATAATCTGTATCCGGATTTTAATAAATATTAATATAGTATTTTATTCGTATATCTAGATATTTATATTTTACAAAAAAAAAGGAAGAAAAATAGTTTTTTGATTATGTTATTCAATATATACATATTTTGAAACCACTTAAGAGAAAAAAAGAAACATTAGTAGAATGAGGACATATTTGAAAGAAATAAAAAGTTTATACATGGTGAAGACGATGTGGCGAATAGCTCAGCGATAGGAAACTAAAAAATAAGAGAAATACGTACAGGCAAAAAGACAAAAAAAACCAAAAAGTACCTCGAGTTGTTCTTGGTCGCAAAAATTGAAAATTATCTCGCGTAGGTACCTTCGTTGAAAGTTGTGAATAATGTTTTGATTGCGCAAAAGGCATTTCGTTAAACTTTCGATACTGTATATATTCGGCATATAATTCTACTGTCATTTGTCATCTTTTTTCGCTCCTTGTTCTACTTCCCCTTCTTTACCTTCTCGTTCTACGTGTTCGTGAAACAATCGGAGCGTCAAACTAGTTGAGCGAGTATTTGATCGCGGTGTTTGGCGGCAAAGGTATCGGATCACGACTTTCGAAGGAATCCGGTAGTGGGTGGAGGTCCCACAGGCCTCTCGCTTATCGGAGCTGTCGGATCCATTCCCATTACAACCGGTGTACTTTTACCGTCGAAACTAGACTCAGCGACGGCTGACGTGCCGGGATTGCTCGTGTAGGCGGGCTGATTTGCTCGCGGCATAACAACCGTCGACAGCGGTGCTCTCTCTATTGTCAATGTTTGCTGAGGCAGCTGTGCGTCGCTTTGAATTCCCATCGAGCCGTATATCTCCTTCAGCATCATCAGCATCGTGTCCTCCGATTCCCTGAATCATAAACCAAATGGTTATTAACATTTTGCGAAACCGAGTTTGACGTTAAAAATTTGTAGAGATTGGTACACGGCGTGCCGTTCGAAAAGAGGAAATTTGCTGGATTTGCTTTCACTTTTTATCCATTTTATCTTCATTTTCTCATTTTCAATAACATTCACACGCGCCAGCAGCTGCTTCTATTTTCTAATTCTGCACGGTCAAACGCTATGATTGCATTAAAATTTTTCTCAATCGCTAGAAAATTGCGTTTAGTTATTTAAATGAACCCCTCTCTCCATCCGAATCGTCTAATGATTACCATACGCATAAGCTTTGCGTTGTTAATCGCCGACATTGCGAGATACTATAATAAAATACATCATCCTCGCTCTCTCTGAATAATTATAATAATTTCCAAGAATCTGCGCTGGAATTTACTAACCAATAACACACGTGACTCGTGAGTGCGAATATGTATTCGTTTATGTACTCGAACGGGGCTTCTTGCAAAACATAATCCACCCTTCTACCGCCGTTCAATTTCCCGATCTTGATGTCATCGCCGGAGTCCTCGACTTGGCTGTTCACGGGCTCGCTTGACGCGTTGTTCAATTGTTCCTCGACCACCTTGTCAATTTCCTGCTCCAACGCCTGGTTGTCCGATCTGTGGAACATGGCCAGCTGATAAACCGAGTTCCAAGTACTTCTCACCGAGTCGAGGAGCTTGTGCTTCAGATCCGCCCCAACGCGAGCCATCGTTTCCTTCAATTCTGAAAATGATACGTTATTGTGTCATTAGGGAATTGCCGCTCAATTACGGGAGAATAAATTGAGCCACATATTTGTTCCAACATAAATATCCTCACCGAGATGCATCCGCTTTCTTCCTTTGTGATGGGGAATGAGCTTTGGGCGAAACTTGCTCGCGTCCGGATGAATGAGAGCCTCGATTCGATAGGCGACGGGATCGAAGGGGTGAAAGATATTAAAGAAAGCGGGGCAGGTGGGAAGAGCGAAGTCTTCACCGAGGGTGTCAATGCCACGAACAGTTACGAACATCCCGATTGGACTTCCAAGGGCGAAGAAGGCGCTGGGATGAAAGTGGAGCTGAGGATAATTGATGTAGGGTTGACCGGTGCCAGCCGAGCCCATTACGTAGCTGATTTTCCGGCTGAGCATACTCTTCCGAGGCTTCGCTTTCGGCTCTTTCACCGTGTTGACTACGTCGTCATCCTTCTGAAAATTGATTCGAATTAACAGTCTCTGGCTGCCACAGATTTTGGTGGAACACAGCGTGTGATTCGCGCGAACTTACGACCGCCTCGTCGCCGGGTTCCTTCTCCTCCTCAAGCTTCTCCTTGATCGTGTCTTCCTCCTCGTTCTTCGGTGGTTTCTGGTGACACAAGAGATCGAACAATATCAGACTCCCCAGGGAATGACCACCGAGATAGACTCCGCCATCGAAGGTAGGATTCCGCTTCTTGAACAGCGCATAGAGCCGATTCATCTCGTGACCGACGGTTTGCATAATCGTTTGGCAGTATATCGGGCTGGTATAAAAGAGTATGTCGGACAGAGTGTCATTCGTGAAGTACCTCAGCTTCGGTATGCTGTCGAGCGTTATTGCTTGCAGCTTCTTGTCGATCCCGGTGTCCTCGGAGTGCAGCGTTGTGTGCCAGGATATCGGCAACACCTCCATTTTGTGCACTATTCCCTGCTCACTCGCTGTACGGTAGTGGGATTGAACCAACTGTAGAGATATGCTGCGAAATTCGTCGACTGTCGAAGTAAAATAGTGAACGGTGATTATTTTTCTTGCCGATGATTAGACATGTTTTTCAAATGAATCGTGATCGTCTCTGCTGCCGGGAATTTAGCCGCGAAGAACTTACCAACTTCTTCGACGCTTCTGAACTTGAGATCGCAAACGCTTCCGATGCCGTGTACGAGGAAGAGAAGGTGGTCGACCTGCTCAGGCTCACCCTCGTCGATGTTGAACTCGTCGACTCCTCGTTTAACGACGCGCGGCCGCAGCGTCGTGCCCTGCAAATACGCACTGTCCTCTGAACCCTTAAATAGCAAGGGTCAGAAATCGAACAGAACCATGCGTGCGTTAATTACAACCATACAGATAACTGGATCCGATAGTCGTGAAATACGGATATGGACCAACGGGTCTCGTGAATTCGATACAACGTTGCGAAAAGAAAAATCACAGCCATGCGTGCGTTTGATAAAAGTTTGTCATTCAGGAAGTGCGAGGAAAAGCGGGTTTCTCTATATAGACTCGACTGTGAAAAAAAAATTCACGACGACCAACATTTCTACACGCTAAAGGCGTGGATCGTAACACTTACGCTATTGCTCCCCCAGGACGTAGTCGGCTCCGGGGATCCAGGCTGTAGATAATGGACCTGGACAGTGGGGCTGTGAAAGATGATGTGCTCCCCGTTGTTCAGTTCGATTCGCCTACCCCATGCATCCGTGTTGCAGGCCTGCTGGTACTCCTCCTCAAGTCTGGCGGCGACGCTCTCCTCGTAGGGAACGTACCGGGACTCGGTGGGTCCTTTGTAGAACCAGGAACACCTCCGGACCTCGTTCGGGGCCCCGGACCAGTATACAGGGGTCCTAAGTCGCCTGAGGATGTCGACGTCGTACCGCCCGCCCTCGGTAGCGACGGTGGTCTCGGGAGTGATTTCAGTCGAGTTGTGAACCTGCTCCAGGTTCAGACTGTCCTGCATTGAGAACGGCAGCCAGAGCACCTTGGTCTCCACCTCCTTGCGGTGGAACCAGTGCTGGTAAACCGGCCGGTACGTCATCTGTCTCGGTGCCGAGGTGCCTGCGGCCTGTAAACGAGTATGTTACCCTGTGTCAACGAGTGCAAGTACGATCGTGAACGAGGGGTGGACGGGTACATCACGGAGTGTCAAATACAGTAATTACATAATGCTTTCAAAATTATGCATGCTTCATTCAGGTCAGTGATTTTTTTAAAAATTTTTTTATCAAAATCAAGGAGTGAAAGTGCATTGCAAATACACATCGTTCCAAGGTAATCCACTGTTTCAAACTATACCGTCTCATTTATAATCAAACTCTCTGACACAAGATTCGGTAATAAATTTCCTCCAATGACCGTGACTCAAAGCTTAAGCACCACAGCGCCATTCGGATAAATATATTCGATTGTGAAAACACTTTGCATTCGACTCTAACACCGTTTCTCGATATTTGATTGAACTTTGATGAATTCGGATTATTCCAATAAAAAATTCCCGACTTCGTCGTTCCAATTTTGTCCTGAAGATTGTGCGACAAAATTTCATAATAATTGAATGACGGGTGGACATCTTGTGCCAACACGAGACGCTCGTTAGAATACCTAATGAATTAGGGGTAAATGATTAACATGGTCAAACACACGGCGCGGTACAACCGTTTGCTCGTGGGAAAACAATGAGAGGTTGGATATTTTCATCGAGCCAACAAAAATGAATGAGAACTTTATATATTTCAACGGGTTATGGGAATAGCTCCAGATGGGAGTACATGTTTATAACGCTGAGCAAGCAAAAGTACATATAAGGTACACATGTAGGATGTACGTGGCCGTACCTCACCGTGTACGTATTTAGTTAATGTGGGTATAGGCACGTATTCACCACCTGGGACTTGAACTTTCCTACCAGCCGGGAAATTATGCGACCGGTTATATGCAAGGATGCCAAGTACTTGAGCTCGACCATTCGCGATCGCTCCGTGTGATTGCATTTGTACGGAAAGTTTGAGGAGCGTGCAATTGTGTGTGGTTTTGGGAAATTGGAGCCTAAGCTCGAAACGAAAATGAAACAAGATGTTGAAATATTTCTCAGTTAATTTCCTTCGAAATGCATGATGAATCACTCCAGTTTTACATTCCGAAAGTACGTGTAACACTTAGTTTTCAATTGCACAATGTAAGTGAAGCCTTAAAACTCACTAGTATTTTGAACCGTATCAACAACTGATCGAGCGTCGGGTAAAATATCTGTTTAAACAGAGAAGCCATTTCCCAAGATGTGTGTGTGATTTCTGATCTTCAAAGACTAAACAGAACAAAATTGATCTTTATGGTACCGATGCAACAGTAGATGCTTGTCGAATTAATCACCATGAGAAGCGCGAACATAAATAAAAGAAGCACAGGCATTTTGTCAAGGAGAAAAAAAAAAATTAAACAACCGATTCACTGGACGTAATGAATAAATGCAGAAATAAACATTTCTCTCGAAAAATGTAATCTCTGGATCGTACAATAAATGACAAACTGGCGTTGTTCCTAAATTATGCCTCTACTATGGCCTAACATTCGAAGTTTTCGACTATCGATGGAGACTAGATCGTGTTGGTAATCACTTTCACTAGTTCGTCTCCATTCCGGTTCAGGAAGTATTCTGAATTTTGCTTGATTTGTAAGTGAAATTAAAAAAAAATAAAAATAGCAGCCGACTGTTTCTAACTTTCAATCCTAAAAAATACTCGGTTGCTCACTTTCTCATCATCGATAATTAAAGCGCCACAGGCACACGAAGTCCGACAACGACACTTACCAAATTATGTAGACTCGGAGGTAGATTTGGCAGTCCACTGTCAAAGGTATTCGCGTGTCCAGAACTCCCAAGGGGATTAACTGACATCTGAATGGGATCAAGAGTGGCGGATCCAGTGGGTTCAGGAACGGCGACTCCCATAGGCGGAGACGGAGGGGTGAAATAAGACGCCGGGTTTTCGTGGCTGTTTCCGCTTCCGAGAGGATCGTCAGGCAAAGCTGCGTTCGAGGCCGGAGGGTAGAAGTAGCTCTGCGGATTGTAAACAGGGGCGAAACTTTCCAGCACCGAAAGAGACTGCGTCTGTAGCTGAGGCTGAGGATCCGCCGGAGTGGAGAACTGCGAAGGGTTGTAAAAGCTCGGAACCGCGCTGGGTTGTGGCAGCGTCGATGTCGTGGACGGGGGCGCCGGAGTCCCGGCAAGTGGCTGGATCTCCGCCTGGAACTTGGTCGGGTCGTAAAAATTGGAATTCGACGCGGGCCGATCGAGGGTCGGTGCGAAGTATGCCGCGGTGGATGAGACAAGGGTGGAATCGAGCTTTTCGCCCCCAAAATCGAGGGACTCCCGTTCGGTGACCTTCGGCGAAAGCTCCTTCCTGGTGGCCAGAAGATGTTCAAGTTTCTCGGAGACCCGCGCCGCCGAGATCGGGGCAAACGGTGACGAGGACGAAGACGGAAGATTGTTTTCCGGGGTGAAACCGACTTCCGGCGCCGACGGGACCGGAAGCGACGCCGAGGGTGAGGGCTCGCGAAGATCTACGTCACGCAGCGCATCATCCTCGCTGTCTTGCCGAGTTTCGTCAACCCCTGGGCCCCAGTCGCGGCCCGGAGTCGGAGGCGCGAAGGTCGACAAGGGCGTCGGATTCGCCGGGGTGTTTTGCGGTGTTGCTGGCTCGGAGATCGGCGGCTTTATGCTCTGTGAAAGAGTTCTCTGCTCACTCGGGAACGCGTTTTGGGACTCAGGCCTCTGCGCTAGAGGCGGAACTTGACTTGGCGCAAGCTGAGGCTGATACACCGTCGGCGGGGCTGCAGGCGAAAACGCCGGCTGCGGGACCAACGGGGTGGGTGGAGATAGACCGCTGACCCGAGGACTGGAAGTCGTCAGATCGGGAGGAGGCGCATACTTGAGTCGCCGCTGGTTGCCGAGTCTGTAAGACGACGACGGAGCTCCTGGGCGAAGAAACAGTTCAAATTAACAATGGTCCAAAGATTTAAGTACAGTGTAAGGGGGTCAAAAACTACAAGTTCAGGACTCACCTGTCGGGGGCAGAGCAGCGGGGGGAGGCTGAGATGCCGGAGGTGTAAACAGCGGAGCTGCAGCTGCTGGAGCAGCAGAATTATTCGGTTGATACCAGCTTGCAGTGGTTGCTCCAAGTTCGTAAGGATTTTCTTGCCGCCCAGGCGATGGCCCAACGTTGCCGGATTGGTACGGGGGAGTGGAATAGCTACTTGGCGGATAGTTAGAGGGATACGAATTGTAATCGGGAACAGCGGAGATGCGGGCAGTGGAGTCTTCTCTGTTATCGCCGGTGATAGAAGCCAAGGAAAGGTTTGGCAGCGACGAAAGAAGCGACGATAGATAGCCCTGCTTCTGGGGTTGAATGGCGGATTCACTGGCTGTTGAATCTCCAGGCTCGTTAATAGGCGATAGATTAATTTCCGCGGTGGCAGGCGCGCTCTGTTGATTCTGATACTGCTGTTGGTGGTCAAGGCGAGCAGCTGATCCGACGTTGAATTCAGCAGGGTAGGATGACGGCGGAGGTGGAGGCTGCTGCCCTACGAAGCTAGCTATTTCACCTTCTGTAAAAAAAAAAAAAAAATTAAATAGGATATAAAGTGGGCCATGATAGCGCTCGTTTGTTTTTCTGTGTGGCAATGTTGTCCCGGGTTTTCGGAATCAACTCCCAACTCTACGAATATGTCTCCCGACCACGCGATTCATCATCGAGAATAAATATTGAACAGGATGCACATAAGCGAGGCCACAACTATGCCGGGAAACACCTGAATTCTGGGTTATGAGAGATAATAGACAGATCCTGATAAAAGGGAAACCTTCGGGCCTTACAGCTTCGAGTGTTTCATGTTTCCTATGACGCGCATCCTGTTCTGTCCACTCTCTCTCTCACTCTCACTCTCTTTCTTTTTTCGTTTACCGAACCCGTTGTCGTTCGATCTACAAAAGTATTGCGCAAGAATGTGCGCTCGGTCGTCCAAATTTACACAGGCATTGCATGCGGGTGTACGCGGGGTATTTGAAAACGTTTGATAAAAACCAACCGACCACGAGCCCCTTGTCTAACCCATCTTATAAAGGACCGGCAGAGCACGCGATCCGTTTAGTCTAAGAATCCGCAGAGGAAACACGATGTCCAAGGATACTAAAAGTGGACCAAGTTTTTCGCCGACCCAATTTCAGGCCGCGTTGTGTGCGTGGTGTTGGATATCTGCTATCTGCATATCCATAGGCGATGCATCGAGCACTCAAGAACCGCGAATGGTGATCGTGCGGGAATCGGCAGAGTTATTCAGGAACTCGTACGATCCTCGAATTCTTGACGGATCTCTTAAAAACGAATCTACAATTTTACTCAAAAAGGGAAATGACTCGAACCTTTCGGCAACGAAAAAGATCAGCTTGATAAGGTCCGTGCATGATTTGCAAGGATGAGGATCAGTTGTCGTTAACGTTTGTCTCAATTTTGAAGGTACTACATGAGTCCAAAAATCCCCAATGAACCGATCGCCGTGGTGATCGACACCGCCGACAGATTCTACGAGAACGTGAAACGCCTGTGGAGGATCGTAATGGCCGGCAATAAAGTCCAAGAAAATTTACTGCTCTTCGCTTACAACGACACGGGTGAGTGAGATGGTATCAGTAAAGTAGTTATGGAAGTTTTGCTATTTTGGTAGGCTAATAACGAACACGAGGAAAACCTTATTATCCGAATTGACTTTGCACACCTCAGATGCTGTTAAAAGAGAAAGTATCTCTACGGGCACTCACGGGTCTTCCGTTACGTTAAAAAAATGCGGATGTACCGCATGTGAGAGCGTTTATAGTCTTGCATGACCCTCCATAACAGGGTCACCACATCCATCATTTCTACCAGTTTCGAAATGAAAGTGAATTGACAAGGGTGGGGCAGTATTGACCCCTCGAAACGGAAGTTGACCAACTCGTATGTGACAAACATGCGGCTCTGCATTATTCGTAGAATGATCAACCATTCAGTCACGCTCCAGGATAAAAATACTCTTGACGACTTTAGACTCGGCACGTTCCAAACAAACAGGAAAGCGTTAAAGAAAGCAACAAGTCGAACGAGCAAAAGCAGGAGGCCAATATTCATTTCCCGAAACCTCCATGCGTGCATCTGCACAATACCTCACTCTTAAACCCTCCGCGTAGATCGATATGGCAATGAAACGCCGTTTCTTTACATTACTCGCCTGAATTGTGTGGATCGAACGTTGCTGCACATTTAGCCACGTGCAGCTATGGCACTAACTGACCTCGTTCTCCGTCGAGATAAATAAAAGAAAGAATTGAAATAAAAAAATAGAATAAAAACATACAAGTCAATGTTAGATACACAAGTTGAAAATAGATCATACGTAATACGTGTATACTCGGTGGAGCTTTGCGTAATCGATTGCGATGCTTCTCGTTCCGCTGAATAGCAAGCTGCTATCACTGTAAATGCGGTGCAGCCTAAATATTTTCCGCTGCGTGCGCACCGTTTTAATGATAAAAATACTCGTGAAATTGATAAAGATATACTGGTCCTGTTTATCCAGTTCTTCCATAAACTATCACTTATCGTTACTTGAAAAAGACATGTTCACCGTATTCCGATATCAGATCGAGAGTTTCGGCTAAAAGGCGACACGACCAGATCTAGGAATGTCATAATGATCATAATAGATTCGAGAAAGTTGCCTCGTCTCCCAAATAACCTCTGACATTCTATCTTTTTCCAATCCTGCAGACTGCAAACTAGTGAGAACACTGTATGATCACAATGGGGATGCTGCTGAAGCCTTGACCAGGATTCCGCTGAGCGCACCGGGGTCCGAGGGTGCGGAAAGGATGCTAGAGTGCGTGAATTTCGCCTTGAAGATGGTTCAGCCAGACAGCTCGATTCTCCTTTTTACTGGAAGAAAGCTCGGGAACGGGACGTTTCTAGAGAGTACGGTAACTGGAATGATGAGCAAACGATGCGAGGTGCGTAAAGCGGTTTTGAAATTTTTGAATTTTTAAATTACACCGCCCATATATACAACACTTAATCGGCTTTCTATCTTCCGCAGTTCAACGGTATCTGGTGCGCCGACAAGCCAGGAAGAGTCGAAGAAATCAACGACTATGAGGCAATTGCACACAGAACAAATGGCCACTTTCTTCAATTCACGAAATTCGACCTTGACCAACTGGTAACAGGGCTTGGAACCGAACCTTACCCTAAGGTAAGCAGTTGACTGACAGTGAAGTGTACTTGACGGTGTTCCGATAACAGCTTACAGCCTTCGGGGCCTCGTTCTGCCTTTATCAAGTCAGTAAAAGTGACGAAAGAGAAAAACGGTAGGTTCCTTGTGAGCTGTTATCAGAATTTAACCAGCGTCAAACTACGACGGGCAAAAAAATTCAATTAGAGCAAAAAACGAGTACAGTAATCTTATACATAGTTGCGACTTTTATCATTTGTTAAACAGAATAGACCTCAGGGTTCCACAGAGTCGAACGATCTTGACCTCGACATTAACGGGGCTATTTTACCACCGGAGATAACCACGGGTACGTATTCCGATATTTTTCAATGATTTTCTTGTTGTGGACATACCCTCGATCAAATGTTCACGGTAGTATTCGAGTGCGAATTTGCACTGTCACATGCATAAAAAAACGGCTGTTGCAAGCGACATTAAGGAGAGAATTGCTTGCCGATAAAACAAAAAACACGCAAGAATAATGATAATCAACCCACACCCGCACGATATCCACACTTCGGAAAAGTTTATTGCGAATACCCGGCGTCATTGATATAGATATACAGTAAAACCGCGATGGCTTCCTTCCGGCAAAAAAAAAACAAACGCTACAGTTGCTATTCTACTACCACTTATAGATACTGCTAAAGCAACGCCAGGCTGACACTTACCGCGTGTTGCAAAAAGGTCAGTGAAGGTTCGGGATATTTTCACAGTTCACGATTATTTCTTGCTATGTACTTTTATTTGCAAACTGGGCTATACTTAGTGTCGGGGTGACTTTAAGACGAGCACGTGCGATCCCGCCAACTCGTTGGCTAGACAGCAAAGGTGGCGGCGGACATGTTTGCGAACAGACGAGGGGAAAATCGATACCTCCTAAAGCTGAACTTCGCGGCCAGAAGGCCTTACTTCCCTTGTCCTTCTCGCGGCGCACGCGCTTCGCTCACCCTGCGTGCAGGGTCAACACGCGTATCCTACGCGCTCACCGCAAAAGGTGTGTAAAGTTAAAAACTTAAGGAAGCGACTGGTTGCGATTTTGTTAAGCACATCGATTTCATTTGTCAAAGTTAGCGGTTATAAACTTTGTAAAACAAAGTTATTGACTGTGACCAAAAGTCAAAAGTATCTCAAAGCTGCAGCTGTGGTTGTGGTACCAGAGCGGAACTGGACAACGAAAACCTAAGTTGTGTTTAATCGCGAAACAATGACTTACCGATTTAGCCAGTAAAACAATGGCCTCGATTAATATGCAGTCACACCGATCGGCGCACAGCATTCAGAATCGCGTGACCGTGCACCACGAACACTGCTCGAAGTTTTCGGTCACCCGCGAGCATACGTAGAGGGAAAAATGTTATCCTCTCTGCCTTTCCGATCGGTCTACATTATTCCTGATTTTCTTGTACCTATTTATCCGCGGATCGAAAATGCAGCGAAATCACGAGGACTGCAGGGAAACGCGGCGCTACTTGGCCGTGGAAAGATCGACCGATAACTGATGCTCCAAGAGAACTGAAACTACAACCGCCCCTCGCCCTCTTCTTGGCTCGTGGCTCTTGGCAGTAAGCCCGTGAATATAACAACTATTGTGTAACTATAATTCGCACTTTGCCCGCGACCGACATCGCTGACTTGAACACGCGGCCGCGGCCGCCGCTTCGCGAGCATCCGGCTTCGGCGTTTGACATTGACTTTTATTACATCTGTGGATGTCGCAAAAAACGACACACGTTATACGTATATACTCTCATGCATGTCGTAATAATAAGTAAATAATCTCGCAAATGATGCGTAGCGCGCATTTTGTCCGCTGTTTATGCTCGTATCACGAATCACAGATCAATAAAACGTTGAATTGTTGTCGATTAATTATACCGAATATATTTCAAAAATACGTTTCTCGTTTTTTCATACATCCTTAAGAAGATAGCCTTTTAACATGCTCGCAACGTACAAGGTGAGAAACTTTTTTCGGATACGATTTATCTTTAGGTTTTTCTCGACGACTTTCCCCATACAAATTCTTTACCAGCACCGTTTTCACTTTATTTGCAGTAATGCGTAAGGCAATAGCGTCATCGACAGTAAGAATAACCGTGTGTAAATTTGAGCGATACCATGACATTAGCAAGTTAACCACGGTGATAATGATTAGCTTTCTATAACAGAGGTTTAACGAAAAGCATACAAAAAAATTCTAGTCTTGTCACGGCCGACAGCTAGAAATGTTTGTTGAAATTATACACAAAACTATATTCTGACGCTGTGTAGGCAAGCCGCAAACGTCATTTGATCATCGGTCAAAGATCGTGTACAGTAAGTCATAAATCCACGTCACACCGAGGCCGATTTTTCAATCGGTTCATCCTCCTTTTATCAAGCAAACCAAGAAAATATTTCAAATGCATACACATTAAGGTTCAATGAAAGCTCGTAATAAAATAAATAATCTGTAAACAACATATCGCATTGCACGAATTAAGATCCGATCGCTATCCTTCCTCAACTAAACATCAATCTGTAACGTAGGATCCACGGCCACAAGCCCGTGGACATCTGTCCTTCGAGCAGCAACGATAATTAACGAAAAGGGAGCTGGTGACGAAAGCGCGGATCTGCTCTACGACCCGAGAATTAATCGTACAAAGACTCGAGTTTATTCGGCAAGGATGGCGACGGCTGAGGACAAGGCTGAGCCAAGGGAGGCTCTGGAGCTCGAGGACATGAGAGTGGCCTCGTTGACGGCAATCGAACAGGCTACTCGCCTGGAAACGACTACCGTCGAAATTACTGCTGAAACGAGTTTGGTAGGACGACCTGGCAGCGTGTCCAGGCTGATATTTCGCGTCACCAACAACTACCCCCTTACCATCAGGCACTACTTCCAGGCGAAAAGCACCTCCCTGAACGTCGTCTACCTCCAGCCCAGAAAGTGAGTGACGATTTTCAGATTCCATAATCGCGTATTTGCATCCAAGCGACCTTCATTCGAATTAGAAAAGTTGTCACAAATGACGCACTGACTGAGGTCAACTACATAACTCCAGATCACAGATCCTAAATCAATTGAACATATTTCACAGTATTGTACGGAATAGCGGCGTAATTTTTACGACCTCTGACCTACCGTGATAACGGGCTGTTTGTTACCACAAATCAATAACACTGCAATTTTTAGAGAAAATAATGAAGCTGTTTTCCTGACGTGGTAAACAACGATCAATATGCAACGCATCAAATGAACTCAATCGTTTTTTTATTTTACAGTTCCTGGATCGAGTCGGGACAGTCTTTGAGCGTCGTAGCTGACGTTCTCGTTCCGTCGTCGTCGACAGATTCGACAACTGGAACCGTGAGCCTGGTGGTCCAGGGGATCGATACCGTCGAGAAATCGACTTACCTCTACGTCCGCCAAACAGGCTCTACGGTGAATTGAATTTTCCCATTTTGCTGTTAATTTTGTGTCTCCTGTACTATACGTATCATCATAGTAACTATCATTTCTCGTATTTTCGACGACAGATTTCGGATACCAACAAACCCACGATAACGCACTCCTTCAACAACAACTGCGCCGGAAAGCTAGAAAGCGGTACCTGCGCCAACAGTCTTTGGAGCGTCGACGTCACTATCCAGGATAGCGACTCAGGTCTGTACATAATGACGTACTATAACTTTCAACTGGATCATAGAATAAATTAATCATACGAGTACGACTAATCATAAGTTTCGGTCGCACTGAGGATCAAGCTAGAAATCAAGTGAAATAAAGTGAATCAATTACGATTATGTCTAGTGTTGACTGTGCAAATTTGAGATCACTGAACTGTGCACAAATTACACGTTACATATACCTGTCGCGTGCAGGAAACGCCTCTTTATCTCTGTGACTGAATAAAATATACACCTACAAAAAAATAATTCGGTTTCAACAATCTCTCCGTAAAAGGTCTGCAGCGGATAACGTCGTCACCAATAGGAATTCGGGCGACAACGAGCTTCGTCAGTGGGACAAAGTCGACAACCAGGTTTCAATACGCTGCAACCTGCTGTCAGACAAGCGTGGTCGTCACGGCTTATGATCTCTTGGGCAATTCGAATTCTCGGACGATCGACGTCACCGGTGAGAGACGCGATCAGAATTTTCCCGCCTTCGTTTTCTCGACTCTGATCATTGAATCCTGAACTAATGTGACTTGATTTCGATTCCAGCATGGGACAACCTGTCCGAAAGCCAGATCGCCGCTATTGTACTTGGTGCGTTTTTACTACTGCTCATCATCGTCGCCATCGTGCTAGTCATTATCTGCTGCATCCGAAGACGCAAGAAGAGTCAGGATCTACCATATACACAGCGATACGGATCAAGACCACCTGCGCGTGCCGAAAGAACTAGTTTCTAGGAACCTGCTTTTACGATTAGATAGATATCATCCAATGTCGGTGTGCCAGCATCTTTAACGCTGGATATTTGCCCTATGTTTAGTACGAGAGAAGTGTAAAGAAGAGCCAATAAAAGGCGAAATGAACGATCTTTAAGCGCGTTCAAATATTGGGTGTGGATCTAGCATAAGTATAATCTGATGTATTAGTTTGCGGTATTGTACACTTAATTTATTCTGTCCAAAATAATAAAATGTCATGACAGAGAGAGGTGCCGGTTGATATTGATACAACTTTTGACACTCACCTTGTACTAGTACGTTGAAAATAAATAAAAAGAAGAAATTATGTATAAACATAAACTTGTCTAGCAAAAATTCATTTTCAAATTTCTGCATCAAGTAAGTGCCCAGGTAGATAATTGCGGAGATCGTCTTTACCTAAAGTCGGTAAGCTGGCACGGCTACTTATCGGCGGCGCAATATCGGTGCATTTCGCAATAGGCAGACAAAAGATAGCAGTGCTACACACACCATTCATTCACGCCCCTGCTGGTGATTTCGTAAAGTAGCCAGACCGCAATCCATCTTCAATTCATCGACTCAAACAACGTGTGGCATATTGTTGGGTTGCAATACGTCTGTTGAAATACAACACCTAACGCAAGGAGTAACATCATCGATGTGATACGATGTGTGAGAAACCTCTTAGTATGGCAAACTCAGCCGGCAACAAAAAATGACACAGCCCTGAGAGACGAAAAAAGAGCCACTCCCACGCTGAACGATATTTTTAATAACCTCCTTGGTGGTTACTCACCATCTTGAAGCACCGACGAGGTCGCAGGCGTTACAGGCATTAACACAGCATTCCCCGAAAAGTCCTCGAAGGGAAAACCCACTGCCGCGGCGGAGAGCAGCGGGTTTTTCACTTTACGCGACGTGTCACTCATTCCGTTCCATCACTCGCTCCGCCATTGAAAAAAACACGGTGACCATTAGCAGTAACGTCGCGTGTTGAACACTTAAACCCAATGCTTGCTGATGCTTGAACCTCAGTTGAGCCTCGGCGATCTGCTGTGCGATGGAGCTGCGTTAGCCAGTTTCGGGGGATTTGAGCCGGGCTAGGAACTTGAAAGTTTGTAGAGAGACGAGCGCTGGAAACAGGAAGTAGGGATGGGCAATTTTTTCAAAAGAATCGATTCTTGGATCGATCTTGAATCGGCTTATCGAGAATCGATTGACTGAAAAATCGACTGCAATGAATCGATCTAGTGAAAATCGATTTTAAAAATAGTAATAATTGAAGAAAAGAAATGTTTGGAAGGTTTTTTGTAAATAAGTATAATTTGCCCCACATTTTTTTGATTCATAATGATGTAAACAAAATTATCTGAAACATTGTGTTATTATTACTCTTTTACAAATATAAAACAAATTTTGAGGATTCTTTACAATGTTATGTATAAAAAAACGTGAAAAATAGGAATTTCACGCTGACGTTTAATCTTTCATCTGCCATTCTTTAAGCGTCAACGAATTTAAAAATAGTAATTGCTGCAGGTGATCTGGAGGAAGTCGGTTTCTGTCCTCCGTTAAAATATTGGCAGCTCGTGAAAATAACCTCTCAGAAAGTACCGTCGTTGCAATCACGATCAGGTATTTTCTTGCGATTTCACTGAGTGTCAGATAAACCATTTTGTATTGACTCGACCAATCGAAAAGTAGATAGTGTTACGTGGGGGTGAGTGTGTACTGAGCGGTGGTAGTTAATGATTCATCGAATAATCTAGCTCCCACGTAACGACAATGAATAATAATTAAATCTAAGAAAAGACTTACCTTTCGGTAAGCCGGTAATTTGTAGGATCGTGTCGCTATAGACCTGTACAGGTCTGTGAGGTTTGTTTAAATAGTTGAGGCTATTTTATAATAAAGAAAATGGGAAGAAGGTCGCTCAAAATAAATGTTTAAAAAGATTTAACTGGTAAAAGATGAAGTATATTCTGGTTCAATTTAGTTATTGAAATATCTGGTAACAATCGATGGTGATAATTATATATATGAGCCAAAAATAACAATTTATAAAGTTTTCAAATTGAATTAAAAATTGCGTGTTATACTATTCTAGAAGATAATATTATTTGGTACCAGGAACATCTACTCTGAACGATGGTTATAACTAGCTGGTCGTGATAATTGTATTGTATCTCTCTTTTTAGATTATCTTAAATCGTTTAATATAATATATATATATTTAATATATATATTTAATCGTTTAGTCTTATTTGTTAATTCTTGGAAACAATAAGTGGAATTTAATTGGGGGTAGTGAAGCTAGCCACCAATTCTATGCTTGGTTTTTGTGAATTTACTGAAGTAGTTTTGATTATCAAGGTGAACAAGAATTCGTCTAATTTCGAAGATTAACACTCGGATTGACTTAGCTTTTTGGTGAATCGGTCGACGAGATTGAGAGCCGTCGGATCGTGTCGGTCTGCGTCGGTAGAATGCTGGACCAGGGGCCTCACCTCAAATTTGGAAGAGTTGATGAATCGAATGATGTTGAACGTTGGTCACTTAGTCTTTGTGAATTTAGAATGATATCTTGTTATCGAAAGTTTGAAAGTGTCTGTTTGTGATTTTGATGATAAGTTAAAATTGATTGGAACGATTATTTATTAAAAATGATAGTGTAATTATTATTATTTTTACTTAAGATTACCTGATTCGCTTGAATCAGGGCCGAACTCAATTTTAACTAAGGGAAATGGAATATCATAAAAATGTCTATTCGCGAAATGACGAGATTTAGTAAAGAACAGAAAAGATGGAAATGTAGAAGATAGTGAGTCTTTTGCAGCTAACAGAATAACTGAATGCTCGAATTTAACGAATTAGCGCGAGACTTTAGGCCGGTCACAACTAAGATTTTCCAAACGCTACTCTTGCTCGAGAGGGCTAATCCGGGTTTACGTCCACGCACTTCGCGACTTGACAGACGAAAGACGCGGCTTCTTGGGCCCGAGGGTCCAAGGAGCTGCAGTTGTAATTAGTTACAACGGTAATTAGCCAATGAGGTGCGAGGGCGTCCTCCTGGCGCCCAAATCCACGTGGTCAGCGTTACTTCTCGCTCTTCGACGGTGTTCCGACGATTCTCAATCTCGTCGGTGACACACTGGAAATATGAACAAAATATATTTACATGCAATGTTCACACATTCATTCATACATTCCAATAAGTAATCTATTTTAATTTGGTGGTTCTAAAGGTAGTGGTTTATCCTAGTTATTGATTATAATTTTAATTTAAAAAGAGGAATATTTCCAGGCTGAGCGCTACTGATACTAACTCAGCAGTCTCTCATCTCAGTTCTTGGTACCAGATAAATAGAATAAAGTTGAACCTTATACTAGGGATCATCGTTGGTCTCTACGTGACTTTTGCCAGGAGGGGTGGAACTCGCCGTTATTAGAATATGAGATTTTGATAAAATGATATCTGTGCAGTGAAGAAATTAAAGAAATGAAATGAAATGGAATTTTGAAAAAAGGTACGCCAAGGCGGTACGTCGGGGCGTAACAATAGAAAAGACAACGCGCAGCCACAGAATCGCGAATTCGCCTATAGGCGCCAATAGTCGATTCTTAGCATCAAGGATCGATTCATGGAGAATCGAGACAATGAAGAATCGATAAAGGAGATCGATTACTTAGAACTTATGAATCTATCTCGGCAAGATCGAATAGAGATCTCCTATCCCTAACAGAAAGACTAGATCACGTGCGCGCACAGCTCATTCCAACAGTGAAAAGAAATAGGCTAGCCCTACTGAATTAGTCACAAATTTCCACGATTTTGAAAATTTCAGGAACCGATTCTTAGATGCACTTTATCAACGTAATTTTACGTGAAGAATCAATTGGGCGCAGTCCCAATACGCTGCGATCAACGCATCGAAAGTGACGACCAACATACGAAAACCTATGTTTTCGACATTTTTCAGCAGGTGCTTTTTCCTTCGTGAATTCTCTCCAGTTGATCCCACGCCCTTTTCATTGCATTTTCTGAGGTCCTGGGGGTCCAATTAGTCGGAAAAGCTTCGTCTGATTCGAATCTGAGACCAAAAGTTTTTTGCCCAAAAAAAAAGTAAGGCTAACCCCTTTGCATTTTTGGCGAAAATTTTCGCGATTTTGAAAAGTGCTGGAATAAATTCTTTCGGGCAGTATTCCGACGTAATTTTGCCAGAGAAAACGATTGAGCGCAGTCCCAATACGCTGCGAGCAGCGAATGAAAAGTTACAGCCGAAAAACGAGAACCTGTGTTTTCGACATTTTTCAGCAGGTGCTTTTCCCTTCGTAACTTCTCTCCTGTTGATCCCAGACTCGTTTTGCTGCGTTTTCTGAGGTCCTGGGGGTCCAATTAGTCGGAAAAGCTTCGTCTGATTCGAATCTGAGACCAAAAGTTTTTTGCCCAAAAAAAAAGTAAGGCTAACCCCTTTGCATTTTTGGCGAAAATTTTCGCGATTTTGAAAAGTGCTGGAATAAATTCTTTCGGGCAGTATTCCGACGTAATTTTGCCAGAGAAAACGATTAGGCGCAGTCCCAATACGCTGCGAGCAGCGAATGAAAAGTTACAGCCGAAAAACGAGAACCTGTGTTTTCGACATTTTTCAGCAGGTGCTTTTCCCTTCGTAACTTTTCTCCTGTTGATCCCAGACTCGTTTTGCTGCGTTTTCTGAGGTCCTGGGGGTCCAATTAGTCGGAAAAGCTTCGTCTGATTCGAATCTGAGACCAAAAGTTTTTTGCCCAAAAAAAAAGTAAGGCTAACAACCCCTTTGCATTTTTGGCGAAAATTTTCGCGATTTTGAAAAGTGCTGGAATAAATTCTTTCGGGCAGTATTCCGACGTAATTTTGCCAGAGAAAACGATTAAGCGCAGTCCCAATACGCTGCGAGCAGCGAATGAAAAGTTACAGCCGAAAAACGAGAACCTGTGTTTTCGACATTTTTCAGCAGGTGCTTTTCCCTTCGTAACTTCTCTCCTGTTGATCCCAGACTCGTTTTGCTGCGTTTTCTGAGGTCCTGGGGGTCCAATTAGTCGGAAAAGCTTCGTCTGATTCGAATCTGAGACCAAAAGTTTTTTGCCCAAAAAAAAAGTAAGGCTAACCCCTTTGCATTTTTGGCGAAAATTTTCGCGATTTTGAAAAGTGCTGGAATAAATTCTTTCGGGCAGTATTCCGACGTAATTTTGCCAGAGAAAACGATTAAGCGCAGTCCCAATACGCTGCGAGCAGCGAATGAAAAGTTACAGCCGAAAAACGAGAACCTGTGTTTTCGACATTTTTCAGCAGGTGCTTTTCCCTTCGTAACTTCTCTCCTGTTGATCCCAGACTCGTTTTGCTGCGTTTTCTGAGGTCCTGGGGGTCCAATTAGTCGAAAAAGCTTCGTCTGATTCGAATCTGAGACCAAAAGTTTTTTGCCCAAAAAAAAAGTAAGGCTAACCCCTTTGCATTTTTGGCGAAAATTTTCGCGATTTTGAAAAGTGCTGGAATAAATTCTTTCGGGCAGTATTCCGACGTAATTTTGCCAGAGAAAACGATTAAGCGCAGTCCCAATACGCTGCGAGCAGCGAATGAAAAGTTACAGCCGAAAAACGAGAACCTGTGTTTTCGACATTTTTCAGCAGGTGCTTTTCCCTTCGTAACTTCTCTCCTGTTGATCCCAGACTCGTTTTGCTGCGTTTTCTGAGGTCCTGGGGGTCCAATTAGTCGGAAAAGCTTCGTCTGATTCGAATCTGAGACCAAAAGTTTTTTGCCCAAAAAAAAAGTAAGGCTAACCCCTTTGCATTTTTGGCGAAAATTTTCGCGATTTTGAAAAGTGCTGGAATAAATTCTTTCGGGCAGTATTCCGACGTAATTTTGCCAGAGAAAACGATTAAGCGCAGTCCCAATACGCTGCGAGCAGCGAATGAAAAGTTACAGCCGAAAAACGAGAACCTGTGTTTTCGACATTTTTCAGCAGGTGCTTTTCCCTTCGTAACTTCTCTCCTGTTGATCCCAGACTCGTTTTGCTGCGTTTTCTGAGGTCCTGGGGGTCCAATTAGTCGGAAAAGCTTCGTCTGATTCGAATCTGAGACCAAAAGTTTTTTGCCCAAAAAAAAAGTAAGGCTAACCCCTTTGCATTTTTGGCGAAAATTTTCGCGATTTTGAAAAGTGCTGGAATAAATTCTTTCGGGCAGTATTCCGACGTAATTTTGCCAGAGAAAACGATTAAGCGCAGTCCCAATACGCTGCGAGCAGCGAATGAAAAGTTACAGCCGAAAAACGAGAACCTGTGTTTTCGACATTTTTCAGCAGGTGCTTTTCCCTTCGTAACTTCTCTCCTGTTGATCCCAGACTCGTTTTGCTGCGTTTTCTGAGGTCCTGGGGGTCCAATTAGTCGGAAAAGCTTCGTCTGATTCGAATCTGAGACCAAAAGTTTTTTGCCCAAAAAAAAAGTAAGGCTAACCCCTTTGCATTTTTGGCGAAAATTTTCGCGATTTTGAAAAGTGCTGGAATAAATTCTTTCGGGCAGTATTCCGACGTAATTTTGCCAGAGAAAACGATTAAGCGCAGTCCCAATACGCTGCGAGCAGCGAATGAAAAGTTACAGCCGAAAAACGAGAACCTGTGTTTTCGACATTTTTCAGCAGGTGCTTTTCCCTTCGTAACTTCTCTCCTGTTGATCCCAGACTCGTTTTGCTGCGTTTTCTGAGGTCCTGGGGGTCCAATTAGTCGGAAAAGCTTCGTCTGATTCGAATCTGAGACCAAAAGTTTTTTGCCCAAAAAAAAAGTAAGGCTAACCCCTTTGCATTTTTGGCGAAAATTTTAGCGATTTTGAAAAGTGCTGGAATAAATTCTTTCGGGCAGTATTCCGACGTAATTTTGCCAGAGAAAACGATTAAGCGCAGTCCCAATACGCTGCGAGCAACGAATGAAAAGTTACAGCCGAAAAACGAGAACCTGTGTTTTCCACATTTTTCAGCAGGTGCTTTTTCCTTCGTAACTTCTCTCCTGTTGATCCCAGACTCGTTTCGCTGCGTTTTCTGAGGTCCTGGGGGTCCAATTAGTCGGAAAAGCTTCGTCTGATTCGAATCTGAGACCAAAAGTTTTTTGCCCAAAAAAAAAGTAAGGCTAACCCCTTTGCATTTGTGGCGAAAATTTTCGCGATTTTGAAAAGTGCTGAAATAAATTCTTTCGGGCAGTATTCCGACGTAATTTTGCCAGAGAAAACGATTAGGCGCAGTCCCAATACGCTGCGAGCAGCGAATGAAAAGTTACAGCCGAAAAACGAGAACCTGTGTTTTCGACGTTTTTCAGCAGGTGCTTTTTCCTCCGTAACTTCTCTCCTGTTGATCCCAGACTCGTTTCGCTGCGTTTTCTGAGTTTCGAGGGGGCCAATTAGTCGGAAAAGTGTCGTTTAATTCGAATCTGAGACCAAAAGTTTTTTGCCCAAAAAAAAAGTAAGGCTAACCCCTTTGCATTTTTGGCGAAAATTTTAGCGATTTTGAAAAGTGCTGGAATAAATTCTTTCGGGCAGTATTCCGACGTAATTTTGCCAGAGAAAACGATTAAGCGCAGTCCCAATACGCTGCGAGCAACGAATGAAAAGTTACAGCCGAAAAACGAGAACCTGTGTTTTCCACATTTTTCAGCAGGTGCTTTTTCCTTCGTAACTTCTCTCCTGTTGATCCCAGACTCGTTTCGCTGCGTTTTCTGAGGTCCTGGGGGTCCAATTAGTCGGAAAAGCTTCGTCTGATTCGAATCTGAGACCAAAAGTTTTTTGCCCAAAAAAAAAGTAAGGCTAACCCCTTTGCATTTTTGGCGAAAATTTTAGCGATTTTGAAAAGTGCTGGAATAAATTCTTTCGGGCAGTATTCCGACGTAATTTTGCCAGAGAAAACGATTAAGCGCAGTCCCAATACGCTGCGAGCAACGAATGAAAAGTTACAGCCGAAAAACGAGAACCTGTGTTTTCCACATTTTTCAGCAGGTGCTTTTTCCTTCGTAACTTCTCTCCTGTTGATCCCAGACTCGTTTCGCTGCGTTTTCTGAGGTCCTGGGGGTCCAATTAGTCGGAAAAGCTTCGTCTGATTCGAATCTGAGACCAAAAGTTTTTTGCCCAAAAAAAAAGTAAGGCTAACCCCTTTGCATTTGTGGCGAAAATTTTCGCGATTTTGAAAAGTGCTGAAATAAATTCTTTCGGGCAGTATTCCGACGTAATTTTGCCAGAGAAAACGATTAGGCGCAGTCCCAATACGCTGCGAGCAGCGAATGAAAAGTTACAGCCGAAAAACGAGAACCTGTGTTTTCGACATTTTTCAGCAGGTGCTTTTTCCTCCGTAACTTCTCTCCTGTTGATCCCAGACTCGTTTCGCTGCGTTTTCTGAGTTTCGAGGGGGCCAATTAGTCGGAAAAGTGTCGTTTAATTCGAATCTGAGACCAAAAGTTTTTTGCCTGAAAAAAAAAGTAAGGCTAACCCCTTTGCATTTTTGGCGAAAATTTTAGCGATTTTGAAAAGTGCTGGAATAGATTCTTTCTGGCTCTATTCCGACGTAATTTTGCCAGAGAAAACGATTAAGCGCAGTCCCAATACGCTGCGAGCAACGAATGAAAAGTTACAGCCGAAAAACGAGAACCTGTGTTTTCGACATTTTTCAGCAGGTGCTTTTTCTTTCGCAACTTCTGTCCTGGTGATCGCACGCTCGTTTCGCTGCGTTTTCTGAGGTCCTGGGGGTCCAATTAGTCGGAAAAGGGTCGTTTAATTCGAATCTGAGACCAAAAGTTTTTTGCCCAAAAAAAAAGTAAGGCTAACCCCTTTGCATTTTTAGCGAAAATTTTAGCGATTTTGAAAAGTGCTGGAATAGATTCTTTCTGGCTCTATTCCGACGTAATTTTGCCAGAGAAAACGATTAAGCGCAGTCCCAATACGCTGCGAGCAACGAATGAAAAGTTACAGCCGAAAAACGAGAACCTGTGTTTTCGACATTTTTCAGCAGGTGCTTTTTCCTTCGCAACTTCTGTCCTGGTGATCCCACGCTCGTTTCGCTGCGTTTTCTGAGTTCCTGGCGGTCCAATTAGTCGGAAAAGGGTCACAAAACTCGAATCTGAGACCAAAAGTTTTTTGCCCAAAAAAAAAGTAAGGCTAACCCCTTTGCATTTTTAGCGAAAATTTTAGCGATTTTGAAAAGTGCTGGAATAGATTCTTTCTGGCTCTATTCCGACGTAATTTTGCCAGAGAAAACGATTAAGCGCAGTCCCAATACGCTGCGAGCAACGAATGAAAAGTTACAGCCGAAAAACGAGAACCTGTGTTTTCGACATTTTTCAGCAGGTGCTTTTCCCTTCGTAACTTCTCTCCTGTTGATCCCAGACTCGTTTTGCTGCGTTTTCTGAGGTCCTGGGGGTCCAATTAGTCGGAAAAGCTTCGTCTGATTCGAATCTGAGACCAAAAGTTTTTTGCCCAAAAAAAAAGTAAGGCTAACCCCTTTGCATTTTTGGCGAAAATTTTCGCGATTTTGAAAAGTGCTGGAATAAATTCTTTCGGGCAGTATTCCGACGTGATTTTGCCAGAGAAAACGATAAAGCGCAGTCCCAATACGCTGCGAGCAGCGAATGAAAAGTTACAGCCGAAAAACGAGAACCTGTGTTTTCGACATTTTTCAGCAGGTGCTTTCTCCTTCGTAACTTCTCTCCTGTTGATCCCAGACTCGTTTTGCTGCGTTTGCTGAGGTCCTGGGGGTCCAATTAGTCGGAAAAGCTTCGTCTGATTCGAATCTGAGACCAATAGTTTTTTGCCCAAAAAAAAAGTAAGGCTAACCCCTTTGCATTTTTGGCGAAAATTTTCGCGATTTTGAAAAGTGCTGGAATAAATTCTTTCGGGCAGTATTCCGACGTAATTTTGCCAGAGAAAACGATTAGGCGCAGTCCCAATACGCTGCGAACAGCGAATGAAAAGTTACAGCCGAAAAACGAGAACCTGTGTTTTCGACATTTTTCAGCAGGTGCTTTTCCCTTCGTAACTTTTCTCCTGTTGATCCCAGACTCGTTTTGCTGCGTTTTCTGAGGTCCTGGGGGTCCAATTAGTCGGAAAAGCTTCGTCTGATTCGAATCTGAGACCAAAAGTTTTTTGCCCAAAAAAAAAGTAAGGCTAACAACCCCTTTGCATTTTTGGCGAAAATTTTCGCGATTTTGAAAAGTGCTGGAATAAATTCTTTCGGGCAGTATTCCGACGTAATTTTGCCAGAGAAAACGATTAAGCGCAGTCCCAATACGCTGCGAGCAGCGAATGAAAAGTTACAGCCGAAAAACGAGAACCTGTGTTTTCGACATTTTTCAGCAGGTGCTTTTCCCTTCGTAACTTCTCTCCTGTTGATCCCAGACTCGTTTTGCTGCGTTTTCTGAGGTCCTGGGGGTCCAATTAGTCGGAAAAGCTTCGTCTGATTCGAATCTGAGACCAAAAGTTTTTTGCCCAAAAAAAAAGTAAGGCTAACCCCTTTGCATTTGTGGCGAAAATTTTCGCGATTTTGAAAAGTGCTGGAATAAATTCTTTCGGGCAGTATTCCGGCGTAATTTTGCCAGAGAAAACGATTAGGCGCAGTCCCAATACGCTGCGAGCAGCGAATGAAAAGTTACAGCCGAAAAACGAGAACCTGTGTTTTCGACATTTTTCAGCAGGTGCTTTTCCCTTCGTAACTTCTCTCCTGTTGATCCCAGACTCGTTTTGCTGCGTTTTCTGAGGTCCTGGGGGTCCAATTAGTCGGAAAAGCTTCGTCTGATTCGAATCTGAGACCAAAAGTTTTTTGCCCAAAAAAAAAGTAAGGCTAACCCCTTTGCATTTTTGGCGAAAATTTTCGCGATTTTGAAAAGTGCTGGAATAAATTCTTTCGGGCAGTATTCCGACGTAATTTTGCCAGAGAAAACGATTAAGCGCAGTCCCAATACGCTGCGAGCAGCGAATGAAAAGTTACAGCCGAAAAACGAGAACCTGTGTTTTCGACATTTTTCAGCAGGTGCTTTTCCCTTCGTAACTTCTCTCCTGTTGATCCCAGACTCGTTTTGCTGCGTTTTCTGAGGTCCTGGGGGTCCAATTAGTCGAAAAAGCTTCGTCTGATTCGAATCTGAGACCAAAAGTTTTTTGCCCAAAAAAAAAGTAAGGCTAACCCCTTTGCATTTTTGGCGAAAATTTTCGCGATTTTGAAAAGTGCTGGAATAAATTCTTTCGGGCAGTATTCCGACGTAATTTTGCCAGAGAAAACGATCAAGCGCAGTCCCAATACGCTGCGAGCAGCGAATGAAAAGTTACAGCCGAAAAACGAGAACCTGTGTTTTCGACATTTTTCAGCACGTGCTTTTCCCTTCGTAACTTCTCTCCTGTTGATCCCAGACTCGTTTTGCTGCGTTTTCTGAGGTCCTGGGGGTCCAATTAGTCGGAAAAGCTTCGTCTGATTCGAATCTGAGACCAAAAGTTTTTTGCCCAAAAAAAAAGTAAGGCTAACCCCTTTGCATTTTTGGCGAAAATTTTCGCGATTTTGAAAAGTGCTGGAATAAATTCTTTCGGGCAGTATTCCGACGTAATTTTGCCAGAGAAAACGATTAAGCGCAGTCCCAATACGCTGCGAGCAGCGAATGAAAAGTTACAGCCGAAAAACGAGAACCTGTGTTTTCGACATTTTTCAGCAGGTGCTTTTCCCTTCGTAACTTCTCTCCTGTTGATCCCAGACTCGTTTTGCTGCGTTTTCTGAGGTCCTGGGGGTCCAATTAGTCGGAAAAGCTTCGTCTGATTCGAATCTGAGACCAAAAGTTTTTTGCCCAAAAAAAAAGTAAGGCTAACCCCTTTGCATTTTTGGCAAAAATTTTCGCGATTTTGAAAAGTGCTGGAATAAATTCTTTCGGACAGTATTCCGACGTAATTTTGCCAGAGAAAACGATTAAGCGCAGTCCCAATACGCTGCGAGCAGCGAATGAAAAGTTACAGCCGAAAAACGAGAACCTGTGTTTTCGACATTTTTCAGCAGGTGCTTTTCCCTTCGTAACTTCTCTCCTGTTGATCCCAGACTCGTTTTGCTGCGTTTGCCGAGGTCCTGGGGGTCCAATTAGTCGGAAAAGCTTCGTCTGATTCGAATCTGAGACCAAAAGTTTTTTGCCCAAAAAAAAAGTAAGGCTAACCCCTTTGCATTTTTGGCGAAAATTTTCGCGATTTTGAAAAGTGCTGGAATAAATTCTTTCAAGCAGTATTCCGACGTAATTTTGCCAGAGAAAACAATTAAGCGCAGTCCCAATACGCTGCGAGCAGCGAATGAAAAGTTACAGCCGAAAAACGAGAACCTGTGTTTTCGACATTTTTCAGCAGGTGCTTTTCCCTTCGTAACTTCTCTCCTGTTGATCCCAGACTCGTTTTGCTGCGTTTTCTGAGGTCCTGGGGGTCCAATTAGTCGGAAAAGCTTCGTCTGATTCGAATCTGAGACCAAAAGTTTTTTGCCCAAAAAAAAAGTAAGGCTAACCCCTTTGCATTTTTGGCGAAAATTTTCGCGATTTTGAAAAGTGCTGGAATAAATTCTTTTGGGCAGTATTCCGACGTAATTTTGCCAGAGAAAACGATTAAGCGCAGTCCCAATACGCTGCGAGCAGCGAATGAAAAGTTACAGCCGAAAAACGAGAACCTGTGTTTTCGACATTTTTCAGCAGGTGCTTTTCCCTTCGTAACTTCTCTCCTGTTGATCCCAGACTCGTTTTGCTGCGTTTTCTGAGGTCCTGGGGGTCCAATTAGTCGGAAAAGCTTCGTCTGATTCGAATCTGAGACCAAAAGTTTTTTGCCCAAAAAAAAAGTAAGGCTAACCCCTTTGCATTTTTGGCGAAAATTTTAGCGATTTTGAAAAGTGCTGGAATAAATTCTTTCGGGCAGTATTCCGACGTAATTTTGCCAGAGAAAACGATTAAGCGCAGTCCCAATACGCTGCGAGCAACGAATGAAAAGTTACAGCCGAAAAACGAGAACCTGTGTTTTCGACATTTTTCAGCAGGTGCTTTTTCCTTCGTAACTTCTCTCCTGTTGATCCCAGACTCGTTTCGCTGCGTTTTCTGAGGTCCTGGGGGTCCAATTAGTCGGAAAAGCTTCGTCTGATTCGAATCTGAGACCAAAAGTTTTTTGCCCAAAAAAAAAGTAAGGCTAACCCCTTTGCATTTGTGGCGAAAATTTTCGCGATTTTGAAAAGTGCTGAAATAAATTCTTTCGGGCAGTATTCCGACGTAATTTTGCCAGAGAAAACGATTAGGCGCAGTCCCAATACGCTGCGAGCAGCGAATGAAAAGTTACAGCCGAAAAACGAGAACCTGTGTTTTCGACATTTTTCAGCAGGTGCTTTTTCCTCCGTAACTTCTCTCCTGTTGATCCCAGACTCGTTTCGCTGCGTTTTCTGAGTTTCGAGGGGGCCAATTAGTCGGAAAAGTGTCGTTTAATTCGAATCTGAGACCAAAAGTTTTTTGCCTGAAAAAAAAAGTAAGGCTAACCCCTTTGCATTTTTGTCGAAAATTTTAGCGATTTTGAAAAGTGCTGGAATAGATTCTTTCTGGCTCTATTCCGACGTAATTTTGCCAGAGAAAACGATTAAGCGCAGTCCCAATACGCTGCGAGCAACGAATGAAAAGTTACAGCCGAAAAACGAGAACCTGTGTTTTCGACATTTTTCAGCAGGTGCTTTTTCTTTCGCCACTTCTGTCCTGGTGATCGCACGCTCGTTTCGCTGCGTTTTCTGAGGTCCTGGGGGTCCAATTAGTCGGAAAAGGGTCGTTTAATTCGAATCTGAGACCAAAAGTTTTTTGCCCAAAAAAAAAGTAAGGCTAACCCCTTTGCATTTGTGGCGAAAATTTTCGCGATTTTGAAAAGTGCTGAAATAAATTCTTTCGGGCAGTATTCCGACGTAATTTTGCCAGAGAAAACGATTAGGCGCAGTCCCAATACGCTGCGAGCAGCGAATGAAAAGTAACAGCCGAAAAACGAGAACCTGTGTTTTCGACATTTTTCAGCAGGTGCTTTTTCCTCCGTAACTTCTCTCCTGTTGATCCCAGACTCGTTTCGCTGCGTTTTCTGAGTTTCGAGGGGGCCAATTAGTCGGAAAAGTGTCGTTTAATTCGAATCTGAGACCAAAAGTTTTTTGCCTGAAAAAAAAAGTAAGGCTAACCCCTTTGCATTTTTGGCGAAAATTTTAGCGATTTTGAAAAGTGCTGGAATAGATTCTTTCTGGCTCTATTCCGACGTAATTTTGCCAGAGAAAACGATTAAGCGCAGTCCCAATACGCTGCGAGCAACGAATGAAAAGTTACAGCCGAAAAACGAGAACCTGTGTTTTCGACATTTTTCAGCAGGTGCTTTTCCCTTCGTAACTTCTCTCCTGTTGATCCCAGACTCGTTTTGCTGCGTTTGCTGAGGTCCTGGGGGTCCAATTAGTCGGAAAAGCTTCGTCTGATTCGAATCTGAGACCAAAAGTTTTTTGCCCAAAAAAAAAGTAAGGCTAACCCCTTTGCATTTTTGGCGAAAATTTTCGCGATTTTGAAAAGTGCTGGAATAAATTCTTTCGGGCAGTATTCCGACGTAATTTTGCCAGAGAAAACGATTAGGCGCAGTCCCAATACGCTGCGAACAGCGAATGAAAAGTTACAGCCGAAAAACGAGAACCTGTGTTTTCGACATTTTTCAGCAGGTGCTTTTCCCTTCGTAACTTTTCTCCTGTTGATCCCAGACTCGTTTTGCTGCGTTTTCTGAGGTCCTGGGGGTCCAATTAGTCGGAAAAGCTTCGTCTGATTCGAATCTGAGACCAAAAGTTTTTTGCCCAAAAAAAAAGTAAGGCTAACAACCCCTTTGCATTTTTGGCGAAAATTTTCGCGATTTTGAAAAGTGCTGGAATAAATTCTTTCGGGCAGTATTCCGACGTAATTTTGCCAGAGAAAACGATTAAGCGCAGTCCCAATACGCTGCGAGCAGCGAATGAAAAGTTACAGCCGAAAAACGAGAACCTGTGTTTTCGACATTTTTCAGCAGGTGCTTTTCCCTTCGTAACTTCTCTCCTGTTGATCCCAGACTCGTTTTGCTGCGTTTTCTGAGGTCCTGGGGGTCCAATTAGTCGGAAAAGCTTCGTCTGATTCGAATCTGAGACCAAAAGTTTTTTGCCCAAAAAAAAAGTAAGGCTAACCCCTTTGCATTTGTGGCGAAAATTTTCGCGATTTTGAAAAGTGCTGGAATAAATTCTTTCGGGCAGTATTCCGGCGTAATTTTGCCAGAGAAAACGATTAGGCGCAGTCCCAACACGCTGCGAGCAGCGAATGAAAAGTTACAGCCGAAAAACGAGAACCTGTGTTTTCGACATTTTTCAGCAGGTGCTTTTCCCTTCGTAACTTCTCTCCTGTTGATCCCAGACTCGTTTTGCTGCGTTTTCTGAGGTCCTGGGGGTCCAATTAGTCGGAAAAGCTTCGTCTGATTCGAATCTGAGACCAAAAGTTTTTTGCCCAAAAAAAAAGTAAGGCTAACCCCTTTGCATTTTTGGCGAAAATTTTCGCGATTTTGAAAAGTGCTGGAATAAATTCTTTCGGGCAGTATTCCGACGTAATTTTGCCAGAGAAAACGATTAAGCGCAGTCCCAATACGCTGCGAGCAGCGAATGAAAAGTTACAGCCGAAAAACGAGAACCTGTGTTTTCGACATTTTTCAGCAGGTGCTTTTCCCTTCGTAACTTCTCTCCTGTTGATCCCAGACTCGTTTTGCTGCGTTTTCTGAGGTCCTGGGGGTCCAATTAGTCGAAAAAGCTTCGTCTGATTCGAATCTGAGACCAAAAGTTTTTTGCCCAAAAAAAAAGTAAGGCTAACCCCTTTGCATTTTTGGCGAAAATTTTCGCGATTTTGAAAAGTGCTGGAATAAATTCTTTCGGGCAGTATTCCGACGTAATTTTGCCAGAGAAAACGATTAAGCGCAGTCCCAATACGCTGCGAGCAGCGAATGAAAAGTTGCAGCCGAAAAACGAGAACCTGTGTTTTCGACATTTTTCAGCACGTGCTTTTCCCTTCGTAACTTCTCTCCTGTTGATCCCAGACTCGTTTTGCTGCGTTTTCTGAGGTCCTGGGGGTCCAATTAGTCGGAAAAGCTTCGTCTGATTCGAATCTGAGACCAAAAGTTTTTTGCCCAAAAAAAAAGTAAGGCTAACCCCTTTGCATTTTTGGCGAAAATTTTCGCGATTTTGAAAAGTGCTGGAATAAATTCTTTCGGGCAGTATTCCGACGTAATTTTGCCAGAGAAAACGATTAAGCGCAGTCCCAATACGCTGCGAGCAGCGAATGAAAAGTTACAGCCGAAAAACGAGAACCTGTGTTTTCGACATTTTTCAGCAGGTGCTTTTCCCTTCGTAACTTCTCTCCTGTTGATCCCAGACTCGTTTTGCTGCGTTTTCTGAGGTCCTGGGGGTCCAATTAGTCGGAAAAGCTTCGTCTGATTCGAATCTGAGACCAAAAGTTTTTTGCCCAAAAAAAAAGTAAGGCTAACCCCTTTGCATTTTTGGCAAAAATTTTCGCGATTTTGAAAAGTGCTGGAATAAATTCTTTCGGACAGTATTCCGACGTAATTTTGCCAGAGAAAACGATTAAGCGCAGTCCCAATACGCTGCGAGCAGCGAATGAAAAGTTACAGCCGAAAAACGAGAACCTGTGTTTTCGACATTTTTCAGCAGGTGCTTTTCCCTTCGTAACTTCTCTCCTGTTGATCCCAGACTCGTTTTGCTGCGTTTGCCGAGGTCCTGGGGGTCCAATTAGTCGGAAAAGCTTCGTCTGATTCGAATCTGAGACCAAAAGTTTTTTGCCCAAAAAAAAAGTAAGGCTAACCCCTTTGCATTTTTGGCGAAAATTTTCGCGATTTTGAAAAGTGCTGGAATAAATTCTTTCAAGCAGTATTCCGACGTAATTTTGCCAGAGAAAACGATTAAGCGCAGTCCCAATACGCTGCGAGCAGCGAATGAAAAGTTACAGCCGAAAAACGAGAACCTGTGTTTTCGACATTTTTCAGCAGGTGCTTTTTCTTTCGCAACTTCTGTCCTGGTGATCGCACGCTCGTTTCGCTGCGTTTTCTGAGGTCCTGGGGGTCCAATTAGTCGGAAAAGGGTCGTTTAATTCGAATCTGAGACCAAAAGTTTTTTGCCCAAAAAAAAAGTAAGGCTAACCCCTTTGCATTTTTAGCGAAAATTTTAGCGATTTTGAAAAGTGCTGGAATAGATTCTTTCTGGCTCTATTCCGACGTAATTTTGCCAGAGAAAACGATTAAGCGCAGTCCCAATACGCTGCGAGCAACGAATGAAAAGTTACAGCCGAAAAACGAGAACCTGTGTTTTCGACATTTTTCAGCAGGTGCTTTTTCCTTCGCAACTTCTGTCCTGGTGATCCCACGCTCGTTTCGCTGCGTTTTCTGAGTTCCTGGCGGTCCAATTAGTCGGAAAAGGGTCACAAAACTCGAATCTGAGACCAAAAGTTTTTTGCCCAAAAAAAAAGTAAGGCTAACCCCTTTGCATTTTTAGCGAAAATTTTAGCGATTTTGAAAAGTGCCGGAATAGATTCTTTCTGGCTCTATTCCGACGTAATTTTGCCAGAGAAAACGATTAAGCGCAGTCCCAATACGCTGCGAGCAACGAATGAAAAGTTACAGCCGAAAAACGAGAACCTGTGTTTTCGACATTTTTCAGCAGGTGCTTTTCCCTTCGTAACTTCTCTCCTGTTGATCCCAGACTCGTTTTGCTGCGTTTTCTGAGGTCCTGGGGGTCCAATTAGTCGGAAAAGCTTCGTCTGATTCGAATCTGAGACCAAAAGTTTTTTGCCCAAAAAAAAAGTAAGGCTAACCCCTTTGCATTTTTGGCGAAAATTTTCGCGATTTTGAAAAGTGCTGGAATAAATTCTTTCGGGCAGTATTCCGACGTGATTTTGCCAGAGAAAACGATAAAGCGCAGTCCCAATACGCTGCGAGCAGCGAATGAAAAGTTACAGCCGAAAAACGAGAACCTGTGTTTTCGACATTTTTCAGCAGGTGCTTTTTCCTTCGCAACTTCTGTCCTGGTGATCCCACGCTCGTTTCGCTGCGTTTTCTGAGTTCCTGGCGGTCCAATTAGTCGGAAAAGGGTCACAAAACTCGAATCTGAGACCAAAAGTTTTTTGCCCAAAAAAAAAGTAAGGCTAACCCCTTTGCATTTTTGGCGAAAATTTTCGCGATTTTGAAAAGTGCTGGAATAAATTCTTTCGGGCAGTATTCCGACGTAATTTTGCCAGAGAAAACGATTAAGCGCAGTCCCAATACGCTGCGAGCAGCGAATGAAAAGTTACAGCCGAAAAACGAGAACCTGTGTTTTCGACATTTTTCAGCAGGTGCTTTTCCCTTCGTAACTTCTCTCCTGTTGATCCCAGACTCGTTTTGCTGCGTTTTCTGAGGTCCTGGGGGTCCAATTAGTCGGAAAAGCTTCGTCTGATTCGAATCTGAGACCAAAAGTTTTTTGCCCAAAAAAAAAGTAAGGCTAACCCCTTTGCATTTTTGGCGAAAATTTTAGCGATTTTGAAAAGTGCTGGAATAAATTCTTTCGGGCAGTATTCCGACGTAATTTTGCCAGAGAAAACGATTAAGCGCAGTCCCAATACGCTGCGAGCAACGAATGAAAAGTTACAGCCGAAAAACGAGAACCTGTGTTTTCGACATTTTTCAGCAGGTGCTTTTTCTTTCGCAACTTCTGTCCTGGTGATCGCACGCTCGTTTCGCTGCGTTTTCTGAGGTCCTGGGGGTCCAATTAGTCGGAAAAGGGTCGTTTAATTCGAATCTGAGACCAAAAGTTTTTTGCCCAAAAAAAAAGTAAGGCTAACCCCTTTGCATTTTTAGCGAAAATTTTAGCGATTTTGAAAAGTGCTGGAATAGATTCTTTCTGGCTCTATTCCGACGTAATTTTGCCAGAGAAAACGATTAAGCGCAGTCCCAATACGCTGCGAGCAACGAATGAAAAGTTACAGCCGAAAAACGAGAACCTGTGTTTTCGACATTTTTCAGCAGGTGCTTTTTCCTTCGCAACTTCTGTCCTGGTGATCCCACGCTCGTTTCGCTGCGTTTTCTGAGTTCCTGGCGGTCCAATTAGTCGGAAAAGGGTCACAAAACTCGAATCTGAGACCAAAAGTTTTTTGCCCAAAAAAAAAGTAAGGCTAACCCCTTTGCATTTTTAGCGAAAATTTTAGCGATTTTGAAAAGTGCCGGAATAGATTCTTTCTGGCTCTATTCCGACGTAATTTTGCCAGAGAAAACGATTAAGCGCAGTCCCAATACGCTGCGAGCAACGAATGAAAAGTTACAGCCGAAAAACGAGAACCTGTGTTTTCGACATTTTTCAGCAGGTGCTTTTCCCTTCGTAACTTCTCTCCTGTTGATCCCAGACTCGTTTTGCTGCGTTTTCTGAGGTCCTGGGGGTCCAATTAGTCGGAAAAGCTTCGTCTGATTCGAATCTGAGACCAAAAGTTTTTTGCCCAAAAAAAAAGTAAGGCTAACCCCTTTGCATTTTTAGCGAAAATTTTAGCGATTTTGAAAAGTGCTGGAATAGATTCTTTCTGGCTCTATTCCGACGTAATTTTGCCAGAGAAAACGATTAAGCGCAGTCCCAATACGCTGCGAGCAACGAATGAAAAGTTACAGCCGAAAAACGAGAACCTGTGTTTTCGACATTTTTCAGCAGGTGCTTTTTCCTTCGCAACTTCTGTCCTGGTGATCCCACGCTCGTTTCGCTGCGTTTTCTGAGTTCCTGGCGGTCCAATTAGTCGGAAAAGGGTCACAAAACTCGAATCTGAGACCAAAAGTTTTTTGCCCAAAAAAAAAGTAAGGCTAACCCCTTTGCATTTTTAGCGAAAATTTTAGCGATTTTGAAAAGTGCTGGAATAGATTCTTTCTGGCTCTATTCCGACGTAATTTTGCCAGAGAAAACGATTAAGCGCAGTCCCAATACGCTGCGAGCAACGAATGAAAAGTTACAGCCGAAAAACGAGAACCTGTGTTTTCGACATTTTTCAGCAGGTGCTTTTCCCTTCGTAACTTCTCTCCTGTTGATCCCAGACTCGTTTTGCTGCGTTTTCTGAGGTCCTGGGGGTCCAATTAGTCGGAAAAGCTTCGTCTGATTCGAATCTGAGACCAAAAGTTTTTTGCCCAAAAAAAAAGTAAGGCTAACCCCTTTGCATTTTTGGCGAAAATTTTCGCGATTTTGAAAAGTGCTGGAATAAATTCTTTCGGGCAGTATTCCGACGTGATTTTGCCAGAGAAAACGATAAAGCGCAGTCCCAATACGCTGCGAGCAGCGAATGAAAAGTTACAGCCGAAAAACGAGAACCTGTGTTTTCGACATTTTTCAGCAGGTGCTTTCTCCTTCGTAACTTCTCTCCTGTTGATCCCAGACTCGTTTTGCTGCGTTTGCTGAGGTCCTGGGGGTCCAATTAGTCGGAAAAGCTTCGTCTGATTCGAATCTGAGACCAATAGTTTTTTGCCCAAAAAAAAAGTAAGGCTAACCCCTTTGCATTTTTGGCGAAAATTTTCGCGATTTTGAAAAGTGCTGGAATAAATTCTTTCGGGCAGTATTCCGACGTAATTTTGCCAGAGAAAACGATTAGGCGCAGTCCCAATACGCTGCGAACAGCGAATGAAAAGTTACAGCCGAAAAACGAGAACCTGTGTTTTCGACATTTTTCAGCAGGTGCTTTTCCCTTCGTAACTTTTCTCCTGTTGATCCCAGACTCGTTTTGCTGCGTTTTCTGAGGTCCTGGGGGTCCAATTAGTCGGAAAAGCTTCGTCTGATTCGAATCTGAGACCAAAAGTTTTTTGCCCAAAAAAAAAGTAAGGCTAACAACCCCTTTGCATTTTTGGCGAAAATTTTCGCGATTTTGAAAAGTGCTGGAATAAATTCTTTCGGGCAGTATTCCGACGTAATTTTGCCAGAGAAAACGATTAAGCGCAGTCCCAATACGCTGCGAGCAGCGAATGAAAAGTTACAGCCGAAAAACGAGAACCTGTGTTTTCGACATTTTTCAGCAGGTGCTTTTCCCTTCGTAACTTCTCTCCTGTTGATCCCAGACTCGTTTTGCTGCGTTTTCTGAGGTCCTGGGGGTCCAATTAGTCGGAAAAGCTTCGTCTGATTCGAATCTGAGACCAAAAGTTTTTTGCCCAAAAAAAAAGTAAGGCTAACCCCTTTGCATTTGTGGCGAAAATTTTCGCGATTTTGAAAAGTGCTGGAATAAATTCTTTCGGGCAGTATTCCGGCGTAATTTTGCCAGAGAAAACGATTAGGCGCAGTCCCAATACGCTGCGAGCAGCGAATGAAAAGTTACAGCCGAAAAACGAGAACCTGTGTTTTCGACATTTTTCAGCAGGTGCTTTTCCCTTCGTAACTTCTCTCCTGTTGATCCCAGACTCGTTTTGCTGCGTTTTCTGAGGTCCTGGGGGTCCAATTAGTCGGAAAAGCTTCGTCTGATTCGAATCTGAGACCAAAAGTTTTTTGCCCAAAAAAAAAGTAAGGCTAACCCCTTTGCATTTTTGGCGAAAATTTTCGCGATTTTGAAAAGTGCTGGAATAAATTCTTTCGGGCAGTATTCCGACGTAATTTTGCCAGAGAAAACGATTAAGCGCAGTCCCAATACGCTGCGAGCAGCGAATGAAAAGTTACAGCCGAAAAACGAGAACCTGTGTTTTCGACATTTTTCAGCAGGTGCTTTTCCCTTCGTAACTTCTCTCCTGTTGATCCCAGACTCGTTTTGCTGCGTTTTCTGAGGTCCTGGGGGTCCAATTAGTCGAAAAAGCTTCGTCTGATTCGAATCTGAGACCAAAAGTTTTTTGCCCAAAAAAAAAGTAAGGCTAACCCCTTTGCATTTTTGGCGAAAATTTTCGCGATTTTGAAAAGTGCTGGAATAAATTCTTTCGGGCAGTATTCCGACGTAATTTTGCCAGAGAAAACGATCAAGCGCAGTCCCAATACGCTGCGAGCAGCGAATGAAAAGTTACAGCCGAAAAACGAGAACCTGTGTTTTCGACATTTTTCAGCACGTGCTTTTCCCTTCGTAACTTCTCTCCTGTTGATCCCAGACTCGTTTTGCTGCGTTTTCTGAGGTCCTGGGGGTCCAATTAGTCGGAAAAGCTTCGTCTGATTCGAATCTGAGACCAAAAGTTTTTTGCCCAAAAAAAAAGTAAGGCTAACCCCTTTGCATTTTTGGCGAAAATTTTCGCGATTTTGAAAAGTGCTGGAATAAATTCTTTCGGGCAGTATTCCGACGTAATTTTGCCAGAGAAAACGATTCAGCGCAGTCCCAATACGCTGCGAGCAGCGAATGAAAAGTTACAGCCGAAAAACGAGAACCTGTGTTTTCGACATTTTTCAGCAGGTGCTTTTCCCTTCGTAACTTCTCTCCTGTTGATCCCAGACTCGTTTTGCTGCGTTTTCTGAGGTCCTGGGGGTCCAATTAGTCGGAAAAGCTTCGTCTGATTCGAATCTGAGACCAAAAGTTTTTTGCCCAAAAAAAAAGTAAGGCTAACCCCTTTGCATTTTTGGCAAAAATTTTCGCGATTTTGAAAAGTGCTGGAATAAATTCTTTCGGACAGTATTCCGACGTAATTTTGCCAGAGAAAACGATTAAGCGCAGTCCCAATACGCTGCGAGCAGCGAATGAAAAGTTACAGCCGAAAAACGAGAACCTGTGTTTTCGACATTTTTCAGCAGGTGCTTTTCCCTTCGTAACTTCTCTCCTGTTGATCCCAGACTCGTTTTGCTGCGTTTGCCGAGGTCCTGGGGGTCCAATTAGTCGGAAAAGCTTCGTCTGATTCGAATCTGAGACCAAAAGTTTTTTGCCCAAAAAAAAAGTAAGGCTAACCCCTTTGCATTTTTGGCGAAAATTTTCGCGATTTTGAAAAGTGCTGGAATAAATTCTTTCAAGCAGTATTCCGACGTAATTTTGCCAGAGAAAACAATTAAGCGCAGTCCCAATACGCTGCGAGCAGCGAATGAAAAGTTACAGCCGAAAAACGAGAACCTGTGTTTTCGACATTTTTCAGCAGGTGCTTTTCCCTTCGTAACTTCTCTCCTGTTGATCCCAGACTCGTTTTGCTGCGTTTTCTGAGGTCCTGGGGGTCCAATTAGTCGGAAAAGCTTCGTCTGATTCGAATCTGAGACCAAAAGTTTTTTGCCCAAAAAAAAAGTAAGGCTAACCCCTTTGCATTTTTGGCGAAAATTTTCGCGATTTTGAAAAGTGCTGGAATAAATTCTTTTGGGCAGTATTCCGACGTAATTTTGCCAGAGAAAACGATTAAGCGCAGTCCCAATACGCTGCGAGCAGCGAATGAAAAGTTACAGCCGAAAAACGAGAACCTGTGTTTTCGACATTTTTCAGCAGGTGCTTTTCCCTTCGTAACTTCTCTCCTGTTGATCCCAGACTCGTTTTGCTGCGTTTTCTGAGGTCCTGGGGGTCCAATTAGTCGGAAAAGCTTCGTCTGATTCGAATCTGAGACCAAAAGTTTTTTGCCCAAAAAAAAAGTAAGGCTAACCCCTTTGCATTTTTGGCGAAAATTTTAGCGATTTTGAAAAGTGCTGGAATAAATTCTTTCGGGCAGTATTCCGACGTAATTTTGCCAGAGAAAACGATTAAGCGCAGTCCCAATACGCTGCGAGCAACGAATGAAAAGTTACAGCCGAAAAACGAGAACCTGTGTTTTCGACATTTTTCAGCAGGTGCTTTTTCCTTCGTAACTTCTCTCCTGTTGATCCCAGACTCGTTTCGCTGCGTTTTCTGAGGTCCTGGGGGTCCAATTAGTCGGAAAAGCTTCGTCTGATTCGAATCTGAGACCAAAAGTTTTTTGCCCAAAAAAAAAGTAAGGCTAACCCCTTTGCATTTGTGGCGAAAATTTTCGCGATTTTGAAAAGTGCTGAAATAAATTCTTTCGGGCAGTATTCCGACGTAATTTTGCCAGAGAAAACGATTAGGCGCAGTCCCAATACGCTGCGAGCAGCGAATGAAAAGTTACAGCCGAAAAACGAGAACCTGTGTTTTCGACATTTTTCAGCAGGTGCTTTTTCCTCCGTAACTTCTCTCCTGTTGATCCCAGACTCGTTTCGCTGCGTTTTCTGAGTTTCGAGGGGGCCAATTAGTCGGAAAAGTGTCGTTTAATTCGAATCTGAGACCAAAAGTTTTTTGCCTGAAAAAAAAAGTAAGGCTAACCCCTTTGCATTTTTGTCGAAAATTTTAGCGATTTTGAAAAGTGCTGGAATAGATTCTTTCTGGCTCTATTCCGACGTAATTTTGCCAGAGAAAACGATTAAGCGCAGTCCCAATACGCTGCGAGCAACGAATGAAAAGTTACAGCCGAAAAACGAGAACCTGTGTTTTCGACATTTTTCAGCAGGTGCTTTTTCTTTCGCCACTTCTGTCCTGGTGATCGCACGCTCGTTTCGCTGCGTTTTCTGAGGTCCTGGGGGTCCAATTAGTCGGAAAAGGGTCGTTTAATTCGAATCTGAGACCAAAAGTTTTTTGCCCAAAAAAAAAGTAAGGCTAACCCCTTTGCATTTGTGGCGAAAATTTTCGCGATTTTGAAAAGTGCTGAAATAAATTCTTTCGGGCAGTATTCCGACGTAATTTTGCCAGAGAAAACGATTAGGCGCAGTCCCAATACGCTGCGAGCAGCGAATGAAAAGTAACAGCCGAAAAACGAGAACCTGTGTTTTCGACATTTTTCAGCAGGTGCTTTTTCCTCCGTAACTTCTCTCCTGTTGATCCCAGACTCGTTTCGCTGCGTTTTCTGAGTTTCGAGGGGGCCAATTAGTCGGAAAAGTGTCGTTTAATTCGAATCTGAGACCAAAAGTTTTTTGCCTGAAAAAAAAAGTAAGGCTAACCCCTTTGCATTTTTGGCGAAAATTTTAGCGATTTTGAAAAGTGCTGGAATAGATTCTTTCTGGCTCTATTCCGACGTAATTTTGCCAGAGAAAACGATTAAGCGCAGTCCCAATACGCTGCGAGCAACGAATGAAAAGTTACAGCCGAAAAACGAGAACCTGTGTTTTCGACATTTTTCAGCAGGTGCTTTTCCCTTCGTAACTTCTCTCCTGTTGATCCCAGACTCGTTTTGCTGCGTTTGCTGAGGTCCTGGGGGTCCAATTAGTCGGAAAAGCTTCGTCTGATTCGAATCTGAGACCAAAAGTTTTTTGCCCAAAAAAAAAGTAAGGCTAACCCCTTTGCATTTTTGGCGAAAATTTTCGCGATTTTGAAAAGTGCTGGAATAAATTCTTTCGGGCAGTATTCCGACGTAATTTTGCCAGAGAAAACGATTAGGCGCAGTCCCAATACGCTGCGAACAGCGAATGAAAAGTTACAGCCGAAAAACGAGAACCTGTGTTTTCGACATTTTTCAGCAGGTGCTTTTCCCTTCGTAACTTTTCTCCTGTTGATCCCAGACTCGTTTTGCTGCGTTTTCTGAGGTCCTGGGGGTCCAATTAGTCGGAAAAGCTTCGTCTGATTCGAATCTGAGACCAAAAGTTTTTTGCCCAAAAAAAAAGTAAGGCTAACAACCCCTTTGCATTTTTGGCGAAAATTTTCGCGATTTTGAAAAGTGCTGGAATAAATTCTTTCGGGCAGTATTCCGACGTAATTTTGCCAGAGAAAACGATTAAGCGCAGTCCCAATACGCTGCGAGCAGCGAATGAAAAGTTACAGCCGAAAAACGAGAACCTGTGTTTTCGACATTTTTCAGCAGGTGCTTTTCCCTTCGTAACTTCTCTCCTGTTGATCCCAGACTCGTTTTGCTGCGTTTTCTGAGGTCCTGGGGGTCCAATTAGTCGGAAAAGCTTCGTCTGATTCGAATCTGAGACCAAAAGTTTTTTGCCCAAAAAAAAAGTAAGGCTAACCCCTTTGCATTTGTGGCGAAAATTTTCGCGATTTTGAAAAGTGCTGGAATAAATTCTTTCGGGCAGTATTCCGGCGTAATTTTGCCAGAGAAAACGATTAGGCGCAGTCCCAACACGCTGCGAGCAGCGAATGAAAAGTTACAGCCGAAAAACGAGAACCTGTGTTTTCGACATTTTTCAGCAGGTGCTTTTCCCTTCGTAACTTCTCTCCTGTTGATCCCAGACTCGTTTTGCTGCGTTTTCTGAGGTCCTGGGGGTCCAATTAGTCGGAAAAGCTTCGTCTGATTCGAATCTGAGACCAAAAGTTTTTTGCCCAAAAAAAAAGTAAGGCTAACCCCTTTGCATTTTTGGCGAAAATTTTCGCGATTTTGAAAAGTGCTGGAATAAATTCTTTCGGGCAGTATTCCGACGTAATTTTGCCAGAGAAAACGATTAAGCGCAGTCCCAATACGCTGCGAGCAGCGAATGAAAAGTTACAGCCGAAAAACGAGAACCTGTGTTTTCGACATTTTTCAGCAGGTGCTTTTCCCTTCGTAACTTCTCTCCTGTTGATCCCAGACTCGTTTTGCTGCGTTTTCTGAGGTCCTGGGGGTCCAATTAGTCGAAAAAGCTTCGTCTGATTCGAATCTGAGACCAAAAGTTTTTTGCCCAAAAAAAAAGTAAGGCTAACCCCTTTGCATTTTTGGCGAAAATTTTCGCGATTTTGAAAAGTGCTGGAATAAATTCTTTCGGGCAGTATTCCGACGTAATTTTGCCAGAGAAAACGATTAAGCGCAGTCCCAATACGCTGCGAGCAGCGAATGAAAAGTTGCAGCCGAAAAACGAGAACCTGTGTTTTCGACATTTTTCAGCACGTGCTTTTCCCTTCGTAACTTCTCTCCTGTTGATCCCAGACTCGTTTTGCTGCGTTTTCTGAGGTCCTGGGGGTCCAATTAGTCGGAAAAGCTTCGTCTGATTCGAATCTGAGACCAAAAGTTTTTTGCCCAAAAAAAAAGTAAGGCTAACCCCTTTGCATTTTTGGCGAAAATTTTCGCGATTTTGAAAAGTGCTGGAATAAATTCTTTCGGGCAGTATTCCGACGTAATTTTGCCAGAGAAAACGATTAAGCGCAGTCCCAATACGCTGCGAGCAGCGAATGAAAAGTTACAGCCGAAAAACGAGAACCTGTGTTTTCGACATTTTTCAGCAGGTGCTTTTCCCTTCGTAACTTCTCTCCTGTTGATCCCAGACTCGTTTTGCTGCGTTTTCTGAGGTCCTGGGGGTCCAATTAGTCGGAAAAGCTTCGTCTGATTCGAATCTGAGACCAAAAGTTTTTTGCCCAAAAAAAAAGTAAGGCTAACCCCTTTGCATTTTTGGCAAAAATTTTCGCGATTTTGAAAAGTGCTGGAATAAATTCTTTCGGACAGTATTCCGACGTAATTTTGCCAGAGAAAACGATTAAGCGCAGTCCCAATACGCTGCGAGCAGCGAATGAAAAGTTACAGCCGAAAAACGAGAACCTGTGTTTTCGACATTTTTCAGCAGGTGCTTTTCCCTTCGTAACTTCTCTCCTGTTGATCCCAGACTCGTTTTGCTGCGTTTGCCGAGGTCCTGGGGGTCCAATTAGTCGGAAAAGCTTCGTCTGATTCGAATCTGAGACCAAAAGTTTTTTGCCCAAAAAAAAAGTAAGGCTAACCCCTTTGCATTTTTGGCGAAAATTTTCGCGATTTTGAAAAGTGCTGGAATAAATTCTTTCAAGCAGTATTCCGACGTAATTTTGCCAGAGAAAACGATTAAGCGCAGTCCCAATACGCTGCGAGCAGCGAATGAAAAGTTACAGCCGAAAAACGAGAACCTGTGTTTTCGACATTTTTCAGCAGGTGCTTTTTCTTTCGCAACTTCTGTCCTGGTGATCGCACGCTCGTTTCGCTGCGTTTTCTGAGGTCCTGGGGGTCCAATTAGTCGGAAAAGGGTCGTTTAATTCGAATCTGAGACCAAAAGTTTTTTGCCCAAAAAAAAAGTAAGGCTAACCCCTTTGCATTTTTAGCGAAAATTTTAGCGATTTTGAAAAGTGCTGGAATAGATTCTTTCTGGCTCTATTCCGACGTAATTTTGCCAGAGAAAACGATTAAGCGCAGTCCCAATACGCTGCGAGCAACGAATGAAAAGTTACAGCCGAAAAACGAGAACCTGTGTTTTCGACATTTTTCAGCAGGTGCTTTTTCCTTCGCAACTTCTGTCCTGGTGATCCCACGCTCGTTTCGCTGCGTTTTCTGAGTTCCTGGCGGTCCAATTAGTCGGAAAAGGGTCACAAAACTCGAATCTGAGACCAAAAGTTTTTTGCCCAAAAAAAAAGTAAGGCTAACCCCTTTGCATTTTTAGCGAAAATTTTAGCGATTTTGAAAAGTGCCGGAATAGATTCTTTCTGGCTCTATTCCGACGTAATTTTGCCAGAGAAAACGATTAAGCGCAGTCCCAATACGCTGCGAGCAACGAATGAAAAGTTACAGCCGAAAAACGAGAACCTGTGTTTTCGACATTTTTCAGCAGGTGCTTTTCCCTTCGTAACTTCTCTCCTGTTGATCCCAGACTCGTTTTGCTGCGTTTTCTGAGGTCCTGGGGGTCCAATTAGTCGGAAAAGCTTCGTCTGATTCGAATCTGAGACCAAAAGTTTTTTGCCCAAAAAAAAAGTAAGGCTAACCCCTTTGCATTTTTGGCGAAAATTTTCGCGATTTTGAAAAGTGCTGGAATAAATTCTTTCGGGCAGTATTCCGACGTGATTTTGCCAGAGAAAACGATAAAGCGCAGTCCCAATACGCTGCGAGCAGCGAATGAAAAGTTACAGCCGAAAAACGAGAACCTGTGTTTTCGACATTTTTCAGCAGGTGCTTTTTCCTTCGCAACTTCTGTCCTGGTGATCCCACGCTCGTTTCGCTGCGTTTTCTGAGTTCCTGGCGGTCCAATTAGTCGGAAAAGGGTCACAAAACTCGAATCTGAGACCAAAAGTTTTTTGCCCAAAAAAAAAGTAAGGCTAACCCCTTTGCATTTTTGGCGAAAATTTTCGCGATTTTGAAAAGTGCTGGAATAAATTCTTTCGGGCAGTATTCCGACGTAATTTTGCCAGAGAAAACGATTAAGCGCAGTCCCAATACGCTGCGAGCAGCGAATGAAAAGTTACAGCCGAAAAACGAGAACCTGTGTTTTCGACATTTTTCAGCAGGTGCTTTTCCCTTCGTAACTTCTCTCCTGTTGATCCCAGACTCGTTTTGCTGCGTTTTCTGAGGTCCTGGGGGTCCAATTAGTCGGAAAAGCTTCGTCTGATTCGAATCTGAGACCAAAAGTTTTTTGCCCAAAAAAAAAGTAAGGCTAACCCCTTTGCATTTTTGGCGAAAATTTTAGCGATTTTGAAAAGTGCTGGAATAAATTCTTTCGGGCAGTATTCCGACGTAATTTTGCCAGAGAAAACGATTAAGCGCAGTCCCAATACGCTGCGAGCAACGAATGAAAAGTTACAGCCGAAAAACGAGAACCTGTGTTTTCGACATTTTTCAGCAGGTGCTTTTTCTTTCGCAACTTCTGTCCTGGTGATCGCACGCTCGTTTCGCTGCGTTTTCTGAGGTCCTGGGGGTCCAATTAGTCGGAAAAGGGTCGTTTAATTCGAATCTGAGACCAAAAGTTTTTTGCCCAAAAAAAAAGTAAGGCTAACCCCTTTGCATTTTTAGCGAAAATTTTAGCGATTTTGAAAAGTGCTGGAATAGATTCTTTCTGGCTCTATTCCGACGTAATTTTGCCAGAGAAAACGATTAAGCGCAGTCCCAATACGCTGCGAGCAACGAATGAAAAGTTACAGCCGAAAAACGAGAACCTGTGTTTTCGACATTTTTCAGCAGGTGCTTTTTCCTTCGCAACTTCTGTCCTGGTGATCCCACGCTCGTTTCGCTGCGTTTTCTGAGTTCCTGGCGGTCCAATTAGTCGGAAAAGGGTCACAAAACTCGAATCTGAGACCAAAAGTTTTTTGCCCAAAAAAAAAGTAAGGCTAACCCCTTTGCATTTTTAGCGAAAATTTTAGCGATTTTGAAAAGTGCCGGAATAGATTCTTTCTGGCTCTATTCCGACGTAATTTTGCCAGAGAAAACGATTAAGCGCAGTCCCAATACGCTGCGAGCAACGAATGAAAAGTTACAGCCGAAAAACGAGAACCTGTGTTTTCGACATTTTTCAGCAGGTGCTTTTCCCTTCGTAACTTCTCTCCTGTTGATCCCAGACTCGTTTTGCTGCGTTTTCTGAGGTCCTGGGGGTCCAATTAGTCGGAAAAGCTTCGTCTGATTCGAATCTGAGACCAAAAGTTTTTTGCCCAAAAAAAAAGTAAGGCTAACCCCTTTGCATTTTTGGCGAAAATTTTCGCGATTTTGAAAAGTGCTGGAATAAATTCTTTCGGGCAGTATTCCGACGTGATTTTGCCAGAGAAAACGATAAAGCGCAGTCCCAATACGCTGCGAGCAGCGAATGAAAAGTTACAGCCGAAAAACGAGAACCTGTGTTTTCGACATTTTTCAGCAGGTGCTTTTTCCTTCGCAACTTCTGTCCTGGTGATCCCACGCTCGTTTCGCTGCGTTTTCTGAGTTCCTGGCGGTCCAATTAGTCGGAAAAGGGTCACAAAACTCGAATCTGAGACCAAAAGTTTTTTGCCCAAAAAAAAAGTAAGGCTAACCCCTTTGCATTTTTGGCGAAAATTTTCGCGATTTTGAAAAGTGCTGGAATAAATTCTTTCGGGCAGTATTTCGACGTAATTTTGCCAGAGAAAACGATTAAGCGCAGTCCCAATACGCTGCGAGCAGCGAATGAAAAGTTACAGCCGAAAAACGAGAACCTGTGTTTTCGACATTTTTCAGCAGGTGCTTTTCCCTTCGTAACTTCTCTCCTGTTGATCCCAGACTCGTTTTGCTGCGTTTTCTGAGGTCCTGGGGGTCCAATTAGTCGGAAAAGCTTCGTCTGATTCGAATCTGAGACCAAAAGTTTTTTGCCCAAAAAAAAAGTAAGGCTAACCCCTTTGCATTTTTGGCGAAAATTCTCGCGATTTTGAAAAGTGCTGGAATAAATTCTTTCGGGCAGTATTCCGACGTAATTTTGCCAGAGAAAACGATTAAGCGCAGTCCCAATACGCTGCGAGCAGCGAATGAAAAGTTACAGCCGAAAAACGAGAACCTGTGTTTTCGACATTTTTCAGCAGGTGCTTTTCCCTTCGTAACTTCTCTCCTGTTGATCCCAGACTCGTTTTGCTGCGTTTTCTGAGGTCCTGGGGGTCCAATTAGTCGGAAAAGCTTCGTCTGATTCGAATCTGAGACCAAAAGTTTTTTGCCCAAAAAAAAAGTAAGGCTAACCCCTTTGCATTTTTGGCAAAAATTTTCGCGATTTTGAAAAGTGCTGGAATAAATTCTTTCGGACAGTATTCCGACGTAATTTTGCCAGAGAAAACGATTAAGCGCAGTCCCAATACGCTGCGAGCAACGAATGAAAAGTTACAGCCAAAAAACGAGAACCTGTGTTTTCGACATTTTTCAGCAGGTGCTTTTTTCTTCGTAACTTCCCTCCTGTTGATCCCAGACTCGTTTCGCTGCGTTTTTTGAGGTCCCGGGGGTCCAATTAGTCGGAAAAGTGTCGTTTAATTCGAATCTGAGACCAAAAGTTTTTTGCCCAAAAAAAAAGTAAGGCTAACCCCTTTGCATTTTTGGCAAAAATTTTCGCGATTTTGAAAAGTGCTGGAATAAATTCTTTCGGACAGTATTCCGACGTAATTTTGCCAGAGAAAACGATTAAGCGCAGTCCCAATACGCTGCGAGCAACGAATGAAAAGTTACAGCCGAAAAACGAGAACCTGTGTTTTCCACATTTTTCAGCAGGTGCTTTTTCCTTCGTAACTTCTCTCCTGTTGATCCCAGACTCGTTTCGCTGCGTTTTCTGAGGTCCTGGGGGTCCAATTAGTCGGAAAAGTGTCGTTTAATTCGAATCTGAGACCAAAAGTTTTTTGCCCAAAAAAAAAGTAAGGCTAACCCCTTTGCATTTTTGGCGAAAATTTTCGCGATTTTGAAAAGTGCTGGAATAAATTCTTTCGGGCAGTATTCCGACGTAATTTTGCCAGAGAAAACGATTAAGCGCAGTCCCAATACGCTGCGAGCAACAAATGAAAAGTTACAGCCGAAGGACGAGAACCTGTGTTTTCGACATTTTTCAGCATGTGCTTTTTCCTTCGTAACTTCTCTCCTGTTGATCGCAGACTCGTTTCGCTGCGTTTTCTGAGGTCTTGGGGGTCCAATTAGTCGGAAAAGGGTCGTTCAATTCGAATCTGAGACCAAAAGCTTTTTGGCCAAAAAAAAAGTAAGGCTAACCCTTTTGCATTTTTGGCGAAAATTTTCGCGATTTTGAAAAGTGCTGGGATGAATTCTTTCTGGCAGTATTTCGACGTAATTTTGTCAGAGAAAACGATTAAGCGCAGTCCCAATACGCTGCGAGCAGCGAATGAAAAGTTACAGCCGAAAAACGAGAACCTGTGTTTTCGACATTTTTCAGCAGGTGCTTCTTTCTCCGTAACTTCTCTCCTGTTGATCCCACGCTCGTTTCGATGCGTTTTCTGAGTTTCCGGGGGTCCAATTAGTTGGAAAAGGGTCATACAAATCGAATCTGAGGACGAAGATTCTCCAGTCGAAAAGTGAAAAAAAGTAAGGCTAACAATCATAGCGTACACAATATTTCAACGACAATACAGTTATGTACATCGTCACTGTTATATTCTGATTTATAATTTTATAGCTTTATTAAAACATCTTGTTCATATGTTACATCTTAAAATAGAACGTACAATTCATAAATAGCATCAAGAATAAGTGGTTGAGTCATCCTTCCTGGCCTAGGCTTTACAACCGAAGCCATACTTGGCAAGATACATAATGAATGCCTTAGGTGTATATACGAATCAAATAGCATCCAGCTAATTGCAAACATCATATTCCACATAATAATCTGCCTAATATTCCCCAGTGGCGTGCACTAGTTTTCACATGTTATATATTTATTGACATTCAGCTACTGCCTCGGCATTAATATAGTGGCCATTTCGACATTACATAGATATTCGTGTATACATAGCCACAAAATGTTGGATCGGCATTTTGCAAGGTAATAATAATAATGATCGAAATAATAATACGGAGAATAATCAATTAAAAATAAAATAATTTAAATATTATAACAATAATAATAAAATCCATGATATTTATATTCTGTGTACATATATGTATATATAACTCCGGCTTCCGAATCAGAATTCAAGTTTTATTCCCCCGCGCAATATTAATCATGCAGTTCGTGTAACAGGAAAGTCGTTCGAGGACACGAAGATCAGTATATATAACGCCAAAATTATTTGTATCTTCACTCAACAACATTAAATGTATATTGCGGAGGGAATTATCGTATATTAAAGCTATTTCTACGGTGTCTAACGCGCAATCGAGTGTCAAATCTGTATAGTGGACTTGATATACTTCAATGCACGCAGGTTAGAGAAGTATACCGCCAAAATATACAGCTACATAAATGTGACCGAACAATAGTCGCAATTAATCCAGCCCTGATGAAACGCGGAAGAGATGTATTAATTCGGAGTTATGGCGGTGTTCAATAACCGGGAAACATGGAAGAGACAGGGAATTTGATTAAAAACATGTAATCTGAAATCAGAAAATTTATCAAATGAATATTCGTGACAACCCTGATTGTCTAAACTCTGCTGCGTTTACTGTCGAACGATTTACTATTACTCCCGCTGCTTGATTTTAAGTACCTGTACATACTCATAAACTTACTTACAAATCATACATACATGCGTATAATAATAAGTTTCACGAATGTTCGGAATAATAAAAATCAATTGCAATAATTGCATACATAACAAAAGCCTTTTGGTATTAAATATTTCAAATTTCATTGATTTACGTTAGATTATAATTTATAAATTACGCGTCGTACAAACAGCTAGCTTAAATGCATCTGTAGCCCGAAACCGGAACTGTGTAGGTACAGCAACAATTGTAACCGAGTCATTGTATAAAAAAAAACACTTCGGTATTATATATAAACGGATAAATGTCCGTATGTAATTGAATTAAAGTTCTGTAAGTGTGTCTACAGAGGCGTGAAATCCTGATGTGATGTCGGATCGGTCCCTGCTTGAACCAGCGCCGTCTCTTCTGGAGCATATCTCGTCCCTGAGGATCGCTAGGACTCTTCTGACTTCGCGATTATGAGGCGGGGCGATATGGAGAGCCTCGTTAACATCACAAAGAGCATCCTCAAAGTGCCTTGCGTCTACTCTGGCCTTTGCACGAGCGTAAAACGCTTCGTACGAGTCCGGCTTCGTCTTCAATACTTCGGTCGCGAGCTCGATGGCCTCTTGGCTCTCCTGCGGGACCACGAAAATAAATAGGAAATGATATAAATAAGCCCATAGTAGATAACTTTTATCACTGATCGTCAAAACTCACATTCATTTTACGCTTGCACCTGCTCAGGTTGAGCAGAAAATTTAGGCGAAGCTGAGTGAAGGTGGGAAGATGAAGTAGGAGGTGATCCTGGTCCCTGTCATGATCCTGTTCCTGGCTCGGAGGAGTTGGGAATTTTCTCAGGGCATAGCCGTAGCGGTGGGAAGCCTCTTTCAGCCGGCCCTTACGGTAGAGGACGTTACCATCCTCGAGTAATTTGTTTAGGAGGATGAGAAGAATGTCTGGCTTTCCAGCCGCCATCGCCCACGTTGCCGGACCCAATTTAGCACCTCGACGAAGAAAACACTGAACGACTGGGATATTCCTACAGCCGATCGCTCGATCCAACGGCCGCATTCCGTGAAGGTCAACGTGCTCCACAGCAGCTCCCCGATCCAACAGTAGCTGCACCAGCTTTGGATTTCCCTGAAGGGACATAAAGGTACGTGTTGATTGTTGATAGTAAAATTTTTTGAGCTTTTTTAAAATAATGCCGATACGAAGACATTCCGCTTCGTAATTCGTCGTCTCTACAAGAGTGCAACATTCACTTGCCTGGAAGGCAGCAAGGTCCAACGGTGTTCTACCCGTTTTGTCGGTGGTATTTACGTTCGCACCATGGTCTAGGAGAGACTGCACAGCAGAAACGCGTCCTCGGACGCAGGCCCAACCCAGGCCCGTCAGTCCTTCCATGTCGGTAGCTTCCAGGACTGCACCTTTGTCCAGAAAGAGTTCGGCGAGGTTGCAATGACCTTCAGCAGCCGCTAACATCAGTGCTGTGCGGCCGGCAAGATCGCGTTGGTCTAGCAACGGCACAGCCTGATCCAGTACGTGATCAGTACTGCTGGACAAGGACCCTGAAAAAGAGGACGGTTCATTTCCAAGCCCCGAATTTTCGGTAGCGAACACGGGACCAAGATAAGTGAGAATTACAAACTCAATACCTTGAAGAAGCCTTTCAGCCGCCCCCCAGTGGCCTTCTCGAGCAGCAAGCATCAGCGGTGAAAGTCCTTTTGCACTGACAGCCGATGGGTCAGCACCACGGGCTAAGAGGGCAGAAACTGCAGTAGTTGAACCGTGGGCTGCAGCGATGGTTAAGGCGGTTTCCCCGGTGAGAGAATCGGGTCGATCGACCTTGACCTCGGCCATGTCGAGGAGGTACTCAACGATAGGTTCGTGGCCTTGAGCTGCTGCTGCTACGACCGCTTGTTGTGCGGCCTCTTCCCTGCCGACCTCAGAATCAGCCGTCTCTTGGGCACCCTTCACGACCCAGTCACAAGCCAGCAGGTAACCTACTACCGAAAGCCGCGCGTGTCTCGCTGCGTGCACCAGAGGACATTGTCCTGCCATGTCCGCATGACCCAGGGAAGCTCCGGCAGCAGCTAGTCTGCGGAATAGAGATCAAAATGTGGTTGAAATTACGGTGCTAGAGTTGACGGATTTGGTAGGGTTGACGGAATTAGATGAAAGTTACTCTACCTTCTGACGACATCACAGTGGCCGCGGGCAGCAGCGAGAGAAAGTGCGGTGCAGCCCTGGCTGTTTGTCAGCTCAACATCTGCTCCGAACTCCAGGAGGAGGGAAACCATTTCCACAGATCCCTCATGAGCGTGCATGCAAAGGACTGGGGCGTTGCCGAGATACTCAGTTGTGTGATTCGGCGATGCTCCAGCCAGAAGAAGGAGCCGGGACACCTTCACGTTCGGACTATAGATGTTCCGAAGGGTGCAGAGAGCCGAGGATATGCACTCCGTCGAAGAGGTCAACCAAGAGGCCTGTGGGAATATAAAAAGAAGATGATTGGTTCGTTGATAAATCGTCATTGTTAAAAGCTCGCAAAAAAGTTTAAAGGGAAAGCTGAAGGCGTACCTGCAGATCACGCGAGGGCCAACAGGGTGCAACTCCTCGATAAACGTGAGCCTTAAGGATGTGGTGTCCAAGCTCAAGGACTTTCTCTCCTTCCAGCGGCGCCTGAAGCCGGGATAACCTGAAGGCTATAGCGGCGTGACCCAGCCTCAGATCGCAGAGGAACTTTGTCGACTCACCCTCATCTCGGCGCATCAACCACTCCCTGAAGGACGGGTGAAAAAACATGTAGGTGTTGTCCAAACGCTTGACAAGAAAGCCTGAGAGCATCTGCGAGAAAAAACACAACATTTTAACGCAATTTCTGTCGTGCTATCATCAAGGGAAAGAGAGTGTGATTTTTATACGGTTCGTTTATCAACTTACGTAATTGCTTAATTATCCGGAGTGCAGGAAATCGCAAAAGTATCATTAGTGTGCGTTAATATTCAACTGTCCACATATTTGTATAGCAAGAAGTAAATATGTTTCAATGCCATTTATACTGAATCTTGGATAAATTGACAGCAACGATGATAGGTAAATTGATACATAAATTAATAACGATTGCATGTTATGCATATAGATACGTACTTTGAATCTCTGGAGAAAGTCTTCCCAGGAAACGAAATGATCAATGTTCAACGAATTTACAGAATAAAATATCTCGAGTAGCGTCAACGGGTACAAGGCCGCCAAACATACTCCGAGGAGAGGTTGTACTCTTTCAAACGATGTAGCGGTCGGGAATCTCAAGTTGAAGTGCAGCAGGAATATTTGCGCGAGAGAGACGGGTAAAACCTGAAATCATCAACCACCAATCAATTACACACTTTCTAAAATCGGAATAAAAAATGTGTCACTGAAATTATGAAAACCATTTCAAGTCACCTTGTAGCTTGCAGATTTAGCGACTAGATGTCCACTCTCGATAAGATCCAAGGTGAGTTTGGCGAAAAGGAAGCTACCCCTGGAAAGCGCAAGGAGATGGGATGCAAACCTCGTTTGATTCGCCCCACTCACTGATGCAGTGACGTTCGCCTGGATGGTCAAGCTCTGGTTGAGCCTATAGCTCACGTAATCAGCCAAATCCCTAGTAACCATATTGTTCTTGACGTCAGAAGAGCTCTTATCCAGAGATATCCTTGTGTAGGGAAATTGTTTTGCACAATCTTGAAGCTGGGTTCGAACGGTGCATATAATCTTCAACCACGACGGGAAACTCGAAGCATGTCTCGTCAGGAATGTGGCTATCGTATCACCTCGGTCTGGTCTGTGATACTCTGCCTCGCAAACTGCGTCGATTAGAATGACCTAGGGGTAAACGATTCGTCATGAAATGAAGAATGAACTGATTGAATAAACGAAGACGAACCAATGATAAAGTCTAGACTTTTTCCCTCACCATGTTAGTATCTGGTAATCTTCCAGCTTTGTGGAGGGTGACTAAGGGCTCGATGATTCCTCTGGTCAGTGCAAGATCAGGATCCACAGTGCATTCCCTTTGAGAAACAGACCCCTGAAGATGGGGTTCGGACAGTAGATATTCCCTGTACGCGATCAGTTGAGGAGCTTGGCAGAGCTGAGCCGCCAGGGAATGGATGAGATCAGGAACAAGGCAAGTATTGTTGTTGTCAGCCTGACAGAAATGATAAGCAACGACGTGGGCTGCTAGCTCACGAATCTGAAGCGAAAGATGCGATAAGTACAAAGCTTCATTTCGTCATTGACTTCATTCGCACCCAGAAGATCAATCATCCAGTAAATTTCCTACCTTATCGTTTGTCGTTTGTATAGACGCCTCGATCAGAGGATCACCCAATTTGTTTTTGTCATCGTTATTATCCGCGTAAATTTCTGGCGGTGGAATTTGCTCTCTTCGTCTTCCAAAGCAGCTGTGCTCTACAAGCTGTAAGATAAGTGCAGTCTTTCCAGTTCCGGGGCATCCGGCGATCAAGGCTCCCGAGCTTGAGCCAGTCACCATAGCTTTCAGTTCATCCATCAACCATTGGCGGCCTGTGAAGAGGGGGTCCGCCTCCAAAAGAGGCACCTCAAAGAACAGTGGCTTCAAGGTCAGCTGGGCAGCACGATACTGGGCAAAACGTACTGGAGCATGGAATGAAAATCCGATTAAAACCATCGAATGGCAAAAGTTTAATACACCGATACTGTCGATTGTAATAACCTATGTGAGAACCGTAATGAGACTCACTTTTGGGATCGATTGGCCCCTTAACAACCCCGGTTCTCGCAGATCTTCTAACACATGTTCTTCGATTTTTAAACATATTTAGTTCCTCGATTTGCCCAGGTTGAGTAGCTGCAGGTATATAAAATAATAAATATCGTTAGGAAAGTTGTTTGTACGCAGGAATGGAATGCGCATTGATAGTTCGTGCGGCATGTTGAACATTCCCAGGGGATAAGTAGCTTCAAGTGAGCTGAAGCGAGTACTACACCAGAGGCAACAGGTGCGGTGCAATGGGCGAAAAAAAATCAGCGTATAAGTTGATATACTAACTGGTCACGGAATGTCTTCGGGGCGTCAACGGGCTCGAGCTGCCGTTAGACAGGCCTGACATGGACATTGAGATGAGGCTGGCGACGCTGTCGCAGTCTTTACCGCCGCGATGGGCGACCGCGACTTCCGCCTCGCTCGAGGTGCCGGTAAGCGTTGACACCGGGCTAGTATTTGTCGATGCCAGAGTTTGCGTTTCGAAGCTGGTCAAGCTGCTGAAAGAAGCTGCTGAACTGTCGTGACTCCGGCTGTCCACCAGCCGAGCCGAGGGCCTGGGGCATCCACCACTGACGACGGCACCCCGGGTGTTTCCACCAAGAAGGAGTCCGAGCCGCATATAGAGGTCGGACTGCGAAGACTTTTTCGTCCTCGAAGAGAGCTGCTTGATATTTCCTCCTTCATCGTCTGCGAATAATCATACAAGGGTAGGAACAGATCAGCGTATGCGCTCAAATAACAGAGAAGAAGAGAACCTCATCCGCCAATCAGCGGTACATAATCCAAGATGCAAACTAACGCTTATATCACGCATTGTTAGTGGATCAACTCATTGTCAGGGTTTGAATGGTCAGATAGTCATTGAGGATGTGTTATTCTAACGCTGGAACAAAAAACGCTGACCAATAAGAAAATTTCATGCTCGATTGCGCGTCAAGTATTGATGCGGAATGACAAACCACAAGTAAAACATTCACGAAACACTTATCAGAGAAAGAGAAGGCATAATCCGTAGTCGGAAATCCAGGCATCGGTGCAGCTATAAAACTGGGTGATGTTAGGAGTGCAGAGTCACATAAAGGTCACAGTGAAAAAAAAAAATGCAAGAAACAAGGGCTAAATTGAAATCGCGCAGGAGCGTGTCGTGCCTGTAACTTTATCCGTCGAGCCGATCAGCTGGTTCAGCCCGTCGCTGGTCGTGCCATGACTGCTGCTCCACAGTGACTTGATCTTGCCGAGGACGACTCCTGGCCATCGGGATTTACCTTCCCAGGAAGATGTCATCCATGCTGCGTGGGTCAGTTAGTTACGAGCTGTACTACCGAGACTCCTACGACTAATATTCTTACGATCTAACGGTCGGGGAATTTCACGTACGGGTATGTACACCGGACCATCGCGCAGTGGTCAATCATGATCACAGACTTTACTACTGTCACCTGGGTGTTTACTGTTTATGGTACCCATGATCAACAGCTGTTGGAAAATAGCTACTTCCTATCATAAGCCGTATGACTCAGGTTCAACGTAGTCCATGAATATAACTGTTCTCAAATACACATTCATCCACAAACAGGAACGTGGAGAATGTATTAATCCGTGTGCTACCAAGGCCAGGATCTTTGCTCCTCTAGTTACGAGCTAAAGTACAAAGAAAGTATAATGTCCTCACCTGACAAGGCGGAAGGATTTTCATTGCTCTGCTCTGTAGAAGCCGGGTGCTGCTGATGAGCAGAAGAATTTCTATGGCCGAAGGGACTCCTCAGTACTTTTGGGCTGAGAAAGAACCTTCTTCTCTGTTGAGGTGGCGTCGGACAACCTGTAGCGATGAAATTTCCATAAAATAAATCAGTGCAATGGACCAACCATATCGTGTACAAAATATTCAGATTACATCGAAACTCACTTTGCGACATGACGGCCGCTTTGCTCGGGGGAGCTGGCGAGCAGCATCTCGATGGTGTGTCGGTAGGTGTTCTGGGCGGTTTTCCTTTCGATCCTTTTGGTCCCTTGGACGGAAGAGGTGAGGCGACATCGGCTCGCGACTGTTTGTAAAAAAAAAAAAAGAAAAAGGAAATTGAATTATTCAGCATACATTTGATGTTCGAGCAGCGAGCGATCGACTCTCTTAAGATTTCTAGCACACACAACCAGGTACACAGAGCGTATCCGCAGATGATCTAACTTTGGGTGCGCCCAGAGACAATAACGTGTACATGGTAGGTAACAGTCAACGTGTCCTCGAATGGCGTTAATAATATTCTTTGTCTAGGTATGTACAATTCCGTAACAATTCTATGTATGTACCCCGGATGATATTTCATTTCAACTCCCTCGTAGTCTACCACCTCTAATTTACTCTCTCTACGGGAGTAACGAGGTGAAACTGCAAGCGGACCAAAGATGATAACGATAAAGGGAATTTTTTGCGCCACCGGTGAAATGAGGGTCTCTCCTCTTTGTCCTGATGATTTACATCCGAGTGTGATTTTTTCAACGTTTTGTTATTTCCGAACGGTGGCTGTACGGAGGTAATTCGGTTTAATTTAAGCGCACGGTTCTACACCGGTAATATTCACGTCTGTCCCTTCGTTTCGATTGGGCCCAGCCTTTAACGGCTGAACATACGTGGGAGTTTAAGGACCATACCTGCACCCACAGACTTATACGATAACTCCCGGTGACGGTGTTCAAACCCGCGTACGTAGGTGGCAGACGACGGTGATCACAGTGTCGACGTTATGCGTCATCGATTTACCTCCGTAAGAGAAATTTTTTCGTGTATGAAGTACTAGTACCCATAACCGAGTAAGTGGACAGGCGCGTGGTGTCTGCTTTCAGGCCAGACTTACGCCAACACATTCACCTTTTCAATTTTCAACCTTCGCCTCTCACGACGAGCTCCCGATACCGACGAAGTACCATCGTCCCGAGGTGTACGTGACTGGTTGGTATTTTCAATTATTCGGAGGCCACTTTGTCCCTTCTTGTCTATTATTCCCCACGATGAACGTGCTCTGAACGTGACCCAGACTCTTAACCAGAACGGAAGCACTAGTAAAAGATGGCACGTGCGTCCGAGCCCGCCTTAATGTGTAATTTCAAAACTGTCCTACTCCATCCCACTACTACGAGCGGTCAGGAAATGATCGGTTGGATTGACGATACAATTCCAATTTCAATACTTGGAGATGGACTATTGACCGATGCATAAAGATTTCATCGACTGGTCTGACCCAGGTTTGAATAGCATTACCGGTTCTCCTTACCTGCATGAAGGGGGTGAAATGTCCGTTGGTTTTTACCCTCGGTCTGGGGCTACCGCAGAGAGCGTTAATCGCAGTTGTGTCATCGACCCAATCCTCGACGTCTTCGCGTGTGCGAGCTCTTCCGCCGCCCGTAGCGCTGGGCTGTCTCCGATTGCTCGGCTTGGTGTATAGCTGCGAGGTGGAGCCTCTCCCGAAGGTGGTTTGCCCGATGTCCATGGTGCCGCGGAGGCCCGTCGGACCCTCAAGGTCCTGCGTCGTGCACAGAGGACACGCCTCGCTCCTGAAGGTGCAGGAGTAGCACCTCTCGTGACCACAGTCGTCGATCAAGCGTCTCTTCTTACCCTTGTCAAAAGGCATCTCGCACGATGGGCAAATCGAGCCAGTTCCAGCGCCTGAGGACTCAACCAGGGCCCTGATTTGCGCCAAGTCTGAAACAGTCCGAGAAATATGGATGGTTAGAAGAAATCTATTTATCTGAAACTACTATCGACAGGAACCCGGTGTTTTTCCCTCATCGCTTAATCGTGCAAATCTCCGCATAAAATAGTGTAGATTAAAGGTGAAATTTGCAAGGTTCACTCCGTTTCGAAACTCGCATAACTTCCATGGCAAGTGAAACGCCAGGGGGTTCTGCGATGGGTTCGAAATGATAAATCGAGCTAATCGTATTAATTCAGCTCAGAGATGGTTGCGCAAGTGCTGCAAACAATGGTCTTGTTCTTGAAGGTGATGGAAGTTTTGTGCGAGAAGAATAAAAAATAAGAAGAGGAAAAAAAAACAAGAAACAACATAAAATGAATCACCGCTAGTGACAAAACTCCGCGTTATATTATACATGACTCAAACGACCCGCCGGCGAATTACACGCTTGACAACTTGTATAATAACGCATATATTCGAAGAAGAACGATGTGGGAACAACACTTACGTGTATGTACCTATAATAAAGCCACTCACGGATACCATGACGCGCATTGCACGTGTATCTGGTGCGATCATATTTACGTGCGTGCGAACAAGAAAACGGTAAAATAACCGCGTGCTTATTACTATCCCGTGTACGAGTTTATATATGTGTATTATTATCCTAGCTAGCCGGCATGACCAACCTCGCATGTGTCCGTGAACCGCAGACAATTTCACAGATAGATATCCTCGTAATACACGTTTTTACTTGACAATTGCCATAGTGAATATACACGGCATGCACACGTCTAAACCGTGGCGCCTATCTCGAGTTACGTAACCGTGAAACACAGGTTGCGCTGATTCTGCGTCAGCTCTTTCTTATGTCCACCACTCTGCAAAATTCTATAGATGCCTAGATACGAATATACGTTACATAGCGTTTTAATTCTAGTAGCTGGTGAGTTCGAGGAAACTAAATCGGCTTCTTCTCTTTGTTCAAAGACTGGTTCAAAATATCTTTCTTCGTACGTCTTTGAAAATTTCATTTCGCAGTTTCTCTATCGATGTGCGTACGTCTGGAACACCCGTTAGTCAGTAGCAAAGCTCACTGTATGCAATGGAATTACATATTTGCTTATTATAGAAGCAAGGTCAACAAATCGTGCGTACTGTTGCGGCAACTTTTATGTCAATTATATCAAGTACAATTACTCAAGTGCCGCAGGTTTCTCGGGGTACGTATCTGCCTAATAGGTTTATACCTCTCCGAGTGGCGTGTAAAACTGGCTCGTAGACAAGGCTTCAACGTACACATCAGAAATTTCACCAATACGCGTGCATTGTGCACGCATACCGTTGAATTTCGATGCCAGAACAACGGGCAAGTGAGTTTCAGGCTTTCGCAACAGCGTATTTCAAGGGGGCGAGCCGATCGCCCGCAGCCACCTGTCGAGGACCTCTCTTTGCATTGGTCTCTCTAAAATGCCAACCTGCGACTGAAGGCAGCCGCCTTGGTCCAGAGTGCCGGGTCCCCCGGGTACACGTAATGGGCTTAATACTTCTCGCGCGTATTATCAGACCCGAGCAGCTGCTTTCTATCCAGTTGCCAATTAATTACGCTTTTTGTAAGGCTGACCCGCTTCGCACCAACCGTGTTGCAAACCTCGACTGCTGCAGTGGCACGGCTGCTGGGCCATTTTCTTCGGCGGAAACCCCGACGGCGTGCAACACGGGCATTGTTATTCTTCCAAGGCCGCCGTAGCGACAGCTTTCCGATTAAACATTGGCCAGCGAAAAAGAAAAACCTAAATGAATTTGTCCCACGTCATTGACAGTACGGGTGCACTATTTCAGAGGAAGGAAATGAAATGTATTATTTACGTGCAGAAAAGAGAATAACCATCCCAACAAGTTACGTTGTTACACATCGAGTGTAATGTGCGATTTATCTGACTCGGTTGAAAAATATTCTGACAAATATTCAAATGATTCTCATGAGTCGGTGCATCTACCCGGAGAAAAGATCGAAAATTACAGCTGGTTCAGTCTTGTTCGAGTGAGATTACAGTCAGGTAATATCTAGGTCATGAGGATTGCAGTAACCACACTTGAAACCGGCAACAATACGTTTCAAGTCAGGATCTTTATCGATTCCAAGGCTCTGCGGGACAAGAATTTTGAAGTTTATTGATTCATCTTTGATGGTGTAATTTTCTTCAGATAATGATCATGAGGGAAGAAATGAAACATCCCTGACTTGCCCTCGAATAATGATGGCGACGCGGAACTCTTGACAAGTGAATAAACGCTGTGCATTCAGCGATGTCGATGGAGGTGCAGTTTTAAATTTCAACTTGAATTCAGTTGCGTTTCAAGCGATGTTTCAACGTAATGCCGCTGGTACCGTATTCTTTCAATTTCATTTTAACATCTCATCCCAGAGGCCGGCTCCACCTTTTGTCCCGGTTTGTTAAGCGGCAGCCCATTCCGTTATCCGTGGGTTATTTACCGATCAGAGCGAAACCACCTGGTCGCATCGACGCGAAGAGCTTATAAATAAACAAATTTCGCTTTGTTGTACAGAAGATATACGTACAGGTGAACAAAGGATGCTCCTGGAAGTGTTGGTGATTTTCGTATCGAGAAATCAGATCGGGTATGAACCGGTCGTGACGCGACCGCTGACCGGCTCATCCAGTTGCGAGTCGATCTATATTGACACGACTATCATGGTTGTTCGCTTCGTATTCCGAGATGGTTCCGACTCGCCGATCACCTCCAAACCGTATCTCGACAGCTCCAACCCATCTCCAATTCTGCGATTATTTTCGTTCACACGAGATCGCTAAGTCCATTAATATCAGCTGTTTTATTTTAATCATTTTTTTCTTTTGTTGTCATAATGATATCCTTATTTTGAACAGCGTTAATTTTCGACGAGCCTCGGTGACCCGGTTTCTTACAGGTACTCGCCGATCATTCATCTCCGGATTCGTTTTGCTTCTTTCACTCGGTACCATCCAGATTGAGGAGTAAAAATCGACCCGTCGAAGGTACATGCGTAGTACAATACAAATTGCTGAATAAATTGGCATTAAGATAAATCATTCCCGGACTTCACCGTGCCACGAAGCGGCAAGAATGATCGTTCATTCGTTCTGCGTACGCAGGAGTGCGCAAGAAAATCGAATTACTTACATAACCATACCGTTGTAGCCGTTAAATATGCTCGTTGGTTATTTTTAGAGTGTCATCCGAAATTACGGCGCATAAAAGCATCGGCTGCAACGGTAGTCGCGGCCTCTTATCCCGGGTGTTCGTTTTAGCGTACGACACGAAAGCACGGTGTTGTTGTCCGGTCCTATCCAGGAGGACAATCAACGTCTTCGTTGGAGACTGCAGGGGCAGCTCGTGACGTCGTTGCCTGGAGCAGTCGGCGAGTCCATGTTTCATTTTATAAATCACGCGCCGCATATCTCTCCTCGCGAGTGAGGCTCTTTTTTATTATTATTACACCATTTTTCTTTATTTCTTTGGTCGATTCTCTTTCTTCTTTTTCTCCAACTGCTCCTCTGCCTTCTTGTTCTTGTTTCTCTTCCTTTCCTTCCGCAGCCCAGCACAACACAACGCTTCGGTCCGGTTCACCAAGTGACCGCTGGGAATAGAACGAAAGCCCCCGCGGGACACTCGGGGCCAGCCGCCGAGTGCTGACCCGTAAAATCTCCCGAGACCTTTCTCGTTTTATTATATCCCATTGCCCGGCGCACGTCTCCTGATTAATCTCCATTATCCGCAGCCCCGCGCGCCTCAAGACTTTCGCAAGTATCACTGAGTCGGCGGTACGAGCCAGGCTGATTATACGCAAAACGAGCGTTGCCAATTGGTAGTTCTAATTATACGTATATATATATATATATACAATACATATTTAAAATTACAAAATACGTACATATAATATAGACATAAAAAACTAAAATACGGAAACAAATGTGGAAAATAGAAACTGCATTCTTTGGCTTCAAACATCATGCTTCATGTATAAAACCAAATAATGAATGAAAATGGTTTAAATAAAAAACATGTATTTGCATATTAATCTGGGCCCTACTTATTACCTTAAAATAGCACACTTCTTCCGTGTGACGTACGAAAAAAAAAGGATACGAATATCGATGTGTAAACGAACAGGTTCACTGAGCGTTCTCAGATCATTTTTCGACTTATTAATTGTCATCCACGATAAAGACGTTCAAAATCGAAAGACAAATATCGTTAGAAGCAGTGATGAACGCCACTCGGCATATGCCATATGTCGGCGCGACGCCCGAGTTTATAGCTTCTTCTGCTTCTTCTGCTTCTTCTTCTACTTTTTTGTTTTTTTCATTCAGACCGTACCGTCGACGAAGCTCCCCACACCCCGGTCAATCTTTCTCTCGTTCCCCGTCATCTCCCCGCTTCCTGTTACTTATCTCTTTTCATTCTCAGAGCCCGCACCAGTGACTACCGAGAAGACCCTCTTTCCGGGCCTCGCGCTATTCAACGCTGCCGTCTGGGCCTTACTTGCTGTTATATGCCTGCATGCGATCTATTGTGATGCCGTTTCACGGCGCCGCTGCAAGACTGAAAAAAAGACTCACGAAACGGCGTATCATGCGAAATGCTCCTTTCTCCGCGCACTCGTTGCGTATCTGTACCCCTTTATATTCGCTGTTACAAGCCGAGATGCAACTACTGAAATAAAAATATCCCTGACTTCCGAGGCCTTCTCCTGTACCGAAAACCATTAATCAAAACCACGGACATATCTGTCACAGATATTCGTTGATAACCGTCAAGCATTGCGCAATCTAGAAGTCGACATGATCGTTGGGGACAAGCGCAGGCCGATATGACGACTTTGACATGTGAAAAAAATAATTTCAATCTCGCAAAAATTTTGGCTCACGTATAAAAGAAGAAAAAAGTAACGACATTAAAAGTCAATTAGTAAGATTATTTTCAACCAAAGGAATCGTTCAGCCCCGACACCAGTGCAGCAGTGCTAAGCTTGCTAATACGAATTTCGTCTAGTAGGTATACATTACTAGTTAATTTCGAAACACAGCGGGACGACTGGTTGGCATATGCGCGATATTTGTGGTTATCGTGTTACAGCGATGTGGGCACTAGGATTCGAGTTGAGGTTTTTACATAGACGACACAGAAGGCGATTACGGAAGCAACGGCCTCGGCTTATGCTTGATGCGTGTAATGTACACCAATATGTATAATGGGGATAACATCGAACTACAACGTAGTGTATAATTAAATACATAGGAGATGAGAAGAGGCACCTTGTGTTAGAATCCGCAGCGATCGGAGCATTGAATTTAAATTGCACGCACCTGACACGTCGTTTCACTTGACCGCTCTATGCCGACAGGAAATGAAAATTCATCCGATTTATGCGGGTTTTATTTTACAAGGAAGTCACATCGGCACAAGGCGTGCCAATCCAGACGCTCTAGGCACGCGTTTGTATATCTCCGCACCTAATTATCTTCTCTTATACAGACGCATGCTTGCATCCCGATCATCCAATCAAAGAATATCTGAGTAATTATGTTTCAATTGGAGAAAACTGTGAGGATAAAACGAGAGAAGGGAGAAAAAAAAACATTCCAGGGCAACGAGCCTGTGGTTAATTCTTACTTCTGTGCAGCTACTGCCTGCGTATCAACGGCATTCGTTCGATTCACATCGTCCTGCAGGATGCTAAATACACCTTTGCGGCATCCTGCAAGTCGAGGCAGAGCTTACTCAAGCTTGTCTTCGTCGAACAAAGTTGAGTTCCAATCAGTCTTCCCTCTGGAAGTTCGCATTCCTGCTCTCCAATCGACATAAACCATGTCGGTCTTACAAAATAAATATAATCAACGAGCGTATAAACCAGCCATTATCGCCGCACCCAAATATGCGTATTCCAGCGGGAATTGGGAGCGAGAATCTATCATCTGGAGCTGGAAGACATACGCGGATGGTACGCGGCCAACTGAATTTATTTTACAATGAATAGATGATTGAGCCGCGTACTCGTAGGTTGACCCGAGAAAGCATGAGGTCGCGGACGAGAGTAGAAGAGACTGGAGAAAAGAATAGACGTTTATTGTCGAGGGTACAATATTCCCCGCTAATTCATCCTCACTCTGGCTTTAGGAATGGATGGATCATGCGTGAGATACGCACACAAACTACGCGTACGTCTCAATTTCGCAAGCCAAATTAACAGCTTAACGAGCTTTCGTCGAAGGTGAAATCATAACTGAACTATCCTTGCCATCGTGGTAATCGACGTTAAACAGCACTCGATCATTTACTAACGCTGGAACGAATCGCAGAGCCAAAATAAAACGGGAAGCGTACGCTTCAACGGCGGCCATCTTCATTTTTACCCACTTCAGTTGATATACAACGTTTCACGGCAGTTATCATCAGCCATTCCTTCGTGCGATCGCTGCCTTTTCATTTTCGAAGGGTGAATCGCTTCAGTTACTGGAATCGTAAGTAGGATATATATCGTGCATTAACATACCGGAGCGTTGTACGTGCATAGCGTGCTATGCCCAGATGGGAACTTAATATTATAATTCAGGATTTGATCTATAGAATCGATACAAATACACGTACTCCACGTCCATGTTATATATATATTCGTGTGCACGTGTAACGGCGGTTTGTAGATCATTGGAATATAATGCAGTACTCGAGTCTTGCACGAGATCGCAATTTTATTCCCGCAATTACCAATACAGGGCGAGGTATTCCAAACAACCTACGAACATTGCTGGATGGAATGTTTTTTCATTTCAAAAGGAAGCATACCGGGGATTTCACTTCGGATTGACGAACGACGGCTGTTGATTTTTGTAACATACTATGACGCGTGACGCAACCCTTTAACTTGGAATTAATATATTGCAACGCGTATCGTGTGACTGTGAACTTCGGCATGGCGGCGAACTGATTCACCCTGAGCATTGATGTTAACCGCGGATAATGTAGAATAAACTATTGATTGCAGCGTAAAGCAGGTTGGAATAGAAAGTTAGAGGCTGCAAGGAGAGGAGGATCACTTTGGTTGATCTACATCGACCTCCTCCCGAGCAACGTAAACGTGCATTTCAAAGATCACGAATTTCAATGGGTTATACATTTCATACAGCCCCGTTCTGCATGTGCCATTATATTATTGCCTTGCCATTTCTACTATCCTTTATCTGCGCATCGAAATTATTGCGATCAGTGTTAATATCACGAACTCAGGTTCCACGTTACATTCTTCATAGTTCAATCAACATTTGCCGTTGTCAAAATACTCCGGCAGTAGTTTAAGTCTTATCAATTTCGTTTTGTCAAATTCGTTACTATAGTGCAACGCGAATGCAAATCTCAGAGTACAGAGCTAGATTCAGTGCTTAAATCGCGTGGCAGAAAACAAATTTCGCAGTTGTATTTGGTTTTCGAAAATGTGGTTACTACGTTACTTACCGGACCTTTTAAATAACGATTAGCTTTTATATACCATGTCGCAACGCATATAATTATACGACAACGAAGCTGGGCGCAATACGTATATAATACTATGTATACATATATCCGTTTATACATACCTGGAGGTATATTATATATACGGAATACATACACGGGAAGAGCACATACCAATTAAGCATCTACCGTGTAAGACGTCAGCTACTCACGGCTAGGAAAAGGTCAACGACACATTTTTCTAATCTTCCGTGAAGGATCTCACAATTAGTCGTTACCTACCACGTATATTATATATATATTGTAACCGAGTCGAAGCATAATTGGGTTTAGACTTTTAAAATCCACGACGTGTCGGCGAATTAGCCAGCCCACGCCATTCGCACGGTAGAACAATTAATCTCCACACTGCTGATGACCGAGAGGACAGAACCGAGTGTTAAATTTTAGTTTCTGTGTGTATTCGACGATCCTAATTATATCGAATGAAATCAGTGGTAGGCCACGTTTTTGAACTGCGGCTACGCAGTGCTAATTCTCAAGTTTTCATATCGCTGTATAGAATAACGAGCAGCTGCAAAAAATTGAATAACTACAGTAGGCCTAACGAACAAAAAAAAAACTCGTTCCAATACGCGTATTCTATGTAGGAATATAATGCATGCATGCACGTGTGGACTTTGTATAATATGGGTGTAAGAAATGTAAACCGTATTCTAGGTCACTAGCCTGCATGGTAATATATTCATTTATTCATTTATTCGTTTCTTTATTCACTTATTTATTTGTTTGTTTATTTATTTAAGGAAACGTCTTATAACAGTACCGCGATATTACAAATTACAAAATAAATACGTACACACCGGAGCATGAAATAGAAGTGTCAATTTTAAGTAACGAAATTTATCACACACCGCGGTGCAGCGAACTAACAATAAATCCTGTAGAAGGGAAATAAAATTCATATCATTTACGATACGATGTAAATATGAATTTAAAAGAGTACAAGTAGTATTCCTTCGGTGACAAAAATCGACAAGAAGAATTAGAGATAAGGGGGGCACAGATGTTGTTAAGAAAGTTGCGAATGATCGATCGTCTGGCTCAAGACGAGGTACGTATAACATGCATATCCAATAGGCATCGGCGTGTACCACAAAACACTCGTATTAATCGTTCCACGGGCCAAGAACTAACGATCGTTTAACTATCATCTGTAAATCTAGATTTTTACCATCCGTCTTATCTGCGTGTACACATATTCATACATATACATACAGATGCGTGAAACATGTGCAAGTACCAACTGTCGTTGCGTAAAATAGTGACAAGACTTAATTAGAACGCACAAAACACGCGACTCGTCCGGTGTCATAAAATTTCGACAGTACAACTTGTCGTACAAATATTTTTCGGAAAAAAATGATTTTACACCCAGAGTTAAGATAAGCATGTACGAGTAATCGTGTGATATTCAGTGCGTCTAAATTAGCAGAAAGATAAATAAAAATGACTGAATCGAACGTGGATGCATGTATAACACCACGAACTGTACCATCTGTAGCTTCCGCAGTAAACGACACGGTACAACGCTACACGGCTACGCGAAGTGTAGCGAGTGCTGCACTGGTCTGGTACCGATACACCACAGCATTGTACCTTCGAGTAAGTAAATAAAGTACCCAAGTTGCCCTGCAGCACGGCGGCGGTGTTCGGGGGCGATGTGATCGTGCAGTAGGACGTTGGTTGCAGGGTATCGTGAATAGAGTTGCGCAACCCGCTCGCCGCGAAGGTAGGGCACCAAGTACACGATTTTACCTGCCACTCGAGGTACGCGTTTAACCAATACGTGCATGCATACGGTGCACTTTGCATGTTACTATCAAGTGGCACCACTTACATTTCATTTTTTCTTTCACTTCTCTGCCGCTTCCTTTTTTCCATGTCTCGACATTTTCTGTTGTTTTATTTCCGCAATATTGCATGTATTATTTATGCAACACACACACGCAATCCATGGGCATGCATTTCACACTTGCGCCTTCGCCACTCTTGTCACTTGTAAATATAAAGTTATACGTAAGTTGATCAAGATCGTTCCACGCCTTATATGCTATTACAATATCGCATTATTATTTATAATACTTCGATTTACATCTCACGTCGATCCGTATATATACATACACGTATACAGAAATTATTAAGAAATAACAACAAGCCAAGTGTTATGTATTTTCATTTTTTTGTTATCGCAGCTTGATTTTCTTCCCGCGTTGCGCAAATCGTTACAGGTATAGGTATAGGTATGTAACACGATTACCCGTGCGCTGCAGTATTTGCATAAGATCTGCGCAATTTATATTCCGCCGTGAGAGATTGTACATTCATGACCCATATCTTTGACTAATTATACAACCATAGAAGACACAATTTTCCCAACTCCGAGATAGGTGTATATACATACGAGTTGTGAAAAAGGGACATTTTTACACCCTTGTAAGAGTGCGATTGGAGCTTTTAAGAAACTCAACCGCCCAATTTCGCGTCTTCTTTCTTTCGGAATCTACGACTCCAACTAAATAAGAATAGAAGAGGATTACTTTTTGAAGCGCCGAGCACTAGAGTTGGGAATGAAATATCTTAAAAGAAGTACAAGGATCCAAGTAACAGACGGGGAAAAACTGGATTAGGTCAGACGTACGACCCTCGAGGGACTCGGTGGTGTCGTCAAACTGGGATCGAGAGACAGGTGCTCTAGCGACCGGTATAGAAGTTTACAACTGCAGTTGGGTCAACGCACCTAGCTGCTGACCCTCCATCTTGGTCGGCTGCGTACCAACTCGAATGAAACGTTATCACTGAAAGACTGGCTTCGAGCATGTGTGTATGTAGGAACACGCCAAGACACGCGCGCGCCGCAGGCCTCGCGATGGAAACGCGTCTGCGCGTGTACGAAACTATCTTCTTGCCCCAAGTGCGGTCGCCCATCGCTCGACTTGCGTAAAACTTATCGGCATTATCGTATCGTGCGTTAGGTATAGGTATAACAATATACCCCTCGCTTATGTAACTCGATATTGATAAAAAAAAAAAAAAGGGTTGGGTCAGCCATGCGCGCGCGCGCTCAAGCACTATTCTGTATGCGACGTGCCCACGTATGTGTATAAATAACAAAACAAAGGATTTTTTAACTGGTCGATTACTGTGCCAATTCTGCTCCTTCAGCTCGCACGAATCGCACATTTGGTCACATCGCGTAACATTAGTTAGAAGACAAAGATGAGGATGATGTTGGTAACGTTACGATGACGACGCATGTTTGGGATAAATCGTTACTTTCCAAATCTTTCCAAATGTCTGAAATTTAGTAAAACTATGGTAGACAAAACGTATTGTTATTTCGAAAATTTGACTTATTGAAAGTCATTCTAAAATTGCGCAATAATGATTTTTTCCCCTCAATTTTCGTTACGTTAACGTTACTAACTTCAGCCTCGGACGGACAAAGCACAATTGGCTGCGCGTTTGACGAATGAACGGACTGCGGCGAAATATTATAGATTAATCGAGTATACATTGTGAAGGCAACGTAAGCCTGAACAGCGTTGCGATAAGGAAGTATTAACGGTTATTACAATTCGGTTCCAGTGTAGGATTTATAGTCGTGCAAGAAATATTGGACCTGAGTTTCTATCATCGATCATTTTAAAACGTTTGTTAACGGCGAGCGGTCGCTAGTCGAGAGAATTACCGTAAGGCGACTCGATCGGTTAGGTGTAGTAGTTAAGTCTCGAGGAAACTGTTTGCTCTGGCTCACTTTGATCAAATAAACAAATACGGTGGTTTATCCCCCACCCTGTAACGTCTGACCTGATCGATTCGTTTCATTTTTTCCCCTTCCAATCGCTCGCGGGTTTATCGACAACGGATGCAAGGTGTTAGGATCCCGCTTCTCGGAACATCACCTTCCAGACAGATAGCCAACCACGTATATACCAATAAAGTATATCGACGCCAACTTGAAGCGTTATCATCGACGCGTCGTGCACTCGATCGGCGGTTGTGCTAGATCCTAACGTACTTCTGACTCGAAATTCGCCTGTCGTTCACGGTTTTCGAATATTCTCCAAGTCTAATCCGCAGCACCTTCGCGATGCGCGTTTATCGAATTACGACAAAAATGAAACAACGATACGGGTAACAACACGCTGAGCCCAAGGAAATCGTGCGGTACGTACGTGAGTAAATACACGGGTACATACGCAGTAACGGATCTCTGGACGACGGAATAGATGGATGGATGGTTGGACAGGACAGTCGGAATGGTCGTCGCGAGAAAAGATCACTTGGATAAAAGGAAGGAAAAGAAAAAAGATAAACCAGAGGAAACGACTAACCTCGCACACAAAGATTTGAGAAAAAAGTAGGAAAAAAAACAACATATTTCGACAAACGTCAGGCCGACCGGCAAAGTCTCACGGCACTTTTTTCAGATTACGTACATACACGTCATTCGTGTGCGTATACATATGCAATACAGAATTGGTATAATTATGACGCGTGGATCAGTCTTTGCTACCGTTTTAATCAGAACATCACTCTCTTCGATGATTACCACTCTAGTGTAACGATTGTTTTGTTGATTTGCGTTACTGCGAATCAAATTACACTGTACAATAACTCTGTGCCAAAACAATACACGGTTAGACGAAGCGCTTAATAGGCGAGAAACTTGAGAGTTGTATAATTAATTATGTGAAAATCAATTAACTGAATAAAGTTTTCTTCATTCAATCAATCAATCAACCAACAATTTCTCCATACCGCACACCTCGTTATTTCTTCTTTATATCGATTCACTACGGGCACATAATACAGCTGCACGTAGGCGCGTAACGAGCTGACAAGTCGTTTACTTAGCCACGTGTGGCTAATAACAATAGCAAGAATATTACGAGAAAAAAAAATAAGACAATAAAGAAAGATAACAATAACGGTGATGATAATATAATAGTAATAATCACATAATACACGTACCTACTGGGTAGAAAAAATTTAATAAAAAAAACCAAAAAAAAAAAAGAAACAACTCTTCGTGCCAAACCATTATAAGTAGAATGAATGGGCATACTCAGTCCTGAAGTTAAATAACAATATTCAATTCAATTAAGCCTGAAATTTCCATAAGATGTTCAATGTGTCGTGTTAGCTGCTGATGATGATGCGAAAAAATCGCGTGTAGGTACGAGTTTCGTTATACGACCACTGTAACCAGTATGAGTTCAGGTAGGACACACAAGCGAACCCGTGAACTTACTACGCGCACAGGCAACGGCGTGCGTTTAATGTTGGTACCGAAATATTACCAACCAGCCTGAACAATTCGCTGTCAGATTGAAGGAAGCAAAAAAAAAAAAAAAAAACCCCTACCTGCGAAATGATATTATTAATTACACGACGGTATTGTACTCTACCTATATGGGAAAATAGATACGGCGATTCTCTCCCAGGAGTTCAACGATGCAGGACATCATCGGCAATAGGTTCGATTGGCATGTACCTATGAATCGCATAAGCGACGGCGATGCGATGCCCGTGATGAAATTGAATTTAATTTGCCCATAACCTCATGCGGCGATGCCCGCTTTTGTTATCCGAATAACGATCGAACGGGATGAAGTCGCGCGTAGGCGCTGCATCGCTTCGCTTCGCTACTCGACTTCTCTTCTTCTTCTTCTTCCTCGATCACGGAGCTAGCATTTATACTGGCCAACACTAAGTAAGCCGCGACCACCACCTCGCATCACCTCGCCTCATCTCTTTCATCGAGATAATCTCGCGTTCGTGTCCAACTTCGATGTAATAAGGTTGAGCAAAATGTACGTACAGCCCAGCTAGATGATGGCCAACATAAAACGCGAGGCGTCGTTAGACACTTCCGATCACCTGGCTCGCTCCAACAACTGTAAAACGAGGTACTCCGAGTACATGCAATGGTAAAAAAAGTCATCACCGAGTCGAATTTATTTGGTCGTTCTAAAATAAACCGTTTTCCACAAGTTCTTATGTACGATGCATTACTAATGTGCTTATAAATTAGTGAAAACTATCCCGGTATATTATTTTTTACTTTTCAGTAACACTGGCCGGCCATTAAATTTCTTCCTAATTGCAGCCGTAAGCTGGATATTTCAAAAAAAAACAAAAAAAATTTCGGCTATAGGTGGGTGATTTAATGCGCAAACTTGATCGTAAAAGCGATGTGTGAGTAAGTATAGGTAAATTCAGTGGGAAGTTAGTGCTCCAACCTACGCCGTATCGAAACACCTGTGTGTTACGCTACGCGTTGCGTTATACATTCTATATATATATATATATATATACATATACATTATATATACGTACACGCACGCTTCGAAGGAACATAAATTATTGGCATAAAGAAGGTCACAAATCTCAGCGCGTGCAGGATAGCGAGATACGTTGAGCTTTGGCATTCCGATTATCCCGTACGTTATATATAATGTTTTATAAATTTTTACACATCTTTGATACGGTTCTTTGATATATTTTATTTCGACCGTTTTTTCTATTCCTTCGAGTTGCGTAGCTGGCACGAGTTCGCTATGCCGTATCAGCTGATGTCACCCGTAATTTGAATGCCGAATGAGTTTAAACGCGCAGAGATATGTAAGGAAATTACGTCATTCACCAAATCCCACGCACTGGCAGCTTGACACTAAATCCCATATTATGCCAAATTTCTTCTCCAAAAAAACCAGGAATCATCGATTACATTACGACACATTACGCCCGTGTAGATTCGTTGCTGCAACGGTTTTGACTCAATCGTAAAAAGAGAAGAAATCTCTTCCTTTCGAAGAATCGCGCGCAAGTTCGGTGCGATATTGGATCGCGGAACGGTGTAAATGGGATTAAAGGCTCGCACGGCCTGAGGGGGATTTTTATTTTCGCGTAAAACGTGACAAATAAAGTGTAATTTCACGGAACGGCGAGACCGCTTTCCAGCCCGATGACTCGATTAAAAGCCGGATCGACTTGGCCGGGGATCCGGAGGCGTAATATTCGGAGTTTAAGAGCGCCAAAGGGTTCTTAAACGCGCTCTTAGTCGACGAGCATTACAAAGCAGGTGCGGGGGTAGGAGTTTCGTTATGCCGACAGCGTTTGACCCGAATCTCAATCTCAAACCGCCCGAATTACCGATCCAGCCCGGTCGTTTAACCATTGATTAAAAATTAATTCCTCAGTCATACGCCGCGTTATTTATGGGAGATACGCGAATGCGAAGTTAATATCTCCGCGGCGGCGTTACGCGCGTTGACCCGTTTTCGCCGCCTTTTCGCCTTTTCGCCTTTTCGCTTTTCGCATTTCGCACGCGTCTCGGAGCTCCGGCTTCGGGTCACGGCTGCACAACACCGGCGTCGAGCCCATTAAGACGAGAAGATCTTAATTGATGCTCTAACGTAATTAATCGGCTCGATTAAAGACTCGACCCAGCTAGCTCGAGTTTGCGCAATCCGCTTGCCCCGATCCTCCGGGCACCTGTTACTCAGCACAAACTCAGTCACCGATGCAACGATAGTCAGATCCTATTCGAGGATAGCGATGAATTTACTAACCCGAGGCTCGTCGTCGCCTTTCCAATGTGTCGCCTCGTGGGTGGTTGTTGAATTAAGTTTCAACGAAGCGAATCACGACGCGAAATAATTAACTCTTGAGTATAAGGTGGAAATTCTTCTCCGAGAAATGCAAAAATGTTAACTCTCTTCTCGCTTCGTGCAATCGTCGATTTACTCGTAAAAAATCGACGACGATTAGCACTCGATGCCGCACTTTTGCAACCTACGGCATCGTGAGTGTAACACAAGGTATAAATAAGTCTACACAAAAACTAACGATGAGAAGTGAAAGTTTCGCGAGCTGGTGAGAATTGACCCATTGTTAAAGGCGCCGCCGCTTGTACGGAACGTGTATAGTTATTGTTGCCGCTGAATGATCTTACGATACAAGTGTATCGGCGATCACCTATAAACCTAGTCCTGATCGTGAGTCAATACGATCGGAAACCGGGTCTCTCGCTCCACATTTCATAATCCGACGTTGACTTTTCACCCTGGGCGATTTTCATATTTATATAAATCGAAAAAATCAGACTACGAAACATGAACCTCCGGCTGTTTTTCTCCTCTCTCTTTCTCTTTCTCTTTCTCTCTCTCTCTCTCTCTCTCTCTCTCCTCGTCCAGCGGAAGGATTAGAAGTCGTAAACCGAGTCCTGCACGGGGCGGCGGTCGGTGTTCCAGGAAAAGTGTTAAAAGTCTGACGCAGTTTCGGGGCGCATTTGAGCCTGGGGTATAAATTAGACCGAGTTTTGGGGCTGATACGCGTCCTCGTCTACCTACCTCGCGGGTTATCTGGACGTTATCAAACTCCCCAGTGCCCGTAGAAATACAACAAGCGTAAACTTTTATCTCGGACAAAGAACCGGATGGGCCCCTCGCCCAGCTCCGCCCGAAATCCCGTCGACTAGATGAGTTTCTAGCCGGCGCAATGGGAACTTTTCGGGCCTTCGGACCCGAAAGCCAAGCCACTACGTGTATCCGCGGTAGCCTGTTTACAAAGCGGCCGAAGAGATAGCATTGTATCGAGATTCGAACACGTACGCATACGTGTCTCTACGTATCATGAGACTGCAGGCACGCACTGCACCGTTGGATGGATGCATCCGCGTACCTGATATTTCATTAAAAAGCTGGGCGTGTTGCGAGAATCCGATCTGAACTCGTCGTGTTTTCAGCCTTGACACGCAAGAAATATCAAATACCGACGTTCGTGGTGATAACGTCGAAGCAAGAGATCGTCGTACAGAATTAATCGTACTTAATTGATGAGGCAAAAACTCGCGTAGATTTTCCCTTTTCTTTTTGTCACTGGCGACGAGTAACGCGCGGTTATAATTTTACAGATATTGAAAAACGGAATACAATGTAGGAGGTTCAATTGAACGGAGTTGGAGACATAAATTGAAAATATACATCTTGTTGTGCGAGAGCGGAGTGGCCAGTCAGCCTCGGCCTTTTCAATTACCGAGTGGCGCCCGTCGTATATACGATTTGTAGTGGTCGTCTTCTTCTTGTTCTCTTGTCTTGTCTTCTTCGATTCTTTTTTCGTTTCTTTTCTTTCTTTTCTTTTTCTTTTTTTTTTTAAGTGTTTTTGTGTCGTACAGCGGTCGCAGCCGGTGCATTTCCTCTCCTTGTACAACATAATGATATCTCTCCCTGTTTTTTGTTCCTCGTTATGTGCTGGTAAAGGATAGAATGAAAGGGGTACGTGTGCCTTGCCCACTCCGGAGAACCAGGACAGTGCCTTTAAACGCGCTGCAGGATATATCCGGAAGAATAAAACGGTCACGATTTCCAATTTCGATATTAGAATTACAGATTAAGAGACATACAATGCGAAGCGTGGAAGAAAAGACTGTAGAATAATGTAGAATGAAATGAAAAGCCGTGTAATACGCGGTGTTGCGTACATTTCATTTCTCCATCTTACACTTTTACGTATATCGGCCACTTCACCGGCGTCAAGGGTCAAGGCGATAAATACAACCCTGCACGGGCAAGACATTCGACCACGAAGGGGGGTCAATCAATTATTCATCGCGAAAGTGTGTGTGTGTGTGTGTGTGCGCGTATATATATGTACATATATACGTATATCGGTGTACGTACGGTGCGGTATATCGAGTCACGCCGCGCCAACGGATATCGAGGGACTTAGATCCCGTTTTACAGGGGGAATACTCGCTATATTACCTCGATATGGCGTCGGAAGGGTTGCCGAAGCAGGGATAGACGCACCACGATCAGACTCGGGCGCACTCACACCATAGAGATACAAGTCACGCGGATGCAGAGATCGTGGGCGAGAGAAAAGCAACCTGCTTGCATCCTCCGACTCCGGCGCTGCACCTGCGCCGCTAACTGCAGTCAGGACTCGCCTTAGACTTCGCTCCTATTGCCTCACGGATTATACACGCTGGCATAGATCTTCTTCCTATTCGGTTACCTAATACCGTTAAATTATACATACTATACCAATTCCTATTCATCGTCGTACGGGCAGCGATGCTCGCAGTCATTTTCATCGACAAGCTGCAACTCGATCCAAGACTTGGCGATATCGCGCGGACAAAAAAATGTCGTAAACTTGTTCATTCTCATGGTGATTATAAGAACTTGACCTCCTCTCGGAACACCAAGAAGCAAGAATTTAAAAAACTCCGTACGAAACGTTCGACATTTTTTATACGTCTTAAATGATTCAAAGAGATGGATTTTTCTTTTTTTTTTAATACACTGTACCGTAGAACGGTTTTTTAAAGTGTTGCATTAAACCACGAAACTTTGTTTAAGAAAATTCATCCGCAAGTTCGAAAGTCGGAGTAATGATATTCAGGATATATTATCATATTATGATCAGATGAGCCGTTAATAGGAGGACAGATATGACACATGTACGTCGTTTAGAATTTAGTAACAGTCGAATGCGATTGCGACGTGTGTATATTAGCTACACGTAAATACGCGAGCGCAACTTATGGGAAGAGAATAGATTTACGTGACCGTACAATAAGCCATAACACATTGCAGCGAGTGCATGACGGGATTTTATTAGGCATACTAGATATTACGTCACTTCCCTGAGCATGACGAGGGAATGCGACGAATACAATGCCGCGCGCATAGTTATAACGGATTATTTACTTCCTCAAGGGTTTCGTTATTTCTTTACCTTTTTCAACGAGCACACCTTGGATGCATGCGACGCGTACCTTATCGTAGGTACGTGAGTGTTACAGGTAAGCGAACGATTGTAAGAACCAGCGTAACGCCCGGCATAACGTGTGGGTAGATTCACGTGATCGATGATAGCTCAAGATCTTCGACAGCGCCGGCGGCCGCAGCACCGTTTAAAATAAAACTGATCAATTATTCATGGATGACGAAAAGTCCCGACAACCTTCCGCGTTGCACTTCCAATATTATACACGAGGGTCACTCAAGCGTTGGTCACCGCGTTACGGACGCCATTGGGTCACCGCAGGGCGATAGAGCCGAGGCCTAAAATCCGACGAGCCAAGGACGCCGGCCTCGTCGAACACGGGACGAAGACTCGGGTCTCGTATTTCACGGTCTAGCGTCGAAGGGAAAATAAAAAGGGGTGATAGTGTCAAATTCACATATTTCTGGAACGGAAAATATACGCTTTTCTATTCTTTTCCCGTGCCCCCCGATCAGCCGTGGGGGTGACAGTTGGCTCCAGACCGGGTAAACAGGGGTATATATACGGGTTGAAGAAATATACACAGAGCAGAAAAGGGACCGAAAAATCCCCGGGCAAGTCGCGGCGTCGCGCCTGGCGGCAAACACGAGATCGTATCAGTCCAACCGTCCTCGTCGTGTGTCTTACGCGACTCTTGTTCCCTCAGAAAATTCAAGCTACCCAGGCAGCGAAGCTCTCGAAATTCTTGTACGCACTTCCACGCGTGATTTCACGCCGAGCGGGACAAGAGCGTGGAAAAAGGGAATGAAATTCGGCGGAGAAAAAAGATTATTCGCAATGCTCTCAGGCGGAAGGATGCGTCCTACACTCGGTGCACACACAAACACACACACACGTGTAGGAAAATAAAGGAGCAATATGGCGCGTGTCTTAGAGGCATAAAAATACAACGTAGCTACAGCTGTACAGGTATAATGTTTCGCGACAATCCACCCGTGGCGTTTGATTAGCCGTTATGCTAATTACTACAAGATGTATACCAGCTTCACCGCGCATGACTCGCGGTATGTACCTGCCTGTCTGAATACGAATGTAGCCACTCGCTTAGCAAGATTCGGACTCGAGGTGTCGAAGATTTTCGTCTCTTTGAACGCAAATTATCCGTCATTGCGTTAATTCTTCGACGATCGAGAATAACGGTACGATGAATTTTGATTTGAAAATTTGAGCGCATTTTCTCTCGCCGTCTAAAAAAGAGATAAAAAGAAAAAAGTGCAGGCTGCATATTGAGCTACGAAATAGGCGCGACTCTCTCACGGTTCACCTCGGTTCTTCCTAACCAACAAGGAACAAACAAAACCAAAAGATATTTAGTTAAATTGCCTTCTGTGGTCCTTATTATTACACAGCCCGAGTTCCCGGCTCTCTGTGGTCATTGTTGCAACAGCGGTCGGTAGTAAGAAAAAATTCTAATAGGCAGGTAGGTGCCTAAAACTCTGTGCCTCGTACACCCAGCCAACCAACACAGCCAACCACCTCGAGCGAAAGCCTCGGCGCACACAAAACGGGGTGTGTACGAACGTGCGTACCGAAAGGCACGTCTGCGTTGCGTTGATGAAACGCGTAACGTACTTCGTACTATTTCCATTTCGATAACGACCCAAAGCTGATGCGGTGGATGATCATTGCGGATCCTCTCCCCGGTACACCGGCATAATTTTCGACGGCTCGAGTGCTCCACAAGAGGTTTTACTTCCGTGACGAAACGCAGAGCCCGTCGTGTCGGATTCTCTACCCCGAGTCTCGGCCTGTCGCGTAATTTCCACCACGGACGTATCGGGTTGCCGAAATTTGAACCCCCGCGTCCCGATATCCACCCATGCGAATGCCTTCGCCCTCTACCCTTATCCGAACCCGCGAGCTGCCCCGAACATCGAGCTTCCAGATTGCACCTGCCTTCCAAATACCGAACGGTGACGGGGTTTCGAGTGAAAATAACCCGAATCCGCAGGCACGATGTTCCTCGAATTTATATTCCGTCAGAGCTGTCGAAGCCGGCGTTCAATTGCGCCGTGGATCGATTCGTTGCGATGCTTCTCACCTCGGACGTGCCAAGAAAAATGGGTATGTAGCGCCCTGAAGAGCTCGCCGTGGCGACGAAATTCCCAGATCCACCCGGAGGCCGACTTGAATATAAATGCGCGATGGTTTATTCGAAATTCTGAAATCCGAAGAACCCGCGCTAGCAGCCTGTAAGCGGCCGATGATAACGACAATAGCATTCCGGTGCCAAAAATGCGGTAGTGTTTGGAGAATGGAACAGCAGGTGGCGATCAGCCCTGGTGCGGAAACACGTGGTCGCCATTTGCGACGGTCGTTTGAACCTGGTCGGATGGCACTTTGTGAGAAATCCGGCTTGGGCCGAGGAGGTCGAGGCGACTTTAAAAGACCCTAACCGAATGTGTCAATATGCCTAGGAATATTTTGCATCGGTAATCAAGGTGCGTAGGCTGCAGGTAGTTTTTGACATTAAGAACGGAAAAGGGCTTCTCGTGCTAAGGGTACGAACGGAGCCACTTTCCCTTCTAGGACGGAGGAGTTCGGTGGAATTAGAGCAGCATTTTGTACAACGATTCAATTCTTCCGTCGTAGTTGTTGTTAATTCACCTTGGACTTTGAATTTTTAGCCCCACATTAGATGAATTTATGATTTCATAGCTGAGTGAGTCTCTTATTCTAGACTCGCCGATGACGAAGCACTCATTCATTTTGTTGAAACTGAATCCGCGACCGGCTCACATTCATAAAACCGAATGAATATGACTATGCAGCTGGTCGTCTCTTATTAGAAACGACGGGAATAGCCTCTCAAGTGTATAATTAAGACCTCGCTCGGTATCTCACTTATGCGCTACGTAGGAACTTGGAATATTTAATATTTATACGCCGCACGTGAAACCTGCGTTCTGCAGCTTCTATACGTAATCCTCGCAAGAATAAGTATCTTGAAAAATTCTCTTGCTCACGCTCGTTAAACTCAAGGTCTCGGCATTCCAATTAATATGGCGCGTTGCAGACGCTCTAACAAAAGGACTTTCTTAGATCAGCAGCGTCTTCCTTATCAATTACTCTGTAATGACAAACGATTCGTCTTCATCGAGTTCCCTCCTCCTACCAATCGCATAGTAATTTCGCCATATAGTCGTGCGGATGACAGCCGATAGCGTATAATGGACAAATGATGAGCGATTGACTTTGGAAGAGACACGTTAACGAAGAATGTCAAAATTCCTTTCATTGTAGAAAAAGCTACAAACGCCGGGCTATTCTTTTTTATCGTTAATTGAATACATCTAAGTACGAAGTGCGTTTCCGGCATGTTCGATAAGTGATTCACCGTCTTCGAAGCTGACTGGAATGTTCGAGTCTGGAATTCTCGGATCGTGCCTCTCTTGGTATTGTTCAACGAACACGTGGATACGTGAAAATTTCGTGTAGAGAAGAGAAACCGCGAAATTCTTTTCGAATTAAGATTCTTCCTCTTCAAAAATTGCCATCACCAGATCCTGCACGTCTCTATCGCATGATAATAAGTGAAATAGAATAGCATCGATACAGTTTGTTAACCATCTATTTTTTCCCATCCAAGAACAAGAGAGACAACACTGGAAGGAGACGCGCTCATTGTCAGGGTGAGTGGTGGATATAAGAGAGATTCATATCTGGAGCATTGAGTCTCGGTTACATGCACAGAGCCATTCGACTCATCGACGATTGCGAAACTTCTGAAACGAGTAAGTGTCCGAGGATCAGGGCTTGGCGCAGCGTCACTTTAAGGCTGCGCTGTCAAAGGCGTGGATGCGGATTATCCTCAAGATCGTCTCTCATCCCGACAATGACGGCACGGCGCCTGCCGCAAGCCTCGACGCCGTTCTTATTGCGTCAGATTGTATAATCTGTCGCACATTGTACGAACGGCAGACGGACTTTGTACGATTCAAGCTGCTGTCGGGAGCCTGAACAACGAGCCAACTCGACTCGTCGCAAATCCTCGCAAATCCTCGCTCATCTCGTTCCTCTTCCGCATTCGCGAAGACGGCAAAACCAGAGCGAAGAAATTCGGTGGCAATCGGCGATCTGTAACGCAACTCAGTTTCTTTCCCTCAAGGGTTACCGACCATCCCGAACGATTACAAATCCGCGGTCAACAAGGTGCGACACGTGTGTGTGTGCCTGTGTGCAAGTTTCACGGAGTTGTTGAAATGCGCGTGTAACTCGGTTTATAAGGCGAGTCCGCGTAGACCAATTTAGGGACGCGTTGCCTCTCCTCTTCTCTTGACCGGTCCTGCCTTATCGAGTCCGTCGGATCCTTTCCGAGGATCCTCCTGAAGAGACGTATCCAACCTTCGTCCGATGGTCAAACGGACGTGCTCGACAACTCGGCGACCATTCATTTTCGTTCTTTCTTCGCTTTTAACTTCTTTGGCAAAATTTGACTCTTTTAACCACACGATAAATCGAGTATTCGACAGAAATAGAATCGACAATACAATTCGTTCTTTATGCAGTAACGAAGTTCTCCGAGAAACGTCCGGTGCTTATTTTTCAATCCTACAGCACTGAGTGAGTACATACGAATTCTATAAACTTCGTTGACGAGGCGCCTCTGTTTAATTTCTATCACGCATAGACTCATAAGTGTGTGTCGAAGTAGTAATATGCGGGCAAACCTTGAAAAGTATATTACACTTCTGCGTATAATAATACATACGTAGATAAGGAGTTTCAGCAAGTCGCAACCAAGATAGGAACCTGTGGCGAGAATGTGATTCACGAACGTGCGAAGGATAATCCATATCGATCAACGACCAGACCATATAATAATTTCAAATGACTCTTTTTTTTATCGAGGCGCCGCAGCCGCCGTCGAGCGACCGACGGGCCTCTCTATGTACAACAGCGATACCGTATTATCTTATCTTTTGTCCGCGTAGATTAGGTACACGTACAGTTTCGCAAAAATCAATTAGACATCAATCCTCGTGCACGGAGCCGACACTCTATGATTGTTATTCGTTTTAAAAACAAAATTATCAGGTAAGCGAGTGTAACGCGTGATTCAAAGAAATCGCCGTTGGTTCAGTTTTTTTCTTTTTTTTTCCTTCAATGGAAACGTGATCACGATGAGATAAAACAAAGTGAAATTCTAGTCGAAATGCGATCAAGACCCTTGTTCATTGGAGCGACAAATTTTGTTCGCACGTTTCTTTTCATCCGTTTCTGCTTTGTCAAGATGAACGTATTAATGATTATTGTATTGTTTTTCACGGTAAGAGAAACGCAGGATTTTGCCAATGTACTGGACATTTTTTCCAAAATAATAACCTTTCGACCGATATGCAACTTCAAATTGTGGCCGATAGATTTCAGAATGTTTTCAGTCCGTGTCGACTAGTTGAATTTTCGACTTCTCACTGGTTCGGAAAAAATCCAATTCATCCGCTAAGCACCCAGTGAAGTGTAGGTTTCAACACACTGAACTAACTTCGAGGTGGCTGATCTATGTCTAAGTTCGCAGACTGCACATCCGGTGCGTGCAGACATAAGTTTGGAAACGAGTCTAAACACGAAATAAATTACCAAAAGAAAACGAGGTCCTTGAGCAAAGTCGACTCATTTCCTTTCTCCCTCTCCCCGAAGTCGGAAACGGTTCAAACTTCAAAGATTAAAACCGTCTTTCCTCGGATTTTCTTTCCGTCTGAAAATAATTTCATCATGCGGCGCCGAGTCGTCGAAGAAATATAATTGGGCACGAACCGACGTGGATGGTTGATTTGCGGTTCTTCAATTCGCCTTATTATTTCCCCTTTTTGCATTCGGAGCCGCATGAGCTCGGCCATAAAAGGGAGACGAGCGTACCTAATCAGCGGACTACTGCAGCGAAATGTGCAAGGTGGTGCAATGCCCGTGGGATAGACACACGTAATGCGCTAGATCATACGTACCGAGTACGGAAAGACTCAAACCCGAGCCGGGACGAGCCGTCCTGCAGTTTCTATCCGGAGGCGCCATTCCGGTCGTCGGTTTAATCCAAGGAAAATTGATCACAAGGAGTGTCGGTGGTGGTTGTGGCGGTGGTGTGTCTAATCACGGATACACCTCGCATAATAACAGTCGACTCGTGATGCGAAGTGCGATATCAAGGTTCACGGAGAGTAATCAAGAAATTTTCACCGCACGCACAATTTCCACCGTACAATTCGTACCACGATTCAATACCGTGCCTAAACGCACCAATGTTTAGCAAATCCGAAATCACTCTGCTCAATCATTCTCCGGTACTCGTTGAACAAACTTGATCTACAAAAGTTTGGAAAAGTCACATTATACAGGGTCACGTTCGCCGTGCTCTGATAAGACGGACTTTGGACCGGTTCGAAATTGCGAATTATCCTTTTTCTTTTCGAAAGAGTTCTACATCTTCGTTCGGGCACTTCACGATGTTTGTACGCGAAACTTTACTCGGACTCAGACGATCACTCGCGTAATCTTCAACTCTCTGGCACGACGCGACGCTTGCCACGATCCGGGCTCTACTGGACGGGACTTCTGGCCCCGGTTGAGACGGCGGCTGACGCCGGTCCCAAGACGCCTGGCTGTTCACCGTCGGCACTAGTAGTGGTGAATGTGTACCAGAGTGTGCGTGTTCAAGTGGGGATCGAGCAGGTCTCTCCTTCTCTTTCTCTCTGGGTATGCACACGGTGCCCATCGCTCGACCGATGATGCATGTGTAGAGACGAGCGTGTAACGCATGTGCGTTTCGGTTGTGTGAATTTTGCGCCCACACCGAACTGCGTACGTGTGTGTGCATGCGCGCATGTGGGTATGATGTTTGGACGGAGAACAGAAGCACCAGCTCTTATCAAACTCAACTCGATCGGAATTGGCCGCTGTTGGTGGTGTTGCTCCATGTGGCTGCGTTGGTTCACCGCACATGGGCGTGTAATAAGATTGTTCGAAGCAGGCTCTGCAGTGGTTTTCGTACACGAAAGGGCGAGATGAAAATAAAACTCACGGGATTAAAACTCGAGTGCGGATGTCGTAATAACTTCAGGGTTCTGGGGCTTTGCAGATTAGCCCTGTTCGCATGAAATAACGAAGTTTATATTTTAAACCGCCTGCCACGCACTGACATGCGACAAAGTTGGGTATTAAGACCGTTTGAGAATAATTTGGTTTCTGGGTGTTCGCCTCTCGCACCACTGAACACGGTCTTTGACTTTCGACGCAAAAATATTGCCGAAATAAATTAATGATAAGATATTTTTCAAGTTTTATTCGTAATTGCCGATTCTGATTACTAATTCTTGATCCCCTTGATCTGTGAAAGGAAGCCGCTATCTGAGAAACAGAAAACCTTTTAACTCGGTCAATTTTTCCTAGAAGAAATATCGATAATATCGGCATATTTCTAATTACTAATCAATACCAGGACTAATTTCTATCAGCACCGACATATTTCTGGATCAATCGGTAAACCAGACTTTGATCCTATAATTTATCTAAAAGCGTGCGAGATTAAGCATGGAAAAAACCTACGCGACCTCATTCGAAAACTCCTTTGACCAGCGGAATAAACTCGGTTCACGTCAATAACATCGAAACAATCAGAGATCGTGACGGTGACGCGGTTAATAAAGGGCAAAAGATCTTTATCTTCGACTGAAGAATCTAAGAATGTCTATACAAGACGTTTATTTATATCTCAGGAACCTTTCAACTCGGTTGCTCTCGTGCTCTAAATTCAAATCTATTAGGATTCGACGTTCGGTGAGGTAAAAACGACTCTTTGGTTTTTCCATATTTCCCGACACCAGACGGTGTCTCGAGCTTTGGTTGGCAGCTCGAGTATTAAGACGTGCCCGAGGGGGCTCTTCACCGAGGTCGAGAGACCGATCGTGTATGCAGCGGAAGATTAGCATAAAAGATCGATTCGTCGTCGATTCAATAAAGTACAAGGGAGCGATAAATTGGTCGGATTACTCGAGGAGCGATGGAGGGTAGGTACAACGATTTTGCTTGTTTGCTCTCGGAGCGGACACGCGTGAATCAAATATTCAGGTTTCACCTGGCGTGGAGAAGCCAACCGAGGCTGCGAGATACGAAGTTGCGCTCGCAGCGTTCACCGTGAAGCAATGTCCGAAATCCGTTCGATACGGAACAAACGACGTGTTCCGTACGATTCAATCAACCTCCGAACAGTCGGCAACACATACCGAATTTTGACCCACGGTCACGTGGGTGAGTCATACTTCGAACATCAGGTGGGCAGGGTTTGTATCCCGCGGACTCATCGTTCCAGACTCCGGCTTCGCAGCCTGACCCTCCTTCCACCACCGCCAACTACCCCGGGCCTCTGGACCCCGGCTATTAATAACGCGGTTCTTTGAGTTTGAGCCGAGAGTCAGACCCGAGCCCCAAAAACGTCGGGACTCGGGGTCAAACCGCTTTTAAACTCCTGCGGGATCCGAACTACCTCCTCGACAGTGGCGGAGGAAATTGGAGCCCGGAGAGGACCTCTGAAAGAATAGCGTGTGACTCTGGCTCCGCGAGGAACTTTGAACTCATTTCCCACTTCATTCACGCGACAGTCTTTCGTTCCATGAATTATTTCTGCTCTATTTTCTGCTACTGTTCTTACCGCAAGCATTGAGGTCTATGTTGTCGAATTTCCATCCCGCCGAGTGAAATCCAAGCTTCTAATTGCGTTAAACGTAGCATACGTAGCCATACACATGACACTGATCGGAGTGGAAAAACATTGCGAAATGATTCGTTCGTCCGAGAGCGACGTAAACGAGCCTCACTGTCACGGTCTCTGATTAGTTCGAGGCCCGTGACGAAGGCTGAGGTCATTGGATCGTTGTAATGTTGCAAAGTTTCTATCCATTTATTTCCAAGAGTGTAACGCGAGCGCAAAAAGTGATTGATCCGCATGAGCTGGCCGTCGAGAAACTCTCACGATACGTTTAACGAACATTCCTGTAATCTCTGGGCTACCGTGTGTATTCATAATCGAACGGTCTACCATAAACACAACAGCGTGAAGTTGGTACACTTTAAAAGATGACCTAACGATTCGGGTACGTTTTAATTTCGCCTATTGTGCAGACACCGAATAGCGCATTGCTGCTATTGTTGGTATTATTAGCCGCGAGCAATCCTTCACGCTCGCTAATCAGCATATGTAGAGAGCTACGTGTATACGTGATACAGAAGTGAATATGTGCCGAGTGTTGATGAATGAAGCTTCCACTTTTGTTGCTCGGATAACTTTTGTCCTCTTCCTTTTTTTTTCCGTATCAAGTTCGAAGCTTGTTTCAACGGCATCCGGATACTCTGGCGCCTTCGAGCAGATAAAACTCATCGCCGATAACACCTAGACTCGCTCGCTCGCATTCGCGTTAATTTTGTATCAAGCAATACCATGTAATGCTATCTCGCGGAACAAATAAACACGAATGCACCTACACTCGGCGCACTTATTCGTGCATGAATGTACATGAGGTACATCTTCGTTTCTCCGTCCAACCCAACCCCGACTCCTGCATAACTTATGAAGACAACACAATGTGGTTCTTTCCGCTTCTTCGCACCTCTCCAGAATCGAGCTGACGATCCTTCAGAAACTACTGAACTAGACTGAGAAGGTTGCAGCGTGCCCAACAGCGTTGACATTGACATTCCTTCGCCGACACTCGACACTCGACGCTGGAGGACACTTGACGGTGGAACGGCTGTTCCCGTCCCGGCTGACCCTTCGATCAGATTTATTTTCGTAGCGCATGGGCCAACTCCCAACACACTCGTCACCTCGATCCCGGATTCCTTATATCGCACATGACTCGAAGGAAGTGCACGATCAGGCCATTCGAGATGGAAAAAAAATATTATACGGTTCACTCCAGGGTAGATATGATAGCAAATCGGTGTCGTTATTCGTAAACGCCAACTTGAAGTCGGTGTAAAGGTCTTCTGGCTTGCGCTGTTTCAGTTGTCTATTCTGTGACAATTTTGGCGGAAGTGAAATGATAAAATCTATTTTTGATATTGCTTCACGAATGATCGGTACATATTTTTGTCTGTTTATTCTCGGCCTTCGCCCAGTACCAGCTTTCCGATTTTTCTTTGCGGAAGTCAGTATGAAGTAAAATATTAATAATGCAAGAGTGAACAGAACCAGAAATGTAAAAGTTGATTCTTGACCTCGGTATAATGCACAGGGTTTGTTTCCTGAAAATGAAGGTCGAACGATACGATTTTCTATTTCACGTGTCCCTTTTTGCTGCTTGAACAGCGTAGTTTGAAAAAATCCAACTGAAACGTTATTAATTTAAGATGAAATGTCTTCAAGTATAAGCAGTTCGGAGTTTACAAATTGTTTCGTATTATTCCGCCTCCATTTAGAAAAAACATCCCTGTTCAGAACCAGAAATACCTGCAGGACTACAAGTGCTTTGTCCTATTCGCGTAGAGCAGCACCAGCTCAAATAGCCTAGACCACCGCAGGAATCACTTCATCCTTTGTTCACCGGTGTTGTATTAACGCCCCAGCGTACATACCAACATACTTTTCACACTTTTACGACGGCCGACCGAGTCCAGAAGTCCCAACCCAACATCGACGTCCCGTGGCCAGTCCCTGAGTCCTTCAACCCCGAGATATGCAGTACGCGTATACCTGTAACTTGGAGAGTAAGATCGGCCATTTGCTACTGACAAAGGAAATTCCCTCGGTAGCAGGAGGAAGGCAAGTAAAATGGATAATAATTCTTGGCAACAGCACGAGAGGAACTTTGGTAATATTTGTGACCGACGACCTAATCACCACAGACACGACTGAATGGTGTCCTAGTCCGAGTTGGCGCCGATTCGCTCATTCATTCGTACACTATGAATTTCTTCTTTTTTTTTTCTTGCGATGTCCATTGACTGCGATTCGCGACCCACACCATTACCAAACATGGTGATGGAGGCCGCTGATCAGGCCCTGAGTTGTTGAGCGATATTGCGTTGGTCGTCCCGTGGGCCCCGATCGGTGGCTTGATTTGTAAAGCGGGTACACGAGCGCGTCGCAGATTGACGCGTCTATCTGCTCCTTAGACACCCACGATTCTCAAAGACCGGAGAAGAACAGAACGATCGAATGATCCGCTCGAGGGGTGGGCCTAGAAGGCGGAATGTCATCTCTGAGGTGGCATTCGATTGTGTCGGAGACTAAAGTCATTCTGTGGGCTGGAAACGCCGGTGCTTGACTATCCGTGTTTGGCGCGACGCCTCGTACAGCTTGCCAAATGGCTTACTCAGGCTCGATAGCAGAAGAAGAAGAAACGGATGCAACGTTAAAAAACACGTGTCGCAAAAGCGGATTTCCCCTTTTTACAAGACCGATCATACGTAGCGAAACCGACCGCGGGAATATATACGAGCGGATAACCTGCAGCCACGCTTTTATGTTTTGCCGTACCACGGATTCAGCTTTGCTTGATAAATCTTGGAGGAATCTACGCGCATCCCCGAGTCCGGACCGCGGCATCTACCGATCTGCTTGGTAATGACCTCACGTAGTCCATACAACCGAACCGAAGAAAGGGACGAACGTTATACCGCAAGAATCCGACAGTTTTCTGCGATTTATATACGCCAGATCAGCAATAACTACGTGAAAATATGGGGGCGCTACTCGAGAGATAAATTTCGTTGTTTCCTCTTTTTTATCGGCTTTGATTACGCCGGTACGAATACCGATTACCCTACTAAAATTTATGAACACTGTGTTAGGCAATTATTGTCCGGTTTTAGCCATTCTTCAAATTTTCAAAACTTTCACCCACGTCTGTGTCAGCACATTGATTCCGTCCCACGGGATTTAACCATAATCTAAAATGAAATGGTCAATCCTTTTTATAAATTTCAAAATAATAGAGGAATAAATTGTTCGGAATTGCAGCCAGACTATAATAACTTCAAATCATGGTCCCACCTGCGGAGGACAGAGAGAATCGTAATTTCAAAGGGACTTGGATGCAATGAGAAAGATCCTGAGACGAGGCTCTTCTCACAATCAGTACGTTGTTAATTTTAGAGAAATTATGAGAAGAGCGATAAATATTTCCGATTGCTTAACGCTTAATGATATTCTCGGTATTGGGCGTCATTAATGAAGTGGTTTTCAAAATTCCATATATCTCCGTGAACAGGTGAGATATACCGTGTAGCATGTATATATTATCGACTGTATACAACAAGCAATTTTAACCCTTCCTGGCCCCCTAGTGGTGTAGACCACCCCAGACCTTTTGTCCCTCAACTAGACGAAGTAAACTATTAAAAAAAAAAAATAGTAATAAATATAAAAATAAATTATGAATTATTTAATCGAAATTGCGATTTTTCAAAAATTTCTGTCGCATTTTTTTAGTATATTCGAATTAATTTTTTAACCATATCATCTACATGATCGTTTAAAGTAAACTTTCAATATGTTATAAACAATATATCAAGTAAAATTGTTCAACAGTTGATTTATTATAACAATTTTTGTCGCCGGGGTGTAAAACACCCCAGTCTGGCAAGTACGTGATTCTTCAGAACTGTGTGGCACGTAAGGATTAACAACACGAGAACTAGATATCTCTGATGTTATACAGTGCCGATTATTAACGGCCGACGAACGATGATCCTTGGGGTGTAAGAATCGTATCTAAAATAAGGAAAAATCGAGACGAAGAAGAATCGATTTCTTGCCAATTTGACACTGTCTTTAAAGAGCACGCATGATCTTGTTCGACACGATATTTGTTCGATTCGGAGTGTAGGCAGGTAGGCGGGTATAAGGAAAAGGCAAAGATGGGAGATAAAGGGACCCCCGTAAGACAAATTCTGACTGGTTCATACCTCTGCTTCGCATCCCTGATCACCGTCCGTCCTTTTCGCCTGAACTTGGACTGGCGTTCTTCCTCGTCTTCTTCTTCTTCTTCGTCTGCTTCCCCAGAAAACTGGTATAACTATAGAAGTGTACGCAACACAGGTTCGCACGTATACAACACGGATTTACACTACGAGCTCTCACGTAAACCAGGCTCGTTTCAGGCCGCAAGAACAGCGTGACAAGATGGAGACAAACTTCTTTGTCGGCGCGGTGAGCTTTTTACACGGATAAAACGTTTTGCGGATCTCTTGCCGGCCGTGACAGACGCTATATATTCGGAAGAGCGAAGTAGGGGCTGCGGTTTATTACACATAGTTTTACGGTAGTCCAGGATTCCCGAGATGCGTTTCGGTGGATCTCAGCCCGGGTTGTTAATGCGGGATCCAGTCGTAAGATTGTGTTCAAAGGATTCGTCCCTTTGGAAAATTTTTTTATTCACTATATCCTAGATTACCTTTCTTGGGATTATTTATGGAAAAGGAAGCCATCGTCACCGCAAGATCGTTACTACAATATAATCATTATCACGGTACCTGCAGCTACTTATTATTATACCCGGACAGGCTGCAGCCGTGGCTGATTTTTACGCATACCTACTTACATGCAGAATGCATGCGGTGGTAAAAATATACCGAAGCGAGTAAATCCCGCGGTGAGATTTTCCGCGGATAAAGTCAAAGCTCGTAGAGCAGCGAACGATCTGGACTCTGGGATCTCATTCTCTCGGTTCGTTGATCTCTCCTTCTCTCTCTCTCTTTTTTTTCCCCTCCGTCTTTCTTCATACCAGTTCCTTTTTACCTCGGCACATACATCTTTTCCTTTCTTCGATCTCTTCGCAGTCCCGTAAATCGCTCCGTTCTCATGCTTTGCTCCAGAAACTGGGAATCGATCAACGTCAATCCCATAATCCGAAACGGTCCCCTGGACGTTGCCGTATGAAACGCGGCTAATACCGCACGCGAATTCATGAATGGCTCGCTTAACTAGGCAGGATGACCGGAGACGAGACGAATTTCCAGGAATCGGTGTCAATGCGCGAGATAAACTCCCCGTGTACACGAGTACACGCAAACTATTCGTCATTGGGACTCGATACCTGCAAGCACGGGTAAAGGTGCAGGTTGCGGGCAACCGTGCAGCAACGAGCGCCTCCAGGTATAAAGCGGCGATACGATACCCCGAGATACCTGCGGGAATATGCCGCCGAGCTGCAGCGGCAGGACGACAGCGGATGCTGTGGGCGGACCGGCCTCAACTCGACTCCAGACTTCGCTTCGAGCTCTCGACTCTGCGGGGCTCTTCGATCCAGGGACGAGGATCGGCCAGAACTACCAGGGTCCGCCGACCAAGGAAGCCGCACTCTGGACCCCCACGGCAAAATGCATCGATGCTAATAATTAAGCGCATGCACGCAGGCTCCGAACGCAACCTGGCGCATCCCGGGCCCGTCACCCCTGGCCGGAGAATCCTTGGTTATATTTATTCATTCATTTGTTTTCAATCGGCGTAAAGTTTGCGCAGCCCTTCCTCACTTTCTTGTTCCTCTTCCGTAAATGTTGGATTTTTGTTTTCCTCTGTCCGAGAACACCGGCCATTTTGGAAACTGGGTCGGTTCACATCCTCCACCATTTTTACCCCAAGGATGTTGAAGAGAAGAGGCGCGTCGATCATTGACTTGTGGTTGTAGGTACGTACGTACCTACAAAAGACCTGGGCGTTAAATGAAGTTGAACGACACGGACTGGGCGGCGAAGTGGGACCGACTGGGCTTATCTCACTTCTAGACTTACGATTAATTAATGACAATAGTGGGTATATTATAAGCTGGAACGGTTGGCCGTGCAGCGAGTTTTACATGGAAAATTATCTGTGAATTAATGTACTGCACGGCGCACGACGCATTCGTACCTGTATACATACGCCCACGAATTTCCTTCTTCGAAACGAACCCACACCTACAGGTAGGTGCGCACCGCAGGCAGCGTGGAGCTAGGTGGCGTGTGGCCTCACTCCCCGATTCCCGGTGCGTCGGTACCTACAACCTCGTCTCGTCATCGGCGTGAACCGGCGTCTCGGCGTCTTGGCGCCTCGACGTCTAGCGCACGCACGTCGAGTCGAGTCTGAGAGCTTCGAGCACCCAGCCTCCCGGTCGTGCTAATAATCGGCGCCGCGTTCGACGCCCGCGGTGCATGGCTCCTGCCCTACTACCGCACACCGACTCTCCGGGCGGACGGGCAGCTGCGAATGTGGTTAATTTCTTGGCGAATATAGCCGGAGGGACCAGATTCCCAGACTCGCTACGATCGCCGCGAGACTCCGTCTTTTATCCCTGGACGCTCGCTACTTTTCCTGACTCATCCGAACGCTCCGTATATTTTTATTTTATTTTTTTGTTTTATTTACACATTCTTCGGTCATTTTTCAATGCCGCGCTGCAGACGTCAATTGCGTGTATTGTTCCCTTGGAAACCCGTAGATTGGAATGTAATTTGCCGGTATCGGAGGACTCCGTAGCTCCATTGTCGATGAAACAGATTCAGTCTCAGATGGTTGCGTAAAGTTACGCCGGTGCGCAACTTTTGAAGATTGATGAAAAATCGAAGACAAACTTCGCAGAGGATATTATAATTGATTACCTCGACATGTAGCATGCACGGCTTTAACGAGCATCGCGTTGTTCTGTTAATTAATTTTATAAACCGTCGTCCGTATAATATCGCTGCTCGATGCGAGGGTACTCGCGCTATTTAATTACTCCGCCTATTATACCTCGCGGTGTAAATGCGTGCGAGACGGAGTAAGGACAATATTTTGATGCAATCAATTTATACGTGTAACGCATAGGTATGTAGAGGTATACACGCGCGTACAATAATCGATCTACAACCGCACCTGAGCGCTCATTATACGCGACTCGAGGGAAGCTGACGATGAGGAAGTGAAAGTTGTCCGGGTGCCGTCGATCCATGCAGTGCAGCGTTATATTCAAAGATCCGTGAATCGATCCTTCGAACCGCGTTGAACCGCCAACCCAACCTGCGACCGAGATGGTATCGCGACGCCACTGAAATTATCCTAGGCAAGGAGACCGAGAAGAAGAAGAAGCATGTGTGGTCCCCGTGTCCTTTCTTTGCGAGAGAGCTTGCCTGGCGAATGAGTAGGAGGAAGAAATTCTCCGCCTGCACCATGCGCGAGCGAATTGCACTCTCCTAATCGAAGATTCGTATTCAAGTTGCGAGTCCTGTGTTCCGCGCCTCCTGGTAGGAAGAGCCTCGCCTTGCCCGACGGTTGATGGCTGGCACGAGTAGAGAGGCGAGAACTCGCGGTGCTAACAATAAACAAGAATAAAGAGGATCGCCCACTTGTCGCGGGTTGTTCAGCCATTGTCTCGAACCTCCCGGGCGATCCGAGGAGTCTAGACGACCTCTGAAGGCTGCATAAGCTAGGCTCCGGGTTAATGCGTATGTATGATCTACCCGCACACACGTTCATCCCTCATTGCGTAGGTACAGTACATAGGCGCACACTGCGTAGGAGAGACTTGCCGCGGTACCGCGTATTCATAAACGTTCTCCGTTACGTATAACAGTGTAAATGTACGCTGGAACCCGTGCCTAACCGTTTCTTCGCGATTTACTGTGACGTGTCGACCATAGAGTTTTTCTCTATTATGGTACTGACTTGATTTCCCTAAGAACGGTTACCGTTGAAAAGAGTTGAAAAGATATCGTAACGGTCGTAGGTTCTCCGATCTTCACGCGGGTCTTTTCAAAGATCCACACTCCTTTCTTATTCGTCATAGTTCCGGCTTCTCGCTCGGAGAGATCTTGCGAAATGTGGAAGTAACGACGGAAACTTGACGAATGGGAAAGTGATAAAGAGTTCTGTAATCCAGATAGGAGCAGCCTGGATATACGCGTCCTCGTCGATAGCGATGAAAAAATTTCGACACGAGAAGTGGCCGGACACGGCAACTGCAGGGCAAACATTTATTCACGGTGTGAAAGATGGGGACTCGCGAGGCCTTGAGGGTGGTGCGGAGTAAACAGTAAACAGCAAACACCAGGGACGAGTAAAGAGTGATCGGTAAACTCGACGGAGGGTCATGGACAACGCGTGCACACCTCGTGTTTCTCATGCAATTGGTAACGCCGCGGCGCGGCGGTGCGGTGAGAACGGGAATCGAACGAAAGCTCCGCACCATGTCCGAGGACCGGAGTGCATTCACGCTCGCCTGCTCGTTGTATGGAGCTTTTTACGCGCCGCGGTTTCGCGTGGGACTCGCCGGGTACCGTGGGTCGTCAATGGGTCCGTGAATGAACAGCCCGGCCCACTCTCTGCCTCTTGCGCAACCTTTCCTTACTCTTTAGGCGCGTCCAGATACCGAGTGAACCAAACACTTCGAGAAACGCACAGGCTTCGCCAGTTAAGCACACACGAGCGCATTGTTTCTTCGAATTAGTATTCCGGCCTTGTCGATGTAGATTTTGCTAATTCTGACAATAACCGTACACGGTTGGAAAAAGATGTCCCAGCAGGTTCACTAAAATTTTCGGGTTCGTTGAACCATTTTTTTATGTGTTACTGAGTGAAAAAAAATTACAGAAAATTACAAATCATATATTGAAATCACAAAAATTTGCCAAACAAAATTCAGAGTCATGCCTGAAGTCTGAATGACAGCGAGCGAGTTTCACGTTGCATCTGTACATATTCTTAACATTGGTTCTCCCATGCGACATTGAAAAAGTTGTCTTCATCTGGAGTTTGGCTCGACGTAGAGGATCAACGGTTGATCGATCGCGAGAACGGGTATATCGTTTCACCAGCGTTGTAAATGGATGAAGAATTGGACTGACACGCGTCGCGCGTCGGTGAGATCAGTAGACTTCCGTGAATCCGGATAAACATCTTCCAGAGGATTTCTTCTCTCGCTATGTGTGCGTATAGCCAGTTGGTTATACGGCAACTGACCTCGCGATGTGTAAACGATCCGCTGCATTCGCCGCACATCGCTGCTCATCCATGCACCTTGCGCGAGATATGTCATTCGCATAACACGGAGGAGAGCTCATACCTGTCCAACGTACGCGAGGAAACACGTGTATACACACGTCTGAGGGCATAAAAGATGCGAATAAAAAGGTGACAAAAAGTGGCGAGAAAATGGCAAGGGGGGGGGGGGGGGGATAAAAAACCGAGATACAAACCATATACCTAGACGACTCGGGAAGATCGTTCCTATCGCTCGATCTCATCCTACATAACCATTAACGGACGAATCTATAACAGTTTTCCGCTTAATCGGCCCAGTGACCAGTTTTGCATTATGCTACACGCGTGTACGTGAATTCACATAGATACATCCAGTTATTTTTTATCATCGCTGATTAATGGTAACAAGAACAGAGAATCCATACTCGAAGACTCGTTTTAGACTCGGGTAAAACTTGGGACCAAAATTGGTTATCCGAAAGAGAATGATCCACATTAGCGTCCGGTTTTAAAACGCAAATATATTATAAAGAGCCCTACAGGCGCACATGCGAATGGAATCTGAGAATCAAGTGTTAGTCTCGGCCAATCATCCAATCGAGGCGGGTCACTTAACCAATAACGAGAAGCAGGAATTCCTCCGGTCCATCCGTCGCTAATTCGGAGGGCGAATTGTCACTCTGTCCCGCAGCCCACGCGTTAATCACTTCGCTAAATTATAACGCTGCCGAGCGGCTTGATTCTTGTGAGAGCCACGAGTCGTCGAGGTGTATATACCGGTCCGTCCAACAGCGTGCAGCGTCTCCCTTAAGGTACGAGAGAAGTACAAGCCCATCCAGAAGTCGAGCCGGACGCGCGGACTCGGGCCCCCGGGATAAAAAGGGCCTTGCGGCGACGACTATAACGCGATGAGGGGTATTGTGGATGGTATATATCTACACTACGTCGCGCCGTGCGTACGCGTACGGTACGTAGAAACGGAGGCAAGGAAGGAAGACTCGCCCGGCCTTATACGGGCCCACGGGCCCGAGTCCGGGTCCCAGTTGAGTCTACCGGACGACGCCGCCACTGGTTCCACAACTACGTTACCCAGAAAAAGTAAACGCAGCTCTCATCCTTGAGGCCCTCGACCTGCGGTGTTATTCTCGAATCGTCCAGCTTGCGTCTATTTTTGTCGAAAATCACCGCGTTTTTTTTTTTTTTTACGTATATGCGATGTACATCCCGTATTTTTGACAGGTCTCAAGTGGCAGCCGTGACAATACAGGTTCGAAAAAATAGAGTCAGGGTATGCTGTCTGGTATTGACACTGTGTACCTGTACACAGGTGATTCGATTAGCCAAACTTACAGCTGTTAGCCGATAAGCTTTATTTCTTAAGGCGCTCGATCCTTTCAGGGATTAAAAATAAGACCCGTGTAACTTTGAGAAATTATTCACTCGGAAGAAACTTTGAAGATATAATCTTTAGCCCGGAAGCGAGCGATTTGATCGTTGGTATGGCGGGTGAAAATTAATAGTACCGATTCCTCGGGGATATGTACGCAGGTATGCATGCAGATATAAACCATAACCGTTGATCCTCGAATATACGTACGTACACATCTGTGGGTACACACATGGATACGCCTCCGTTCGGTAGTTAATCAATATTACCATAATTTATAAGCCTGTCCCGAAGGAGTTCTTAGTTGAAACTTAATTCTGACCGAACACGCACGTCGCGTCGCGTTGCGTTCCGTTGCGTTGCGGGTTACGAAACTTGAAAAGCGCTAGAAGATAACGTATATAAAGCGCACTTACAAGAAAACGCGTGTACGCCTATAAATTTACCTGCGCACGAATATATCGACTAACATCCCCGGCATCCACGCCACTTTATACGACATATTATGACGTCTTCCTGCTCTCTTCCCAGCTCTATACTACGGTACCAACATCCAGGGACATAGGATGCGCCCGACGAGCCTTGGGGACAGGTTGTTCGGCTTGCGCCCACGCGATCGTTGGTTACTCCACACGCGCGTGTTCGTAAGTCAATTCATTTGCAGTCCGATTCTTTGCCGGATGTGAACGAGCCCTGTTAATTCCGATAAATTTGAACACTTCTATCCTTCACTCGCCAAAATACGAGACCGACGAGACCAAATTTATCCTGCGCTCAGGATCCAGCGTACGTAACAGATCGGTCAGTATGACCCGTGTCACGTTGCCGGATCCTTCGCGAAGAGAGTTTCCGGTTTTTCCTGAATCCGTTGGTCGCGGGTCAGAAACCTGGGTCTAAAGCTCATTCACGAACTCTGTCACGCGGTGCCGGTCTGCCCACGCGCTTAAAGTTGTTCAATGGGAAACGGGCCAGCTGAAATCGCAGCGTGGGCCCAAGCGAGCAAATGAGCGAACGAGCCGACGTACGCGCATATACGCACCCTCACAATCGGTTGAGCGCTAAATTACTCACCGTGCGGAGCTGGATCATTATAATGGAGGGCAAAAGTGTCTGCCCACATTCCATCAGCCGTTGGACTGAAACGATCCGGTACTGTGCACTTAGACCGCTATTAAAAACACACGCATAGATTATCGCATCCGGGGCAGAAGCCTCTCAAGGGCAGCCCTATCGGCCATGCTCAACGTTACCATCTTACGTATCAAATTAACCCTTCAATTCACGCTGGGACGCTCAGCTCCCGCCTTTTCTTTTTTGCAGCTTTTTATTTATGAAATTACTTTTTTGGTAACAACTGTCGAGTTTTAGGGTTCCACATAGTCCCTGAAAAATTTCTAAGTCCAAGGAAAATACAAACTTTATTCATCTGTTTATTGCAAAAATAGCACATGTAATCAAATGGTCCAAATTCAGATTCGTAATCAGCGACCCCAAGAGACGATTTATGCAAAATTTCAAGTGAATCGCGTATAAGGAATAATGTATTTATAAAAGGGTTAATCCGGCCGAAATACAGAATCCTGCTAATCAAGCGTCAATGCGCGAACGCGCATGCGTCGATTCGTCGCCTTTCATTGGCCGCGACGAGCTATACGCTCTGGCGCAGGCGCACTGCGCAGCTGTTCTCTTTCAAGATAACCCATCGAACGGGAAAAAGGTGTAAGTAAGTATAACCGCGTCGATACGCGGTTGTCCTTTCGGGTAATTCGAAGTCGGCAACTCCGGGGGCCGAACGGATCGTGTAATTCGTCTTGTTCATTCAATTTCCTAATATAATGAGCTCACCGTGTTCGCTTCGAACGCCGCGGCGGGGCAATCAAGTGTCTACCTTGCGCGTAACGGGTGAAGCCATACTCTGACAAGTGAATGGCCAGTAATTAGTTTCGCAACGTCTGTTATACTCGCCAGGCGCGGATCAGTCCTGCCCTCGGGTGGTCCCGCCGCCGAGCCCGGCGCAGCTTTCCTCCACTGAAGCACAAACCCACCCTCGTTTCGTTGCTGCCATTTATTGAGAACGATTAATTATTGGGCTTTCCCGATTGAGCGAAAACCAAAAGGACAAAGAATAATTTCAAGCGGTGATCGAAGCCCGTATACGAATGCATAAATAACAACTGATATGATGTTTGTACAGCGAGAAACTCGATCATTTATCAAAAGTTTTTAGACGTCATCTGCAAGAACGGAGACATTTCTGAACGGGCACAAGGACAGTTGAAATCTCGGCTTTGTTGTCACCTGTCAACTTATTCTCAGATATTGTATATTATAGGTATACCTGTAATGCAGATAAGATATAGTTTCCAATATTGTGAAACAATCTTTCATACTTTGTTGAAGAATCACAGGCCTTCCACGATCATCCAATTCGTGTTCTAAAATCACCTCGCCTCTTTCAAGTCCCACACATACGTATATACATATATGATAAATCTCGAGCAGCAGTTATTTTACGCAATAAGCGACACTCTCTTACTTTCCTCTGCCTCCCGCCATCGCCCATATTCTATTCTACTCTCTTTTCCTGTGTTGCCGCGTCTTTGCGATTAATCACATCCTCGATGTATCAACATTCTGTTCAATTTATACCTGATATTATCATAACACTACCTTACATTCTTCGTCCCACGATTATTCACACAACTTCTCGTATTTTGTTTCAACTTAATTTGCACTGTTTCGCATTAAATGTACAATTGTTTTTCCTTTTTCTTGTACTTCGTTCACCAAATTTATTGCTCGTGAATCCGAGTTACTAGATCAATGCGCTGCAGGGGATGCTGGTGATAATCGCATCCGTCGATCTCATTACGCGAATACTTGTCGATAGACGTAAGTAGGCCGGCAGAGTTACACAACCAATGATTATGTAACAGGAAAGGTGATGGTAAGAACTGAGTATTACGTGGACAAGAGCGAAACTAGTCAGCTAATTCCGAAATAAACTGAAATCGCACCTCTCGGGATGCCACGAACCTTAGTAGAGCGCGTTACCGTTCAAGTTTGCCCACGCCTTTTCCGGACTTTCATTTTTTACTCAATTTTTTATCTTTACACATATACACGTATTCGCGCGTGTTTTCTTTCTTTCCCCTTCTCCACTCTCAACTCCAAGCGTGCGAATTCTCGCACGTTCTCAGCATGTCCGCACCAACTTACTTGAACGTCAAATTATCTTCGGTCACGGAAAGGTATCCCCATCGAAGTTGTCTCGCATGCCAAATGACGATTCCGCTCGTGACTCACTGACCGAACCGGCAACGAGTGAACGTATTAATCACCTTCTTTGACCCAGGTATACCGTTACGAAAACATCAAAATTACCGACAATTAACCATGCAGACCGATTCAGGCCGGTCGTCAATGAGTCGCGGATGGATCCACGCACGGCTCGATCACGTCGTGAAAGGGGGCCATTTATGCACGGTACTTACACGAACGCCTAGGTACACAGGAGGTAAGCACTATAAATGCCTTTAATACCGTACGAGCTGGCTTAAGCATCAAATATGCAAATGCACATGGTCCACGCTTTTTACCTCCTGCGTGTAATTCCCGTATGCACATAAGCATGGCCGTGTGCAAGGTGGGCATGTTGAGAAAGACGGAGAGAGGGAGAGAGAGAAAGATACACCTACATCCGCGTTTCTTACACCCACGCGACTCCCACGTCATACCTATGCCAACCGGCTATTGCAGGGGCCACGTTTGCTCCTTTCCACACACGCGAAGACACCGCGGTTTATGCTCCACCAGACACACGCTCGCGCTTCCTTGCCAGGCCTCTCTGTTCATTCATTCATTCATTCATTCATTCGTTCGTTCGCTCGTTCAGTCATTCGTACGTTCATCCGTTCATTCATAATATGCGTGATATACTTTGTCCGGATTAAATTTATTAATCAAATCTAACTGGCTGAGTGGTTACGTAGAACGAGTATCATTTTTTTTTCTTCCCGTTTCAGTTTTTCTTCCTCTACATTTCTTTATTTCTTTCGAACGATTGCTTCGGGATATGTGCCTTGTACACGGAGGAACGGTATTCCTCGTACCTGTATCTGGCTACAAGCCTCTTTTAATACCTTGCGTAAGAACTGAATAAGTGTAAAAAGTCAGATTATAGGTAACCTACGACGTCCGCGCGCAGTGTTCGTCTAACTAAAGTATTCTGAACACGTACACCACGATTTAGGGATTTATTTTTCTAATAGAAAGAAAGAGCATAATATTTGGGGATTGCGAAATTAGAGATGTTCAAGCAGGATTCTTTAGTGAGCAAGTTTAATAAGTTCCCAAGCAATTACTAGAAGAACGAAATTCTTGTCTGTGATTATAATTTCATCCCATAGAACAGGTACTTTGTAATTACTGATTATTATTATAGGTACACTCACAGCCATAAGTACCGACAAGATATATTATTATAAAGGAAGGGCGCTAAAATTAAGGCAATTACGAGTTGTCGTAAGTCGTTTGTATGGCACGCCTTGTAGTTTTTTTATCTTTTCCTTTTTTTTCAAAACCCTGTCTTTTCTTCTTCTCTTCCTTGTCTTCATATATATTAATTTATTTCTAGCTCTCGTCTATTTTTCAATCGAATAAAGAAAGTAAAAATACCAGAATCAACCCAAAACCTGAGCAAAAGCCGGAGCTTGTATTCAAACCGTGTACACACCTTGACATTATATACTCGTAATTTTTGCTCCTTATTCCTTACGCAAGGTGGCATTGATAAATGCCAAATTTACCAAACAAAAGTCACGCTTTTGACAACGATTGTACTAGATTTTTGAGACAGGATAAGTTTTTCCGATATTTCCAGAATTTTTCTTCCAGGAAGAGACTCTGTTCGAAGTTCCGTGATAATTACAGATTTCTAGAATCAAATTGAGATTCCAAAAAATAAAGAAACATACAACATATTACTCACAAACCCCTGTCCACACTAGGTACGCGTTAACTTAACATCCTACAGCCTGCAGGGAATGGGAGTCGGCCAACCTGACTGCTATATGGGCTCCGTACACACACCTATAACCGGAACTCTAATAAGCTACGCACTTAGGCTACAGCTACCGGAGTGGATATCCATTATTGCGCTGCATGGCCGCTCCTCGGGCTCTTTCCCCCTCCCGGGTCAACTATCACCGCAAAGTTAATAAAAGGAGTTGAAGAGAAAAGAAGGAAGAAGAAAGAAAGAAGCAAGTGTCTGTTTCCAAGGGAAAAGGCATAGAGCAGGCTCCTGCTGCACGTCCTGCTGTTCTGCGGTCTGATCCTCTGTCGTCGAGTCGCCGAGACGCGCACTTGTATTCTAGCTGCACGAAGGGGCATCGAAAGGATAAAAAGGATCGGAACGAGGGAAAACAGATGGGCAAAAACCGGCGGAAGTTATAGTGATTAAAATTTCGCAGGTTTCGAGAGAGGACGAGCATCGGATAAATTTCAAAGCGATCATCGGTCTCGTGTGTCGTGGGAACGCTTCACGGTCTCGAATTCCAAAAATTTCTCAACGCGAAATCGGTCCGAGGGTGCTAAAAAACCTCCACTCTGCCCCCGTGAAATGCGATACGGATTCTTGCGTTTTTGTTTGTTTTTTTTTGTCAAGAAACTGAATACCGAGCGGTAAATAGTCCAGAATTTATTCGAAACTTGTTTGGCTCCAGCATCCATAACGAAAGTTTGTAAATCGGATATGTTTTTGCCTTAGAAATTTCGGTAAAAATTATTTAAATTGTTGGATCAAGTTCGGAGGCAAAAAAATAAATCACATGTAATTACTTTATTATTTGCAATTCTAATCAGGGAATATTAAAATATACACGAGAGAAAAATTTTTGGTAGAAATGTTTGTATTTATAATATATTCATACACCGTTTTGAATCAACGCGCACGTTTAATGGATTAGGTACGTCTAAAAGCTCCCAACTGCGAATCGCGCCCGATCGCATCAGAATTTTATCTTCAATCCTGCATCCGTGTCCGTATGATATAAGAGCGCGCGATTCCTCCACACGTAGGCTTACAGGCATGTCATAGTACGTGGCCGAAAGATATAGCAGCGGCAACTCATTAACCACAGGGGTTTTGATTTAGAGTCCATTAGCAGCGTGGCACGCCGATTAGTTACAATCTTAGCTAGCCAGCACGTACCTATACAGAGATTAGCAAGGTCTAATGCGACACCGTGAAGACAAATAAAAAAAAAAGAGGAATAATGAAAAAAAATTCACCGACGTAAGTGCCCATAAATTCACACGCACAGCTCTTATTGCGACTCAATTTATTGAAAGGGCATTTATGGGCAAAATCTCGTCTTTCGGTTTTTTACTTTTTTGGACAGTTTCATCCCTCTGAAAAATTTCTGTGGGTCGAAAACCTTTAATTCGTACGAGTCTGCATACTGCAACTCTCAAAATTTAAACTTCAAATAATGTATTGTTCCTCACTTCACAATGTATTTTCTTTCAAAATGAAGCTATTGAAAAAATCCTATGACAATTTTATGCGCATTTGCAAGTAGATTATGTAAGAAAAATCCGTATGCCATGCTACAAATATCAAGTGAAAAACCTTGCCCGCGACGAATTTTCTCCTTTTTACACTTTTAAAATGGCATTTTGCGCATCACCCTGATACATTTAAATGTGGATCTAATTGGGCAAATTGACTGTGAAAGATGTACGAAATGCATAGCTAAAACCTCGAAAATTGTAAACATTTTCCTGCATGGAAAAAAAAAATCTAACTGAAATTCTTGTATATTCCCCCTTAATCACCACTGTAATCTCCACGACAATAAAGTGAAGAGATACGATCTTCAAAACTCAACAACCATGCAACTTCCCACATCTTCGCTTCTTTCGAATTCATTTACCCTGAAAGGGCACAGGTGCAGGGTCGTCACACCGGCAGACCAGGCCCCTCGTGCTGTCCCGGTTGGTGAGCACCAAGCGAAACGTAACTTACTTCTAGCCTGCTGCTGCTGCAGTTGTTAACCACCATCGAAAGCTCACCTGTGAATACGGGGGGAGGAGGTTACACCTGGATCTCGAACGTCGGCACTTCGACCCCGTAAATGGCTGCTGACTTCCTCTCCAGAAATGGGCCCAATCTTTTTACAGCAATTACACGATTACACGACAATTGCAGACTCAGCGAATGAAAGTCCAGATTTTCACGGCAGTTTTTCCGATCCTCGATGTTTTTTCCTGATTAAATTTTTTTGCTCTTTCAATGAAAGCTAGACGAGGTGCGAAGCTTTGATTTAAGCCACCATCGATTCGAACGCGCACGCTGCAAACGCTTGGCTACTCGCGGAGCGCTCGTTCGTCGTTGATCTATGATGATTGGTACATGAGAACCTTCCTACATCGAGTTCCGATACATTACGACACGTCGCGTCGTGCTCAGTGCAAACTTTGCCTTAATTATTACGATATATTATTGCTTATTATTACGACGCCGCGTGATCTAGACCTTAGCCATGCCGCGAGGAGTTATTATTCAGGCTGTGCGCATTAGACAGGTAAATAGTAAAGAAAAAGAAACCAAGGCATAGCACCTGTACACCTATAACGCTTATACACTGCATACTCGCTATCAAAAAGTCACACCTGACCTTAAAACTCGTTCCTCGTAGACGTATTAAATAATATCAACGTACGGTCGATAAGTGATTTACAGCCGACTATATTACAAGCAAATATCCGTTCTGTTCACCGTCTTGTAACGATTACCCCATTTTTGAAAACGACATCACGTTTACCTGAGGAAAAAACGTCTGCCAATGAGTGTTGGATAGTTCCAAATTACGCCTAATGCTACATTCAAATTGAAAAGAAATTTATTCGTAAGAAACGCGCGCAAGGGTGCAGACGCGGAAGTCTTCGAGGACGGCTAAGCATTCGTTTGCAGAGGAAGCGGAACGTTATCTCGGCATGTACGGAGACCCTCCGCTTATCGGCGGGGTCGTCCGGGTGTAATCAGAAAACGTGACACCTTCCGTCGTCGGTGTCGAGCTCGTGTGCAGAGGAGAGATAGCGGCGACGGCGGCGGCGAGGAGATTGCGAGCCGAGGTTGGAATCGGGCCTTAGGCCCGGGGCCCCGACCCCCGGGGTTCCGGGCGGTGAAAATCGGGGATTCGAGTCACGTCCCATCGGGTTATCGCAGTCAGTGCTATACGAACCTACGTATTTTTAAACGATGGAACCAATCGCGTCGAGGCTCACCTCGAACGCCGAGATCTGCGTCACGTTCGCCGCTCGCAGCCTCGGACCCGCCGATTTTTATCTACCGTATCTCGATCTGCGAGACTTGATCTCCGTGCACAGCTGGCAGCCGACATCATGGGAAATGCTGACGAGGAACGGGACGAGCTTGCAGGTTACTGAACGTAGTTATCATATCTGCAGCACATGGTACCTAACCCGGGGAAACTTTCCCGCAACTTTGCAGAGCATAAGTCGAGCGATTTATTGTTTCAACCTCCGCGTGCACAATGCGACGCCGTTACACGTATACCTACGCGGTTTTTTCTTATACTCGTGTGTTTTTTTTATCATTTTCCTACGTAAACTCTTAGGACTTTTCTAGCCACAACATCCGCGGCGAACCGATACGCCACCGCATGGGCTTTACGCAGGCGTTAATCAATAATCCGTATCGCTTTTCAGGCATTGTTCACTTTCTCAAGTCGGTGGAAGAATTGAATTTTTCGAAACTTCCACTCCGGGACATTCCGATGATTGTTAAAACCAAACGAGATGGAATAAAATTTTTTAGAATTCATTCGGAACCGTGATGTAACTTTAGTAGAGCGATCTTAGGTGCCGTATAAGAAAGTCAGTCAGAGTTGCGTAAAAGCAGTTTAAACCATTCTGGGATGATCTTCGAGATACGCAATCAATTTCTCACGTAACAACAAGAACAAAGAAATTAAACAAAAATAAAAACAATATTATTTCGTGTAATCATCGCACGCACACGTGTCAAGGACCGCACCTCGGGCTCGAAATACATGTATAATACCCGAAGTCACGGCCGAGAGACTCTTCCCTTGTACTCTACGTCAAAGTTTTTTACCGCATCACGGAGGTGAACAGCATCCGAGGCGCCATTATAATAATTAGTCAGCTAGCCTGACGGTCCAGACGCTGCGGTATTCCGAATCAGTCCATCGGCTAATATCCTCGCTGAGGGCACAATGCCTCCGTGTCCATGGGGGACTTTCTCTCCCCCTTAGTTACGCCTTGCTGGCTCGGCCGAGAAACGCGATGAAAAATTTCCCCGTCACGTGAAGATTATACCCGTGCAGTAGGTATGCGTGTAACAGTATAGGAAGAAGGAGAGAGAGGGTGAAATGAAAAGAAGTAGGAGAATATAAAAGCGAAGCGATCGACGGCGTAAAATTATCGAACATCGAGCTTTGTTACGCGGGGTGAGCTCGACGGTGGTTGTTGTGCGACTGGAATCACGAACCTGGTAAACACGGCTCATTTAAATCGCGTATACAGGCAGCGGCTCGTTAATATCCTGGCAAAAAGCTGGCAGCGCAAACGCTTCCACTAACTCATTAGACGCGTCGTTGTATATCAACCAGCAATAGCACTTTGCCGGTGGTTCTCTAAACGAGATCGATCGGCACATACCGCGAGAGAACGGAACCAGTTTCGCCAATTACTGCGGATTAACCGAGGGCGCGCAAAACACAGGCCACCCCGATTAGCCACTTCGTCGGCATTACGCTGGGCAGACACCCACAGACCCGCGAGAAATACTTCGATCAAGAAACGGACTTGGAAAGGAGTCGTCGCCTGTGAATCACGCTCGTTGCTCGAACCCTGCCGAATGTTTACCCTCCTATCAAATTACCCGCGACTCACCGTCGGCCTCCAGGGTATGCCTTTTAGTCCGCCGACCGAAACCAGGGTTAGACGTCCTACGCTTCAACGTTTACCTGGCTTCGTGCGCGGGGACCTGCTCCGCTCCGGAATTCACCTGCGGGAGCAGCAGAGCGGAATTTTTTAAGTTACCATTCATCTTATTTTATAAGGGACCAGCGTGTCTCCGCTTTGCTCAAACGTGTCCACGATTATTCACAGCTCTTGTTCGCTCTGAACGATGAAACATTTTTCCAACGATATTTTCCACTCGCACGAGTGGATGATTCGCCTGCGCTGTAGTAACGTCGAATCGCGAGGCCTACTTTGATAAGATTTGTTCTCGGCACGGTGGTAAACCAGTTGGACTTTCGAGGAGCCAAGCATGACAACGTCGCGAATGACTTGTCTAGGCGCGATATTGTACGGCAATATTTTTTAAATCTAAACGTCGAAAAACACCGTCAGCCCTTGTTAACCAACTTTCTTCGTCACCGACAATATCTTATTTTCGTTAGACGTATACAGCGGAACGAAGTCCAAGGGTAATCAAGACACGATTTGAGGATTAAGATCGTCAGAAACGTCTCATCGAGCATTTCACGTGGAAAATTGTTCAAGTCGTTATTGATCCACTTAGTATCAGTTTGGCACGACGTGTTCATCAGGTAGTAAAAACGTCAACTCTATCGGACCCTTTTCCTCGAAAAATTTTAATTAAAATTTACCAGGTATACGCATAACAACACAGCCCAGACGCAGTCAAGTTCTGAATATTCTCAGCCAGAAAATTTGTGTAATCAATCACTTCGCACGGTCTCATTTTGGGCCGCGTAGGATATACATCGTTATCTAATTATCCTTTTTAATTTACCAGAATCCTTCGGGACCGACACGAGTCCCGGTGTAAACCTAATCTTAAAAGAGTGATAGGAAAAGACCCGCTTGTTACGTAACCCCAAACCCCGGTCCCACAACAAGAGCACTCAGCTTTTGTCTGCTCGAAGATCGAACTAACAACTAACAAGTCTTTTATCGACCCTCTCAGCCTCTTGACGGGGTGTCCGCAACCCTCCCTAAGGCAAGGAATACCTGTTTTCGAAAGTGTTTTCAGGGTTCTAAATTGGAAGGTGTGGGAGATCGGATTCGTGGCTGTTAAATGAACTTCCTAAGGTAAACCGCAACAAATAAAACTAGGAACATCGGTTTCCATTTCAAAATAATTACGGAGGTAATTTTTTTAGGTAATTCTCAAATCTTTTTTCTCTCCTCTTTCAAAGGTTCTCTGAAATGGATTGAAGTATTGATGTCGACAATGTTGCAACAAGGTTATTTCCGACCTGACCGATAAGTTAACCTCGTGATTGAAAGGGCTGCGAACTTTGACGAACAAGTTTTAAGTTGCCGACGTATTTCTGCCTCGAAATTCGCTCCGTAGTCCGGATTGGCATTCAGGCAGCTGGGAACTGTTTTGAAAAGTTGAACGAAAATCGTAACGGTTGGATCTTGAATCCTGAATGCGAAGGATCCAGAGCCGAGAATCGTCGACGCTCTTCTTCGGCAGTCTTGGCGGCTGACTGACGCGATACTCCGGGAGTGAACCGGTCATTATAGCAAGAAACTGACCACCCAACGGCCAGGTAAGAAACGGAAAAAAAAAATAAAAACTACACAAAACCGAAATATCTCGTCGCTCTCTTAACTTTAACGCTCACCGAAGAAACGGGACTCACACTTTCTCTGCAAGGTAAAGATTTTTCGAGATTACGAGTTACAGGGATGAAACAAATTTCAGTGAAAAGCGCGCACGACATCCGAGAAGAATCAAACGCTTCAAAAGCATTTCATCACTTTAAAAATGGAAGATAAAAAAAAAAACAAAAAAGCAAAAAATGTCCGATAAAATCGAGCGTCACTCTCGGGTCGCTGGCTTCTTCTACTTCAACTACATTCCTGATAACCTGATAATTGCGCAAATAATCGTCAAGAATTGAGCTCCGACATTGACTGCAACGAGATTATTTTACGACGAAGCCCGAAGCGCTGAAGAGTTGTGCACAGGGCTAAGTTTCCTCCACCCTAACAACAAGGAAGGTGGGCTGCCGTTAAACAAAATGAACTTTTTACGCGTACAATGATCCGCTGAGGAAGGATCCGAAGAAGACGAGGTCCTGGTTGCGTTTCGTGGTTTCTGTTACAAAGGCGGCGGCCAGCATCGTTCTCGCATACCTTCCGGGGGTTCCCCGGTCTCTCCTCTCTCGTCGATTCTATGCATTTGTGTGCAAGTGTGTATACTGGAGCTTTGTCCTCAAAGCGATTGGAATGTCTTCACCGAAAGAAAAAGATGGCGCACAGGAGGCTGCTACGCCGATCAAAGTTACCTGTTCCTCAGGGTTGCCCTCCCCCCCCCCCCCCCCCCCCTCTCTCTCTCTCCCTTTCTACTTCCATTCCCGTTTCTCTCTCGGTTTTCGAATACCGAGGGATGTGAGATTTGTATCTCCACGGGTTCGAAGGGAGGCTCGTCGTACGCATTGTACTTGTACCGCATCTTTCAAAAGACCCCCTGCCTTCGCTACGACCATTCAAACATCTACAAGGTTACGAATACAGGCATGCACTAGACTGTGTCGGGCGGCGGGCATGTTCACATATTATCCGAGGGCCGACTGTTTATACATGCGCATTTAAATTACGTGGATACGCAGGTGGATCGAGGGTGTGACCTATCACCCGCTACAGCCTTTAGTTCCACTAACCGAGGAGGGTGTAACCGCGCCTCCTCCGCATCGGTTGTCTTTACCTTTCGTATTTAGTCGGCAATTGGCTTGTTAGCCCCCGCGCCGACCGACGCCACCGGTTTATTTGTCCTAACTTCCCGCGACGCTGCGATGCAGGGATCCTCCTCTCCATGGGAAAAAAATCCTCCGTCAGAGACGCCGAACTCGAAACAGGAAATGTAGACCAATTAATTGAGGAACGGACGCTCAACGAGGGACTCGTGATTTTTATTTTTACATTATTGCTGCTCGGATTCGGTTGGAAAAATAAAACGAAGAAGGAGAAGACGGGAGTCGAAAAAAAAGAGCTCAGATATTCTATATCCTTGTAATCTATATAATTCTCACAAAATTTTTCATTACTCTAGAATTCTTCTTCGCTGGCATTTAAATTTGTGTAACCACTTATATTCCTAATTTATTCTTCATCAACAGCTAATCATCACCGTAATAGATACGTGGGATTCAGTCACGCCAAGTCCCGTTTCCCCAGGTGAACAGCCAACTCGTATAAATTCGTACGAACCGATCAAGCCGTGAATACCGAAAGCACCGATCCTCGGCCAACAACCTAGTCTACACTTAGCATACCAGCAATTTCATAAGTATGCCTAAATATAGATAGAAATTATCGTTCATCTTGCAGCGTAGAGTCGTGCATAGAAGAGGAAACCGCGATGCGGTGTTCGATAAACGGTTCACCCTTTTTTTACTCAAATCGACCACTATTTTTAAATTCTCTAACGGACATACAGCTGCTGTTTTTCTGCGTTTGTACACATACGTATACGACGCGACGCCATGCGCGCAGGCTGTTTTTTCTCTGGGGATGTACAGGAGGAAAGAAGGGTAATGTTAGATGTGGGTATATCATTAGCGCGAGCGCCAACACCGTAAGACCGGTTCGGAACGCCCGGTATAAACCTTTTTTGTCGTACAATTTTTTTCTGCTACGTGTACTTTTTTCCTTTTCTTTTTTCTTTTTTCTTTTTACACATTGTTTTCCCCCGTTTCAGTTTCCTTTATAAAATTAACACGGGTCCGCTAAGAGTGGCGTCATGTTTCTGATCCGACCCAGAATTATACGATGCCCCCTTACAGGCGATCATCGCACCTTGTATCGTAATCTACTCAGAGCCCGACCAACCAGATCCCCTTGTGAAAAATAAAGGACTCGAGGTACGTTGAAATTGAATTTCAAACTGTGGATGGCGTGCACGATTTTTCGGAAAACAATTTCAACTTCAATTATACCCTACTTAATACCACGATACAAAGTATGAGAATGGCTGTTGGAGCAATATGGCGTCGTAACGGGTAATCAGCTGATCGTTTCAGCTAAATTACACGAATATAAAGTTACGAAAAACCTGGTGCAGCCCGTTAAAACTTTATTCTGGTATATTGAGTCAGCGCAGAGTGAAATATGCGATAAAGGAGTACGTTTATAATTAGTATTGCATCATTTCTGCGGCCGTGAGATGAAACGGCGTCTCCCGAATATCTTCGGAACCTGACACCGTAGGTACCGCGTAACGATCGAGTGAAAAATATGTAGGAGAAAAGTGGCGACCGACTAGTTTTTCTTCGACAATTAATTTCCAGCTTCGTTTTATTTTCATTTCTCTACACATACAGCTGTACACACGGCGTTGTCATTATCTCATCTTCTTCTTCTTCTTCTTCCTCGTCTTCTTTTTTCCCATCCCAGATTTATTTTTACACACCACAACGCGCCGATATAGCTATCCATCTCGCGGCGTATATACCGCTACATTACACATCACGATCTTTCGTACTTCGCTCTTGACTCGGAGCCGCCTATATCCGAAGCCAATTATTATCTCTCGATTGATCTAAGCGCGAAGGCGATAATGACGCTATATATACTAGGTATAAGTACAAGAGGTACAGCCTATCTCTTAACTGGCGTATCGTTGGCTCGTCTCCTCTCGTCTCGTCTTGTCGACTGCTCTTCGGCCCGATCAGCGCGGCAGTTTTATCTCTCCAAGAAGTCTGCGCTGCATTGAGCTGTTGATGTACGAAACTATCGGACCGCGGCCCGGAGTTCGATTGGAACTTTTCTGTATTGCCGTGTTACGAAGTAGCGAGAGAAAGAGAGAAACTCTGGGAGAATAGACGACGTGGAATAAATCAAATGGCGGAGGTACAGCCAGTTTGTTACGAGATTGAAATCGAATATAGAGGGGAAAAAAGAAAAATAAAAAGAAATCACCCGGTTTGTATCGGTGTGCCCGCACCAATTTATGTAGCCTGCCTCCCTATTATGATAGTATAAGATAAAGTGATTTAACGATTGTAATGAAACGAAACGAAACCGTCAGACGGCGCCACGGTACCAGATACAATACTTATCCGATGATTTTCTATACCAAAAGAATTATTTATCCGTTTTACCTTCGATGAGTAACGGGTGATCGGTATCAATCAATAACGGAAACTTGTGCTCATTATTATCAAACTCCGTCCGCGGCACGTACAACGAAATACAATTATAAATCCATAACCGGGTCATACGTCATTTTCTTGTCGATTTTTGTATCGGATATACGTACGCATGTACACACTGGTAATATCCTGCTCTTGGCATAGACAAAAAACCTGCCCGCGGTATCTGAATTAACACGCTCCTCCGCTTTATTATATACGATATAGCTATATCGCCGTCGTAAATTCTATGGGGAAAAGAAATTTAACAAAGAGATCTGTACGTACCTGAATGGCGCACAAATTCGTTTGGCGTTTGCGTGTATGCATCATCATTCGCGCAACCTTCCAGGCACAATTATAGTCCGAGTAAGGTTCATATTATTAGATATTATATATTGGACAGACGTCAGCCGCGAATCTATGACGAAATTCGTGATTGATAGTTACGAAATCTGTATCACTGACTAACAGGATCACTGGACGTGGTCGCGTCCGACGCACGCGCAAACTCGAGGCAAATTTTTCATCTATCCCTAAACATCGTCCATTATCCACAATGTACAAACGGTATCATCAGCGTCAATTCGATAAAAAAAATCGATCATCTTTTAACCCTTTCAGTAATGCAATTCAGTTTTTTCGACATAAAAGTGCAATTATACATTTTTTATAAATTTTCCGACGCTGTATGCGAGTCTGGTCAAAAAATTTCAAGATTTTGCATGGGATGTACAAGAAATGAGATAAAAAAAGAAAGGGCGCCACTGTAATAGCTTCTGTGACTCAAAGGATCAATGGTTACACTTCTACTGCGAGAGAGCATCGCGCTCTAGTGGGAAGGAAGCGTGGAACGAATAGGCGAACGAAACTTCTCTGGTTACAGTATTTCGCGTGTATAAGCGAAGATCGGCCATCGTCATTGTCGCGTGAATAAATTCAGTTACCTACAAGTGCAGAATACGCAGTAGTACGATAATCCGAGTTACACGCCTGGTTACGGACATATACAAAGCCGCTGCAGCGTAATACCAGCAGGACAGGTAGACTGAATGTAGCCACGTTCGGTACGTCGAAGAGAGTTGGCATTTGCATGCCGCACAAGTGAGAAATGTTCACCTCGTTACGAAGGGCTAACCGATATCGAGCAGTATTCGTCTTTACGGCAAGGCCCTGGGGGTGATAAAATTGATATTTCTCCTCGGCAAATCGGCATTAATCCAACGTCAACTAAACCGAACACTTAACAACGCCGAATGATTGCTCCCTCTGACCGCGGACGTACGTAGACGTATAAATATCGCGTATACCGACTTCCTGTCTGGACAATTACCGCCGTTCCCGCGTTACAGGATGGAGCGTAATTACCCGTGAGATAATTTTCGTTCTCGAGTTAAAATGCATGTAGCACCTATACACAATGCCGTATAACCACTCGGTACGCACAGCTTACCGGTGTTAATAATTCGTGGGTACCTGCCATTTCGCTCGGGTTCAACTTTCTTCCCGGGTTGGAATTACCCACGGACATACCCTACTCGTGAAAAAATCTCTTTACCGCCTGACACTCGTCGATGATCCGGAGCAGAACGCTGCGGCGGAATCGTAAGGATGATACGCTGCAGGGCCATGCGCCAAACAACTTGAACCGGAGTGTATGAAATTGTGAAAGCACGTAGTTCATCCGGCCTCTAGCAGGACGAGGATAGCCGTTGATGGGGCCACTCACCTTGCCCATGCCGCCACATCGCCTTCCTCCTCTTCCTCAGAGACCATCCAAGCAACCATCGTCGAGCGCCACCGTTCCTTTTTCTTACAGGTTACTTATTCAGCGGCGTACCTACACCTCTCCGTAAATTTTTTCCCTTTTTTGTCTTCGCTGCTGCTAGGCAGCTTTGCACCTATACTAGATGTTCCCGACCGCGCGGCGATATACGCGAGTCGTCGACTCGCCGCTTATCAAGTCCGCCAGCTCCGACTCTGGCTTCCGATGGTGAGAGCTTTGTTCGTTCGGGGGAAAGGCACGCCGGGTTATGGGCTTGTGATAATGTGATACCGAGACGCGAAGATCGGCATGTTCGCCGGCTTCTCTCTCCTTCCCCATTTTCCCTTTTTGCACGCGTTCACGTGACGCACGCGGTGCATGATGAATAACGACACATGGCGCCTGGCACTTTCATATCCTCCGCGCTCCCCGTTATGCAGTATCTTCCTTCGGACAGGGTATATAATAATACAGACAGGAGTTGCACCTGTAACGATTACCGTACGGACGGTCATGAATTCCGAGCTGCTGATAATTTCGTACCGCAAAATTTGAAGTAGCAATAGCTATAAATATACTCGAGAGTGAGGTCTCCGTACAAGCAAACACGATTCCGCCTCAAGGTTCTCTAATTACGGGGACTATTAATACACGTACATTTCCAACTTATCACCGCGGCAGGAGGTCTGTTTCTCGGAATATAACGATTGCCTTTAATCACGATATAACCAGAATATCTGGTAGGTAAAATACCCGAGTGGGTATACAGGACTCAATCCGGGTATTTTTATTTATCATTCCTCCAAATGAGAACGACGTCGACGCGAAGAGCATCAGGCGAGCCGGCAATTAGCAACCGCGAGTCTCTCCTTCCCTGAAAGAGCTCCGCGGAATCGTTAATATCAACGCGAATCGAGTGGACGTCCGCGCAAGGAACGACTCCTTCGGATAGGGCCAAGTAAAATGGCAGCGAGGAGCAGTTTAAATTGCGCGTGAAATGAAGCCGGTGACGTGTCGGTGGTGTCGAAGCTCCCAGCGTGACTTGGCGCACAAAGTAAAGCGCCGAGGGGGGCGGCCGGCAGGTAACAATAAGATGGAACCGAGTGCACGGCGCCGAGTTGCAGCGAGAATTGTGAGGACGGCCATTGTACGTCTATCGTATTTACCTCGTGATTCTGTGGATTTAATTACATCAACTGAAACGCGCCGCTACGGCAGTGCCCCGGAGAAACGAAAGGTAAAACGGGTCCCAGGCCCCGGTTCGTAGTCCGGGCGCCGCGTAGTCGGCTTGGTGGGGGACAAGAAGGGCAAGAAGACGCTGGTCACCAGGACTCGTCTTCGCTTTCTTGCTGCGCTTATACGCTCCTCGGAAATTAAAACAATCTCAACTCGAAATCGACGTTTTTTGACGTGGGAATTTTTTTTTTTGTCACAGAAAACGAAAGTCTGGAGCAATTTGAGTGCGAGGACTTTGATTAGTGAAAAAATGGCGGCATGACGCGTATGGCGTTTTGTTAATAAATTTAATAAAAAAATCCTGAAACGTTCTTGAAACTATGAACGATAAAGCCCTCAAACTCAAATTGCTCCAAGTGTTTACATTTTCAAAAGTTCAAAAGATGCATTAAATAAAACGAAGATATCTTGTTGTATTTTCTCAGTAATTAATCCTACGATCTTGTAGCTTTGGGTTTTCAATTCCTGTGAAGTCGACGAATTCAAAAAATATGGCTACAAATTAATTCAGAAACACTATACAGAATATTAGACTCCAAATATCGCAAAAAAAACCTAAGATTGTCCCTTTTGATTTTTATCTCAATCTTTACCGAATTTGAATAAACCTGAAATTAAATTTTTACGACAGTTTATTTAGTTATTATTCGATTCCGGTAACCAATGTATCGCGTGAAATTTAAGTACGTTACATAATTTTATTTAATGAAATCTTTCGCAATCCGAGAGTAATCGTTTGCCTGAAATTGGTTTTTGCAGCGAACCGGTGTGTCCTGCCGAAAAAATGTTATACCAATTGCGTCTACAAATCGACTTTGTCGAAAACGTTGAACGGTTTCTCCGGCTGTGACGCGTATGTAACGAAAGTAGGTATACCGACGTAATTGTTGACTAAAAACCCAGAGTAATGTAGGACATATACGATAAAATGCTCTCTCACGAAATTCAACAATTTTCGATGAAATACGAGGACGTTAACGACGCCAGTTACGATATTCGTTTCAAATTTACAACTCTCTCGAACCACGCTCGTTAAAATCCGTACAGGTTTATACACTGCATGTATACATAACACAATACGCGGTAGGAAAGAATGGTGTTGGGCGGCAAACGATCGCGTTCAAAAGTATAATAACCCCGTACTGTATATCGCAGAAAACAATTATTAATTGCTTTCGAGGACGCTTGACATTAACGCTTTTTATTATACCTCAGACCCATACTCCGTTAAGTTTCATCAATTAACGAGTACCTGTCGCCGCTCCGAACCCGCGGCCTGCAGGACCAAAGCAACCCGTACGAAGTATAACATTGAGACGAAAATTACTCCTTTCCTCGCTTCCGGTTCGTCCTGTTATCAGGCTCGGAATCAAACTTGACCCAAATATCATTCACGGTGCTTTCTAAGAGCAAGTGCCTCGCTATTTCAAAAACAATTCAAGTCCATGTGTCTACTTATCGTTAGCCTCTAGAGATGCTTATCGCTTCCGGAAAAGGGATCGCGACCGAACGAGCTCGCGCACACGTGTAACTAACGGCGACTGAAAATACCCGGAGACTCGAGTTGAAGCACGTTTTCCATTCGGCAAACATTGACTAAAGCTGAAGACAATCTCGAAATTTACTCCTGCAATATGGCAAGTACCAGGCGTACTTTTCGATCACTAAGTATACCGGTGAACGCAAAAACGCCTTCGGGCAGCGCATGACTCATCCTGTGGTCTCTTCTGCTCCCCCCGATCCGCTGAGGCCTCGAGAGAATCGGCCAGGACCGTGCGAAGGAAGCGTTACTCGGGGGTGTTACGAAATTCTCGGAACAAGAAATCAATACTCAATCCCCGGCAGTGTGTCAAAATCGAGTTCTAATGGCGCTCGAGCCGAGAGGCTACCAACCTGTTTCCCAATCTTGTTCTCACCTCGAAAAGTCCGACCGGTGTAACCGCTGGCACACCCTGTACATCGCTGACGACGTCGCTAACGTGTCTCGGATTACCTGCTCAGTGCGCTAGATGTCGAGGGGACAGTGAGGCGAAGGCATTGCCGTGAGTAAAGCACTTACGAAGCGGATCGCGTCCGTTGCTTCGTCTCTGTGCAAAGTAGGGTGAACCTACCGCGGTTCATATTATTGTGCATTAAAGCTTCGGGGCTGGACATGCGGCGTCAACCGCCTACCGAGTTCCACTTGAGGATCGCCGCGGCATCCAGACCTTAACCTCGAGTCGGGAGATAAAGAGACACGTGAAAGAACTCACCATTGTTGTAGACCTCGGCGTTGACCAGCGTGTCCTCGTCGTCTGTGTCCGGACCGATGGAGACGGGCGTGTAAACGATCGAGTCTCTCATCCTCGTTACCTTCCAGCACGGCGGCGCGAGGCACGATTACCCCGAAACTGGATAAATGTACGCGCTGAAACAGAAATGAGTAAAAACCGATGAGCTTCGTACCGAAAGAGCGCGGAATCGTAACAAGAAGAGATTTATCGCCCTTGCGGAATTCGAGCGAATCACGAGTCTCGATTTTTACTGCCTTTATAGATCGTCCTCTAGGGTGAGCTTAATCTTGATTTAACGATCTACAGATGAGCTCTTGATTGATCGATCGCTTCGACGAGCAAGTGCTAAAAACTATTTGGTCAATGCCGCTTGGAAAGACAACTGCGCTCAACTTACATGCCAATTTATTTTTCTTGTCCAGATTCCAGGTACAGGGAGAGATGTACGATTTTACTTTATGACCGCGAACCCGTGGCGATATTCAGAAATTAATATCCCTCGTAGAATGCCCGTGTACACCGATACGTGTTTGCGTGACTAATTGCGAAATCGTAAAACGTCCGTTAAGCCAGAAAATTGTTTTAGCAGAACCAGCCCACTCGTGCAAACACGCTGCAGATATTGGTACAGGCGATCGTTACTCTCGTTCGATGATCAGAATTAACGAGTTTGTAGTTACCAATTTCGAGTGCGTCGTTTTGACGTCCTCGGTAACGGGCACAAAATCTTCTTACTTTTCATTTCTACCCGGCCAACTCTGTTCGATAAACAATGTCGAGCTTCGCGTTCCGTCACCCCGAAGAGAAGGTCCGATCACTCGGCTCGAGTGAAGATACAAATAAAGTGAATACAACCGTTGAACCGCTAGCCGCACCAGCCACTAGCTACTCCACTAGCCGGTCGGGTGACTCAGAGAGCCAAATATAGCAATCACATTGCTTTCAGGAGCTGTTTTTGCCCGTATTTCTCCCCTTCCTTCTTTCGCCCCTGATCGTTCGCCGTGTCCTCGAGGTCCAGCGGGTCCTTTGGACCCGGTAACAACGTCCCTGTACCCGTCGAACGCGCCTACCTTCCTTCCTTCGCACCAGTCGAAGACCAGCCAAACTGGGCCATTCACCGGCGGCGCGCAAGACTCCGGATCTCAAGCTGTCTCGCAACGAAAAAAAAAAGACCGACTTCGTACAGCGGTCTTTAAAATAATCAGGTGGAATCACTGTCTCGGAAACGGTACCGTTGTCCAACGGAAAGAAAGAACGCAATATGCACCAGGGGTCGGTCCGTCTCTCGTCCCCGTCAACTTGATGACTCGCCACGTCCCTCCATATAATTCCTCCCCTTTCTCCTAGGTTTACCATGGAACGTGGCTTCTGTTCTTCTTATCCTGACCCTGACCTCAGTGCATAGTGCAAACGGTTTACGACGTGCTGGTATTAAGAATTGAGGAATCAAGGCATGTCGGGTGCCCGCGGTACAGTTCCGTTCGCGGTACTCAGGCCGAGGCTAGGCGTCATAAAAGTGAGTCGGCAAAGCCTGGGGTTCCGTTAACCAGGTGGTGAAAGCTCGATCCGCGGAGAAGGTGCCAGGTCCTCTAGTCCGTGGAGCACGCCGCGCGCCGACTGCAGTGTGGGAAGAACCGACGTGGCCACACCGAGAGCGATGAGTCCATTGTCCCCGACGACGGTGCTCAGAAATAGCCGGTCCCGTCCTCCCGTCCGCGAAGCGGAAGTCTAGCGGTTCCAGAAGAACGCCTCACTCACCACCGGGAAACCCTTATGCTTCGGCAGTCCTTGCGAACGGAACGTAACGTGTGTGATTCGAAAGTATCCGTAACGAAAATACGATGATAATGAGAAAGAGACTCGTCGGTCTGCGTCGGGAAGCCGCAGCGACGATACAACGTCTTATAAGCTTACTTTTCTCTGCTTCTCTGCATCTTACTCCGAATGGAATTTCCGGGTGTCAAGAACGTAGTCGTAGAAATTTGTCGAAAGATTTCAATCCCACGTGACGGAACGGTACGTTGGGTTCGGTAGCAATTGGCGATGGACCCCTGCCGAGTGAGACCGGGTCTTAATTCGTCTGAACTGTCACGGTCGGACAGTGGAGCGCTCATAACTCTGCACCCTGGTCTAGTCTAAACACATTTAACATTGGCTCAAGTTTCCACTGATGTGAGATGCATGGGAACGTGACGGTCTCGACAGAGACGTACGTACGCGGCGACGGTGAGTTCAATTAAAGCCTCTCTCGCTCCGTGTTCTCAAGCGTCAAGATCGCGGCCGTCCGGTGGATTAGATCGGATCCTGATAACCGTGCAGTTATGCATTGTTGTCGACAGTTAATGCCGACGTATTTAACGGCGGAAGGAATTAATGAATAAGAGAGTTGCAGCAGCTACAACCGTGAGGCACTGCAGGAAGCTGCGAGAAATCAGAGACGGCCATAAAGTCCGTATGATTCACGCGACGAACGAACGAACGAACGAACGCTTCCGGCCTCGCTACTGGACGAGGAGGAAGTGACGTCGGTGCAATGCCGTTACCGCCGAGATATGTAACTGGTTTTTGGTTCCTGCCTTGTTTGTTTATTATTGGCACATTCGACGCCCGGTCCATTACCACGTCGGCGAGAGCTTTGCTCCCAGTTTGAAAACCGAAAGAGTAAGAAATGAGAGGAACAGGATGTGGGCAATAATAGAGACAGGTATTTTCAATTAATTGCAAAGCGAACATGGTAAATCGCTCGACGCATAATCGGTTTGAAAATTATTCCTAGACGGATAATAGGCGGTCACGTCTGAGCGGATATACATATTCTCCGATATCGCGTGCAAGATTTAATATCCACTGCACCTGCGCAGAGCACGGCATGTCTAGCCCTTGAGCCAAGGGCGTTACAGTTTCTCTGAAGAACTGGATTGCATCGGAAAGACGCACAATGGAAAGACGTAGATTCAAGGCGAGAGGACCAATGGATTTCGATCTTATATTTTGGAGATAATCTTGGTGTCTGACTGATCGGGAACGAAACATCGAAACGCCATTATTCGTATGATCCTGCTGGATGCTGCAAGGCATATTCCTTCAGGACTATTTGATTTTCGAATGCAGCTCACGACCCTCACGCCACGATCCACGTGGTAAGCGTTTGAAGGGGGTTTGATTAAACGGTCGGGCAGTAAACGCCACAAGGAAACACTGTTCAATCAAAATGGAAAGAAAGTTACGAGGCGCCGCTTTGTGCTTAAAGCTTTACCGCGCGTGAGTTCACGGGGGGTATAAATGCCTACGGTCATAGCACCCTTGGCGATCATCCAGCAAGCCGGCGTCCCGTTTTTCCGTCTTTCTCTTTCCCGCTTTCCTACCAAAGTTATATTTCCATACCTCTCCCTCTTTCGCGAAGATCAACGTCGCTGCCGCCTTCAGGCACCGAGTCTCTTCGACTCCGGTTTCATTTCGCATCGGCCAAAAGGCTGCGGCTTCCTGGAGGACCAGTTGTTACGTACCACGAAATGCGTCGTTAAAGGTACGCAACGTAATCCTCGGATTCTCCGTTTACTCAATGGTGAGCTAACGTATTGATTTAAAAATTCATTTATTCGAATCATGATTAATTATTGCCAGAGTCAACGGTGTGCGGAAATTCGTCCTTGAATGTAGGGATAAAATACCGATGCTTTCAGAGTCTTGTTCACAGTTACTACAGAGAAATTACAACAGGTAGCTCCGTATAGTTTCACGTGATATAAAAAGTTATTTACGAGCTTTTGCAAATGCGCGCGATAACGCGCGGCAGCCGCAATCATCACTGCAGACCGAACTGAAATACCGAGGGCTTTCAAAGTTGTTTGCTCACCGCGAAATCACTTATTGGAATACGTAAAACGAGTTTGGCAAGAGCGGGATCGGTTTTACACCTTCGCTCGTGTAATACCCAGCATAACAAATCATCGCTCGATAGTCCCGCTACGCTCCCAAGAACATCGAGCTGCATACCGTGCAGGCGCTGCAGGACTTCCGTGCCTCAAATCAAACCCGCAAACGTCTCTTTTTGTCGTTTCATTCGATCTGGATGTAATTTAAAGGACTTGTGTACGGTAGGAAGGACAATGGATTAAATTCATCGATGGTTTCGTTCCACGTTTTTCGCCAGAAAAGTTGAAAAAGAGAAGGAGAGGCACACTTTCACCGACGACGACGGCATGTTTCAGTATTTTCAGACACGCGCGGATATAAAGCAGCGCAGCACTAAAACCGAGTCTGTATAAACCGATAAATCACAAAGTGCGACCTGTAGAATTTATTTTCAAGTGCCAGGAGTGTATGGGTATAAGGAAAGCGAAGAGAATGGTGCACGGAGGCGATCCGGCGACATTAATCTTTCCAGGAAATCGAACCTCGAGGGTCTTGATAGTATCGACGACGGAACCTCGCGGGGTTATCGGGATGTGTAAATGGGACCGAGTGATTCTCTATTCTGGTTTAATCGTCGTCTAGACGAGCGAGACGTTAACTGCGGCCCGATCCGGGAGCGGAACGAGACTGGTTGTGTCCACAATCGGGTGAAATCAAATCCATCCGCGTGCACGAAAGCGTTGCGGAGCCTCGACTAGGTTCCCCGACTTATGGTTCTCCGCACCCACGTGTCTCCGAATGCATTGATAAGTTTGTACAAGCGCGAGGGTGGCCCGGGCTAAATTTAGCGACACCGCTATCCGCGTCTCTCTCGCACTTTTTTCCCCTCCAGCTCTCTCGCTTCCCCGGCGCAGTTGTCACCGTGGTCGAAAAAGGTTTGGCGCCGTCGTCGTTCGAGAGCCGCCTACCGTCCCGCAAAGATTATACCGAAGGTGCGTTGCCCCGGTTGCAACACGATCCGCCGCCCCCGGGGACGGCGGGAAATCCTCACCTGGCGCAGACGAAGAGGAGGAAATCTCGCTGGGCGAAACGACGCCGGTAACGAAGTTCCTCGAACTTGAGACCGCGGTCTAGACGCCCGGTCTAATTGACGATCGTTCGCGAAAGGCGAAAGGCTGGCTATATTCGTTCCCGGTTCGACGGCGTGCCGCGTTCGGCCGAACAAGTTTGGGTAAAAATACACGGACTAGACGAAGAGACGGACCCTGGACTCACTCCGGGGTGCAGAAGGAATTTCGGTGCGCGCCGAAGCTTCCTGCAGCGACGCGACGCGATCCGACTCGCGGTCAATTCGGCCAAAGCTGCGATCGGAGCCCCGGGAACGTCCGCAGGATACCGACGAGCCAGACTCTCGAGAGTCTAAAGCACGCGAGAGATTCCCGCATCGGTGGTTGCGGCCTACTTATACCGTACACGACGATAATTACCCGAGAGAAAATGAGAGCCGATAGTAAGTAGGTGTGCGTATGTACGGAGGGGTGTGTTAGGTTGCGGGCTATTTTTGTGTGTATACGCTACTGCATTCTTTAAATCTGTGACTTTTCTTTTTCGACCTTTTATTTTATACCGAGAACCTTTATATTCCCCTTTATATAACCCCGGCGATCCTACCGAGCCGACCAATTATAGAACGTTGGTAAGAAACGGATTCCACGTGGAATTTACAACGATTTAAAGAATGGGATAAAAGTATCGCGAGTAGAGGTTGTTTCGATGTATCGATGAAACACCGCCTGCGGGGAGAGAAGTTGTAACAACGATACCGACTGCAGACCGTAGAGGTAATATTGGCAAAAATTAACGTTCAATCTCGTTTTCTAAGTCTCTGATAAGTATAATTATATACTCGGAAAACGGAGGGCCGAAGAAAGGATCGAAGGAAGGTTGAGGATGACAGGTTCCGGTTTTCATAAAGATACAATCATGTACATCGCTACGGATACACGTCGTGCCGGATTCGGAGAAAAATTGAAAAGAGGCTCAACGACACGACGGAAAATCGCGAATGCAAAAGAATGATCCGTCGGACAATCACCTCACACTCGTCACCGCGCATACCTAACGATGAAATTGAAACAATTAAAGTTAGCGCAAAGTAACGTGAGAGCAACAAACGGACCCCCCATGAAAACAGGATACATTCGCGTGATGAATGTTTCACGCTGTGAAAGTTTTCATCCAACAAACATCCTTTTTAACTATTCAGTGAAAAAAAAAACACATGTTTTTCAAATATCCGTTCGACCGTACAATTGAATATTCCATCCTCGCGAGCACCGCATTCAGACCAATTTTAATAAATAATACTGAAATAATATCGATACTTATACTATACGATTACCGATTACAGATTCGAAATTTATCAGCCATTAGTGCACGCTAGGCTGTATGAGAAAAAAAACATCAATTATTTCTTTTTTTAAAATTCAAGTTGAAAATATTGTTGGAAATGACGAAAAAAATATGCTGTCCAAGTTTCAGCTCTTCATATTCTATAATATTTAAAGCTGCCTCGTCGCTATTTTTTATTTCCCGTGTAAATGACACGGGAAATAAATTTTGTTTTTTTTCACACTTTGCAACTTTATAACTCGCCAACGTATCGGTGTACCGATAAGACCAGAATATATTTTCGTATCTAATCTACTCTTTAAAAAGTTATTTAAAGTCCTTAAATACCTTTTGACCTTAGATAACAGACCTTTCGTGCAGACCGTTCAATTCCTTAAAAAAAATACGTTCTGATCTTATCAGTACACTAATGCGTTTACGAGTTCCAAAACTTCAAAATTTCAAGAAAACAAAATTTCCCGCGTCATTTAAATGGGAAACAGAAAATTGCGATGGTGCACCTCTAAATATAAATATTAAAGAGCTGAAACTTGGAAGGCATATTTTTGTCATCGTTCGGAAAAATATTTTCGACTCGAATTTCGAAGAAAAAAGTGAAGAAAATGGTCGATTTTCTATATCCGCAGTCCAGCGCACAGTGTTGCATATATAGGTCTATGAATGAAACGGTGAGACTGCCGGCTGTTTACCGTTCGGCTTGGAAGCCGAGTCGCCCCCCGCGGGTTTCGTGCGCCATGTTCCCCGGCGCCGCCCCGTAACGCGTTCCACTTCCTGGGGAAAGAGCCGAGTCATCGAGCAGCAGCGGCTCGGGCACCGTAAGTCAGACCTCAGAGCAACGATTGACAGCTGCTGGCTGGTGGCGCGCGTCAAGGGGCCCGCGTAGCGCAGAGTAGGTACCTAGACCAAAAGTACACAAGAGCCACCCCAGCACCGACCGAGTTGAACGAACTCGAGCCGCGGGGGTTTCCATCCATTCGGTTGGGTGACTGTCCCTCGGTTCCACAACATCGGGCGAAGGCGAAAAGGAGGCTGCGCTAGGGGAAAGGAAAGCGAAGATGGGGCGGCGGTATGCGGCTTGGGTGACGACTGGGTGCCGGTTGGGAGCTCGCAGGAGTCGAAGAGGGCGAGTGTTGGGTGCTGCGGCGGTTCCAAAAATAGGCGGGTCGCTATGCTCGCGGCATGGCAGACAGATAAAGACTCGGAGAAGGACGCCCGCGGGTTATACCCTCGACGCTGAGCCGGTGCGACGAGGAGATGTAGAGGAGAGACCCGCGCCGCTAGGCCCGGATGGATAGGAAGCTGGAGAAAGCTGGAGGAAGCTCTATTTCCGGTCCAAAGCCCCGCCGAGTACGGAGCGTTGCGATGTGAGGCCGAAAAATTTTAGAATCTATAGATCAATTTTCGTCCGGGTATGGAATCTGTAGACGTGGGGGGACGCCGTGAGGCTGAAGTTGGCAACGTTGGCGTAACGAAACATCAGGGAAAAAATTGTTTCAATTTCAGACATTCCTGAAGGTACGAAGTAACGATTTTTCTTAAACATTCAGCATCGTTACAGTAACGTTACTAACTACATCGTCATCGGATGCCTAGGATCATCTCGCTATTATTACTCCAAGGAAAGCATCCGCGTTGTTACTTAGAAAAAATTGTAACTACAGACTTTTCGCAGAATAACTCTGACAGTCATTCGCCCAGTAGGTTAATGAGAAACACGCGAGGTTTCACTGAAGAAAATATCGAATACTAAGTGTATCGAGACGGCAAATTTTGTTACGTCTTCGGCTTGTAATTGCAGTTCTTCTCACCCAAATCATCGTTGATGATACGATTATAAACACTTTTTCAAAAGGAAGGCCGCAGGGCGGCGGGCGGGGGATGAACGTTGGAATAACGAAAGAAACTCACACGTGACACGAGGAGTGGAGGGAAGATAATATCTTCAGCGTGTGCCGCTACACGCATATGTACGATGCAGATATTTTTCTTTCAACCCCATAATTCAACGCGTCGAGGAAATCTACTCCCTATAGCTGGTCTACGGCGAGACGCGTGCCCGCCACTCAGTAATTTTTTCCCTCGTGCCCTCAGTCAACGGGTTGGCGCGATTTACGAACCCAACCCCCTGAGGTCAGCCCCCCAGGTCTAACGATAACTCGACTATAACTCCGAGGGGTTTAAACTTAGCTCGCGTATCGCGAGGCGCGCGTCGTTCGAGGTTTCGGGGTAGGTTTTAAGACCCCGGAAGGAACGCTTTGTTTCCACCGTAATGGCCGTTCTGTCACCACTTCCCTCTTAGTTTAGCCCCGGGGTCGAGGGTCGCGACCCTCCCTCGCATGGCAGCCAAGAAAAAATTGCGTTATTAGATGGGCGCTATGTAAATGTAGGTGTCCGCGCGACGTATAGAACACTAGAGTAACCGCCTGTCGGAAGGATGATTATAACAGCCGCCGAGTGGTGAAAATCGCTTTTCAAAAGTTGCCGAAGTTCCGAAACATCACCGAATATCACCTGATATTTGTCACCCAATCTCCCTATACGAATATCCGCTTCGTTTTCGACACAAATATACTCCGCTAGAATGATCCTTGTACGATTTGAATACACGTATAATTATAATTATAATTCATATATCATTAGAAATTTTTCCACCACGAGAGATTCTCCGTCGGTGACGTTGGTGATGCAGGAAGTGAAAAGAAGTACAAAAGTGGCAGTTGAGAAGAAAGCGGTTCACCGAGAAGGATGGAGGTGGGGAGGAGGAGGAGGAGGAGGACGAGGGAGACGAAGAAGTACGAGTTCTTAAAACACTTCTTCAAGAATTGTATCTCTCTCTGTCCGCCCTTCCGTCGTACAGCGTTACGCGCGGCGTCTGTAATTTTAGAACCGGTATCCATGGCACATAGGTGCGTTATATCTACCTACAGGAGGAGCGAGTATGCATACCTACGCGAAGGAGAGTCGACAACGCGGCGATAACATCCGCGGAGCGATTAGTGGGCCAAGTGCATCGGGACCCCCATTATTGTACCCATACGAATATCGCGGGGTCATCGCTGCAGATTTGCGCGAAGTGATTAACGATCGACGTAAAATGATGATTACTGAGCTCGGTACGCAGGTTTCCGTGCGTGGAAACAAATTTATGCCGTCTTCCAACTTCCGTAGAGCCACAGAAGAGACCTGCCGGATATCCGTTCTCTACTCTCTTTACTTCCTTCCTGCATTAGCTCCGCGCGTTACGTTCTTCGGGCTAATTACGTCCTCCGCGGTTATCCTGCGGTGGGTCCGAAATGAGAACAAGGCATAAAATACAAAGCGTCTCTACCAGCGAGTACCAGGGTCGCAAGTAAACCCCTTTCACCCAAGTTTACTATGTATTAAACTTTCGATTTCGATTTCCGAATCGACGAACAAACCATGTCCGTTTGCAGAATAAAATAAAAACATTTATCACAAATTTCGTATACATCTGAACGATTGTTTCAAAATCCCGTGCGTTTAGAGTGTGTCGAAGAGGGCGGGGAAGTTGGAATAAAAATAAAGAGAAGGAAAAATTGCGAAGCGAAAGCAAAGGCAAAGTAATCAGGACACTGCAATCGTAATAAGTTTCTCATCCTGATCCCTCGAGCTTTGGCATCACTTTTTGACTGAACCGCGTCGACCGAGGAAATAATTGATCACTGAACGGATATTGTGACTCGTAACTTTCGAGTACTAAGAGTCGCCACGGTCAGCCGGGGCTGAGAACCTGTCGAGAAGTAGTACGACCGGTAGATTATAGTTGCGAGGTATAATGTTAAATGGCAAACTTTCCATAATCTGTAAATCGCCGTAGATATATCAGCGAGCGATCGGCAACCGGTCTACGTGTCGTCAAATGAGATGGAAATTCATCGTTGCCTTATAACGATCGGAATTCACTGATGAATTCGAGTGCGCAAAAATTCCCTAAACGTATAATAGTCGAACTGCGGTATAAATTATTTTAAATTATAAAAAAAACGTTCGAAATTACACCGAGAAAGTAACATATTTTCTATAGCACTCATGCCGCACTTTTGGATCTTATTTCGATCCGACCGAGATGAGAAATAAGAATTATGGGGGCTAAGAAGACGGTTTTGTAAGCCGGAGAAATTTAAGAGATTCACACGCGCGACACCTGCGACAGAAAATATAGGAGTCGAGCAGTTATAAAAAGTAAAAGTATACGTGTTATATGTGGGTATAATATGAGGAAGAAATACAAGAGGAATAAAAGGAGAGTTTAGTGCACTCACCTCGAAATAGCCTCGAAATAGTCGTGTGTCCTCCTCTCTTGTCTCGCGTTCTTCGCACGTCCGTCCGTCAGTCCGTTCGTTCGTTGTCCGTAGTCGTCTAGTAACCTTCTTTCTTTACTCTATTTATTTGTTGATCTATTTTCCCGAGCGTCGACTTTGCATAACACTTCACGTATTGCACACTTCACACTAATTATCTAAAATTTGTTAACCGAATGACGGACTTTTACGGAGCTGCACGCTGAGTGCCCTTGCCGTTCTACGAATGTACGGTGTTGCGTATATACTATATAAAACACATAGAATATATTAGGAACGATAGAAAGAGGAAGATGGATAATAAATAAATAAATAAATCAGTATATACCGATACTGATTGAAAAACAATGCGTATAGTAAGTAGAATGATTACGAGCTTAAAGTTTAATACCTAATGTATATTGTACGGCCATGAACTGCGGCACAAATAATTACGACGGATCAAGTTGAATAAATAAATAAAACTATACGCGTATAAGATATGCCTATAAGTATGCGTGACGAAGATTGTAGAAAAATTCAATTTTATCTTATCGTGAAATATATCTGTCGGGTTTTTTTACGATTGAGGATGAATTTCACTTCAGTCGTTTGATTCGTATCCGATCCGTAATTATATAAAATTTAATTCATAATTTTGGCGTCGACGAAGGAAATCTTTTAACTCTTCTTCCGAATCGCGTCGAGTGTTCTTCTCTCCTCAACGTCAAGAACTCGAGCCCGCGGTGTTAAGCGTAAGCGTGATCTTGGGTGTCAGCGATGCGGACGGCGTCCCTTGATCTTCAAAACTCGGAGCTCCTCGCCGTCGCGACGCCGTAAGCTACGCATCCACCGGAGCACTGCGACGAACCCGACTGACTGACGTCGACTGCAAGCTTCGCCGGTGCCCGTTTCTGCGCTTGCCCTCAAAAATCTCGTCACTCGATCCCAAAAACACGGCCTGCAGAGGAACGCGGCACCGTCGTCGGAACGTCGGGACGCCCGGCGTCGCGTCTACCAGTCGAGCGTAAATTTTCCCTTTTCGACATTATTCGACTGACGGAATGAGCCGCTTCACCGTCGTTAGAAACACGAATACGCACCTTCTCACCATCTCAAAGATGCTACTGCTGCTGATTCAGCCTCCCTGCGTCTTCGATTCCGGCTAATGATAGCGGCGACGAATCTCAGTTCGTGTAATATCTTTATTCTAAATGTTTTTTTCGAGATTATTAATGGTGACAAAATTCAGGAAAATGCTCCCCCAATCATAAAATTAATATGACGAAATCAGTGTATGCACCCAGGAAACGTTGAATTCTGTACCTCAATGCTTAATTATTAAACACCGACTCGACAAATGCAAAAAGCAAATTTAATGGATTAAGCCTAATTTACCAACGATCCTCATTGCAAGAAGTCGAATGAAGAAGTTTACCTTGCATATCGCGAATTGTGATAATCACATCACAGAAATGCTTCGTACGACCTTTTCGTCGGCTGACTGATCGTCTCGTTTACGGAGTCAGCTCGATACTGATCTTGCGCCTGGACTACCTGAGCGAATCGGACCAAAAAAAAATTTCAACAAAGATCAGACCCATATCCATTTAAAAATGCATATTTTTGCAGCGATAAAACTGCAGCCAGCAAAAAAAAAACTCAAAATATCTCCCAGTCAATGCATCTAATGCATTTATGAAAATCTTCTTCGGTACAGCGAATTTTGAAAATCATTCAAAAAACGCAAAGCACGCAGAAACGTATAGATAGAATTTTGACGTTCAAGGGTGATGACCTAAGGAGCTAGTCGTTCCGGCACCCATAGGGGTCCTCGATTGTTTTTCCTGTAGGTATAGGCATGTACAATTGTTTATAAAACGTAGCTATAGACAGGGAAGGGAGCACCTCGCGCAACGAGGGGAATCAGGGGGGTTCTCGTCCCCCGTGCAGCCCGGCTTTGACCCGGGTTCGAAAATAGGGAGGATCGCAGATTACGGCCTAGGGTGCAACAACCTCTGGGCGTCGTCTCCCCATGCCCTTCTCGGTGTATGGTATATCCGGCGGAACCACCCTCCCGAGCCAGAGTCGACGTTTCTTTTGACTTTTCTTTGGAGCGGTGGTTCCCCCCAGCTCCGAGCAGCTTTCTTTTCGACGCTGCAGATGCACCGTCCGCACGTGTCTGTGCCCAGATTCACGTTACTCCGCCTAATCCGCCCTCGCTGACGTCACGGGGCACAAGCCGCCTCCGAAGACAACCCCTGTAAGCCGATGGATATGATTCATGATGAGAAGAATAAGTTCGGTCGATGATCCTTCTTGCACAGGTACGTAATACATGTGCAAGTTATACGTTGAAGAACCGTATTCAATTTAGGAGTAAGAAAAAAATTACGTCAAGAATAAATATTCCTTCACTTTTTACCTACTCGTATGTAAAAATGTACAGTAATTCTGTCCTTCTTTTAATTTTATAATTGTTGAATTACTTTTCATTTTTTTGCTACTCCTTGGATGTACGAAGCTGCGACGCGATTCGTCGTATGATTCGTACAATGGCAAGCAAATTTTGTTTTTGTTCAGACTAAGGTGTAATCAACAGATTTTCGATAATAATAATTGTGTAAAAAAAAAAAGAAATTTATAATCCCGGTTCCGAATATTTTTATGAATCACGTATACTCGAGTAGAATTACGTATATATTTACAATTTAATCGCAGTATATATACATATATTCATATGCAGTCACTATTAATGTGTTGATAGGATTATTATAGATTGTGAATAATGGTGTATAAGCTTTTATATTTGTTTTATTGTCACCCACAGTGCACGCGCTCGCGTGTTACTGTCTCTTGGAATAGTTATTTAATACGCACAAGCAGCGGAGAAGAAACCAGTTCCGCAAACTGGAATAAACGCTGCAGCTTGCAGGTATTTGCATTCTCGATTCCCAAGGGTTTCCGATTTCTCCGAAATCTTCATAAGTGGGGATCGAGGACTCTGAACATTTAACGAAAGTATGAAACGAAAATTTAGCTTATCGAAACGAAGTTGACGAACATTTTCAAGACATAAGCCACAGCTAAGAGTGACGGCTAAAAATAATACAAAAATGTTCCTTTAATTTTTTTCCAAAAAATATCAGGCATAATATTATAAATGACAATTGTAATAATTTATTTACTTTCGTTTTCTTTTTGTTTTTCCACTATTCGCAAGAGACAATATCACATTACCTTTATACGGTAATTTGTTAGTCCATATGTATAAAGAAAGTCTTAAATTAATGTAATAAAAAGATACATGTACAGGTGTTTAAAATCTGCCCAAGAGTACGACGTAGGCTGAATTGTATATATAATCCTTCATCGTATAATTCGGATATGTCAATCGATGCTTCCACGCTTCAATTATAGGTTTACGACGATACAAGTGTCATATTGTTAACGTATTGGATTATTAAACGTAGGTATGTTGAAAAGTAACTCATATTATATACGGATTTTATGATGCTGGGTTAGTAAGTACGAGCGTAAAATTCCACTCTTGCGATCGCGTCCGTCACTGTACCGTTTTACGTACTAATACTGACGTTAATTTACTCAGTATTACGGCGGCGAACACGAGCTCCATCGCTGTATGCGATTCGTCCCGATTAGCAGCAGTGCATGTTGACGAAATTTTGTTTATCCTTATAAATCGAACCCCAAGCGCCGTACTTTTCGTTAGCTGCCGGTTTTTTCGGCGGCTCCTGCGAAGACTGCTGCCGCACTTGCTCCTGGCCTTTCCTGTTGCGTTCGAAAAAAGAATAAAAAATCGTCAAAATATCCGGACGAAATGTTTCTGGTTACATCGCATCTAACATTTGGCTCAATCAGTTATAAAATCTATTATATTCAAGCCACTGCGGTGGCTCGGCAATACGGCGCCCAAAAGCGTAAACAGCTGATCCAGTTGGATAAATTATCCCCGAATATCACGGTATGTAAGACTTGGCACAAATTTTTCAGTGCTTATTACATCACGTTGAGTTATTACAGATTTTCAAAAACGACGTCTTCAAATGTCAATTATCCCGTACAGATCTTAAATAATCAACCGTCGTGTCACTTTCACATAATGCAAAAGAATAGATTCTTCTTTTACATTCAGCTACAGCTGTATTAATCCTCACAGTATCGGAGTCTCCGATAATCCGGTAAAATCCAGCTCGTATCCCGTTTGTATTTACGATCGTGAGAAATGTAAGATTCAAGAAGTACGCGTGTATCCGTAGAGCCTACCATCGACGCGATTCCGGATTGATCGAGAATCGAGTGGGAAGGTGAAAAACCTGATGCTCAAATCGTAAACGGAAGTCTCGGTGTTTTTATACTGATCAAGGTATTCGAAAATCGTGGAGATTGTTTATTTATTCATTTATTTATTTATTTATTTATTTACCTCACTTCCTGGTAAGGCCCCTTCACGATGGAGCTGTCAAAGTTCTTGTAGACCATTTTACCTCGTTGTTTTTACCTCGACCCCGATTACACCGATGTGATTAATTCAAGCTGTTGCGAGCGTTGCTGTGGTTGACAATTTTGCGGAAGCTCCGATGTACTATGCTTCTCGGTCGCGGAGTTCACTTCTGCGTGAAATTGTAATGCATCGAATTAGAAGCGATAAAAATGGATTTGAAGGAAAAAAAAAACAAAAAAAAAACTCGCAGATCGTAGCTTCTCAAGGTATTTAAAAATCGTTTCGCTGATTCAGCTGGATACACAGAACGCTTTCAAAATCCTCCGAATCTACGGGCTATAGAACAAATTTGGAAATCATTCAGTCATCGTTTCCCCAGAGTGAGAAAGAAAAAATACGTTAAAAATCACCCAGACGTGAAATCCGAGGACGTCTAACTATTTCGGCAGCAAGTCTCTGTCAAATTCTATCCAATAGCGAGAACATCGCCAGAGATTTCCCTAACGAACCCGTGTATATATATATACAATATATACCTATCTTCGAAGCACGAGGACCAGATACTACCGTCGGTTTTTCTACTCTGAAATTTTTTACAGAAAAACACGCCGGAAGACCGGTTGGAGGGGCCGCGGAAAATCTCTAGAAACTATGTTTAGAAACGAAGTTTGACCCCAATTAGTTCACTTGGTGAACCGCATTTGTGCTCAACCCAAAAGACAATTTTTCGTTTGCAATCGTATAATCGTACTGACCTAAATTCTCTTTCGTTTGAAATTGTTCAACGCTCTCGAAATCGCGAAAATTTATGCATTCGGATTGAGAACCTCTGCTCTGGACTGTAATCCTACAGACCAGTAAAGCGGTTGCAGGAGTGCCGATCCGCTCAAGATTCCACTCTCTGGTTATAAACCGTCATTTTGATGCTGGGAATACGGTGTTTGTATCGTGAAAATAAGGACCTGCGGGGTTATGGCGAAACTCACCCTACGGCACGTGGTGTAAATGTACTAGAACGAGTAGTTCTAGGCAGTTCCCAGCATTACCCCTTCGGCTGCCTTTTTTAGTCTGAAGGTTCTTGCCTAACCTGTTATAACAAAGGAGATAAGCATACGTTAAATTCCATTGAAAACAATTTACGCAAACCAGCTTCGGGCGGGGTGCAAGAATTCAAATTTGCCCCGCGTTCTTAACGCTCTACACGATTTCTTGGTAAACGAGTGGCGTCATCGAAAACAGTTAATGTAATTTAAATATGCAATCAACAGGCTTAAAGGTAGAAAACTGGTTCCAGCTATCATTTCTGCTCGGTCCACACGTCACGTTACGCTTTTTTGCACTGCGACGGTGTAAGCTCGTTGAAAACTAAACGCACGCCTTGTTCGATTTCCGCAGTTAATAGTGATTTTTGGTTCGTTATCTAGTCACCTGTTTACCATCCATTTTCTATTCTTCTCTGATTTTTTTCATTTAAAAAAAAATTATTTTTTCTTTTGATTATTTCAATCTAGTCGGATTAAAGACCGTGTTACCCGCTTACCTTACGCTGGGTAGGAATGTTGGTGAGTTGCCTTGGCAATCTAGGACTTTGCACCTCATGGACACATGTGGCTAGGATAACCTCGGGGAACTAACACACACTCCAATTAAATGATAATATCAGTATCGTCGATAGACCAAAGAGATCTACAGACCGTTGAAGATGTTTTCGAAGAGAGCTGCTGAGTGAATCGCAAAGTTGCGACTACATCTGGCACCGCTGTTCCCTCGGCTTTTACCCAAGCCGTCCCCACCGACTTCGGTCCGGTCTTTGCGACCTGCACCACCTTCCCAAGACGGCCGATCCCCGGTAAGAGGAATTCCTAGAGAGGTCACCGCGATTGATACAGACCGAAATGTTCGCCGATGGGTCCCGTTGTGTCCTTCGACCGCTGGCAGATTGTGAAATAAAAATATACAGGGTTCGATATCGAAAATAGCGTTTTTTCCCTTAGGATACAAGGAGCCTTGAGGCGGTGGACAAAATGACGATCATAAACAAAGAACATATTTGTGCTAAACTCTGCTGGACGCTGCAATATTAAAAAGATTGCTTTCATAATTTATGATACGAGTCTTGAGATCTGGAAGACAAATTTACGAAAAATAACACTGGGAACAAATTTTATATGATGTACTACTTGGCAAGATATGGATTATAAATTTTAAAGGTCAACGCGAGTTCCTGATTGGTCACAAATTTTACGTGTGAATGATGCCAAGTATCGTATATACCGAACGCGGAAGAAATATTTATGTATGTACGTAGAAAATTTATTTGAAACCTTCACTTTCCCATCACTGATTTTTATTTCTCATACATACATCGACCGTTCATTTTTTTTTTTCCGGACTTAACGACGCGCAGAACCGACTGATAAAATTTTTCTAATTTATCTTTAACTGAAACTAGTGATACTATCCCATTACGTCATATTGCAGTCATAGACTGGTGACAGGAAAAATTGTAAATCTTTTATTCTCCCGTCTCACTATCGTTGCCATAATTACGTTTCGACTCCATTCGAGTTTGCAAGCCGAGGATTGACTCCTAATACGAGCTTCTCTAACAACAAATAATTGACACGCCTTGTAGAGCTAAATTCGAATTTCGAATTGTTAACTGAACATACGTTGAAGTAGATATTCACATATCTACTTATTTACAAACTAATCAAGAGGGTAGACTGTGAACGGAATTGCCAATTTTCATCTCCGTAAAACCAGCTCAAACGCAGTTGGTACAGAAGTGAACAGAGAACAAGGTTTTTCAATATATACCGTTACCGTATTTCTAGTTTTAGTTTTTTTTCCATTAGAAAGTGCCAGGTGTGAATATTAGCTCTTTTAAATTTCGACTGAACATGGAATCTTCCACTGTGACGTATTAATTACTATCATACGGTAGCATCACCGACGCACAGCATAATAAGATACTATAATTAAATATCAGTAGCAAAATCAGTCCTCGAATATTTCTGTCCTAAATGTTACGAGGAATCGTGAAACGAAAAAGCGTATCGTTATACTTGCGAATTGAATGGAGAATTAAATCTAAAAAAATTTGAAACGTTTACAACATTCGTGTTTTTTCTTTCGCAACCGGAATGTACAGTCGTGGGTATATCTACAACAGCTGAATAAAAAACCAGAATCTTTATGGAAAGCTTTTGCAGCCTGACCCGAATCACGTAAGCGGAACCAAAATGTCTGCGAGTTGTTTATTCACGGCCATGTACCTTGCACGCCGAATCTGAAGTTTTCTCTACTACACAGTATAAATCCACCGGCAAGACACGAGGTGTTCACGTGCCAATCTCCTTCCTGCGCTATGAGTTTCCCAAGGAATTCATAGATGCTACCTTCCGATGCGTAATTTAATACGTATATCGCGATATATTGGGAACTTTACATAGTCCGATAAAAAACAAAAAAGGCTACTCGCCAACCTAATAGAAATCTATTACAGTAACTAGAAAAAACATAGTTAACATTGAATACAGAAGAATGCTATCATGTTGGAAACGCACGTGAGTGCATTACACGTTCTGGAATCGTGTCTCTATTATAGAGTTGAGGTAAACTAGAATCTGATGCAACAACTGCGACCGTGTCATCAGAAGCACTAAAGACCTTCTTCGTCTCATCTTCGCGGTTCTGCCTACCGATACAGATGTGATTTCACCGCGGCTTTGTGGAAGAAAGACGTAAGTAAGTGCAGCGTCAAGAAAAGCAAAAATGAAAAAAATACAACGTTTTCCAGTTCCAGAAAAAATTAAATTCTTTGAACGAGAATTCTAATGAAGGTAAGAAATTCTTTCTGCTAACCGTCACATCACATGACGTAACTTCGATCAAACAATTACACCTCTTGGGTTTCCAACTTCAACCACCACCGGATTAAATTCCAATTTTAGTTGTCAAGTTCTTGCGAACCTGTTCCGTTACTTCTACAAATTGAATATTTTTATAGTCTCGGTGGCATTTTTTACGTATTGTTCCAACTTTTCGTCAAGGTTTAGGAGATTGTTTACGATATTCATCGATCTCGCGTACATTTTTTCCATAAATATAATTTTATGTATATTCATAAAGCTCGCATTCGAAAATAAAATTAAATATATTTCAAATTGATTGACGCTAACATTGCGTATATTCAGCGCGTTAATTAAATTCAAACAAATTACTCTGTGCGTAGATATGTGACATGAGTCTCTATTGCAACAAGCAAAAAGTATTTTTTGGTACTAATTTCCACTCATCATACGCAGTTTTGTGTTGAAGTAGACTAAAATGAATAAATCGATCGTTGCAATTTTCATGCAAGCACATTTCCATTTGGAAGGGAATTGAGAATAATTGACCGGAACAAAATTAATTGAATGCAAGTTGTTTCGTTGCAGGATTTCAGAAATTTTAAATCTTCAATTTGGTTCACAATCATCGTTTCAGTTTGATGAGACGAGATGAGATGAGATCGAGCTTGGCATTTTTGTTTTCAAGCGATCCAAGTCAATTGTAATCAAAGTTTCACATTGGATCATCTTTTTACACATTCCAGATGTTTAGATAATAAAATATGCAAAATATTAGGATAAGAGTAATGAAAAATTACGAAAATTCATTACACGACGGCGTGTTGCGGCAAATCTAGTTCCCGATAACCACACTTGGTACCGCCACTTCCCATGCCAATGAATGGAGTCCACGTGGTGGAGGAATCATGAAGAATATTCACGAAAAGCAGACGACACATAAAGGGCCTCTGAATCAGCTGATAGTATGGCAATAAGAAGTCGGCGATGAAAACATCAGGAACGTCAAATTGTTCAGTGTTCGACGTGTACCCAAATCGCGCGTTCGGTCTGATAAACAAGTCCTAGTTCTATCGCCCCATCGGTATCTGGAAGTAAACAAACAAAGAAAGTTTCAAGGAAACCACGTACGGATAATTAAATATATAATGCGTCCAGTCCAGAGGCAACGACAAGGCCTACAGTACGGCATAGTTTTACTTTGCATGCAGGCCATAAATTTTGGTATCGACAAGATACCACCAGCCACTTTAGCCGGCGTAATAGGACAGGTAAAACTTTGTACAATGATTTCAACCACTTCGTATAATTTTTTATGATTTACCTGACTGAACCTCGTCTCTCTGTTTCTTTCAGACACTTTTGTACATGGGAGTGATAAAAGTACCATGGAACGCCGACCAAGTGTGTATATCATGTGTGAAGATACTAAAGTATCGTAATTGGCGTGCGTTTATACTCTCAAACTTCGAGCATGGATCGGATATGCATTTGTACTACAACATGGTGTCGTTTATCCTGAAAGGATCGACTCTGGAGAACAAGTATGGAACAGGGAACTTCGTTATGCTGTTATCGTTCTTGTCAGTTGCCTGCAGCTCCATGTACGTTGCTTTGGGTTACTGCCTGACTCAGGTGACCGGAGACTACGGCTATTACACGTCTTGTGCCATCGGATTCTCCGCTGTTTTGTTCGCGCTTAAGGTAATCTGCATATGCGAGGAACAGGACAGACTGCGCGACGTTGGAGGCTTCAGAGTCCCGAGCAAATTTGCTGTCTGGGCTGAACTGATTTTGATACACCTGTTGGTGCCAAACGCTTCGTTTGTCGGTCACCTTGGAGGAATACTGGCTGGTTGTTTCTACTGTTACACAAGTGTTGGCGCACTCGTTGATAGAATGATATGCGGAATTACTGGTCATCCTATTGTACATGAGGAAGAGTTTTACAGAAGGCGAAGTTATTTTTAAACACACCTTTTTTTCTCTCCCAATAACTAAGTTATTGTTTGGAAATTCACACTCATGGACTTGATCTTCGACATTCTTTTACCCATGCTTATCATCTTCATTCTTTAACAAAAGAATCTAAAGGCTGAATGTAATTTTAGTTTTAAAAAAGAAAACAGAACAGGAGAACTCCCCTAGTTTGATCGGTTGTGAAAGAGAATACTTTTTTATATTACTATACATTTCAACGTGCATTGTATTATAAGTAGTCAACGACGAAACTTGTATAGTAATGTAAGATCCTTGTGCAAAGTTAAATTATATTTATATTTATATTTATATTTCGTACTTTACCTACTTCCATGTAGATTGCTGTATTTTACTACTTAATTAATAAACAGAGAACTCTGACAATAATTCATCCTCCGCTGATACTGATTTAAAACGCATTTTGTCGAGAGAAGATATGTGTACCAGAAATTATTCAAAAAATGCTCAAAGATACAGAGACAGACATCCTGCAAGATAAAAAATCATCATTCGTTCAAGTTAAAAATTATTTCGAATGTATGTACAATAAAATCAATGATTTTCACGTTATTTTCTTTTATTTATGTAAAAAAAATAAATAGAGTACATAGTCCGGGAGCTATGTATCGCCTAATAGTATAGAACGACTGAGGATGTGTTTACGAAATTATAATCAAATACCTATGCTATCCTTAGCAGATTGTGTAACTTGTGCAATGTACTAGCTGGTAATTGGGTATTTGATGGATCTAGAAGTAAATCGAACATTGAAACATCACCTAGAATCAAACCAATATTGTCAACAAAAATACCCAGCAGAACATACGTACGCAGAATTCAAATAGCAGAATGCCAATAATTACCGGCAGATCGATTATTTATTCGATAAGGCAGGTCGTAAAATGTTAAATACGCGGTAAGCCTCGCTAGCATTTCGGAGTTTGCTTCGACAATTCCGTTAGTTAAATATTCCTTCAACAGCGGCTTTAAATCTGTAGGAAGGAGAAGGATATTTTGATCAAAACTGAGATTCAACACTAACATAAATGGAATTGTGATACATGTATAAATATTTACCAGGTTCCCAACTATCCATAATTAGGGCCGTCTTCTGTTTAATTGCCAAAGCACTTTCAGAGCTTAGCAACAAGTTTCTTCCTTCATTTTTTGATCTCTCTAATACTTGAATGGCAATCAGTTTTATTTGCCAAACCAAATAGCTATTGGGTTGTCTCCCAATGACGTCTAAACTTTTAAGCAAATTTACCCAAAGCGGCAGCAGACTTATTTTATCTTTGACCACGCATTCATACGCAACTATTGCAAAAGTTTGGAGTAAATGCCGCTCGGAGATGTTAAATTCAGAATTTTTATGGTCATTTGGTAACCTTTCCGAAAGATTTTTCGAAGTGTGAGACGATTCTGTGACTTCCATTTTTTCGTCCAAATCCTCCGAATAACCGGACAGTCTTCCCGAGGTCTGCGCTAAAGAACTGGAATTTGTTTTGCTAGAGTTTCTACCAGTTTCAGAATGTCTCGAAATTCTTTTTGTCTTATGCTTAGTCAGTCCTTGCAAAAAATTTTTCACTATATTCAGTACAGTCTTATCGTTTGTAAATGACGTTATGTTCTCCGGTTTTGCAGCCCAAGCGATAACATTTTCAGTCGTCAATGTTTTTGCTACTAGGCTTCTAAATCCCTGGAAAATATTAATTTTTTTTTAACCATACCACTCAACGCTTGAATTTAAAATCAGATTGGTAATACAGATTTTGCGTACATGTGGATCTTCCTGGTAAGACAGACATCCGGCTCTCTGCTTAACGTCAACGAAGTCACACCTCTCCAACATATTCATTAAACGCTCCCAATTCTGTCCTTTTTCAAACACCACATTCCAATATCTATCATCCCTCAGCTCTACTCTTTTCAGACTATTCAATTCTGGTAACAAACACGGAGCCCTTAGCATAACCTCTTGACCACTGGCCAGATTGTCCGATTGAAAAGTTAAATGTACAGTCGCATAACATAAACGACCCGTGTCTATGTCTCTCGGTAGAAGCAGACGTGGTTCAGCGGCCAATACATACAAATGGCGCAATGCTTGCAAATGATACCTATTAGTTTAAGGAAGATACATTTTCACCATTATTGAAATTTTCTTCAAATGTTTTTTACTTGTGAAATTAAATATCTGCAAATATTAATGCCAACATGACAAATCGTAGACGTTTTACCTGTTGTCATTGCTGTGCGTCGGAAACTTTGGAAAAAGAGCGATGAGAAGCGCAGCAATGGCACTTGGGCTGTTAGAGAGAGTGTATCTGCCACCACCTAAGAACAACAGTCCAAGAGCCATGTGGGTTGCTAAATGCGAGCCGTACGTGACGACACTGCTTGCAGGACCAACCCGAGTTCTTATATATCGACATATCCTGAGAATCTTGGGAAATCAATGACAGATATAAATTTATTTACTACAATGCTACCCCGAGTTTCTATGCCGCAGATAAGACGTTGAGAATTACCTGGAGGTCTCCTGTACCAGCCATCACAGTCGCAGCAGCTAACAATATGACATTTAAACAAGTTTCAATTGTTGATTTCCCAGCTAGTTCGGCAATTGATTTATGCGAAAGCGCTGTAAATATTTGTGCGTAATTATACAGCGTCTTGAAAGCATTCCTGTTCGCCGATCCTGCATATTTCAAACCTAATGCCAAACAGGCGCCTGCGATAATGTTGCAATACGCTTGGCTAAATTTAAAACACAAATATGTAAACTGTAAGTTGAATTTCCCATTGTCAGAATTTCATTTCATCACATGATGATAATTCGGAATTTGTTAGCTTACTTCATGGTCTCCAAATCCACGGTTTGCATGATTTCTGGTGTTGGTTTCTGCAGCCTGTACTGATAAACGATCTCTGGTACATGACTAGATACCCAAGAGGTGGTTGGCTGAATTTCATCCCATAGAATAAGCGACTTGGCGAGTATTCTCAGCAGAAGTAGATCCGGTCTAACAAAATCCAAGAGAAACTGCGTCTCTGGAGCTTGCATCCATCGTGCAACAGCCCGATTTCCCGTGTTGAAATACATCAAGCCCAGCGCCACCGTTGCACCCTGACTAGTAACATCTATGTTGATAGAATCCCCCTCCCGGATCTGATAACTGAATAAATATTCATTATCAAATAGGTTTTTCATCCACATTCGATGCAAAATTACCTGGGCGATTTGTATTTGTCCTTCTGCGCACCAGTCAGAGGCCTCACATTTCCTCCGAGCATGTAGTAGTGTAGAGTGTCAGGAATACTGGACAAATCCGACCCCCCTCCGCATCCTAAGACAACTAAACCCAAGGCCAACCCTGCAGCTAATGAATAAGACTCGCGATCAACGCAATTTTTCATCTCTGGACCGGGAGGTCTTCCTGAAATCAAAATCGAGTTTCCAACTCAAGTAACTGAACACAGATACGAAGCTAGATAAAGAAACAAAAATGTGATAATCACCAATCTCTGATAACAGTGCATGAGAAATATGTTTGTGAGCTGTTCCCTGATACACAAGACCAACGCCCATTAGTGCGGCGACTTGAATATTCTGTTGCACGTTAAGTTCGATGCTAGTAGGTGGTAGTAAAGTTTCAACGTGTAAAGATAGAAGCTTTGTCATGGAAACGTCCATGGTGGCTCTGTGGGATGCAGATAAGCCAAGTAAAAGGCCTACGCTGGTTGTTTCGTGGCACTCAACTAAATATTCGTACATATTGAAGGGAGCCAGATTTTTAAGATGACCGTTCAGCCCCAGCGCCATAAGGAAACCAGCATGCTCAATACCAAATTCACTTTGCTGTGGTTTATTGTAAACTATCCAAGTGGAGTCAATGTTTGACGCATTGGGGTGAATCCGGAGTCCCGCTGCAACTCCGTTGTGGAAAAGTGGCCACAAATTCATATTTGGCGGTACGTCTATATGTGCTAGCTCAATTGATGTACCACGTGGAGGAGCCTTACCTAATCAGTATGTAGTTTAACGTATAGTTAGTTAAACAGATGTCATACATAAGTATTTTCTGGTACCTTATATTAAGATCAGTATTACATCACAAAAACTAATATTCACCTGTAAGACAGAGACGAGGCACCGGAAGCTGTTCGGTAATGATCGGTGTTGAGGTTCTCAGCGTAAACATGCCTCTGGCAACAGGAAGCGCCATAGTTCTGGTACACAAAGCATGTAAATGCCTTTCTTGTTCTTCGATAAAATCATGATCACTTACATCTGGGCGCTGAGCAATTGCGATTCTTACTGGCTTTGAAGAATTCAACAGCCTTTTCACCTCAGCAACCCTGTGATCTTTGCTGAACCTCAGTTTAAGAACCTGCAATCATTTAGAAACACGTTCAAGTCAACTCTAAATAAAGTAAACCGGTGTGATCTTCAGGCTGCCAATTCTATGAATTAGCTTACAGTGTCGTCAAACTCCATCCCGTCATCCTGCTCCGGATCTTTAACTATACAACTTTTACCCGTATTCATGTGACAGTCAACATTCAAAGGCAACGAATGTCGTTCCAATGCCGCCAAATCTTGACGATCAATCAATGCGTACACGGACGTTGGCCAGTCAGACGGTGGTCTTGCCCTACATTGGTGCATAGCTTCATTCAAAAATAACGAAACTCCGGGTGGAAGGATTTCAAGATCTTTACAGCTCATGCCTACAATGTAAAAATGCAAATATTTCACAAGCTGAAATGACTAATAAAATGTAAAAAGTCACTGCATATTCTACTAACCCATTTCATGATACAGCAGAACCGCCTTCTCTGGCCCAAGATAATTGGAGCTTCGTGGTGTTTCTTTCTCTTGCCTACTAGCAAGATCTTGAGGGTCAATACGACTTCCAGCTGGTACAACTAGTTTGGTAAACTGTTCAAGTTGTAAACCAGAATTTTCTTTCCCGTATGTTATTAACGCTGTCAATTGAATTATGTTCTTCGTGCGTACATTAACTTGACTCAAGTAAGGAAAAGGATCTATATCTCTTCTGATTAATAACTGACTCAAGGTTTTGAATATATTTGGTGGATTCATCGGCATGTAGATAGGAGGAGTGATCTTCTGAAGATCTGACATACCGATTTGAGATTTACTATTATTCAGCAGACAAATGTTCGGAAAATCAATGAAATAATGATGTGAGAACGCGCTGAAATTGAGGTCAGTACTCAACTGGTGTAAAAAACGAACCAGCAGAGGCAGACTATCTGACATAGTCAAATTTAATTTGAGATCTTCATAGACTAAGTGAAGAGAAAATAGGACCAATGGGAGGTAAGGAAAAAGAATAGCTTGCGAATTGATTTTTGCTGGGGTGTTTGAAGCAGTATTTCTACACCTTTGGTCATCCATCGATTTTGAGATAACTCTCATTTTGGCAAGACCAAGGGTATCAAAGACGAATTCTTGAGAGTTTTTCTGCTCCGTAGACTTCATAAGGTAAAGCCAGTCGTCATTTGATCCAGAATCATTAGTTTTCTGTTTCTTTGGAAGAACGCTAGGGCTATTGTGACCCGTTGGCTGATCATTGTCGCAATCGCTTTGAACAAGCGGAACTTTGTCCACGTCGTACCCTAAAAGCGTGAGTAGGACTACCACAAACAGATTCCATTCTTGCGTCGGTCCGAAGTCTTGAGGCCCAGGCGCGTTTCGAGCGCCGTACCACTTTACCAATAATTGCATTGCCAGATCTCGCTGCAGTACGCTGCGAAGAGTTGATAAGCATGTTGTAACTGTAAAAAAAATTCCGACAGCTATGTCTACAAATCCATTCGTCTCTTCCTTCAAGAATATAGGAAAGGCAATATATTCTATACCTAGAGAAGATGTGCTGGCCTCCGGCAAAGAAATTCTGAAGAATTTTCCACTTTCGTATTCCAGAGTAACTGTGTTGCATACCGCCTCTTTGAGAGCAAGTAAACTCGCGTCTAGCATTGAGTTTTCTAGCATAACAGGCAATCTTGAGGTCGTGCTGGTAACTGGACTGAGCAAATGTAAGCCTTCGTCGAATTTAGCTAATTCATGTGACATTGGGCAATTTGGCTTGATCAATGAACTTCTGCGTGGAAATGGAGAGCTACCAAGTTTTTGGGCAAAATTTGGAAGATAGTAGTTGGAACTTGACAGAGGAGACAAAACTCCAGCAATATGAACCTTGCCTACGCAGGTCACTCCGGAATAAAGTGCGACTCCGTTGGACAAATCTACCGTCACAATCATGTGAAGTTTCTGAAAAATCATAGGTACAAAACAAATTATACCAAATATAAATTTGTGCTGACGTGGAGAAAAATATGGAATTGTTTTGAATTAATCATATTCATTAATCTCACCGGCAAACTGACAGCATCTTTTGCAACTATACTGGTAACCATTCCGAAAATAATTTGTTGCTGTTTGTTTGACTTCTCAAGTCGTACCAAAAACAGTTGAGATCTATTCGGTACTAAATATCCCAAATAACTTTGACCGACAAGATCCGATGTCAATAAAACCTTCGATGCAGGTCCAGATATGACATCCCTTAAATTAAAGCGGAGTAAGATATGCTTGTTACTTCTCTTAACATCATAATCACTAAGATCATTATTTTTTTTCAGGGTGGATACATTTGCTTCTAAATTCCAAACTATGGCCAAAACAAAGTTAATACAGAAACTCACTTCTGATTGAAGGTCCAAAGGAACTGCAAGCACAGGTAAGACCTAGAAGGGATATTGGGAAAAATCGGAGGATTGGTAGGAGAGCAGGGGGTGCGACACTTGATACAAGATCTTGAACACTAATACTCACTTCGAAACTCCAACATTTTCTGTCCATACGTGATCCAGGCAAAGTTCAGGATACAGAGGCCTACTAGGACTGGCCATGGGATCTTGAAGATGCAAGCTACTGCAAGGACTACTCGGACTATTCGGCGACTGCCCCAAAATCGTTGCCATCACTGTGTGATGTAATCTAGTTTGATGAGCTATAGAGCTGCTGGGGCCTCCCAATAACGGAGAGAAAGTCGTGGGAGATTCAGATCTTGAAATAGCAGCCATTGGACTCTGAGATCTTGAATGTTGCTGCTGCGAAGGCGATGCCCCGCTGACAGAGCCTGTCGTATATGACGCCGCACGAGATGCAAAAGGGCTCGTGGCTGCTACTCCGCCACCCGCCAAACTAATACCCATACCAATACCACTTGATTGCAAGTTAGGAATACCTGTTTGGGAGTGGTAGAAAAGGCACAAAACAAGACATTTTTAAGGATGATATTGACATTTTCAATATTTCATATAAACCAATGAACTCACCAAAAATACTGACGTGAGCCTTGCTAGTAGAGCTTCTGTTGGTAGAAAGATTGCTACCGATATTAAGAGGTGAGCCAGTTGCAGAGTGATTTAAAATAATACTAGGTGTAGTGTCATTGCCACAAACGACATGACACTCGTCAGACGAAGCCTTACGGATTTTATAAACTGAATGTAGGCCAGTACGGGTATCATAGACAACAGCTAGCGATGGTTCAGAACTTGTAAACACTATTTTCTGATGCGAATCGCACATATATGAGAGACTACCTGCAAAAATTAAAATTTAATTTATAATATTAACAGTAAGTGTATACTGAAACTAGCTACGAAGTTGAAATTAGTAACGTTGACATAACGAAACATTGGGAAAAATTACTACGCTGCAATTCCGAAATGACTCTAAAGTAATTGTATTTTCGAAAAATAAGAATGGTTTGCTTTATTACGGTTTATTGTATTTGGAGACAATTCTAAAATTGAGGAATATTACGATATTTCCCAGACTGCGTAGTTCGAATAACATTACTAACTTCGGATTAACTATCAGTTCCATATTTATTTAATATTCACCGTGCTTCAGCAGCAGAGGACAAATTTCGTCCAACGGATGCTTGAGAGAAAATGCTGTGGGTAATTGGTTTTCATTTTGCGCCGCCAGTTTGCTCGCTTCCAAAGAGGCATACCTAAGTAAATGTAACAGCATGTACTGTTGTTGACTTAATTTGCATAGCTACGAGTATAATTACCTCGACACTGTGGTAGGAGCTGGGAACTTTTCCAACAAAATTCCAAACTTCGTAGCCCAAACTGATGATACCTAAATCAATTGATGAAATCGAAATATTTTACATTTTCACATGATAAATTTTTCCAAACAGATCGAAGATTGTCTACCCACTTGAAATTGTAAGCTTGATACATAGTCTTCTCCAGTTTCAGTGAAAACCTTCAGGTTATATGAATCCAGGAGACAAATACACTCAATGGGGCTCCCGCTAGGCTCATTAAAGTCAGGTTGATTAGGAACATTTTCTGGTGTAGTTGAGTGAAACACACACCAGAGAGCATGCTTTATGTCACTGTCACACGAGTATGAAGTTTGAAGCGACCTCGTAGACCCGCTGCCTTTAGAGTGAACGGCAATTTTTCCTGAGCAGTACAATTCCTCTTCGCCGTAAGTTTTGTTTTGTCTAACAGACCAGAATTCTTGCTGTAATTGAATGTTTCGTTAATTGTTTCAAATAAGAGAGTATAATTTTAACTTTATTTCCCAATTCCTTCAAAAATACTCAACGGCTTACAGGCGTTTTTTCTGATATATTCACTTGACTGAGCCTCTGTAAAATGAAACTCTCTCCTGGCGCAGTTTGATTGTTGGCCAATTGCTGGGCAACGACAGAACCTGGATGCCGCAAGATCGTCTGTCGTCCTCCTGGGACATATTCCTTGAAACATGATAAGGAATTTATTATTTGAAATTAGTTAGCAAGTACAATAAAGTATTCAGTTTAAAACGCCGTGAACGAAATCGTACGATACGGAATTTGCTACGAACATGGCAGAAAACGAAATCGTGAAATATTTGTAAAAACACAAATAATTTTTTGCATAATTTTCAAGTTGGATCGACTAAGATACAGAATGGACCTGAAACGTATTATAGCTCACATCACGTTCAAAGTTTTTGCAATATACGACCGGCAAAGATAACCCAACCTAACATAACATAACCTAAAAGAAACAAACTAAGTAAACTTACCAGCGGATCGGAAGCGGCGATCATTTTCTCCCCGATTTCATCCAGATTTGCTAAATTTGTTTATTATTTTATCGTAAACACTAGTAGCTGTCACAAAATTTATTTTTAGCACGTTATCAGTGTACGTGTTAGGGGGAAGAATAATAATAATCGGTTTACTCTAACGATGGTTTACTATAAGAAAGGTTTTTGAACTGTCAGTTTATGTAAAGTGTCAGGTCTCGAACTCGTGCATCGCGTGATATTTTCTTTCTTAGAAAATTACAGTCACAAAATTGATGAATAAAACTCAATCAATCTTGTTTGTATGATTGTAGAAAAATTTGGAAAGAGATTTCAGTTGAATTAAACAAATTTTATCCATTCGAAGCAACGCTCCCAAACTTGACTCTCGACGTATATACGATATAATTATAATAACAATAACATTCGCGCAAACATGGCACATGTGGGTGATGTGGTAAGTAAAATAATGACGCTCAGATACGTTCTATAGAATTTTATCGTCAGATCACAACCAAAATGTAGTCTGATTTTAATTTCCCTGAAAAAAATATCATTCTGCAAGCCTTTGCAACGATTTACAATACCTGAAAACCTATTGTACAAAGCATAACCTATATTTGATATTCTCACTGTTTTACGTACCCATTTCAAAGAAACACTAATCATCAATAATTTACCCTACGATACAGACAGCTGATCAATTGATAGCAGGAAGCAGCGTTCTGTCCAGGCCTGCCGAGGAGTTTGACAATGACGTAAGCCAAAAATAATTCATTCAAACTCAATTACCAGACTCCTAAAGTGTCCTATGTTTCTCAGATTTTCTAAACTGACCAATTTTAATCCGTCCAAAAATTATTCCAGCCATCAGTGGAGGCAATGTGGGCAATCAAGGCGTATGAGCACGCAGAGATATACTTTAACGTTGGTAACAGAATTTTTTCATCCAAAATATCTATGCACATTTTTCTCCAGCTTATAAACACTGTTTCATTTCCAGATATTATGTTCGGTGGATCCTAAGCTCCTAAGACTGACACCGCACGATGATTTGATCTACAAATCATTTAGAGAATCGTTTCCAGACTTTAAAGTAGACAAGATTAACGAGGATGAGCTTAAGTCGCCCGAAGGAAAAGCAAAGTGGAGGCCGTTTTGCGAACAATTCAAGGAGGTTGTAGAAGACTACAGTTTCGGCACCCTGGTAAGGGCGGATTGTGATGGAGAATATTCTGAACAAAACAGCATACTAACATCCAGAATCCAATTCTATGCTATTGAGTTGGCAAGAAACAGGGAAGGTCTGAATGACAATATCAGAGGGAAGTACAAGCCCAGAACGGCCCCTAAGTAATATTCCAATACTTTCACTTCACAAAACCGAGGTTGGCTGATTTATTTTTGCAACTATGCATTTAGCAAATCTCATTATTTACTTAACACTTGCAAAGCTACTAATTTTATGGTCCGCTAATATGTAATAAATCTTAAGAAAATATTTACAGTAAAAAAAAAAAAAAAACAGCATCGCCTGATTTTCTCCGATCGATTCCGTTTTTGTATTTCAAAATATAATAACCATATAGTATCGTTATAGACTTATATTCTTAACAGTTCGTAATTTTTTCACTCAATTCCATTGGTTTACTTTTTTCGCGGTATGCTGAGACTGATTAATGGATTCGAAGCTCTGGCTAAGTGTTTTGATTTGCTAGCACTCGACCCAGTTGCTGCAGCTTCCCTGTCAAATTTTCGTTTTCTTTTCCCTATTCCTGCTATCCTCTTCAGCGTCTGGGGCACTATGTACTCTGGAACATCTTTCAAATGGGGCTGCTGCCTCACCGTGTGCAGTGCCTTGTCTTGCCGCAGGGATTTTAGGTCTTTTGGATTTTCTTCAAAATACCCCTTCAACTTTTCACAGTTCAGTACTTCCTGCTTTATTTCTTTTAGACGAGCTTCGCGCACTGCTATTCTGGTCACCGCTTTCCAGGCATCCTTTGCTCGATACCTTGAAATTGGATTGTAACATTTTTTTATTGACGATTTTCTTGTAATCGCTCACTCGAATCAATTGGCTGGTTTTTTCGTCAATGGGAAAATTCAACTGCACAATACATACCTGAAACCTTCGACTTCGTCTAATTTGAACTGATAAGTTTTGAATATATTTTCCCTGTTATAACCTTCCTTCAACTGAGTGTCAACTTCATCGAGCAAAGATCTTTCTCGCATAGCTACAAAGCTAAGCGCTGTACCTTGATTTTTACCTCTTGCTGTTCGTCCTGCTCTATGAATATAAGAAGTCACATCCAATGGAAAATCAAAATTTATCACATTAGACACAAACTGAAAATCGATCCCTCGTGCCACACCGGACTCATTGTCTTTTCTGCGTTTAGATTTTTTATCTTTGACCATAAATGGCTGAAACATTGTAAAAATTGTACAGTAATTAGGAATGCCAAAATCTGTACAGCAGCCAAGATAGAAATTAAATTCACCTCTTCTAAGGCCTTCTCATCCGATGCTATGATAATATCATAAGTCCCACTATTGAAATACGTTACTGCCCTGCATCTTGCACTAGCAGGCAACTCAGAGTTCAGAACGCATGTTGGGATTCCAAATTGCTCCAAAAATAACTTCAGCTTGTAACACCGATCCACTGTATTTACAAATATGATTGTTTTTCCCCTGAATAGAAAAGGCATCAAATGTGACTTGGCGATTATCATTGTACTATGTTATAAAAAGTTTTCCAAATGAGTCTCAGATAAAATGTTACCTGACTAAATGCAGTTTAAGCAAAGCATACAATATAGCTGCTTTATCATTCTCTTCAGCAGCCAGAGTATAATGTGCCAATTGTGAGGGTGGTGCTAAGGGTGGCTCCTCTAATTTCAATATTGCTGGATTATGTAGAACTAATGCTTTCAACAACAGTACATCTTCGGAGAGTGTGGCCGAAGCTAGAACAGCTTGGTAGACGGTAGGCAAGTAAGCTAGTACAGATTTAACATCGTCTTCATATCCAAATGAAAATACCTTGCAAAACCAATACATCTCATTATTAATTCTGATCCAAACTAGCCTCGATTAACCTCTAATTATGAAGTGAATATGAAAAAAAGTAGTAATCCAAGTACCAAATCAGCCTCATCAATGACAAGAGTCTCCAAAGTTTTTTTGACACTGACATTATTAGCCTTAAGATGTTGTAGAAGTCTGCCAGGCGTGGCGATGACAATATCTGGTTTTCCTGCGAGTAAGGGTTTCTGTGCATTAAGTTCGAGTGGTGAGCTGATGTCAACAGACTTTACTTCCCTTGAGCACTTGTTCGTCAAATCGGACACCACTTGATGAATTTGTTTGCAAAGTTCTTTACTAGGCGCTAGTATCAACGCTTTAATTTCCTGCCTCATCTGCGTCTGTTTACCAGACAAGATCTTTTGTATTATTGGTATTGCAAAGGCCGCAGTTTTACCAGAGCCAGTTCTAGCTCGCACCAATACATCCTTTCCGTCCAATAAAAGCGGTATTGTTTTTTCCTGAATCAAAGTTGGTTCCAGCCAGCCAAGTTTTGCCACTGCCTGCAGAAGCAATAATAGCGATACAATAAATTGATCGAAATTCTCTTTATCGCATGGTCAGGCATAACCTCAAAAATTGTCAGACTTATGAGGCAAATAAGCGTAGATTTTCAATTAACAGGATACTTCGATACGAGTTACTTATGGGTCGACACCATTCAAGAAATTCAAACTAAATGAACCATGCTTTGGTGAGGAGATAGCCTGCATAAAACACGAAGGTTGTTTCGCCTTGAAGGTTATTTTTTACCTTGAGTATTCGATCGTCCAATTCCATCTCGTGGAAGTTTTTAGGCTTTTCCTCTTCATCCTCCTCCTCCTCGTCTGTTGCAATTCTTTTATCCGCGCTCATTTCAGAAAATTATAAGTCACGTCGTTAAATTTGGGACTTGTACGACAGCACACGTGCACTCGCGATGTTACAGCAAAGATACAATCGGGTATTCGATTTTATTCGATGTTTAGTTTGGAATGTGTTTAGACACTTCGAGATTCGACTTCTGTCTGTTGGCAATATGGCCGCGGAACGTAGACGTTGGACTTGCGAGTAGTGTTGTTTCAAGGAAAAGAAAATGCCTCCGTTTCGCGGCCTCGAGATGTCGAGTGGCTTATTATTCGACATCCTGTTACGCGGATTTCTGGGTCTGCTGTTCATGTAAATAATCGTTTCATTCAGTTCATTCATTCGAGTTTATGTCACCACTGCAGATCGTCTGCTAACATCGATGATCGATGGTCTGCTAATTTTCACAGCTTAACAATAAGTCACATATGGCGCGAGTTTTTGACACTTCATCCAATTCGTAATCCGCATCATAAAGTTTAAAAATCACGTAATTGCACCGCTCTGTTACAATATTTCCAAGCTTTCGGTAATGTCCTACATTTTATGCATTTTTAAATTTAACGACGCGTTTTTCAACCAGTATAAATTCCGAGTAGAAAAAAAAATAGCCAATTACAGGATCACCTTGTGAGTGTTTTAGAGCACAAAAAAAAAATATACAATTTCCGATACGATATTTAATTTTAATACAAGGTAAAAACACTTGAGGAAAGAGAAAAATCCTTGCAGGGAACTAGAAAGGGCTGAACCATTCACAAGGAAAATTCACATTGATGAATTGTGGCTTTATAAAAATCCCAGGACAGATTCATACGTACCAACCACTGTACTATGGGTAGAGTAAAAATTTATTTTTAACCGAAAAAAAGCATTATGTGATTAATCTCTGGTAACAAGTTAATAAATATAAATTTTTACATTTCAGCCGTTGGTATTTGTCTTTCCAATAATTGTGATATGCCTTACATTCCTCGTAACAAGAGACAGAATAGATTTTTATCAAGCTACATTATCAGTGACATTGACTCTGGGCTTGAACGGCGTTATTACCGATGTGATAAAACTAATTGTAGGTGAGTGTACTACTTCAGAACCTAAATATAGAATTTAATAACAAAACTAATTTCACATCTTTTCCTCCGCAGGTCGACCAAGACCCGATTACTACTGGCGATGTTTTCCTGACGGGGCAATGAACACTGAATTCGACTGTAACGGAGATCCGGCTTTGGTCAGAGATGGCAAGAAATCATTTCCCAGTGGACATTCCTCGTGTAAAATTTACGATTTTTTAATTTATAAAACTTATAAAGAGAACTGTGAATAATATTGCTGTATTTTTAAAAATGGAAAAATGTTTTGACCGTATACCGAAATATTCTTTCGATATTTCAGTTGCGTTCGCGAGTCTCGGATTTATATCTCTCTACCTTGCCGGTAAACTCCATACATTCACACTTGCAGGAAAAGGGCAGGCTTGGAAATTATGCATTTTTTTAATACCTTTAGGCATTGCTCTAAGTATAGCGCTCAGTCGGACTTGTGATTACCACCATCATTGGCAGGGTAAGTCTGTGCCATTTCGGTAAAGATTTGACAAATACCACTGATATAACTTGACATAATATTGATTCGTGTCACTGTTTCAGATATAACGGTCGGTTCGACTATAGGCATACTACTGACATACTTGTGCTACAGACATTACTACCCTCCATTGGATTCGCCAGTTTGCCACAAGCCCTATAGTGCGCTAATATCGCAAATTGAGATCGACAGTATTAAAGGAAGTAAAGGAGAGCAAGTCAAGTGGATTTGAAGAATGCTTCTGTCCATTATTTCTGAAGAATTTGTTACTAATTCGATATGTATTTCTTTCCCAGTGATACTATATTTTCAACTATCGAAGTTTATGCATTACAACAATGCACTTAAAAGTACAACAGAAAAGAATTTTTCGCCATTCCACTGTACATAAAAATGAAGTTAACAATCATTGTTAACTGCCAAGTACTTAATATATGTGTACTAATTTAAACGGTTAATTTTTTAAACACTTTCCACATCCTCTTAATGCCAGTCTTCAAACATTCTGAGATTTACTAGGAAAATATGAGAGAGCATTTATTTCCTAACATCGTGCAATTGAAAACTGAGATGATGGGACTTGTAACATTCGACTATTCGGTGTCCACGGAGAAAACAGCAGACGTAATGTCATCTATGCCAAACTCTATGACGTCCCCAGGGTAAATTAGACCCGAGTAAGGAGGGCTTCCAGTTAAAATTAAATCATATTTTTCCAGAGTCGTAAACTTGCTAATAAACGATATCAATTCCGGAATAGTGCGAATCATCTCTTTTGTATTAGCGTGCTGTCTCGGTCCACCATTAACGATACACCACAGCATAGCATTTTGAGGATCCTTCAACGCGTCGTACGGAATAAACCTTGTCACGGGGCACGAAGTATCAAAGCATTTAGCCAACGTCCAGGGTTGGCATTTTTCTCTAGCTTCTATCTGTAGAAGTTCGAAGTTTGTTGACGAAGATTGAATTATTTCACACTGTGACCACACCATTCTTTCTGTCAAACTTCAATCACGAACCAATTGATCGACAGCCGTCAAATCTTGGGCAACGCAATATCCCATCACGTAATTCATGGCTCTCTTGACTTCCACCGATTTGCATTTAGTTCCGATAATCACGCCTAGTGTTGTTTCCTGTTTTATGTCTTTGTACAAGGCTGGAATCTGTTATTGCGATGATTAAAGCAACTGCGAAATGTTAGAAAGTTGCTTCGCGAAAAGCTATAACTGCATTACGTACGCAAATATCTTTATCCTCCTCAACCAACGACGTAGATGGCTTCAAAGAGAAGTACGGTGAAGCTCCTTCATCGTTGGTAGAATTTCGAAGAACAGGACTGCGATGTGAAATTGCAAAACATCGTTAGACTTTCCGAATTTAACGAGTCGTTAGATCTACAGCTTACCGATAATTCACGCCCGTGCAAACAACCTTCTTGGTATATCGAACAAAACTATCTGCACATTTGTATATAGTATCTTTTCGACAATTTCGCATAGTTTCGTTATAAACAATTTATCGAAAAATTCTCCAACGTGTCAGCTAAAATATCCGGCTTGAAACTTTGGCGTCATTTTCGCACTATAAAAAGCATCCTCCATCTTCACGTAATATTTGTCCTAAATATATTTGGGCAATCATTTTACGTCGAAATTCGTAAATAGACAGCATAAAGTGCATTTCAAAAACTAGTATCGATAGTACATTGGTTGCCGCGAGATCGACTAAATCAATTGACGGCGTCGACTGACGGAGCCGGCTATGTTTAATCGCAAAATTCCACAATATATTTGAATAAGCTTATCAAAAATACAGACTGTCGACGCTAATTCGGTAAAATGAAAATGAAACTATGAAAAAAAAAAACAAAAATATTAAGAGGAAAAAAACCAATTGTTTGTTCTATAACAGGAAGTAATATGATGAACACAACGAATACTTAACACAAGATTTCACTATTCTTCGTGATTTATGTTTCCGCGCGTTGAGCATAACTTGAAAATACCGCGCTTATTCTTTAGAATGAATTTTTTGGCTCCTCGCCTATTTGCTTATCATCAGCTCGTTCTCTTGGGCAACTTCAATAAATTTGTATGGTAACTGAGGAACGTCGAGCGATAAAAAAAATATATAGCATTTGCGTTGATCAGGATCTCTCAAATACTATCGTATTCATAGGGCATCCGCGCATACGCATCAAGTCCACAATTTCTATTGTTGAAAAAAAATGCGTTTTTTGAAGTAACATTAATTTCATACAAAGAATTATTGAAATAAATATATTGTTCGACGGAACATTCGATATTTCTCTGCGTGACCTTGTAAAACAATTGGTTCGTTGCACTAAAACAGTAATTAATATGAAGAGATCAAAAAAAATATTTCTAAACACCTCAGATATATTTCATAAATACTAACGACAAGATTCTTTACAATCACTATACTGTGTCATTCATATCCCCGCGCGTCGAGGTCCGGCCCGCAAATGTCGCCGTTTCTCTCAGAATCGTAAAGTATCAAGTCAACGCGTAAGGAGCGCGGTGAAACTTAACAACATCATTATTTGTCGCAAAGTTTACCGAAGAGTTGAAGGCTCAGCTCATCTCCAGTCTTTTACCTTTTCACATACCGTTTGCGAAATCGACACGCAAAAAGCGCGATCGATCGATTTGCCAATTCCCGTAATTGATCTAAGCGCAAAAATGCGCAATCGATTAATCTGTCAAAAAATATCTAGGACTTGTTGCAGAGTTCTGTATAAATCCAATCCGCATCTGCGTCTTTTTAAATTCGACACATAGCGATGCGGATTGTTTTTCTCAGATGCGAATCAAACTTGGGCAGGATTTTGGGGCGAAGGATAGGCATGCATTGTGTGGCGTGACGGTCGGCGGTCCTCTTCAACGCGAAGTCTTCGAGCTCTGCATCTCTCCTCATCTACCGTACCACGGAACGCGAAAGATGATCGAGAGATGCGTATTGCCCATTCAGACGATCACAGAGATTAATTGAATGAAATAATGATTGAATAATTATAGACTGAATCACGGCTGAAGAGTGCCAAGTTTTTTGCAGAGTGACAAGAAATGAAAAATTGAACCTCGTTAACATTTAAAAGCTTACAAATGATCTGAAAGCTCAAGTATTTCGCTTGTTGTAGGCGGAAAAACTCTGTGATCGTTTGACGCTGTGGATTACAAAAGTCAGTGACATCGCGATACATCGCGTCCTTCCTACCCTCACCTGATTCCCAACGGAACCACCCAACGGGAAATTTTATAAGTCAGACTCACACATGATTCCCGAAACGATTACCTACCTACCCGGTTACCTATATTCGATCTAAACGATTCTCCATTCTTTCCAACACACATCATTCTTCCTCATTTGCGCCGTGGTCACCGTGATTTACCTTTTCGTTGATTACCTGTAGGTAGCAATATGTTTTTGTACCACATATAGTCAGACAGCTGATTGCATAATAATTTCAAATATACTTCGTTTAGTCATTTTAGTGATGCTGCAGGGCTATTGGTACATCAACATATTGTAAAATCGATTAGAAACATCCTGTATGCTTATCAGCATTCAACTAAACGAGCTAAATCTGCAGTCGATCAATACTTGCTGGCTGATAGAAAATTTAATATTATTCAAGATAGAGCAGGCAATTGGATTACGTTACGTTATGCCAGATTTTGAAATTTCAACGATAAAGCAATTGTGTTTATATAATTGAACCTCAGATAAATCCACCGCTTAAACGACGGCATTTGTAAATTCAAACGTAGATTATTATATCAGTATAGCCAAACAAAATTCGTTCTCGCGAATGCCGAGTAAGTGATGGTTACCTGTCGCGGTGCTCATTCCACTTTCAACAACGTGCAAAATTTCTAACTTCGACTAACCCATTGTAAAATAGATAAATTGCAAAAAAATCATTCGACTGACAATGAAAGTCAAGCACCGTTGCGATCGCGAATGAGCCTATCCATGCAGCTAAGAAATCAAAGATTGTGTAGCAATTTTTACCGCCACGCCACGTAACAGACATAGGAGTTCCAGGGAAATACCCGTAACCTAACACGTGCAAACTCACCAACGTTGCCGAATAATGGAGAAGTTACTCGGATGTCTCTGCCCAGCTCTGGAAAGAAACAAATAAGGAAACTCGAATTAATTCAAGCAGACTGGATTTTCGGTTCTGAAATTATTTATATTTCTGTTGTCTACTTCCATATATATTCACTGCATGTTAAACAGGGACAGAAATTCGGTTTCAAACATACCACATTTAATTATTAAGCAATTATTAAGATAAGTTAATCCTTACCTCCTCTGGGTTGCTCCTCACTTTACTGCATGTAGGAGTTCTCGTAGTTGAATCGTCAAGCGACGCACTTTTGACACTGCAATCAAAATGTAACCGATTATTACTCACACAATAAAGCTAAATCAGATTTCGTATCACTAAATACTGTCTGTTAAAACAATTTTGTTTTCCACGATTATATTTCGGTGGTTTGTGATTTGATAATAACTGAACTGCAGAAACGAATGATAATAGAAGGTTAATCAAGTTTTTACATGGTAATAAAGGATTACAGTATCGTCGGACTCCAGGAAAACAATCGGATAAAGATGGAATCGGTGACTCGTAATGGGTAAAAATACTCACCGATAAACACGAGCCGCCGCGCTACACATTGTAGCAGTATTCCCATTCGCTAAAGTTCCGAATTTTAGTTTTTTATACACAAAAAACAACGGCAGTACGACCTACGCACTAATAAACGCGTTACAATTACATTTTATAAACGTAAAAGGTTGACGTTACTAACGTTATCGTAACGAAAGATTGGGAAAAAATCACTTTTTTCTTATTTTTATAATGAGTTTGAAGGAAGTGAGATTGCAAAATGTTGGTATTTTTTATTTCATTACGGTTCACTGAATTTCAAGCACTTCCAAAATCTCAGAATAACGGAATTTCCGCACCACGAATGGTTACCGGTAACGTTACTAACTTCAACATGATACGCGATCCGCGATCCGAAATCCGAGAAACGATCTCGACAGCCACGTTTCGCAACGTCCGTTTTATCAGAACATGGGAAAAATTACCGCAACGGGAGATTATCGTAGCCTTGTCTCGTCAGAAAACGCTTGTGACTTGTCAAAAGTCTGCACGAAAGCACTCTCAATCTGTCCAATAACCTATCTAGAAAACTTTGGAAAGCTATATAAATCACGAATCCGCCCCGTAACAACACTTGATCATTCTCACTTTCTGTACTGTAGTACGTATGTTCGTTGGTTGCCTCAACCGACAGGATAAACTCGGTAACAATACAAAACTACGCATTTACCGGTCATCAGCAAACAAACAAAAAAAAATGACGATCGCTAGAAGCTGAAGTTGCACAAAACAATGGAAAGTCGATACACAAAGCGCACCACGCACAAAACTCACGTACAATGTTCATAGGCTGTTTTCATTCAATTAACTCATTTTTTCTTCGAGCCAGACGCTGCCGTTCGTGTATTATTCACAAATAAGTTTGGTGGGAACACACTGACCAAATAACATGATCACGTTTGCCTGAACGACGTGATTTAAATTCCGAACTGATCGCGCGCGTGGTTTCACTCCGGCTGCTCGGATACGACTGGCACCGATTGGCACAGAGCGGTCGGATTTTAAGAGAATTTTCGTATCACACGGAGTCAGACGTAAACTTGGATTTGATGACGACTTTCGACCGAACAGAATATGTGTGAAAATACATTTATAATGTGGAGAAGAAATCGCAAAACATTCTCTTTTCTGAATGTACGAACATAAGATTTAAACTAATTCTAAAATAATGGGCGCTTTGCTTCTGCGTTAATTTTTTAACACAAAACGATACCAAGTGATTTCATTGGCCTATTCTATTAAATCCGATCGATGATATCACTTATTGTCGATCTGTGTCAGGAAATTGATGTAAAAGATAAGGCCCCCTTTGTTATTGGTAAAGCAAAACAACAAATATGTATGTATACAATTGTTAACGGAAGAATTTAACCCTTGGAAAATTTTCGTGACGATTACTCGGTAGGTAAGTGGTCTTGCCGCCGTACGAAGCCGTGTCAGCGATCCGGTAACTTCTTCATCGGCCGCTCGCGAACAATGCTCACGAGAGACTCCCAGAGTGCCAGCATGTAATACAAGTTCGAGTCGCCATCTATGATCGAGTGTGGATAATTAGTACTAGCTATTTGGTAAATAACCAAGGAATTCAGCGCTGCAGCCAACAAAGAAGTCCGAGTCCACGTAGCCGCGATGCGGTGCATAGTTATTTGCGATTTGTTATGTTGGTAAAATTCCGTACATCGACTTCCTGTGCATGGCGAACACCCGAGCAGCGTTGTCCGCGGCTGCGAGTAGTCCAAGAGTGTTGTCGAGTGGGTGTTAAACGTTCGCAGAGCCGTATTGAATCCGTTCAATGTTAAATCGTGAGTTATAGGTAATTAGTTTATCGAGGATACAGTGTGAACCGATAATGATTAACATGGAAACAGACAAAGTAATCGAGGACCCGAACACGTATAGTCAGGTGCGTATCAACCGACCCGTATTTTCCTCCCGAAACAAACGGCCATCTTATGTTTCTTAACCGCGGAGGGAATAGGAAACCGAAACCTGCCTCCCCCTCACTATTTTCACACCATTTTACACGGCGTTTCGCTATATTTAACCTAACTATTTTTTCCCCCGCGTTAACCGCTCGTCCTATCAAATAATCAGTTCCGGAGGTTATGAGACGTCGCTCCGATTCAACGGGATGCATCATCGTCAATTTCCCTCAGCTATCGTGCATACGAGACGTGCACACAAACACACAGTAACACACACACACACACACACACTTGGTCATTTCTATCCCCGCATAGGACGCATAAACCAATATCAGTACTAATCCAAGCGGAGTGGACTCGTTAAAAATACAGAACAAACCGACCAAAGTAACGAAGAAAAGAACATTCTTAAAGGCATATTTTATTTTTCTTGCCGTGAATGAAAATATGTTCAAAATAATATTTGAGGTACCAATTCGTAAACTTAGATACCTTATTTTCCGAAATATCACTATTTGACGTTTCTTCCGTGAATATCAAAATTGGTTAATCAAATAACACGAAAAAAATAATAACAATGTTTTTCATGTTGTACAGAAGAATATGGCAATGATAATAATTAATCTATTCTTTCGACGACCCGCGCAAATTATTACGTACTTTAGGAGATAATTAATTAGTTGTTGATATTACTTTTCACTTTCTTTGTAGGACGAATATTTTCATCAACAATTCATTCTGAACTACATCCGACGAAATACCGTTACGATTTAAATATTTTTCTCTCAACAAGTCGAAAATCATCGTAATAAAGTACCACAAGAAAAATAATAAATGTTTTCGCCATTTTCCTTCCGTACAGATTATTTCCGATTCAAGCGTAAGTCAAAAACAAAGAATCAACGACCTTTGTTGATTACTGCATAGAAAATGAATTTAATCGTCAGTAAACCTCTGCAATATTCTAAAAACAAAGAAACACATTCATCAGTAATTTCCGTCCAGTTATTTTCCTTCACAAACTCTACAAAAGTCACAAAGGTTTCAATCCGTGAGAATGTCGCATTTCAGAAGTACCTCGAACAAGTAACTGTACAAATTCAGCGTTCAATGGGGGAGGTGAGCAGCAGCGATGAGAAAGCACAGGGGTCAAAGGGCGCGGGATCTCCGCATAACACGAAACTGTGTATCGTTTGGCCCCCGTGTCGGTTAGGCGTATATTTCTACATATGTACGTAATACGCTACATAGACGTATGTACAAACACAATGTATTACGGTCGCCTCGACGCGTCACCGTTATACCGTACAGTTTACATGTCTCTTATACCTGTGTGCGTATTCGCTTTCTCTCCCTTTCCCTCCTTATCCCTCCGCTTCTTGAAACAAAGGAAAAGAAGAGGAAGAGGAAGAACGAGGTTCTCCGTCCCGTTTCGTTTCGTTGCCAACGTTGCCCTGGCTTGCTCCGAGAAGAGGGTCAAAGGTGAATACGCAACCGGGGCGAAAAATCCCCTCCCCCATCCCTTCTGTGCCGTTGATCGAATCCACCCCCTCTTTCTTCCTTTCTCCTGCAAAGCGTCGCCACAGCCCCCGAGAGCGGGTTACTACATAATCAATGTTTTAGTCCCCCCCCTTTCACGACCCAACCCGAGCCACCCTCTCGGCAGTCAGTCAGTTCCACTGTTTGTCGGTGTATGTACGTCATGCCGTGCCACGGCCCTCACACCCTTGCAAGTACGTGTGTATGATATGCGTACACAGGGGCGTAAGTAGGCCAGAAATTCGACACCCGATCCGTCGAGCGAACCCTGATCAACGTACGTGATATAACAATGAGAGTCTCAATATCAAAATAACAAAGGTAAAATCGCGGTGGAGTTTAAGAGATTTTTGATTGAATCGACGGTCGTTTCATTTCTATCTGGCTGAAGTTTGTAAAGTTATTGCAATGTTGTGTCTTTAGAAAAAGTCGTTATTTTGCAACTTTAGGATGACTTGATATTTAAGCAACTGTTGATAAAGCATGAACGAACTCTGATTTTGTAAATTCAACTTCTCCAGTTATTCTTAAGGTGCAAAATGGTAATTTTTGTTTCAATCTTCCGATACGGTAACGTTGCTAACCGCAGCCACGTTTATCTTTCTTCAATTTTTTTTATCGCATCGCAAAGGGATGCCGGGTGTGTTTCAATCGAGTTCAAATCGATTGAATTCAGAAAGCATTGCCCTGGTTGCTAAAGCCGGCACGATTACTCTCACCTTAGGATGTGTATTATGTACGGTACGTGTCAAAGTGTTGCAGGTACAATTACTTGATTAATTAATTCATTAATTTCCCTCCTACGTCGTAAAGCCGGTGTTCGCATAATACGTATGTGTATTACGCCACGCGGGTGTATAATTTGTACAACGTGTAATTAATTCTTCGTCACGTTAGACGGCCAGTGCCGCGAAATTTGTTCCACGAAACAGAATCAGGTCTGCTTTGCGTTGGCGGGCTACAGAGTTCGTAGTTTTCCCTGTTGATTAATTATGGACCTTCCTTAACATATATATATTGTTTTGTTTGAAAATTTTCCGCAGGCCTTGACAAGCTTCTGTCTTCTGTGTACTTGACTTGCTTTAATTAACGTGGATCGATAACTAGAAGATCGAAAACAAAGATTACAGTAAGAATAGGAAAAAGAAAAAGAATATTATACGGACGATTCTTGCCGCAGCCACGAAATCCAACCTAATCGTTATGTAGCATTAGTTGCAGCAGTCACGGATAGGTATAGCCGATTAATTTCGTTCCAGCAAATGAGAGAGAGTCGATTCCGATTCATGTTTTCGACCAACCGCAGCACAAAACTCGATTTTCTCAATCTAGGCTCGGTTTTGATCGGGCATTGACAAATACGATCCGTACTTACGAAATAATAATCACTAAGAAAAAAATAAAAGAATGACGAAGCTTTGTACGACAAAAGATAATTAAAACCAAAGTATAACGAAACAGTGACCAAACTTCGTATACAAAAGAGCGTATGTACATATTGTACATATAATGAGATTGAGAATTCGGCTCACGCGTAAATCCTATCACTTTGTGTTACGATCCGGTATACACGTTGCTCAGGAACAGTATACCTAGAAACTTTTGACGAACTCTCAAGGTTGCGATTGAATCGCGGTACCTACACCCGAAAGCGACGGATTATTAAGCCCGGAGATGGTCAAGCGAAGGACACGTAAGGTGGTGCTGACTGCTCACCTATTCATCCCGGTGGTTCTTTTTTTTTCACCTTTTTACCATACATGTACAACTCTGATTGGTGAAGGTCCTGCGGAAATTTTTTTATTTTTATTTTTTTTTTTCTTATCCATACACTGGGTTACGTAGGTATAAACCCGTTCTTTCATGGTTGCGAATTACGCGCTTCAGGGACACGAGGCATCGAAAATAATGATTGTGTACAAAATATTGATACGTGAATATGTAGGTACGGAGGAAGCCTTGAACTCACACATCCGCATCACGGGTCTTTGGTTACTTCCGATTTCCGGTTAAGTACGCGAGGTTATTGAACAACGCGTGTAAAAGAAGCTTGAACCTGCATGTATCGAAATTCGGATCTCTCTGATCTTGCTCCGGTATTTAGAGAGAATTGATACCAGATTGAAGTTTAGTACCTAACGTTGATGTAGGGAATTATCGAAACTGAAACGATTGTTTTGAAAATTTAGCACGGATTTGAAGAAGCTTAATTTACAAAATCTGAATACACTGCTTTTTAAAAATATACTACTCAATGTTGAGACGATCCTACATTTGCGAAATAATGTTTCCTGAAAATAAGTCGTTGTATTAACGATACGAACTTCACTCTCTTGTATTGTTCAAGTCCGAAGAAGTGTTAAATTCACTCGTATGGTGCATTCACACAAAATTTCAGCCGTAATTATCGGTCGGTAGTCACTGTTTGCCTGTCGTCGATTTTTTCCTTTCACGGAACGCAATTGCGCTGGTATATAACTTCATTATTATTATAGTTATTGCGTAAGCGAGTACATCGCCCCGTTTTTTGCCAATCTAATAGATTACAACGATCGATGTTCTCGATATAATGATAATTAAATAACAATAACAATACCAATATCGATATGTCCTCGCGTTGCAAGTGATACTTCAAAGGAAGTTTTCGACTTGTTGCACGTTACGAAAAAACCGATAACAAAACAAAAAAAAAAAGACGTCAGATCAACGCCGAAGTAGTCACGGCTTGACGACGATATCCGTTCGTTCCCCCTTGAAGAATTCGGTGGTTTAATTGCTCAGGTGACGCGCGAGCGAGCCAGCGAACCAATAAGAATACGTATTGAGTCGGTTTGTTTTTATTCCTCGCGGAGAACGTCGAACGGGGCGCTTTGTAATCGAGAGCAAAATAATGAATAAAAAACGTTCCTCTGTTGCCCGTTCGACACGCGGGTTCATTCGATCTCTTCTTCTTCTTCGTTTATACAGTCTGCAGGTAAAGTGCGCCAGTTCTACTTATTCTGGAAACTTTGCAACAGAAATGAGGCGATGATTTATACAATAGATAAATATTCTCATAATGCATACATGCTATACGTATAATGTTAAAAAATATGTTAACGATCTCATTAATTTGTCGGTTTGGTATTTCGGAAAAAAAAATAACTCCATACAATTATAAACGTAATAACATATGAGTAAGAAAATTTTGCACTTCGCAAACTTTTGTGCACAATAATTACTAGATTGCAGTGTTACGAAACCGCGACCAGTTGATTACAGAATATCGCGTATTATTGTGTAACGATTCCTGGAGAAAGGAGTTTCACCATCCCGTTATTGGTTTTTCTTCTTCTTTTTTTTTCGTTTTTTTGTCTATGCAGGGACGCATTTCGAAGCAGCACGGTGCGTTAGGAATATCGGCATGTGATATAACCACGGCAGATCGATCGATCGATCATCGTCGATGCTGCAATAGGAATTTTTCAATCGTGTACAACGAAGTCACACCTGTAACCAAAGTAGATACCCGATGCCCGACGACGACGTCTTCTTCTCGTGCAAAGACCTCACCTCGAGGTGGTGGAAGAGGAGGTTGAGGGGGGACGCGGTTAACCAGAATATCACGGGGTTCGTGCAGTTGTTGAACCTCACGACTAGCTTCTTGGTTGCCGAGTACCGGCAAGGACGTTGTTGTTACTATGCGTTTCCGATTCCGTTTCAACTCGAGAGCCAAAATCGTTCCAGAGGTGTCAGGTTATCGGCGATGATTTTATTGCGAGAAATGTACCCAATGGAAAGTTGTTTTAATTCCGTTGTATTTTTATTTTTTTATTTTTTTATTAAACAACTGATAAACTGCTGTATAATTACTACCAACGCAACTAGGATGTGAGGCTTAACATTGAGATTGAATTTTGAACCGTTCTGTACAATATATAACGCGTTTATAATTGAATCCGGTAAAGGTATCTTACCGGATATCTATCTTCGAAAAGCGAAACGCGACGGTTCTTGTAATAAGTATAATAATCAGCTGCAGCAATGATAAGTGAAAGGCGAAGTAGTACCTGACTCTATTACCTTCCTGCAGTGTACAAACAGAATCGTGGAGTAATACGAGGATAACGACTCCTAAGATCGGTAGAAGAATCTACCAAGTGCGGTTTTCGAACAACTATAGCTCAACTGGAGGGTGTCCATTGCGGGATCAAAGTTGTTATTTTATGTAGGTATACGGGTAGATAGTCCGCGAGAGAACTCGGGACAAAGTTTCAAAATTTCACCACTTTTTCATTTACATGCTTGAATCAACGTGAAGTGAAACTCATCTTTCTTAATCTTTCACGTAATCTCGAGTCATATTTGCGAACGTGTAGATTTAGGAAGTTTGTATCAAGAACGTGTTGAAATTTTCTGTTTTGTTGATATAATTTCACACTTTCTCCGCCTGTGCTCCCGAGTAACGAAACCTACTTAACATTTGCGAAGTGATAGGGATTATGATCGCGTTTGTACGATAATTAAGAGAAGTACGTGAAATTGTCAAAAAGACACTACTGTAATGAGCCTTGAGGGGATGCTATATACTCGACGTCGATTGGATCACGAATTGCACAAAAAAAAAAAAGAAAAGAAAGAAATAACAGCCGTATTTTACATGCAATTCGGAATAAAAACAGACCGGTATATTTTTGCGTAAAATGCCTTTTTTAACTAAGTGACGCATAGCTTCTGATGATAGCAGAAATGGAAGAGGTAATGACGCAGTCGGCAATGACTGACTATAGAATCCCCTTGATGTCATTCCAAGTGACGACGTAGGCGCGATGATGGATTTCACGGAGTTTAAAAAAAAAAATTTATCACGCTAAAATACAGTTTGCCGACTTGATGGGTGAAAACAGAAAACAAAATCCGAAATCACTTGGAGTGTTAAAATTTTCCCTCATCATATTTTCAAGACACCGTATTATACCGACGCAATTAGTATACCTACATGCATCTACGAGACGAGATTAAAGTTAGTAACGTTATCGTAACGAATCATCTGGGAAAGCATCGTTATTTTCTTAATTTTACAACGATGTTGAAAGAACTAAGATTTCAAAATATAATCGTGTTTCGCTTTATTACGGTTTACCGAATTTCAGACAATGCCGAAATCGTGATATAACTGTTTTTTCTCAGCATGAATCGTTACGACGAAAGCGTCGCTAACTTCAATTTGATTCGAAGAGCAGATAAGTATCGTCGGCACGACGCCCTACTCGTCGTGAATTTTCCGACTACGTGCTATCCGAAAGAAAATGGACGACGACACGCGCAGGCCATAAGTAAATGCACACAGCTATATCCATCTACTCTATATAAACGGTATATACACGCAAACACACGCTCGCCACTCACACTAACTACAACGTAAATATGTACAACACACAGACCCACGAGAATAGCGTCGCGACGCCGCGCCGCGTGCCGCACGCATTGCGCATTGCGCAGAGCGTCGCGTCGACTTGCGTTACGTTGCGTTGCGTTGCGTCGCCACGTTCCGGTCGTGCCGGAAGAATTGCAGGGCTGCAGACTCTGCGGAGTCTGCATCGATTAGCCGGGTGATCGGTGACCGCCCTGACAAATCTCCCGGGGTCCTCGACCCTCTCTCTATCCTCTTCTTCCCAGTACGTCGGCTCTTCTATTTTCTTCTCTTTTTTTTCTTTCACCGCATATACAAAACGTCCGTGCTAATGCCGAAAGGGCGTATAATTTTTTTTCTTATTACCAATCGTTTCGTAGACTTATTTTCAAGCTAAATATTGGAAAAAGAATATATACGCCCTTTTGGCTTTTCAAGTTAGATGTACGCCCTTTTTACTTTGAAAATTTTTTTAGATAGCTCTCTAATCTAATCTAATGCCATAAGGGCGTAAAATAAGTATAAGCCCGTTTGGCATTAGCACCGCGATATAATTCCAGAACTACTGAACCGATTTTCATTATTTTATTAATTTTTCATTTCTGTGGATGGCTACAACGTTCGGACAGGTTTCAGTCTATATTTCGTTACAACGAGATTAATAGCTTTTTAGATATAACGATATTATTAGAGATTTATGCGAACGTCTACTAAACTCTGACAGACAGAGGAAAGTTCTGTTGGAGAGTTTCTAACGTCTGGATGAGCTTTCAAAAAATCTGCAAGAGCATATGGCTATATTGTTCAATAGTTTTGCCACGAGAAGCATTTGAAAGTATTAGCCAGCGGAGCCACAATGGGCTGCTAGTAGGAAAGCAAAAAGAAAATATGCGATTCGCGTAGGAATAAAAAAATCATTGTGGCTCCAGTTTGGGCGTTGGATTTACATAATTAAATTATCTACCGTTTCAAACTTTATATATATATATATATATATATTTACCCACGATCGTTACGTTCTGCCCGGGAATAACTTTTTCTTCCGTTTTCTATTATTTTTTTTCTCAGCTAATCTTGCTCCTGTACAATATAATAATTGTATCATTGTACATCCATTTTGATACTTTTACCGAGAGAGGCGAACGAACGTGTATCGAATAGGATTATTTCTAATCCTCATGCCGTTCGACTTCCCCATACATATACTGTAATACATGCAGAACATACGGTAGTACATTATCGATTGTTGATCGATTGTGTCGGTACAGCACTGGTTATATATTTGCATCAGCGATATCGCGTTCGAACTTATTGCGAAACGAAATATCAACGTGGGCTAACTTAACCGCACTATAAATAAACTGGAGGAAAAATGAAAGAAAAATAAGGAATCGGAAGAGAAGACGGGTTACTTACGTCGAAAATTTTTATAATTCTTTGAAAAATTTCTATATCCTTATTTACGGCGTGTGTTCTCTAATCAGCACGCATACACGTATAACGCACACGTATAATCAGCTTGTAAAGTGTCGTCAACCGCCACCCATATAATCAGCAAACCGGATACAACAGCAGTGCCAGAACTACGATAGTTATTTTAAGGTTGTAAGTTATTAACAGTGCTAAAATGATGCACTCCGTTATTAATTCATATTATTTATTCAATTGAGTATTCGGTTATTCGTCAGCGAATTATTTGGCAAATATTTTTCATATTAAAATAGCAAGCTTTTTTGGTGGTTAGCACCTTCTACATGCATTTGTACAACATTCCGAGTTAAGAATTCTGATCGATTACACTATAGGACAAGAAAGAAACGAACGGAACTCAATTTGTTCATTAATTTCGTGTATACGCTGTTTATATTTGCTCGTGAAGCAGTTTCAGACCTGTGCAGTGGTGGTGACTTATACTCAGCAATTTTCTCATTTTACTACGTGACTCAGAGGGAAGAGAAGTGTCTCACAAACTCTCGACGTATAACGTATATCTGCATTTCGCGTGGATGCGTACAATCGAATAGTTTAAAGGGTTGCGCATATATATATATATATATGGATAAGCATTCATTCCTGGACGTGTAGATGGATGCGATATTTGTATGAGTACGTACAACTTTGTGTGTGAAGAAAATACGAAGAGAGAGAGTAAGAGTTGTACGAACGATGATTCTGCTTTAGACTGGCCATCAATCGATTGGCAAATTATTTTGTTGCTAATTATGTGCGCAGCTTAGGGAAGTTGTAGAAAGAATAATTTACGGTTACCGCAAAGTATAATTGTTTTCTGAACAAACATAATTTACTTCTAAAGTGATCGTGCAATCGGAGAGAGAAACATACGTGATACGAATGGAGCTTCAAGCTTTGGATCAAAGGAGCCACGGTTATAACTCCAAACGAAGCCGCGTATACGCAGGGAATAAAAAAAACTGATCGAGTGTGTTAATATAGCTATACACACGGTATGGTGTATTTTTGTATTTATTTTTATTATACGAAAACAAACAATCCAGCGTTTTAGCATTAATCTATTTTAAAACCTGTGAAATCGCCTCGATTGGACGTATACGTTTACTAAAATTCTTACGCAGGGGTATACTTGGCTGTGATAGCAGCGGAAATAGCCGGTTTCGTGTCTTATTTCGTGATTGTTTGTCTATTCTAAACTCGTTTTATCGTCTCCTCAAACCGAACGTTGATTGACACCCGCGAGTGAGGTAAAAGTAAAAAATAACTTGAGAGAGTAAAAAGGAGACAAGAATTAAAGATAGGAAAGAAAAAAAGACGTAGCCCAATTTTGTAATTACAGAAGACGAGCGAGTGTCGAATTTTTCCATCGCATCGTTCGCAGTTTAACCCACGCTCACTTTGCTGCTGACGAATGAATAAAAATACGAGTTTGCATATGAGATATTATGTAGTAAAATGTACGGTTCTAGATACCTTGAGCTCGGGTTTGAATTTCCGTATCGCATCGTTTCTTTTTATCTCTTCATCCCGATGATTAAATTCCTAGATTCCTCCGTGACGAGAAGACGATCTCGCATCGCGGAAAACTTATTTCGCACTGCAGCATGGTGGTGGTATAACTCTTGTAGAGATTCTGAAAAATGACTGAAGAAAAAAGAAACGATTTAACATCTACTCGGAACAGTGTACGATTTTTCGTTAAATACATACTGGATTCGAAGGAACGAATAAAACATTATCACCACATTATAGAATACCATTAAACGTATAATTATTATTATTAATGTTATAACGATGACCTTCTTTGAACGCAGAAAAAACTCACGCGGAAGATTCTGTCTACTATTCTACGAAAATTAATGACCTAATTTTCGTGACACAAACCGTAATGCGAAGTACATACTATACTTGCCTCGTTCGGTCAAACGTTACAGGCGTAACGGTATCTTCTCTACTGCACTGACTAGATGAAAAAAATTTCTCATATGAGGAACAGAGAAGCGGATAATATGTACTATACTACATCTGTTTAAATTTCATTCGACTAATAAACTTTAAACCAATGTCATTCTATATGCAAATTAGATCGTAAAGAAACTGGGATTAAAAATCAATCTCGGGAACCGAAAGTAAGCCCGTATATGCTTTTCTTCTTCACTCTCTAAGGTCCTGTAAATCATACACTACGCAGACACATGTTTTGGTGTATTATCTAAAACAGAAAAATCCAGGAGTGAGAAGGACAACGAAGCCTTGTCACACGCATCTTCAATCGCATTTCTAATATATGTATAATTATAATACATAACCCGACGATGAACGATCCACCCGGGTTACGTCTTTCCTTTTTGCTCACTAATCAGCGAGTCTGGCATAAAGGAAGAAGAGTATTCAAGTTTCCCATTTATGCGACGTTTTTTTTATTTCCGGTTCCAGCTGCTCGCGCCGATAAAATCGGTGAAGCGGAGACGCACGCGGTAGAAAAACGCGAATCAGAGCCGGAGAGAAGCGGGTTCGGAATACCGTTAGACAAAGAGGAAGAGCGCCGCGATAAGTTCATGATCATGGGAGCCGAATCGTTGCGCGGACCGATCTCTCATCGTCAGTCTTTGTTGCACTTTACCTGTCTCAATCACTCGCTCACTTCGCAAGCGTGCTTATCTTTCTCTCTCTCTCTCTCTCTCTCGCTCTCTAATATAAAAATATACATACATATATATATATATATATAGACGCACGTGTGCAGTCGCAAACAAAGTGTTACCCGCCTTTTTTTTTTTGCTACTTGCAACTGCAACCCGCAGTAGTGAAATTATATTTCTTTGCTGCACGTCCCCTAAGTACACGTACCTTATAGACACGTAGCTAATTGCTCCAAGTGCAGTAATTCCCCGACTCGTTGTACGTATCTTACCTATCTTTGTACATACGTACGTACGTATAACGGTTAATCAGACGCTGCTCGCGGCTGTGAGCTGCAGAACTTCTGCTGCTGCTGCCAGTGCTGGAGCTGGTGTTGCTAGTTAGTAATCGGTGAGGAGGGTGACAGAGGCTGTTTCACACGTGAACTTCTACACGGTCGTTCATAGACGTATGTATGATGTACCTGATGATGCAACATTTGCACCATAATTTTGAAATATTCTTCACGCAAGTTAATCTTTGTACGCGCCATACAATTCTGCGTCAAGCATCAATTATTTTCTGTCGATGATTATATTAAATGATTATTCTTTGGCTGTATACGCAACGAACCATGGCATAAAAATAAAAGGACGAAGAAGTGATTTATATTCACGTATTATATTATGTTGTATAATATGTAACAATTTCGAAGAGTCGCGCCTTCGTTGACTCTGTCGGTTTTATGGTGATGATACGACAGATACATGATCGTAGCATCAAATGATTGATAATCCCAGTATTATAATCTATACATTGAAAGAATCTCTCTAGACTGTGCAATGGGCATTTATTCGTTATACATCTACGGTGTTCAGGGATAGTAGATTATATTCTCGGGATGATCGCCATCTTGCTGCTGCAACTGTTTGTACGGTGAGAAAGTTGCACCGTGATTGACCGTTACACGAGAATGAAGATTGAAGGATTTTTCACCGTCGAATAGATAACTGTTATATGTGCGAGGAATACAGTTCGTATACAATTCCAAAGCGCTGGTCAAATTGTGAATATTGTTATTACGACATGCGTATAAATATATACACGTATACGTACAAATACAATTTTTTCACCAATTTTTGTCGATGAATTACACTTGACTTTACACAGTCTGATAACAGATAGCAGTAAATGAATAAACGCGGTTAATATCGCAAGCAAAATTATTTTAGTATATCAAATCGCGATGCGTTTGTCGAATTTCACAATGGCTACACAGAGGCAGACGTGCATAACAAAGAACTTGAACGCGGAGGAACAGCACAAGTGGTTAAATGCTCTCGAAAAATTAACCGGGTTCGGACGTTTCGAATTGAAACATGTATCATTATGCACGTAGCACTCATTATTAGGGCTTAGAGAGAGAGGATCGTCTCTGGCCGATGTGAATCGTGGTCGCAACTTTTGAGGTCAGAGACCTTCGTGCGACTCCACCTTGCGTCGGGAGATGAGGAAATCTTTACAATGGACGCTTTCCTAACTGTTGTTGGTTTTTGTTTATACATATCGCGGTGCTAATTCCAAAAGGGCGTAAATTTTTTTTTTTTTTTTTATCATCATTGGATATTGTCAATAGATCCGTAGACTTATTTTCAAGCTAAATATTGAAAATTAGCTTGAAAATAAATGATACGCCCTTTGGGCTTTGGCACTGGTATATACTATAGGAACCAATTTGGAACGGTAAAGAGTAAAAGCAATTATTACAATTATACTATTATTATAATATCGAGTACTTCCTCCGCAGTTGTCGAATCGAAAGCCTGATAGTGAAATTTGCAAAACTAGTTTCTGCCGCTATCTTATCTGATTCATCAACGCGACGTATGCACCGACTATACACATTACGTTTCGTTCTTAGAAATTTCCCTTTTCCCGTTCCTCTCGGATCCCGTTTGTTGGTCGCATATTACACGAGTATTAAAGTTGTTTCGTTCTATGCTGGCAGCGGCGACGTAAATGACTCACCTGCGTTTCACGTAATCTGTATGTGAATCTTCGCGTGAAGAAACTGAGAACCCAAATGTTCCGTTCTGCTGTTACTCGGATAGATCATCATAACAGACGACGCGGTCGAATCACACGATAAATGTATACTAGGTAAATACGCGTAATATTTACCTAGCTCTCTCTCTCTTTCTCTCTCTTTTTCTGTCTCTTGTTGATTTTCTTTTTCACTCGCGTGTAACGAATATTCCCCGAAGGAAATGAACATTCGATCGATTATACGAAAGGAGGGGAGATAACCGCGTTATTCGATAACGACGAAAGGTGACGAAGTCAATTTCAAAGAAATTGTTCGAGAATTTGAATGTAACTCCCGAGCTAAAACGCATTATACCCGGAACGCCGGTGACGAGGAAATCGCATTTGTCGCTTCGGCTCAATCGATTGTGTGTATTTTAAATCGCGCGGCGACGTCTGCGTCACGTGGGGCCAAAGAAGAACCAGACCTAAAAGCCTGGAGCCCAAGCCCCGCCCCTAGGCATGACAGTCCGTTTATTTCAGCTGAAACGTCTCTCACCATCCCTACCACCATCGCCGATTACAAATTTACACAAGCTAGTCAGCGATCATCTGCTGACGGATCTCGACGAACCGATGTAACAATCCTTCGGTGATAATTTATATCTTGTATTTTGTTCAATTTCCAGTTTCCAATGACGATACTCTACGATCCAGCTCGCAAGAAAGAACCGCCGACTGGTGTTTCTGCTCAGTATACCCAGGAGCGGGAAACTTGTATGAAATTATTTGAGAGATGGAGCGAACCGGAGCAAGTGCATTTTGTCGAGCAGCTGCTAGCAAGAATGTGCCACTATCAACACGGCCATATAAACGCCTACCTAAAGCCGATGCTACAGAGAGACTTCATATCCCTTCTACCGAGTGAGCGGCGACGATATATCGACCATTTTTATAGTTTGATGAAACTGTTCGTTTTTGTTCACCCCCAATAAATAAAAATTGACATTTTTCTGGTTTTAATTTACAGAGAAAGGCCTGGACCATGTAGCTGAGAGCATTCTATCGTACTTGGATGCAGACTCTTTGTGCGCTGCGGAAATGGTCTGCAAGGAATGGTACAGAGTAATAAGCGAAGGGATGCTGTGGAAGAAGCTGATCGAGCGAAAAGTTAGGACCGACTCACTGTGGAGAGGCTTGGCTGAAAGGAGAGGCTGGTCAGTTAATATTTTGACAAATCATTGATAGTTGACAAATTGGGAACACGATCGCCGGCGATGAAAGAGCACAAAGTAACATTATCATTTTGACGATGAGAGAAAAAGAAACGACGCGAATGTATGTGATAATTGTTGTTCCTTTGATTTTTAGGATCCAGTATTTATTCAAGCCAAGGCCGGGAGAAAGTCATCCGAATCATGCATTCTACAGAACTCTATTTCCGAAAATAATCAAGGACATAGACAGCATAGAAAACAATTGGCGGATGGGTAGGCACAATCTGCAGAGAATAAATTGTCGCAGTGAGAATTCGAAGGGTGTCTATTGCCTGCAGTATGACGACCAGAAAATCGTATCAGGTTTGAGAGACAACACGATAAAAATATGGGACCGGAACACACTACAGTGCATCAAGGTTCTCACAGGGCATACGGGATCGGTTCTTTGTCTCCAGTATGACGACAAAGCTATCATATCTGGATCGTCGGATAGCACTGTTAGAGTATGGGATGCCAATACAGGGGAAATGCTCAACACACTTATTCATCACTGCGAAGCCGTTCTACACTTACGCTTCAACAACGGAATGATGGTCACATGTTCAAAGGTGTGTAAAAAATTAGCTTAACCTGTAGTACGATTTGGTAGCGTTAAAACTTGTTACGCTTGAGTTAACATAATGCATTAAGCGCTAGAGAATTTTTACAGCTGCTCGGTATATTATTCAATTCTTTTTGTGGCAACTTTATTAAGAAAAAAAAATGAGGGAAACGCAGAATTTAGAGAACTGTGATTCTTTCCGATCGAGTGTACAAGGGCAGCTCCGGTAATTTGACCGAAAAAATTGTTTGTTTTTCAGGACCGATCAATCGCAGTGTGGGACATGACTTCGCAAACGGAAATAACATTGCGCCGTGTATTAGTGGGTCACAGAGCAGCTGTAAATGTTGTAGATTTTGATGAGAAGTACATAGTGTCGGCGAGTGGCGATAGAACTATTAAAGTGTGGAACACGTCCACCTGTGAGTTTGTGCGAACATTAATTGGACACAAACGGGGTATAGCGTGTTTGCAATATAGGGATCGCCTAGTAGTCAGTGGTAGCAGCGATAACACGATTAGACTATGGGACATTGAGTGTGGTGCGTGTTTAAGAGTTCTCGAGGGTCATGAGGAGCTGGTACGATGTATCAGGTTCGACAGTAAACGGATCGTCAGTGGGGCTTATGACGGGTAAATCGACTTTGTATTTTTATAATTTTTAATATTTATATGGAACCCTGTGATTTCTTACGAAATTATACAAAATCTGATAAGATCTTGCGCGTTCCTGTAAATCCAGTGTTTTTATTTCTCGAATAGCCAAAGTAATTGCTTATTCGTAATTTCAACAGAAAAATCAAAGTCTGGGATCTCGTCTCAGCTCTCGACCCCCGAGCACCAGCTAGTACCCTCTGCTTGCGTACTTTGGTGGTAAGATACTTTTCAAAATTTTATATCTGTCATAAGACCATAAAAATGTCGTTTTTTGATTACTTTCTTCAAAATGCGACGCTTCTTAATATCTGTAACTCCCATTACAAACCTGATGACCCTATTTCTTTGTACAATGATGCAGTGATTATAGTAGGCACATGTTTTTTATTGCGCCAGGAGCACACCGGACGCGTTTTCCGCCTTCAGTTTGACGAGTTCCAGATTGTTTCATCATCTCACGACGATACCATCCTCATTTGGGACTTCCTTAACTTCAGCCCTCCGGAAGGGACACCGGCCAATGCCAACACATCGATCAATACGTCATTGGCTAATCAATCTAGTACCACCAGATCTCCCTCACGTAAGTTTTCACTATATTTTCAATTATTATCATATATTTTTTTCTGCCATTCATTTTTTAACTACAATATTGTTTTTTTTTCTTTTTTTCTGTTTCAGCATTTGAGTGACGCATCTGCAAGCAGATTCCTTTATTGTGATATGACTGTGAGTAGCAAATTAAATGACTTAATATGTATAAAAAGTAATTTAAGAATATTCCATCATGAATTTTTTTTTCATCGAAAATTGATTGCCTCGAACCTTTTTATTACAGTGTAACTTTTTTCCTTACATTTCGTACATTAAGCAAAATTAAGTTCATTATTCGTGCACATCTTTCCAGTCCCGATGAACGTTCCAAGTGATTTTGATAGTATGATTAAATTACTCAACTTTGTTTCAGACACGTGGTTAGTGAGTGAATTTAATGTGTTCACAATAGTACATGCGGAGAATGAAGATCCAGTGTTAAATATGACCAGAGCCTAAACAGACAAGACTTCTCTAAAAGACTCAGCGCTAATGACTTTTGTGTTTATCATTTGCCGTGAAAAGCAAAGAAATTCTATATATAACGTGAAACGAGGAACGTGGATGAAATGAAAACAAAAACAAAAGCAAAAAAAAAAACAAAAAAAAAAAAGTAAAGTAATGATGGTACCGACTGCTATGCTATGAATTCATTTATACGTGCTCCGCACACTGTAGTATAGTATGTACTAGGAAACGATACGATTAAGGTATTATAATTAACGTTTATACATCCCATGGATGTACACGAATATTGTCTGGTTTCGGCGAATACCTGGAATTCTTCTACGCTCTATGTCACGATAGAAGATGACCATTTTCCTATTAATGAAAAAGAAGAAGAAGATGAAGCTGGAGGAGGAGGAGGCGGAGAAGAAGAAGAAGAGAACGCTGAAGATGAAAGAAAAGACTTGAAATACGCGACAAAGTTAGAGCGTTTTTAGGGAAGCTGGATATACCTAATAGGCAAAAAGAAAAAAAAAAGAAAAAAAGAAAAAAATAGATGTATTATAATAAATTAAATTTTTTTTTTTTTATGTAATTAATTTATAGGTGAGGAAATCGCAGAATATCGTTTGATCAGAGTACTTATTCGGTGTGCATGGAATTTGATTTGAGAAAGAATTATTATTGTAGTTTATTATATACTTATTTTAGTGTCTTTTGCGATTAGCTAAACTGTATTTGCTATTTATTTAGCAAAATAGGTACCTACACTGACACCCCCATTGATCTCATTCGAAATTAACTGGATTATAAAAAAGATGAGAACAAAAGAAACTATTACCATATAGCCATTGCCACATCACAAAGCCAGTTATATTTAAGGTTTCCCTACAATGGAAATTGATCCAACCATCTTTGTGTGATTTTACTCTACGTCATTTGATAATATAATGTACGAATATATAGAATACAATATATTCATTGGCATATTGTATTGACGGCAATGTGTCCCCAACTCTCGGCACTGTAGTCCGACAAATAGATAAGTATCGGTTTATAGTTTTTTTTTTTTTTTGAAGGAAAAGAGAATAAAAAAAAACCATCGAAACAGGTGTCAGTCTCTAATTCTTAGTATCCAATTAATTTGTGTATCAAAGGCAATTATATAATAGTTACAAGGATCCAAGTGTATATAATGATTAATAATGACAATCTTCTTTTCTAGTATGAAATTTTTTTTGCGTTATCACATATCAGAAACTTACTACATTATTATTGACATAATGAAGATTGACTTTACGTCGTACCAAGTTGCAATTTTGTGTTCACCATATTATCTTCATCGGATAAGTGAAAACTTTTTTTTTTCAAGCAGTAAAATAATATTACAAAAAAAAAAAAAAAGGATTAAAAATTATGTTAATCGTCAAATAAGGTCGAGGCTTCGTTTTTGAAAATGATTCAAAGATGGTTGATACACATTCCTTTTGTGAAACGATTCTAGATTATATCTGCAATAAACAATAACGATGACCGAAATTTTTACACATACATAATATATAGTTATTAAAAAGTATCCTAATACATTTAAATACAATGTCCTATCCAGTTAATCAGTGTAACATAATGAGGTTCATAAGATCGACGATTTGAAACAATTTTGTATGAAAGATTTTCAATCCTACAGATCAGTAATCAATTCGACGAATCGCAAATTGTTCTAAAACAATAAATAAATTATCACGATACCTGTTAAAACCATCCTGACGAAATTGATTTTTTTTTTCAAATTCTATTATCATATTCATGCGCTCGCAGTTTTTCTGCGGCCGTAAAATCGTACAAATGAGTGTTGAGGCAATTTTATTACTGATGAGAAATTTTACGTTAATGTCCGCATCGCTCACGACCAAGATTCAAAACCTAAAATTACCTCTTTTTTTCATTCTCACCGACAGATTATTCATGGGCCAGAATAAGAACAAATTACATTTATAAATTGTAATATCTTATCAAATTATTAAAAATACGGAATACTTTATACGCGCATGTTAACCCATTTGAAACATCTGATTATGTCGATATTATCGGTAAAAGTGAAATTTAAATATTAAATTTTTTCCCTTACTGTTCAATGAATTTGTTCATTGTATTATGCCTGTATAACAAACATCATTACGGAATTGCGTTTCACGCATTTGCTAAAAGAAAATGCGAAATGAAAAATAAATAAATTATTGTACAAAGTAAAAACATCTAATAAAATTGCCGTGAATAATAAATAATCTGAGCAATGGTTTACAGAAAAGAAGAAAAAGGAAAAAAAACTCGTTGCAAACAGTTATCAATATCTCTGTTACTTGTATTAGAAAAAAAATCCTAACAGTATAGGACAGCTCTGTAGCTAAAAAATTTCTGGAGCTTAAATTGCGCATTTTACACGACCAGTAATCCGATTGAAGCAAAATGAAACAGAATCACTTACACGTGATACAAAGTTTTCTCAGTATGTACAACTATTTGCTTTTTAGAATAGTCGTGTTAAAATTTTTAATAATAAAGCATTGTCGCTTTAACGCTGATGTCGGAGAAGATTAATAAGTTGTCAAACGTTTATAAGACTTGATTGTATCGCTTTGTCTCGTCTTGTGTTCTGTACTCTATTATTCATAGAAATACGTACATTGATACGTGCATAAATAAATATATTCGTCACTTTTTGATAACTTTTTCAAGTCATGCAAACACAACTGATGAATAATTAAAAGCATCGAATAATAAGTGGTTTAAAAACTTTCAGGACGTACCTAAAAAGCTTTGATTTCAACGTTTCAGAGCTTGAATTCTATGACTGATAAATTATACAGGCTAGCAACGATTAATTTCGATACCTCGCGAAATTTCGAAGCAGTGATGATTAAACAAAAAAACTTTACCAGTTTGTTTTACACCTTATAAAAATTCATAAATTATTTTTACAATATTTCAAGCAACCCTTACGAATATATCTAGTATTGGATCAAATTTTGATTTTAGATTTTACAATATTTTTCCTGAATACGGAATTTAATTTGTCACGTCTTTGAGTTATCCTGTGTAAATACAAATATGAAATAATTTCATTTTTCATAAGAATCAAGATATCATCGTTATTTTTACCGAAAAGAAAATAATAGCATCCTGCTCCACCTATGTAGTATTTTGTAAGTAAACTTGTTACTTCAAATAACTCTGGAATAAACAGAGTTGCGTTGCGGGTTCGCACTACGTTATTTATAAGGGAATACACGAACACCGATTGTCAGCGAATTACTACCTGGCACAAAGCTTTACCAAATTACTGTAAGAACCCGTGGTCATACTCCCTTCTCGTATTTATTACAATTTTTTTCATTTTTGAGCTAAGTACGAATCAAACTGATTTCGAGCAAGGAGACATTTAAAAAAAATTGATCGTCGTTTGGATATGGACAGCAAAAAAATCGACCCTGCGTCAAGGTCGACAAGACTCATATTGTTTTATCTCATTAGGTGGTGAGAAAATTTGCGACGCAATCGTTATGCTCGTCGTTATTGTCCAATGAAATTCAAACGGACCGTTGACTTCGATTTTTTTCGAAAGAAATTTAAAACTCACCCTGAACCATGTACTCTAAACGACGATGACCGGAAGACTTGTTATGCCTATAAATTTGTAAACGACGTTCGTCTACACGTACGTTTCAATTTTTCATACAATAAACACGAATAGGAAGAATTTGCAAAAGCGTAAATTTACCCTTGTAAGGCTTACCGTGCAAAGGTGTCGCTGCCAGTTTGTTCCAGAGAACGAATCCGAGGGGAAGAGAAGAGCGGGCTAGCGATGCTCTCGTGCGTTTACCGAAGACTAACGCTCGGACGCTCGCTCGCGGCATCCCCCGTACTTCGGGTTTATCGTCGCATGTGATCGAGCCTTTCAGTAGTAGAAATGCAAAGCTGGAAAAATGGCGGATGAACAGGTGAGTTCTCAATCAAAATATATAAACTGGCTGGCGCTACTATGCAATAAGTTGACAAATCGTTGCGATAAATACACGCGCCAGACGTCGAGTTGTTAATCGTTGGTAAAAGAGAACCGACCGCGGACCGTAATCGAAATGTTTTTTACACCGTAAATTGTGCGTAATTGATGAAACTCTGTCGACTGGTTTAGCCGGACGCAAGTCGAGCCCCAACCCAGTGCAGTGTCAATCAAAACATTGTATAGCAAAGCGTTAAAGGACCGTCGGTGACAACGCGTCGCGTGAGATACGGTATCGTTGCGATATTAACAGCGTTGAAATTCCTCTTTTAAACAATCAAACGATGTTTAATCGATAGAATCTTTTACGACCGAAAGGTGGCATATAATCCCTTTCAACGATCCTTGTGCTCTCCAGTCTGCAATCACCTTTTATTACACACTAATCAACAGAAGCTCGTCTGCACTTAAACGGCGGCCTATGCAATGTTTGTTTTCTTTTGTTTCAAAATATTACCTACTATCGCTGGTGAACGTAAAACAGTCATAACCTAGAAACACCGTTTACGAAGAAGCGAAAATTTTCACTAACCTTTGTCTAGAAGGGACAGAATTCGGTGTTTCGGCACAATCGGTACTAAATTTTATCGACTTTCAACAGAGCATACTGTTAGAGGAGCGATTTGTATCAAGTTGTTGTTCACAGTTTGTTTAGCGGCATTTTTTTGTCATGAAATGTTGATTGATAATTGCTCTTCTAGCTGAATTTACATTGTTCGTTTAAACTTGCGGGTATATCGTAATAAACTAGTTGTAACAATCAAAGTAAATTTAAATTCAAATATATTCGGAAAAAGCATAACAGGAATATAATGCATTTGTGACAAATTTCACAATTTATCACGTAAAAATTATTAATATTTTCACGTTTTCACTGAGGATAATTTAACCTGTATGTTTATTATTATTTCTATTCGGCATGCATCAATGAGTACATTAGTAATTGGAGAATTGCTTTTTAACGTTTTTGTACTGAATTGTGTGTTCAATAATAAGCATTTTCCAGAATACATAAAATGGAAATGGGCCTGTGACCGCACAGTCTCCATGCCTGAATTGCACAGTCTAAAAATGTTAGTGAACTTATAAAAACCGAAGCCTGAAGGTTTGAATACTAGACACGTTGATAAACTACATAAATTTGATATATTAATTAATGACTGTTGATGTAGACAATAAACAAAAGTTGGGGATCTTGAATTGGTGATGTTTACCTCTACCCGCCCCCATGCAACTGCTAAAGTATACTAAATAACAATATAAATTAACTAAAGATGACGATTTAATAAACGTCATTTATAAACACAAACAACCGACAACGAGTGAAAATATGATACTTTATCAAATTAACAAACGATCCAAGATTGCTTAAGATCATCATAAGAATGAATCACGTACAGGAAGTACGGCAGCTGGAGTTGCTGTGCAAACAGCTGTACGAGTCCCACGACTCGGGACATCGTGCAGAGGCAGAAAAGGCTTTAGTCGGTTTTCAAAACGCGCCCGATACCTTGACTAAGTGTCAGCTGCTCCTAGATCGCGGGGATTCAGCCTATGCTCAATTATTGGCTGCTACGACTCTGGCTAAATTGGTATCGCGACCGTCGCAGGGGCTCAGTTTGCAGCACAGACTGGACATACGTGAGTAGAGTGATAAATCATTTGAGGAAAAACCTATTTGACAAAATGACGGGCTTTTCTTTCAGGAAATTATGTTCTCAACTACTTGGCAACCCAACCCAAGCTACCTAATTTTGTTATACAAGCTCTGGTAACCCTGTTTGCCAGGATATCAAAGCTCGGATGGTTTGACTCTGATAAAGAGGAATATGTGTTTAGGAATGTTGTTACTGATATTACAAAATTTCTCCAGGTTTGTTCTATTCATAATTTTTACCTTGGACTTGAACTACCGACTCATTCCTTTGGACTAAGTGAACTATTTGAATGTTTCATCGTCTAGGGGTCAGTAGAGCATTGTATGATAGGAGTGCAGCTGCTTTCGCAGTTGACATGTGAAATGAATCAAATATCCGAAGTAGATGTGAATCGGTCATTTACAAAACATCGTAAAATAGCCAGCAGCTTCAGAGATTCTCAGCTATTTGAAATCTTCCGGCTCTCCTGCTCATTACTGAGCACTGCCCGTGAAAATTGTAAAAGTTTGAATTTCAGTGATGAAGCACAGGTACATAAAAATTGAACTTAGCATTGACATCGTTTCTAGATTCAGTTTCTCTCTAATATTGAGTATTTTTCCTATCACAGCACGGTTTGATGACACAACTTCTAAGGCTTGCACAGAATTGCTTGACGTTCGATTTTATCGGAACATCAACCGACGAAAGTTCCGATGATCTTTGTACTGTTCAAATACCGACCAGTTGGAGGCCAGCGTTTTTAGATTTCACGACATTAAAGTTATTTTTTGATCTCTACCACAGTCTACCCAACACTTTATCTTCGCTGGCACTTTCGTGCCTGGTACAAATAGCATCGGTGAGAAGGAGTCTGTTCTCAAACACCGAGAGAGCCAAGTTCTTGACGCATCTGGTAAATGGAGTGAAGCATATTTTACAAAATCCACAGGGATTGAGTGACCCAGAAAACTATCACGAATTCTGTAGATTACTAGCCCGTTTGAAAAGCAACTATCAACTCGGAGAATTGGTAATGGTAGAGAACTACCCAGAAGCTATACAACTGATAGCTAAGTTTACCGTACAAAGCCTGCAAATGTGGCAATTCGCACCTAACAGTGTTCACTATCTTTTGAGTCTTTGGCAAAGAATGGTAGCTTCGGTACCTTATGTCAAAGCGACGGAACCTCACCTGCTAGAAACCTACACTCCAGAAGTCTCAAACGCTTACATCACCTCGAGATTAGAATCTGTAGCCGTAGTAGTAAGAGAAGGATTAGAGGATCCGCTCGATGATTTAGGAATGGTGCAGCAGCAGCTCGAGCAATTATCTGTAATCGGGAGATGTGAATACCAAAAGACCTGCACCCTTTTGGTCCAGTTGTTCGATCAAGCAGCAAGAACCTATCAAGAACTCATGGCTCAAACAGCTTCGCCTGCTCAACAGATTGAGATCACGATACAAGAGGGACAGCTCACGTGGCTTGTCTATATTATCGGTAAGATTCACATCAGTCAGGTATTAGTTGAAGGATTATCATACATATTTAGCACAGCTTAGCTTTACCTTGCTGTTGAATGCAATTAATAGTAATAATAATATTAATATATCAAATTCAGCATCTCATCGTGTACAAATTGGTCTCTTGATATACATGTTCCTGCAAAATCATTTGTCTATGAACGTGCTAGTACATAAACTCATAACAATGGTATAGGTAGTGCTATTGGAGGACGGGTGTCATTCCACAGTAACGATGAACATGACGCAATGGATGGAGAACTGGTATGCAGAGTTCTTCAGCTCATGAACTTGACCGATTCTAGACTGGCGCAGGGTGGCTGCGAAAAACTAGAGCTAGCTATGCTCAGTTTCTTTGAACAGTTTAGAAAAATATACGTAGGTGATCAAGTACAGAAAAATTCCAAAGTTTATAGAAGACTGTCAGATGTTTTGGGGCTTAATGACGAGGCCATGGTTCTTAGTGTATTCATTAGAAAAATGTGAGTAGTTATTGCTCTGTGCTTTTTCAATTTTCCAACAGAACACAGCGCTTATCTCTCCACGATATACTATTTTCGTTACAGAATAACAAATTTAAAGTACTGGGGACGAAGTGAACAAATTATTTCTAAGACCTTGCAGCTTCTTAACGACCTCTCGGTAGGATACAGTTGTGTAAGGAAACTGGTTAAATTAGAAGAGGTTCAATTTATGCTGAATAATCACACGGTAAGAATAAACTTTTTCATACCAATGAGCTTATTCTTCATGCTAGGTAAAAGCCATGGTAAAACACGCCTCATATGAACGACAAACACCCTTTGAATTATGTGGTCATCTTCTGCATTACTAATCTATTTTCCGTTACTTTTTCAGAGTGAACATTTTCCATTTTTAGGAAACAGTGTCGCTGTTTCTGAAATGCGATGTAGATCAATGTTTTACACTTCCCTTGGTAGATTGCTAATGGTCGATCTGGGAGAGGATGAAGAAAGGTTTCATACTTTCATGCTACCACTCACAGGTATCAGAATAATGTCAAAACGTCTATATTAAGCTGTACAGTCCAGTCTATATTTCAATAGTGTTTTACTTCCGAATTAAAAATTACTGTAAAAAAAAAAAACTATCACAGCTGCACTTGAGAGCCTCGGTCGACTCATGGGTGCTGCAGACACTCCATTATTTGCTGCTGAGGAAGCCAAAAAGGCACTAATTGGGCTCGCCAGAGATCTTCGGGGTCTTGCTTATGCCTTCAACACAAAACCTTCGTACATGATGTTATTTGATTGGATGTATCCTTCTTTGCATTTCTACTCCATTATTGAACATCTTTGTTTAGTTTATGGTCATCCTTCTCACATTCTAATCCCTAACAGAAATGAAACTTGATATTTTTCTCAACGAAAATTCAGTTATCCGAATTACACACCAATATTACTACATGCAGTAGAGTTATGGCATCACGAACCACAAGTGACCACGCCGGTCCTGAAGCTGTTTGCTGAGTTAGTACAAAACAGAACCCAGCGACTACAGTTTGATGTATCGTCGCCAAATGGTATATTGCTTTTCCGTGAAGCTAGCAAAGTTATATGTAGTTACGGTAACCACATATTGAATGTCGAAGTACCAAAAGATCAGATTTACCCGTTGAAGCTCAAAGGAATAAGTATTTGCTTCAGTATGCTGAAAGCAGCTTTGTGTGGAAGTTACGTTAACTTCGGAGTGTTTAGATTGTACGGCGACGAAGCCCTTGACAATGCCCTCAATACATTCGTCAAACTATTACTTAGCATACCGCAAAGCGATTTGTTGGTGAGTATTTTATGAAACAATCTTATTTCTATGACCAAAAATGTTCAGTGATTCGAAACGATGTTATTGAAGATTTCTTGCTATGAAATCCAATGCCAAGACTGACGTTATTTTAATTATTAAATTTCACACCTACGATTTTTCATTCCAGGACTACCCTAAACTATCGGCTACATATTATGTGCTCCTCGAATGCCTAGCGCAGGATCATATGGCTTTTTTGTCAACACTGGAGCCCAGGGTATTCCTGTACATCTTATCATCGATCAGCGAAGGCCTTACGGCACTAGGTGCGCTAAAAGACTCCTACACAGGTCTGTGCGGCTGATCATACCTTATTGCTACTCTCTCTAAATCCTCGATGCCGTGAACTCATGGTGCTATCAATAAGAGTCTACCTTAGACAGGATTCCAGTCCTATTTAATAAAACTTTTATTTATTCAAGAGTTTTTGGCTAGGAGTATAAAGTAGATACTAATTATTGGAAAAATCGTTTGTCTAAAGCGTATGTCATGTGCTTTTGCATTGTCGCTTGGAATGTGGACTTGCATCTGGGTATTATAGTTGTTGGCAACAAGCAATAATAATTTTGACCAAACAGGAAACATCAATTTCAAACGGATGCTTAAAGTCACTGCTCCATAATCGATTCAAACGAATGAAATTAATTACTTTAAAACCGTTGGCACTGAGAGAGGATTGGAGCGTGTAGAAACTAGACCCTTTTTATTTCACCAAAAAATTTATGAACACTGCTGCTTCGAGAAGCATTATTAAAATCTAACGCTTAGAAATGCCATATATTATTTCTTTTAAAGCATTATATCTGTCACATTAATGTTAATCATATGTTATCAGTATACTGTGGAATGAGTTGAAGAAAATTATCGTATATATTGCGAAAGAACACTGGGTCTAGCACATGTAGTCAGCCGCACAGCTGGAAATTTCATTAATATTTTTAATTTACATGTTTTCTCCAATTTTGTTATTCTTTCTTTTTTTTTTTATCCTAGTAGCCTCGACCACTAATTTACTAACGAAAAGAGCATGGAATAACCGTATCCAAGTTGACATGTTAAAAGTTTGCCTTTCCGTCTACGTAATTCAATCGAAAAAATAATTTATATCATGGATTCCGCCTTTGTAGTCGGAAATTCAGGCTTTCAAAGAGAACGATCACAAGCATTGATTACAAAATTAAAGGGCTTATCTCAGTCAACGCTAATCGTTATACGGAGTTACAAATTTACCAATAAACTTTCACACGCGTATGCTATGGATCACCGAAAATTCTAATTATACTCTTTTCGTCCTGTATCTACACGAATAACAAGTATTTTCATTAATTGGATTTTCGTTGTGACAAAATTGTTAAAGGTAGGTGCTTATATGCTTTGTGATCATTGTTTTCATTATTTTATCAAGGTATCAATTGTATCTTTTGATGCGTATGCCGCTAAACTATTTATCCGTTTATCACACTTGTCTGATAGAAGAGATTTGCTTGTGTTACAGACACTATGGTTTGCACTGGTTGCTGCGCAACGCTAGATCACATTGTGTCATACTTGTTCAAACAGCTGTATCAAAAAGGTAAGGGGAAACTTATTTGAAGGAAAATACAACTTGACACTCCAGCATAAACTTATTATTCAAGAGAATGAAGACAAATTTGCTTTTGTTGCCAATCACTGGCTTCTTCCAGTTAAACTCTCCGCAAATAGTTGTTCCGAAAATGCTTTTTTATTGTAGCCGGCGTTTACCCTGGGAAAAAAAGTGCCTCGGTACCAGGTGGGGGCGAATTGTTTTTACAAGTTTTGGAACAGCACCCCGGAATTCTTCAGCAAATACTGAGCACAGTATTGAACGTGATAATGTTTGAAGATTGTAGAAACCAATGGAGTATGTCCAGACCCCTCTTGGGTTTAATACTCTTAAACGAAGAGGTAAAAATACCTTTCTATAAAATTTGTAAACTACCGTTTGCTCCTCTAGTGATGCCCTATTGGCTTTATATCATAGAAGAAGGTGAAAATCGTATACTTTGTTTTCAGTATTTCAACCAATTGCGACAGAACATAATTAGGAGTCAACCGGTTGACAAACAAGGTGCCATGGCGCAGTGGTTCGAAAACCTAATGGATGGTATCGAGAGAAATCTACTGACCAAAAATAGAGACAGGTGAATCTTTTGGTTTTCAGTGTTTGACGTATTTATAGAAAAAAGTCTGTAGTATGGATTCGACTCTTCTTATTTACATAACGCTTTTGTGACTTTTTGGTTCTCAGGTTTACACAGAATCTATCAATGTTCAGGAGAGATATAAACGACTTTCTCAAGGGTCCCAATATGTCTGCAAATTCAGTCAGTGATATGATGACTTCGTAGTGGCTCGGTCACCTAGGTTATGACCGGTGTGACAAAATTTTTACCCGCCAAATGCTTGACTGTGCGTGTGTGTGAGTGTAACTATGAATTGTGATGGTATTTTCGTTTTAGATATATACATAATAAGTATAGTAACGGTGTATTAATACTGCGATCTTACAATGGCTCTCTGCGAGTTGGCATCCTATTTAAATTCACGTCTGAATTTTTAATTTCCGGTCACTGAATGTAGCGTGCCGTTTTATCAAGCTCAGTGGTGGGATAATAACAATACTATAGACAGATACATACACATATATCCAGTGAATTTTAATTTCAAGTAATCCGTTGTAATTGTTTCCACCTATCTCTTCTAATGCTATTTTGGTATTTAAATTCGGCGCGTAACGTAATTTTTTTTTTTACACATCCATATCCATGGTTCGACAGGACATGTTAAAACAGTAGCTACCTTCTGTTTCTTCTAAGTATGTTTTATTACGTCGTCTGACAGATTGAATGAGTTATTTTTATGCTTCTAAACTACAGAAAATTGATCAAATCATTTGAAATGTAAACGTACATGAATGTGGTGAGACAGTGATCTAAATTTTATAAATGTAAATTGACGTCTTTGACAATTGAGTAATATTCTTTGACTTTTTTTTTAACTTTGCCTATAGTGCCTATGTACATTCAGCATTGCGTATAAACATTGTTTATATAAGCGCTGTGTTACCACCCGTAACTCAGTGACAGGGTGGCGACAGACTGAGATTAGTCATGGAATTTAGTAATTCGTGAAAAGTCGGGGAACTTTATTTCAGTAAAATTGGCGCTACCCTGAGTGATTACTAATCAAATAAATCAATAACTTCTCTAAAACTGTTTGTGCGATAAATTGCAAAATTATTCGTTAAAGAAATGTAAAGTTTGATCACAAAGATAATAATACATAAATGCTACGAAATATTTTGGATGAAAAATTTGGATAACCATATTGACTGCAGAAAAAATGTGAGATTTGGTTTTTAAATTCAGTGCACTTCGATAAAACAAGCGCTTTCAATGTATTTCATTACTTTAAAACGAATGTGTATTAGTTAGCTTGACATAGAAGCAGAGAGAATGGAATGAAAGAACGGATCGTATATTAATGACGAAGAAAAGAAACTACTGAAATACGATTGAGAATACAGAGCCATGTGGCAGTCAACTCGTAGGTATAATTAAAGTAATATGGATGTTAATTGATGCATAGTTGGTATGCTTCCGTACATTGGAATGTGCTACTAGTTTTCGTCCTTTTTATTCCAATATAACATACATGCCCTATATCAAAGTTTTGTATTGGCCACAAAGAGTGTAGTGTAAGTGTGGACCGCGGCCTTAAAACCTGTTTGTGGCAATGCTGGAATAGTGTGCAGTGGCGGGTGATTCTGACAATGAGAGTTTGAGCATTAGGAGCCGGAGTTACACAAATTTACGTTCAGAACTTGATATGTAACGTTAACTGGACTACACAACGGACTATATACACAAAGTCAGTCTGCTGTGAACTTTGTGAATGATGTAAATGAAGATATCATTAAATAATATCGTGTAAGAGTGCATAGTCGTTATTATTATTATTATTAATACTACTACTACTACTACTACTATTACTACTATTAATATTATTATGAACATATTATTGTAACAAACAACAAAAATATGAAAAGAAATAGATCCTTAAATATATATATATATATATATATATAGTATGAAATAAATTGAACACAGTGTAGCCTGCAGCCACATATACAAATATTACATACACACTTACATACGAGTATACGTGATACTACTAATTATACTTTCTTTTCGAAAGTATTATATCATTATTCGTATTCTCAGTTTTGCTTGCACAATTTAGGAGATTGATAAATCTCGCGAAGTCGAAAAAAGCGAAGAAAAAAAGGAATATACTCATATATAGATATGAATATAACCTTCGACTTTTATTATCTATGTGTAATATACGAAATTCATAAACCTAGGTGTGACGATCGGATGTTATTCATCTTGTATTTTAAACGTGGTCGCGCCTCATTTTTTCTCCCAAGTAAAAGGATCTTAGTTACGCGACCTTTGATTATATTTTTCGTAAATATAACGATAGGAAAAATTTTATACACTTTTACCAAACTTTAAATTAATATATTTTGAAAAATATGACCGACATGTACACGTGTTTTACATTTCTTCGTATATAAATTATTACGCGTTAGCTAAATTAATGATTGGACCGAAATATCAACGATTCATTTCGAAATAGTTTTATACGCTATTAACATTAAAAAAAAAAACGTATAAGAATACTTTGATTCTATTTATTGGAAGGAAAAACACAGAATTCAAATTCTTGCGAATTTTAAATTCACACTTGGATAAATAATCAATTCATCCATTTGGATTAGAATTATTTAATGTTGGAAGCAAACCAGTACTGTGAGGAGTTTCTTAGCTGCTATAGAGCTATGCGTTGTATTTTTCTCTATGATTGATACAAGTACAGAATCATTCTCCCATATTACATTAAATAATTTAGTTGCAATATGCAATAAAACACACAATAAATACATTTTTCATCACATGTAGTAATGATTAGCAGAATTGAGACAGAATATGGAGTGATTAAATGACGCAGGGAATCCGATATTCTCTTCATATTTTCACGAATGCATCAGGTTGTTAATTAATTTACCATTTAAACTTTTACTTGCCAAACAGACTAAGGAAAACGATTATTAAGTGGATTATTTGGTGCTGTGTAATTACAGTGAATATATTTCCTTCCTTATTTCATTATTATTATTACTATTGTTTTTATTACTACTACTACTACTACTACTACTACTATTATTATTATGATTATCATTATTATTATTGTTTACATTTTTTAGTGGTTTAAAATTTGTGATAACTTTGTCAAGACGTCACTTGAGAACTTTTTTTTTACCCAAATACATCGCGATATATCTTGTCGGTCAGTCTGTCTGAGATTGATTTTAGTTTTACTTACTCACTTTCTTCCTACAGATTCCACTATCCTATCTATTAACAGTTTCTTTGCGTTAATAAATATTTCTTATCGCCGAACTAATCGGGGCCGATTTTTCAAGTAGATATGCTTCATTTCTTTTTACCAAGTGAAAATTGTTTTCCAGCGTTTCATATGGTTAACTTGCACGTAATAATTGAAGCATGTTACTTTCGATATTTTTTTTCAATTAATAAATAATAATTGATAAACTGTGAGTCGGGACAGTGAGCAGGCATGTACATGATACACAATATAAATATGCACATAAGAAAAAATTTGGAACGTTTAAAATAATTGAAATATTAATATATAAATAGATATCTGATAATCTTGGTTGTTACGGTTGTTGATGTTATAGCTTGTTTTTGAAGTGAGAAAAAATATTTAAAAAATAATTATCATACGTCAATTATTATTTACACGCAAGTTCAAAAAAAAAAAGAGGAAATGAAGATTAAAAAAAAGATGTTATGTCGAATTATTGTTTGCATAATAATTTCCCTTATTTGAATCATACATAATTCGATATTTATAGACGTAACTAACAATAAGAGTAACTACAAAAATGGTTCGTTCAATGTAACATATACTTTTTCACTGTCGAGATAGGACTCCAGAAATGATTTCTCGAAAATAGAAGGATACTATCCAATCGTATCATGATTCGGAAAGTCTGATAAATTGGATGGACCAATCACAGGTGTATTGTCGATATATTTTTTAATCCACGTAGCGTAGGCCGAAACCTAAAGAAAATCAAAAAATGATAAAACAAAGATTGCGATTATTCCCATAATCTCAGAACAAATTGATGGATTGTCGTGGCGAAGAAAAGACGGTCACCTTTGTGAATATGGTGTAATAATTTGGGTCGCAAAAGCTGGTTCCTAAACGTCTCGGGCTGATCGAAACAACGCCGTGTATTTCCCAGCGCGTAGAATTTGGCTTAGGAAGAAACAAACCGCCGCCGCTATCCCCGTTGCAGACCCCCGTTCCGTTTCCCCATCCCGCACAGAACGATGTGTACGTTATGTACTTCCGGAAATCCCTCTTTTGCTTTTGGTAACACTTTTCGTTTGAAACTATCTCCACGGACGCCATCCTAAGCGACGCACCGAACGTGTCGTTTTCGGTTATTCCCATGCCTGCAATATAAATAAGGACTAAGCTCCACTTTCATACTCCTCCGATTGTTTTCATAACTAAGGTAATTTCATTTTTGAGGAGGTTCGCGTTCAAACTGATTTACGAAGATTGATTATGTCTTGAAACGAACTTCAACCGTCGATTGACTCGAAAAAATCTCGCGCCCATTTCAGTGACGAAACTCTGAACATTTTATCAGAGCTTTCGTTTGCTCGTAAACTCACCGATCACCAGTCCAATAGCACCGTCTCTTTGTACCACGTCATTGGCATCGGTCCAATCAATGCAGACTGGTTTGACGCACGAATTAATTACCACCGGTTTTTTCAGGACCAATATAGCAAGGTCCGAGCCGTAGTTTCCTTCGCGGTCCTGATAGGAATACTGCAATTCGATATTTTCTACATCGAAGACCTGCGTATCTTCTCCTTGGCCATCGAAATCGCTCGAGAAACCACAGAGGACGACTTTCAAGAGATCAACATCGCTCTGCCACACGCAATGGCCAGCCGTGAGAACCAAACGTTCCGCGATCAGAGTTCCGCCGCAGAAAAAACTCGGCTTTCCATTCTCGAATGAAAATAATGCAGCATGCCACGGAAGATGATCGCTCAAAGACGCCTCCCATCCGTTAACTATCAATGGCAGAACTGAAAATACCATGGGAATGAAATACCGAAAAGCCATTGAACCGAGCTGTGAGGATTGATCATTAATTGTTCGCCTGAAGAATTTTACCCGACAGATCTCGATTTCCGCACTCCGGTTTACAGCTAAGATGCTTTCGACTCCATGTCCCGTCATGCAAACACGTAGCGTGAGATGCTCCGGCTTCGGGTTCGTAGTAAATTGGACATTCCAAGAAAGCCTGAGTGCCTACAGGAACGTAACGATCGCAAGGTATCCATCCTTCACGAGGACCCCATTTCACTTCGCACCTTTTAATCGCACCAGGCGCAGCTAAAGGTGGGCAAGTTATACTCCCACTTTCTGAAAAATTCCGACTACTATTGTTCCGCGATAATATGCCCGCAGGAGTGATGTAAAATGAAGAAAAGCTGACCCGTGGGACACGTTGGGATCGAAGGTGTCCATTCGTTGTCTTCGCAGAAGACTGTGCCGGGGCCTTCGAGGGATCCTTCGATGTCGCAGAAGTATTCGAGCTTCGTTAATTCCGCGACAACTTCGCCTGGTCGACAGTCCGGACAGCCTGAAACTCTGTAGTGGGTTCCAGGTTTCGTAGGTGGCAAGCGGCAAGCTCCTTCCGGCAAACTGACGCCGCATATTTTCTCGTCTTCGTCGCTCCAATCGTGACAGTTTTGCTCGAAGTTACACTTTTTGCTCTCCGGTATGCAACCACCGTAGGAACACCGGAAGAACCCTGGTAGGCACCTGACCAGATGGATATTTACGGTGTCAAAAGTACTTTGGAAGTCGGAACTTGTCAATACTGAAACCCCAACAGCTCGATAGCAGATAGATACCTACGTGTGCATGCTGCACCGTTCGAAGTCTTCATCCGAACCATCCCTACACTGGTGACTTCCATCGCACACTTTATTATTGGGTATGCACTGCCCACCGCTTCCGCAGGTGAATTCTTGATCGCTGTTGGTAGAAGAGGTTGAGAACAGAGTAGGTATACAATGCCGGTTCTGAATACAGATTCCCATACCGACATTTACCGACACTTAGCCAAGGCACAAACCTTTTTCTAGAATTCAAGTCAGCCAGAGTGGGGATATTCGCCACCGTCGAATATTCCAGAAAAAGGTTTGTGTTTTGGCTAAGTGTCGGTAAATGTCGGTATGGGAATATGTATCCAGAACCGGTCTTGTATTCCTACTCAAAGGCTTAATCGGAAGCTTGTGCAAACTTCAACCGATGGAGTCCAACGAGATTCCTGTACCTGCACTTATATTCCTCGCATTCGGAGCCGCGGCAATTCATCGCTCTGCAAGTAGCCGGGTCTTCGTCAGTCGCATCGATGCAGTCCTTGGTACCGTCGCACATGACTTCCTGGTGAACGCATCCACCGTAAGAGCAGTGATAGGTGTGCGATGGGCACGGATGGCCGAGACAAGTTGTGGCGTTCTCGTCGCTGCCATCCCGACAGTCCGAATAGCCGTTGCAAATATCTTTTAGCGGAATGCACTCGGGAGAATCGACGCATTGAAACTCACGATCGGTGCAAATTCCGGCTACGTTGCAGCGCGTCTCGTCGCTACCGTCCGCACAATTTTCAATCCCATCACATCGAGATCCCCGGGGTATACATGCTCCGTAGGCACACCGGAAGGTGGAGATTGGACATCTGCACCGAACGCTCAGAATTTTTCAAACGGTAAAAATAAATACATGGCCAGAAAAAACCGTGTGACAAAGGCAGCAATATTTTGTTTGTCGGTATTTTTGCCTTTTCTAATTGTCTTGAAAGATTTAGCATTTTTGCAAAATTCTTTGGGCGGAGCACAACGGTCGATTGCGTGCTAAATTATACGGCATTCAAAATTTAGAATTTGTATTTATCAATTGGTGAAATTCTTACACGACGTGACGACAAAGTTTTCGAGTTTCATCGGAAACGTCATGGCAGTCAGGTTTTCCATCGCAGACTCGGGCGAGAAGAATTTCGGATCCATCAACGCAGACGAATGACGAGGGTCCTTCCGGCACTTCCTTCACCGCGTTATAAGCTTAAACGGGGATGAATGACGTCACGAATTTACGGCGATACCATTAACATTAAATATTGACACAGTTGCTCGAGACGTACGTACATCTGTCCAAAGAATCGGTTCGAACGGACGGCACTAAACATTATCTTATGCCCTATAGAACATGTCGCATGTAGATGCCAGTCTAAGTACGCACCGAGGTTATTTCGATATCCTTCCTCATCTATATTCAATGCATATGTACACAACGTGCAAACGATTTAGCGCTGCGTCTAATTTGGAATTGTAGGTTTCCTTGCTTAATAATAATTCGTGATATCTTACCAGAAGATACAGAGCAGGTAGAAATGGCCAGCAGAACGCGCAACATTTTTGATTGATTTGAAAACAAGCTGCGGTTACTGCTGGCTTTATATATATATCTATTTCTGGCGTTACAGCGTACTGGTACGTATAATATGTCGGATGTAGTCAACGCGCGACCCGTTGAAAATCTAATGGAAACTTGGTTGTTCTTTGGCATTATATTCAGACGAGACTAATCGTCGCTTTCACGGAAAATTGTGCTTTTGTTCAGTATATAACGCAAAAGTATGCCGCTTATTATCACGTCACATTTCCGTGTCGAGTGTCCTTTGTGGAGTTGGTGCTGTAGTAAAGTATTAAAACGATGGGTTTTCCAGTGATCGGTGTGGTTCGATAATGTGAAACGTTTATTCAATTGCGAATAAAATTAGCCCGCTTCGATGATTATGCAAAAAAACGTTTGTCAAATAAAATTCTAAGTAGAAAAACAAAGGAACATAATATAATTTTTTATCGTCATCTACAATCCCCGGAAAACCAGAAAATAAATATGGAACTCAGATAAAATTCAGCAAGATCTTTCCGCGCCTGGTTGACTATTCTTATCTTTCTCCGTACGAATAGAATAAACACATTGTCATCTAAAAACCTTCCTTCAAACAAATGTAACAGGCAGACTAACGATCTCGAAATTGAAGTTACAAATAGACTTTCCTTTTGTCTGCAGAAAAGTAGCCGGCAATGAAAAGAACGTTATAGGAAAATATCAAGATGATTCCTTATCATCATCATTGGTGCTAAATCACAGATATCAAGTTATAAGTCCTATTTGCAGACAGCTTATCAAGAATAATGCCGAGCGATTTAGGAAACACTGAAAATCGTTCTTTAATTGGAATTTGCATTACATGAGAACGTAAATTAGATACCCGTCATGGAATTTTATAATTTTTTACTCATGTGTAAACTGGAGGACAATTCGACTAATAAAGTGGAAGTTAAAGACTACATGATCTCATTTTCTTCTCTACAGTTCATAAATGTGTTCTGGATAATCCAGCTGTTGCCAATTAGTCGTCAAAAGTCTCAACGTATACCGAGTGTGCGGTATTAATAACGATAAAATAAAATTTCAACGCCGACAGGCCAAATATTGTAATGTCAGAAATACACATCCATACGATTATCAGTCGGTGCCGAGATTACGGCGATTGGTGAAGATGAAAAATCCGAGTTAAACGGTGAAGCAAGGGTCTGTAAGGCGTCATCGTTTTTCAAAGGAAAAACGCCTCGTCAAATCGAGGTTTCTAGGAACGATTTTGTGAGAAATAGGGGCCGCGTATCTGCGTTTTGTACGCCTGTATAATATCGCGAGCGCGAATCGTAACGTGAAGCTTTATCTGTATCGATGTACAGGTAGGTAGGTAGGTAGGTAGGTATGTTTCACGCGGCGAGTTACGTACGCGCCTGTTGCTCGGGAGTGTGAGCCACGTTATCATTAGTTTATCTAAAAGGAAGAGGTACCTCGGCACACCTAGTTTTCGACTGGTCAGCGGCAAAAACGCCCGATTTTCGTTGCGGATCGCGTTTAACTCCGCCTGAAAGACTTTCGGCATTTTTCATATCCAGTTAAGCATAGGATGAGGGCTGTGTACCTCGTGTTTCTGTTCCTCGGCGCTGTCGCAGCACAAGAAAAATGTGAGTCAGTAACATTACGTACATCGTATAACGAAAAATTAGAGGATAACTGAGGGAATTGTCATGGCCAAATGTGACTGACATGTATGGCTGTAATTTCGTCTCAATTTATCGTCTTCGACTTTTTTTTTCAAGGCTCGTCCTTGCTATTTATTTGCCTAATTCCGACGTGAACGTGAAGTGAGAATTTCACTGCTTTACTTAACGCTAAATCTTTCGAAATTTCTGTCAATTAGTAACACGAGTGTCTGTATAGTCATCGAATGCAGGTTCGTCTTGTTATAATCCAGGGGGTTGAAGACGGGATCCCATGATTTCATTTGTTGTTTTAGGGATTGTTTATAGTGGATGAAATTCAGTATGGATAATACCGGTAAGGAGGATTTTGTTAATACTATAGAATACAAGAGCAAGAACCTTGAGCTACATACCTCATTTACACATGCACCGTGTAACGTTAATTAACAATTACACGGAGCCGCGTTTTATCAATTTCAGCTATAACATCGCATTGGCAGTATAATCTATATCGATAAATGATGACTATATCTTGCGTAACTCGTTGAATTAAGGCACAGATACTTGTGTTATTATCATTGTTACAACACGGAGACTTGAGACGCCGGACGCGGTGAGAACAATAACAATCAGTAATAATGCCACAATGGAAGTTACATCAATATCGTGTGTACAATAATAAAATACGCTGCATGGTCTAGACTTAAAACGCAATGTGCACTACGCAAGTTTGCCGCTATTGTTTCGGCACAGAAGTAATGTATTTTCGGTTGAATTGATTTTCCAACATACACGGCAGTAAAAATTGTTGATCTTTTAAACGCAACGCGGTAATTTTTTTTTTTTTTTTTATCACCTATTCTTAGCTTGTCAGATGCGAGATGCGTGAACGAATTGCTCTTTCAACGAAACCTGAATCGCGTAATATCTTTCATCGGAAAGAAAGATTATAGCCTTTAAAAGATGGTGGAATTTCTGATACCCAGATTTTTCGACAGTTCAAATTGTGCTAATGAATATCACTCAATCTATACAACTGGCTAAATCTACTTGCAAACATGAAGGCAATTCATTGAGAGTTTCATGCAAATTCTTTCGACAAGTATAGTTGTGAATTTCAATATCCGCACAATAGCGAGTTCAATGTCAAAGTATTTTTTAATCTGAACGGCGAAAAGCCAGGTAGCCCGGGAATATGAAGCAGAGTAAGGTGTAAAAAGTGTAGACGCAATGAAAAAATCCATCGATTTCTCATAATCCTACACAGATTTCATACACGATAAATTTATAACTTGACCCAAAGATAAACTAGCCTGACCGCTTTTAGGCTCACGGATATCAAATTAATCGTGGCATAGCGATTAGGAACAAATAGTCAAAGTTCTATCGGATCTACAATGTTAAATGATTTTCTTCTCAGACTTGAATTGTCGACTTGGTAATTCTTCCTTAATTGGTATCTGCATCTTTCTCCAACTTATATATATCTAGGCAAGATGAATAGCTACTTTATAAAATACAAAAATAATCATTCAACGTACGTCAGAAGCGACATTTAATTGGTACATAAATTACTCCTTATCACTTCACGTATTTAATCAGGTGACAAAATCACGCGCTGAATGAGGAGCCAATCTACTCGATGGCATCTTTACAGTATTTGCTGCACTGAAAAATACACGACATTGAAATTTCAGTTTTTGCATCTTAATTTGTAGCTTTTGCTAATTTTGCAGTAAGTCATTCCCAGGTTCAATCCTTGTAATTCATCACTGCAGTTAAATAGAAACAAAATTACGGTGCATTACTCGTGAACACCTTCAATGAAATTGTATAAAAGTTCTTAAACTAGAAATAATTTCGTACACCGCACGAAAAGTTCGACTAGAATTTTCGCACAGTTTGGTACAGGGGCATATTAGTTGTACATAAGTGAACGGTAGAGCACGTATAGGTAGTGATACACCTATACATTTGTATATAGATATGTAAGCATCCGTATCTCTCACGTATTAAAGAAGATAATATTCCTAATGCTTATCTCCGCTGCCATGACGACGCCCTAATTTTTAATAAAATCCCTGCATGCTGTCAAACGTGGCATTGAAGGATCGAAGCTCTTATTATTTACGTAGAATATCCGCTTCGCCAATTTTACGTTTACTTTTCTCCTTAGCATCAGAGTATCACTATAAGATAGGAAATTGTTGCGTCTGTAGCAAAACTAATTATTTGAACATCATCATTCATCTTTTCAGACAAACTTTGCGCTACTTCAGCTATCAATCCAGTTACTTGTGTTTCACTCCAGAGAGGCGAAAGTCAAGTATCATGCGTTATTGTGGAGGACAGCTCGGAGTGTGCGATAAAATTAAACCGCGGAGAGGTTGATTTCGGGATTTTCACTGCCGAGGAAGCTTTGCTTGCTTATAACTTTTATCCATCGGATTCGCAAGTTATTGCTCAGTTGAAGCACCCGGAAAGAGTTAACGGTATTAATTATTGTCTTAAAGGACCACGTCGGCATACTTTTTTTTCCAAATAAAGTGACGAGCTTATTCAATGTCCGTTACTTTCAGAAACCCACGAGTTCAAAACTGTAGCTGTTGTTCCGAGCAATTTCACTGCGGGGAACTTGGATGATCTGAAACAAGGCGGTTTCTGCCACCCGGGCTTCAGCAAGACGCAACTATGGAACGACAATATCCTCAAGTGGTTCGAAAAAAAGCTTTACAATCAGACCTGCGACTCAAGCCTAACAACCGCTGAGAATGAAGCTGCAAACCTGAAGAATTACTTTGGAAAAGCTTGCAGACCGGGAAATTGGGTTTCAGAGTCATCGCACGACGCAGCATTGAGTAATCATATTTTTTCGTATTTCGAATATTCTATTTTCAAGCTCTCTTCGCTGCTGGTTCAAATTTTCACTTTACCGATTATGATTTTATTATTAGAAAACTAACTGCAACGTTCCTCAATTCGTACCTCATTCATAATCACGCGACTGTGCGAAAAAGTTACATCGAGGGTACTGCAAACAGCACCTATTATACATTCTATATTCTATACATTCTACATTCTAATCAATTTGCGTTTTACTTCGACATTTCCAGAACAAAAATATCCAGAGCTCTGCGCAGCTTGCGACAATACGACTGCTTGTCAATACGCCAACACCGATAACCATGGACATATTGGTGCGCTGAACTGTTTGCTTGGAGGCAAAGGAAAGGTGGCCTACGTTGCCCTGAGTTACGTCCAGCAATACTTTGACGTACGTATTTTGAAGTCGTCGCTAAACACAAATAATCAAGGAACTATTCCATGCTCCTCTTATGGATTTTGATATATCAGGTTTATTCATGGATTCTAGATCAACAATCCCGTTTCGAGCACTAACGCGAACACAAACACTTCAATCTTGAATTCGTATCGATTTTTATGCACGAATGGTAGCCTGGACCAATTGAACTCTACAGATCCTTGCAGCTGGCTCAAGCAACCTTGGCAGATGATTTTGGCCCGAAAGTAAGAATGCTTCGATTTGGATCGTTTTCTACAGAACTATGAGTTCTACTAATACCTTGAAAGCATTAGATGAAAAAAACAATTCGACACCATGCATTGTTGGTTTGAATTTCAGCGACATTGCAGCCGCGCTCCAGGAGAAGCTGAAGGGTTGGCTATCGACGGATTCAGCTGTCCAAGACTGGACTGCGGCTTTGAAGTCGATTCTTGAGAAAGAGACCGTGGTTCAATATTTACCCGAACTGAAAAGTCTGACGGCATACCTTTCGGACGGAAGAGAACTTGCGACTGCAACGTCGGGTTGCGGTAGTAACATTCGATGGTGCACGGTAAACACCGAGGAAAACAACAAGTGCAATTGGATAGCCAAAGCAGTTTCTACTCACGGTATCCAACCAGACGTATCCTGCAAACCGGCCAATTCTACTTTTGAATGCCTCCGTGACATAGCAAGCGACAGCGCGGATATCATCACGATTGATTCAAACTATGGTCATTTCGCGAGACAGTAAGTAATTTTACCCAATACGATGATCAATCCTCACCCGCGCACATTTCTCGTTTCTTTCCAACGTCTCGTCCGATTCTGCGGTTCAGAAATTTAAGACCGCGTTTTACTCCAGGGTTTTCAATTTGTCGACGGTCATGTACACCGAGACGGAAAACGACAGGAACAGCGTGGTGATAGCGGTTGTTCGCGAGGGTACCACTTACAACGTATCAAGTTTTGCTACCTTGAAGTCCCGCTCGGCCTGTTTCCCCGAGTTCGGAGGTATCGCTTGGCTTAGTTTTGTCAACGCTGCTCGTCTGAACAACGTCATATCTAACTCCTGCGACGTGGTAACACAAGTGACGAGCCTTCTGTCCAGCGCTTGTGCACCGGGATTCGGTGACGGAAATCATCAGAACAGCACCACTGGAACCACATCGTCAAAGCTATGCTCTCTTTGCCCGGTCGAAGCCAACAACTCATCCTGTTCAGCAAATCACAGCAATATTTATTACGGAGACAAAGGGGCCCTTGAATGCCTCAAGAGCGGTGCTGGCGACGTAGCTTTCATAGAGTATTTGAACTTGCGCGGTAAGTTCGTCGTTGAGTGAATAGTATAGATACCTGTCATACGTTTGAAAAGACGGGCGTACAATATTTACGGTATACCGTTCGTGCCATACTCGAGAGAATTGAAATTTTTGCACAACGTCGGATTAATGATCAGCAACGTCTCAAACGTTTTTATGCTTCCTTTTTTTCAGACGACATTGCAGCCGGAGTTATAAATGCGTCGCAATACCGAGTATTGTGCAGAAACGGTAGCTTGTCTTTGTACACAGGGTTTCAGGTTGACGAACAGTGCGCGCTTTCCATCACCATCGACAGTGAGGTAAAGATGGAATTATACTCGGTTTCAATTATGCAAAATCGTATGCAATTCTTACCGACTCAACGCACGATATATTGTTGTAGGTGATGGGACGAAAGAACGCATCTGCGATAAATACAACGGATACAGTTTTGGCGCTGTTGAAAATTGAGGATTGGCTGGGATATCGCGTGGAAACACTGAGACCGATCGACGTTTACGGTCCGTTTAATGGTACAAAGAATCTTTTATTCAAGGATTCAACAACTGGCCTCGAGACCACGAACTCAACGCTCAAAACAGTCCTAGCGTACAAAGAGCTTTTCGCTCATTACGAGAGCTGTACCGGCTCTGGAAGCATTACTGTACTTGCCAGCTTCAGCACGATTCTGCTATTATTCTTGGCTCATTGTTTGTAAAATATTAACAGAGTTTAATTATTTATGTATTACTATAAACTTGTAAGTATGGTAGGTGAGATCAATAATACCTATTATTATGTTATCATTATGTGTTCCGTTTGCTATTTAGTATTGTGTAATTTCTATATAACACGTAAGTTTAGAATTACATTTTCTAAGAATAAATTAATAAAAATCTTGTAACCATACAATTATCATGACCTATGAGGTTTGTTTCAATATCGTATCTTTTGTTTATCACTTATAATTCATGTGCTCAACAGTGAAACTCGCGGAAAAGTTTTACCGTCTCAAACAAAATGAACAATAAATACGCCAAAGCTGAGATCACTCTTTTTGTATACTCACACGGAAACACGAAGTTGAATGTAAGTGAACGCCTGTAGTGCAAACAATGTTACGTTGAAAAATAGCGAGAAATACGCTATAGCTGTGCAGCGTTCAATCACAATAAACCGAACGCTGATAATAAAGCGAGAAAATACACTGCTGATTTTATTTATATCCAAGCTTCAACCGGGGCGAAAAAAGGAGTAAAATAAAAAAGTTTAAGCATCGGTTTGGGGGGAGTTTGTTCTAAATTCGGACGGTCACAGTTGTAGTTGTGACTAGAAAACTGTCTCTCTATATTAGGGTGGTCCATTTTTTAACTTTTTTTGCTAAGGTGCCGATAAGTGAAAATATTTAGAAGTAGCTACCAATTATTATAATATTTTTTATTTATTTTTATGTGTACACCTTACGGACTTATATATATGCATACATATAAGTCCGTAAGGTGTACAGTATATGCATAAAAATAAATAAAAAACATTTCAACAATTGGTAGCGATCTCTTAATATTTTCCTACTTCCTTCAGCTTTTACAATTTTTTTTCAGTATTTGTCACAAATTTTTCGAATAGCACCTTAAAGAAGAAACATGTAAAAGCGAACAACTTTACTCTATATGCAGAAAAGTTTTCGGCTCAAAAATCGCCGTAACTAATATAGGAAGGTCAAAGTTTCCGCCGAGATCTGATGTTCACAGTTTGAATTGAAGATTTTAGCGCGCGCTGCGCGCAGAACTTGACGGTCGGAAACAATTTGGAACGTCTACGATTGTTGTTAACTGTTAGTTGCGCTATCTGGCGATGATTGGCTGTCGCGAGGACGGCATTTGACGATGACTTTTTTTTGACATCGAACCCGGCTGTTTTTACATATAATATCAATGCCGAGAGTATAAATTTCTTTTCTTAACATATTTCCTCATTTCACTTGATGATAAAACTGCAATGCAGGAACCGAGCCCGTTTTAAGCGACAGTACATTCGTTGTTTTGATTTCCGGTCACACCACACGTAGCCTGTTATTGGACACCCTGTTCCCATTTCGCTGACCCCAACTTACGCAGTCCTCCTTGAAACACCTCACAAGCCTGGAAAGGGGCTGTTCGAAGTTTTTACGTGCATTAAAGTAAGTCAAACCACAATCAAAATTCGTGAATTACTCGCTTTGTTTTCCCTCGAATATTTTCGCCAACCCTACAAGGCGGAACGGTGAGGATGTCGAGGATATGATGACGCGCCTTAACCTCGGAAGTAAAGGCGGCCCAAACGTGGAGGAATGATTGATATCGCATCTCGGGGCACACGCAATCATAACATACATGAACTCGCCCTCTTCTTTATCATTCTCGGCCAATTTCCATCCCAACATATCGCTCTCCCTTCTTCTTATCCTTCACCAACACGGACCTTCGTTATTTACGCCTGGTCATACCAAGGTTAATTCGCAAATCTAACTTTTCCTAATTTTGTTGCACTCCTTTGTTTGGTTCACTCTTGTCAAACTCTCTTTCCACGCAAGAATTTTATCCTCTATTTTTATCCAATGAACTGTACCCAACATTTCAAGGTTCTTCGTCGCCACCTATTCATTTGCTTTCATAATCATACGTGTTAATTTTGCATACATGTAATTTTCTTCTTAAAATTGTGTTGTGGTTTCCATCAATGATGATAATATGATAATGATGATTACAATTCTCTGAACTTAATTCGATTGCAAATTGTATCGTCGCACTTATGAATGCAACCCAATATTCCCAGAGTGCAATTTTTCTTTTCGTAAGACAGTTTTAGCGACGATTCTCGATTGAAATTTTTGTTTTCAGGTGTAACTTTGTGTCTCCGATAATTTAATCATCATTTTCATTATGTTGACAATCATGAACTCGTCGTAAGCAAGCCAAATGCGAACATGTATCCGCGGTATTTTGAATTTTTATTTTTATTACAGAAGGGAATTGTATGAGTCAGAAAATAGAAAAGCCAGTGCTGTCAGGTCAACGCATAAAGACCAGAAAAAGAGGTATAAAACTATCATCAATAATACTGTTGAATGAACACTATCAAAAGTGTATTAACAAAAACTCATTGTAAATTTAGCAAAACAAAAATAAATCACGAATTTAATAAGTAAATAATACAAATATATTTGAAACTTAAGATCCTGGTATATTGTTAAATGTTGAACGTGATTCTTGGTAAATCGTTTTTGGAGAAATATAACGTGTTTCAAAAAAAATTCACAATAGGCATTGATGTAAAGCTTTTTCATTCAATATTTGTCAATTCAATATCAATTTTTCCCTGCTTTCATATTCAGATGAAAGAGAGAAGTACGACCCGACCGGGTTTCGAGATGCGATTCTTCTTGGATTGGAAAAGGCTGATAATGACTTAGAGGCCATTTCCAAGTATTTGGATGTGGCTGGTTCAAAGCTGGACTACCGCCGGTATGGAGAGGCACTTTTCGACATTTTAATTGCTGGTGGCCTCTTGGTACCAGGAGGCACCATTGCGCAAGATGGGGACAAACCGGTTAAAACCACCGCTTGCGTATTTGAACAACCCGAAGATATGGAGAGCATGAAAAACTTCGAACAGGTTCTTATTTTTTTATCTTCTTAAAGTTCAATTATATAATGGTCGTGCTTTCCCAATTGAATTGATACTTTACCCTGGACCTATTTTCACTTGTCGTACAGGTTTTCATTAAACTGACCCGACGCTACAAATATTTGGAAAAAATGTTCGAAGAAGAGATGAAGAAGGTGTTGGTTTTCATGAAGGGATTTACAGCAATGGAAAGGGTGAAACTAGCCCGAATGACTGCACTCTGGATCTCGAACGGTGCCTGTCCACCAACAGTACTTTCTGTATTAATCAACGAACATCTCGTCAAAGACAACTTGGCTCTCGACTTTTTGATGGAAGTTTGTGTTACTTGGAAACAGGAAAAAGGATTGCCTAGCTTGATGACTGCCCTTAAGCGTGGAGGCATTGAAGGAAGGTGAATCAATTATGCTTAAACGTTCACTCACTAAATTTCGGTAGAAATATCTAGATAATAATAATGATGGACTAGGCGGTCATGAATCCCGAGACTTGTTTTTCAACAAAGGGTAACAGAGAGTTTCAAATCTCGATCTTTACGATCAGTCGGTGACAAAAAACAGTTTCACATTTTTATATAATTTCGTCATCTTAGGTTGATGGAATTTGTTCCGCCAAATAAAAGGACAGAAGAACACTTTAGATCAGCCTTTGAAGCAGCAGGTTTAGCTGATATTGTCAAGTTACACAAGGCGCAGGCCAGCCAAGAAGCAAAGCGTGATTTACAGCAACTTTTACTCGACGATTTGGCTGACAATCGACCAATCAAGGACATTGTAATTGACCTCAAAGACATGGCAGTAAAGAGCTGCATCCCTGAACATGAAGTCATCGGATTGGTATGCTGAATTTAAAAATTATCCATATTAAACTTTGTGTGCTTGAAAACGCGCAAGAATATTATATACCGTCTCATCGGAACTGTATCGGTTTGAAATACTCGTTACTGTTCACAGATTTGGGGAGTAGTGATGGGTCAAGCCGAATGGAATAAGAAAGAAGAACTTGTTGCCGAACAAGCGCTGAAGCATTTGAAGACCTACACACCGCTGTTCGGTGCATTCACATCCACTGCCAGATCTGAACTAGCTTTGCTACTAAAGGTTCAAGAGTTTTGCTACGAGAACATGAACTTTATGAAAGTCTTCCAAAAGATCGTCTTGCTTTTCTACAAAAGTAAGTTTCCATAGCACTAAGGACAAATTAAAAGTCGTACAAAGCCAATTCGTTAAGTTCTGAAACCCTTTTACTTGACTGCTTAACGATGTCACTTTGTACTTTTTGTTCTCAGCGGATGTAGTGTCGGAAGAAGTGATCTTGAAGTGGTTCAAGGAGGGTCACTCAGTTAAAGGAAAGATGCTGTTTTTGGACCAAATGAAAAAATTCATCGAGTGGCTGCAAAGTGCCGAAGAAGAGTCAGAATCTGGAGAAGAGGAAGATTAAAGTGATTGAAGGTATTTTCAATAAAAACTCAATCACACAATTAAAAACAACAAACGTGATATTTCATCAGCCAAAATATTGAGCAGCTTTTTTTCAATTGCTGCCAAAATCTTCAATTATGGCTGAATGTTTTCACATTTTTGGTGTATCTTTGATGATTTTTTTTTTTGTCATTTGTTTTAGATAAATTGAAACATCATTGCAAGAAAACAGCACGTCAGTATTCTGTTCCACACTTGAAACACTTCGGTGAAGATGAACTAATCGGTGACGGGAATTTTTTTTTTACGTAAAAATTGGCGGTAAAAAATCACCGCAACAGTGCGTCAAAACAAAGGAATAAACTGTTGATACTAGAAAAGAAAAGAAAATTAAATGAATGAACTTAAAATAAACTAATAGGTAAATTTAACCTGGGGAACTATTGTAAATCCGCAATGTTTCTGAATTGTATTACTTTAAGAGGAAATATTTTGTGTTACATTTTTATATCTCCGCTACAAAATATATACAGAATGACAAAAAAAAAAAAACAGCAAAAAAGTATTTGAAAAAAATGACATTATCTTTGTGTGCGTACAATTTTCGGTACCCCGTCTTACTTTGTATAATAACAATAATTGTATTGTTTAGTTTGGAGAAAAATATATTGTCAGGTGATGTTTTATAACAGGGGTTTTGGTCAATTCCTGATTGTAAAGACGGAAAAAAATGAAAATGGCGGAAACGATTGTGATCTTGATTTTTGATTCTTCTATTAGTTCAGATGTTACTTGAATGATCCTCATCTAATATTCGCATGCAATAATTATTTCCCATTTAAATAGCATAAGTATTTCATATCATTCTTCGGCTACGCCATAGCCATGACAAATATACCAAGGATTCAGAACTGCGTACATTTTTTTGATATATAGTGGAAAATGTACTTTAACATCTAGGGTAGTTAATTTAAAGCTCGTTATGCAGGATAAAAACTACGAATTCAAATATCTAAGCCGAGCCTTATTTCAAGGAAATCTATCTTTTTATTTTATCGTCGAGAGAACCGTTTTTTGAATGGAAAAATGTCACTAGGTAACACCCATATGAGTCTTCGGGAAGAATTATACTGTTTCGATTAGCGGAGGTATGCGGAATTCATGACATATAGAAATAGTTAAAACAATTTTTAGCAGTTTTGGTAAAATAGAATTTGTACATTCTGCGGATACGAACTTGTAGAATGGATTCATTGAACTTTCACAGCATTTTTAGATAATAAATTCTGATTGAATACAAATACGTAAAATTAAATCTTCATCAATGATACCAGTTAACAGTTACTGTTTGAGTAAACGAACGTTACAAGGACAATGTGAATGTTGTATTGTAAGACGGAATACGAGGCATCAATCAATATTTTGGATGTGATTATGAAAACGGGAAACTGTTGGGAACATGTGTTCAATCCTACGTTGTCCATTTTGAGTGAATAAAATATCAAACTAAAATTGTGAGGGAGATTTTCAATCACGTTGCTACTTTGCCAATTCAGCCCGTGTACAGTTTCTTTTTTCCCCATATCTTAAGCACAGCTCAGGTTGTATCATTCATTTTTCGACATAACGTAACTACCGATGAATTTTAATACTGCATTCGCAGCAGAAAAGCGAAGCAGGCGATAAGAATAAAGACCAGGTGATATGAGGTAGTTGGAAACAATTTTTTTATATATTCAGTGTATTTTTGGTTTGTACTTAGCAAATCTCATAGCCGCAACAGGCTGTTGCTCTATAATAGTTTTACCCTTCATAAAGGGTAATAATTTTTCAGGTATCTTAATAATTCCTTCTTCAGTTTGATGCGTTTCACAAAGAGCAATTAACATTCTCGGTATAGCACACGCTGTGCCATTCAATGTATGAACGTGCTCCAATCTGTGATCCGCCGTCTCATATTTGATCCCAAGCCTACGAGATTGATAATCTGTGCAGTTGCTGCAGCTAGATAATTCACCAAAAAGTTTTCGCCCAGGCATCCAACCTTCAATGTCCAATTTCCTACGAAATTCATTCAAATTATACCTTTTCACAACTATCATAGAATCACAATTACAATTTGAAGTATACCTGTAAGCCGGAGCTCCTAATTCGTGAGGAGGCATATCTACGACTTTGAAATGAATCCCCAAACTACTGAACAATTTTTCTTCAATCGACTGAAGTTCGTTTAAAAGCTCGGCGGATTGATGCGGTTGGCAGCAAACAAACATTTCTACCTTTGTAAACTGATGTACCCTATAATAAGATGCTTCGAATGATACAGGATTATGAAAATTGGATTGGAATCGGTATTTTGCCGCATCTATTGACTGCTTACCTATACAATCCTCTCTCTGCAATAATGCTCGAGGCTTCAGCTCGGTAGCACCTGCTGACAGCTGCATACTTAAGAGGCAGATGCTCGAGAGACAATCGAGCACCAGCAAGTTTCCCAGCAATAGCCATCTCCGCAGTTCCAGACAAACTTTGACAATGGCCGTGAGCAGAATCCAAGTAATAGACCTGCGTTCTTGTCCCTTCGACAATCATTCCGCACCGCTCAATGATCTGCGAAGGCAGTATATCAGGTACAGAGATCACCTGAAAATTTCTATTGACGAGTTCACGGAGTGTGTAATAAACCAGAGCCTCCTCAAGTTCGGCGAGATCCCCGAGAAGCATGTAACTTCGGGAACCAGATAATTGTCCCAAGTTTTCTGTACGTATAAGTTTCAAGTTTTTAGCTAGATCCTCAAACTCTTTCGGCTGGTAATTAAAGGTAGGCATAGAACCGCAAGTGTTTAAAACTCTCCCCTCTGGCCCATAATCAGAGACACGAGGATCTGTTTGATTTGGTATTTTTCCAAGCTCTATATCCAACAATTCCCTAGAGGCTGATGTTTCAAGCAGTTGATGAACCTTGTCAATGTCGCCGATACCTTTTCTTTGCTTTATGTTCTCAGCAATATATTTCCGATTACCCACATCGCACAAGTATTCAATATCGTACTCCGGTTGTGGTAATTCTAGATTCACTTTAGGCGCTGAGGTAACGGTCTAAGGCAAACGATAAATGAATGGAAAGTAAGTTACATACTATCAGGTTAGTCCAGTTACGTAGAGAAATTTTCAAAGGTTAGGAAGTTCGATGATGTACCTTAGCGTCCGTACAAAGCGATCTGTATTTGTATAAATTAGCTAACCGTCTACTGAAATTCATATTCAATCGCGTTGTCGTACTTCTATCAATAATCGGCAGTGTGAAGAAAATCGGTGATCATTCTTCGACCGACTTCTTTCACTCAGGAATTTACTGTCGTCTGCTGCAGCTTTTCTTTCATCCCTACAGGAAAAACAACGACAAAAACCTCAAAATCGAACTTGATTGGGCGCAGGCGCCGAGCTTGAGACAGGAAACTCTCTTCCAATAAACGAGGGACGAAAGAAAGCCTGCAACAACGGTGCTAATTGGGTCTTGGCATGTAGTACATTTTTACCTTGGTCTTGTTTTGGTATGAGAAATAATCCGGTAACAAACGGTAACGTGTTTGATTAATTGATGCCGCTATTTAGCATGGCTGTCGGTGGAAAAGTTACTTCATTGAAGGGCCTCAATTACGGTAAATTCATCACGATGTGAGATAATACGACGCTCGACGATATCCGTATGTAGGTACGAACAAGTTTCGTTGTTATTCTTGTATTTTATTGTCACTATCTCATCAGCTCATCCCTTTCACCAATGAGTTCACAAACAACAATCGTTTGCTTCTTTTTTTTCGCGTCATCGATTGCCGCTTTCAAATCCTCTTCCGTTGTAACTTTCATCCTAGAATGTTATCTCGATAACTTGCATCACGCATATAGGTGAATGCTCATCTTAGATAGTGCATTTTTCCATACTCGTAAACAAACCCTTTGTCAGATTTACTTCTCAATTTTTAAGACTCTATCGCCGTTGTATGACACTGTGCTTTAGTTGGTCGCTTCTTCCCTTCATTGAACTTTAAACTCATTCTTTGCGAATCACATATTTTGAAAATGTATGGTAAAACATTTAAATCTCATTCCAATTAACGTATCCCGTTGCTGAGAATTTTCTATTTACGTAATTAAAAAATTTAAATTCTTTTTTCAAATTTGTGTTGTTTCCAACGCAGCTTCATAAAGACTCTTGGAGCTCCGCGACAATGAGAGCTGTACTTCTACTATGGATTTTGTTTCAAACGTTTGAATTCATCGGTAGTTACGACTGCCCGCAAAAATGTAAATGCAGAACAACCGGTGCACAAGCGGAGTGGTTGAAGGCGAGATGCGTCGGTGCAATTGAAGATATAAAGGATGTTGACATCAATGCAGTTAGCGTGGCGCTTTTCCAGCTGTAATACTTAGTAAATTATTTTCAAACCACTTCAATTATTGAGCAATTTGTTAAATAGATCTGTTTACTTTTGAATGCAGAGATCTGAGCAAAAATGAAATCTATCTGATACAATCTGGAGTATTCAGAAATTTAACCAACCTGCGCCGCCTGAATTTATCATCGAATAAAATTAGCTTTTTAGAAGAAGAAGCTTTTGGAGGGCTGCAAAGTCTTGAAAGACTGTGAGTCATTTTAATTCCTATTGGTTATTAAATATGAAAAGAGTTTGTGAAGATTTTCATTGTTTTTTTTTGCTTCTCTTGCAGAGATTTAAGTAAGAATAACATTACCACTATTGATACCCATGCCTTCAGACAATTGACTCGACTCAAAAGGCTGTAAGTAAAACGAATTCTCAACATTGCAATAATATATTATGTATTTTATTATAATCGTATGTTTTTTGCTTTCTTTTACCAGCGATTTATCAGCGAATATTATAAGCACCTTGGATACAACTTTATTTCATGATTTGCTGGTTTTAGATCGTCTGTAAGTTCATTTATGTTAGCTACTTTGCATCTCTTATTTCTGCTAGGTATGCAACTCTGTTTTGTTCAACCAATACTAAATTCTTTATGCATTTTGCCAAAGTGATCTGGCTGTATGTGAATATTCGTATACTTAAATTTTGAAATAATCTAAATTCTCATACTTTTGCATTCTTGGATTTTATTGGATCAAAAAAAATGTAGTTACATGTCTTTGTATTATAGGAAACTCAATCAAAATGATTTGACTACTTTGAAGGATGGTACATTTCATGGGCTCAATTCTTTGACGCAATTGTAAGACTTGGAAAGTTATTTTTTCTCATTATCAGCACAGTTTTCATCGTAGATACAACATAAAGACGTTAAATCTTTTATGATTCTATTTAGGGATTTATCCGGTAACCCATGGGTGTGCGATTGCGGTATTTACTGGTTCAGTAACTGGATCCGGAATTCATCTATTAACTTAAGGTAATTAGACAATTCTGTTGTTTCTATAATCTTCCGATGCTCAAGGAGTTTAATAATTGATGTTTATATACTCTTCGCAGCCCAACACCAAAATGTTCTAGTCCAGATAATCTGAAGGGTCAACCAATGAAAAAATTAAGAGTTTCGGAGGAGATTCAGTGCCAGTTGGCTACACCGACAATTGAAATGATCCCTGATCAAAACCAAGTGGTGTTTGCCGGTGATTCGATACACTTAAAGTGTCGGGCTCCTGGCATAACAGAGGATAAAACAGCAAAGTTGAATTGGTTATGGAATCCAAACGCGACCGATATCGTTGACAATATAAATTATACAGATCCTCGAACATCTTTACCTAATATTACAATTGAGAACAGACATTTGACAGATAGTGGAATAGTGGACAGGTAAATATTTCAATCTCATGTCTCCTCACTCCTGTCTATAGATGGTGAGTTTTCTATTAACCAGAGCTCTTATCTTGCCACTTAGCTTACTTAGCATCATTCCAGTCAAAGAAGAGCACAATGGTCAATGGAATTGTCAATTAGTATCTCTGCACAGAAACAAATCAAAAACGATCAATATGATAGTCATTTCTGAGAACACTCGTTACTGTCCACTAGCAGGTAATATGATGAAATTATTATTTCAAAGAGCTTTTAATTCGTATGCCTTAAGATATAAAATTTTTGAGTGGTAAAATTGATTTAACACACTTTTTCACTCCACTAGCTACTAGAAACAACAAAGGCGTTTATGCTTGGCCCAGAACTGTGATTGGTTGGAAAGTAGAACTACCTTGCGAAGGTAATCGGTTATCAGGTCCGATGCAAGTATCTCTAAAAGCGTCGTACCGCTGTAACAAAACCGGACAGTGGGAAAATCTGAACACAGAATCCTGTCCATACGTATCTCACACAACGAAAGTACTGGAACAATTTTCAAAAGTAAATTTGTCACTGACAAAAGGTAGTCTATTGGAGACAGCCAAAAGTTTCAAGAACTATACGATGGATAGCAGAAAATTGACCGATCCTGTAGAAATCAATTTTATAACACTTACAATTGAGAACTATCTCCATTTTTTAGTACAAGAGAAAGAACTTTGTCCTATCCTCATAGAAATTGTGAACGTTGTTATGAAGTTACCGAAAGAAATGTTAAAAATTGCTGAAGTCAACTATGGCTCGTGTACAAGATTAATCAAAGCTGTTGAAACTGTGATCGAATTTACACCTTCTATACAATCTCATAAGAAAAATATGGCTCTTGAGGAGATTAGAGTAAGACGTGAAACTTTCACTGGTTTAACTTGTACTTGGTACAGCAGTAGCGTTTTAGCAAGAGATTCCGATACAAGACTGTTACACTGCGCTACCAATAATAAGACTGCATTGATTAATACAAAGGACAAAGTTGTCGAAGCATCGATCCAGCTACCTTCAACCTTGCTGCGTCAACTGGATGTTACTGTAGCTCACCAGCTTATGATTTCAATGTACAGTGATAACAGACTATTTCCAATAGCTACAGAAGATAGTAACATGGATATTTCATCCTGCGTCATCGGTAGCAAATTAAGTAAGTTACAAGAATAATTCCAACCAGGATGTTAACAAGATTTGCTTCGTAAATTTCCTTTTTAAACTATTCCTGCCTGCTGGCTTGCAAAAATTAAAAATATCAAAAATAATTGAAGGAAATATTTTACCAATTTCCAGTTGGCGTGCAAGTAGCTAATCTAACAGAGCCGGTGTATGTCACGTTAAAAGCACCGATTTATCACTATTCCGGTAGTCAACCGAGGCCGGTAGTTTGGGATTCGGGAGATTCCAAAGGATGGACCAGTGACGGATGTCATTTATCGTACCTGGTAAATAATCTTATAGTGTTTCATTGCAACCGGTTAGGATACTATGGGCTTCTACAAGATACCAGTTTTCTCAAAGAGGAAACAGCAAGGTAAATGAATCATTTCGATACTTGCGCAATACACCATAGACTGGAAGTCGCTTGTATTCTCCACTAATGACGAATTGATTCTCAGATGAAATTATTTATGATTATTTGTAGCATGGCGAGAGCAAAATTCAGATATTCTCATCCAGCAATTTATGTTGGGAGTTTCATTGCTACAATATGCTTGACATGCGCATGTATCACCTATATGGTTTGCCATGCGTCAATTCTGATGCCAAAAAAAGTGAAACACTGTTTGGTAAATACATGGGTTGCGATGGTTCTCTTGTGCCTCCTTTACACTGTCGGGATTCAACAGACTGAAAATATTTACATTTGCCAGAGTATAGGATTAACTCTGCACTATCTATCCCTGTGTAGTTTACTGTGGATGTCTGTTTCTGCTAGGTAAGCATCTTAAACACTAAACTAGTCAAAAAGGAAAAGATGTATCGTTCTGTCGATAACGTCATTCAAGATTACTGTCCAACTATACGAGCTCATGATCGTTTGTGATACGTTTCCAGCAACATGTATAAAAGACTGTCGAAATCTGATGTGGATGTTATACCAGAAGACGAGCTGCCGGATCAACCGATACAGAAACCCTTGCTCGGTCTTTACTTGGTCGGATGGGGAATCGCGCTCATAATTTGTGGAATCTCGGGAGCCATAAACCTGCGGGAATACGCGAGTTATAATCATTGTTTTTTATCCTCTGGCCCAGCGCTAGCAGCTTTGTTTGTTCCTGCATTAATTTTAGTAATTTATCTGATAATATTTCACCTGTTGATACGATGCGCAATCAGAAATATTGATTTGAATGCTCAACTATCCGAAGGTACTCAAGCAACTGAAAATATGGACTTAGAATTACTTGAACCAAACGTAAACGCTCCAGGCGACAGAAATAGTCTGCATAGTACGCAAACAGTGTCTTCCGAAGTTGAAGATTTGGAGCATTCTCAAATAACACAGCTCAAGGGACAAGTAGTAGTTTTAATTTTATATTTAATTACGTGGCTCTTGGCTGCTTCTGCTCTAACAAGGCCTCTGATTCCTTACATAACTCACGAAAAAACTATACTTAGTATTATGTACGCAATTTCAGCCAGTAGCCTAGGATTATTTATTCTCTTCTTTTATGGCATAGCTCGGAGTGATGTGCGATTTCAGTGGCTAAGAATGCGTTGCTGGCTTAAAAAGAAAAAGAACAGGTGTTGCAGGACTAGAAGTGTATCCGACACTCATCCGGTGATACCGACTCAGCCGCTAGTACAATCATTAGCCCCGGTATCTAATTCTCAAGCTACTCAAGTAATATCGGACACTAATTCAAATAACTCATCGAGACATACAAATAAATCTCGTAATTCAAACTTGACAAGAGCTGTTGATCTCAACGCAATGGATGCCACGACTGCCGCTAAGATAGCTAACGTTAATTTAGTTGTCCTACACAGGCAACAATACAGGTCTAACAATTCAGTGACTACATACACTGAGCCAACCCTGGCATCGGTAGAGATGTTTTACAACCCTCACCAAAGCGGCGTGGCACGAAAGTTCTTTAAGAAGCAAAGAAGGCATATGAAGAATAATAATTTGGGTCCCAGAAAACAGGGTGATGGAGGTGCTACTAGCGACGGTGGCAGTTGTATTTCTGTACCAAGACCTACCAGGTTAGAATCTAATATTGAAAAAAATATATTCAGTACGAGTGCCAAAGTGAATAACACGAATATTCACGTTGAGGTGAATCCAGTAAATGGCATCAAAAACGTCAACATTCTGTCCGATAGCGGTGGCAGTGTTTCGGAAGAACGTAATATGCCAATGCGCTTTATCATCGGACAAGAAAATTTTATACAAAATACAAAAAGATTAAACAGTGATTTTGATAGTGGAGCAATTTCACCTCGAAACAGTTCTCGACCTAAACAGCTATACACAAATACCAGTTTGAACAATTCTGACGGCGAAAGCAAAGTCGAGACGGAAAAACACCTGAGAAACGTCTCTCAGCAGTGTAGCCTAGAATATAGTTCAGAAATTGAATCTATACAGCTAACGAGCGAACAGAGCGATCACAATCTACCTGAAATTGGCGAAACACCTGAACAAACAGATCAAAATTTTCATTGCTCGAGTGCTAATGAAATGAGCGACTTGGACGAACATCACATTAACTCCCAATTTGAAATGCCAAAAAAATTATCCTATTCAAACAGCTTGTATTGCTTGCCAATGGATCATCTTATCGAGGCAAGAAATTATCGGAGATCATTAAACGACATCGCTTCCACAACAAGTTCCAGACGTTGCGAGAATGAATACTCTAGACCTTCATTGATGGATCTACAAAGTCTCACTAGTTCTCATCTGTATGATCAAGTTCATAATTCTCAACAGATGATCGACAGATCGCAGCAATCTCTTGTTGAGGAAAATAGCTTGACAAGCGAAAATACTTATACACAAGACCAAGATGGACAGACTTACGCTACTTCTTTGATGAATGTAACCAACGAACATGAGTTCAGACCTTTGACACATCTGCGTCAGCACAACTTAGATGAGAGAAGTAGCCTGCGTAGGTCACAGCATAAAGGGCAAGACTATTTGGGGAAGGAATTCAATTCCCTCAATGATTTGACATTTCTTGACAACTCAATATCTTCTGACGTCTTGAGGTCTTCACAAGCAAAGGATAGCACAAAGGTTTGTGAGAAAGAGGGCGATTATAGAAATGGTCAAGGCTACGTCATTTCGAATACCGACGATGAAGTATACTCTGAAAATTCTTCACTCTCGGGAAACATCAAAAAGGAAACGAGCGTTTAGAGTTTGATGAAGATGGCGGTTAAATTTTTGAGACTAAACAATTAATGGAAACAATTTAGTGCAGGAAGTGAATGTGATAAATTATTGCTTGATATGTAGCCAAATATATTTTCAAAAGTAGTTAATATGTTGTTCCAAAATATTAATGTGCCTCAATTATATGCAAAAGAATGAAATGCCGTTAATTAGATTCTTTGGAATCTGTCATATTCAAATTTTATTAAACTTCATAGTATTGAAACTGTGAATACGTAAAAAGTGTTGTGATTAGTTAAATCGATGGTTTCTATTGGTTGCAAATTCAATACGGTACTCTGCCTGGGTTTCGTAAATACGTTTAAGATAATCAATGATTCAAATACGAATTTCACTCTGAACTATCATTCATGGAAAACTAGTTCGCCTTTTTTAAGTCTTGGGGAATTAGATTTTAAGACCTAGTATTTCCTGCACTGATATCATATACAGACAACTTGAAAAATGAACCTTGTATATTATCTGAAGAATCTTCCAATAATGTGCCACAACATTGGTAAGAAATCGATGTGTGATTCTACGATTGAAAATCATAGTATTATTTATAAACATTATATTTCAAGAGACTTTTTGTATCATGTACCAATTGTATTGACTTGTTTGCCAATTTTCTGCTAGTTTTTTTTTTTTTTTTTTTTTCTTTTTTTTTACTAAATGTTTTTCAATTTCTCTTCTGTATGTATTTATTTCCAGAAAAAGATATATTGTATATAACAAATAACAAAACTTCCAAATTTATTGGCAACTATTTTCTTAACATTTTAGCAGAACTAAATATAACATACCTAGTTATAGTTTTGTTTTTCTTTGTAAGCTGCATTTATAGTTGTTTAAGACAAATTGCCATGTTAATCTAAATTCGATGGAAAAAAAAAACCGAACTGTTATAATTTTTTTATCTGAAACTACAAAACGATCTCAAAACATTAAATCTCACATCATATTAACTTCTATTGAACAATGAAGACAAATCGCACTGATTAAAGTTTAACATTAAGTAGTGATCTGGCAATTCATTGTCAAGTTTTGTAATTTTTAACTTCATTATTCATTCATGTACTTTGATTTAGGCGTGCAAGCGACGCGCAGCTAATTGTCTCTCTATTAAAAAATAAATAAAAAATACTCAATGTACGTAAAAGCTTATATTATACAACCTCACATATCCTGCTTTTAGTCACATTAGACGCAGATATTGTAAATAATTTGTACTTTTCAAATAAATGATTTTACCTTGATTGTAAACAAGGATTTTTATTTTTTATGAATTTGCCTAAAAAATAATCTTCTCCTCTGTGAGAAATATTCAAATATTCCAGACGTTGGCTCCGTTTCATCAGGAAATTATAATTAGTTTTCCCCTATGGGATTTTGCTGTTATACTTATCCTGATTTCTTATAGGAAGCGGTAACTATCAATACAAAGTTCAAACAGGTTGAATGGGAATTTGTCACAGCGTCATATGCCGAGGAATCTCAATATGCCAATTACTACTGCCAATTATTTCTCAGATAAACCTGGCTCACACGGTGCCGAGAGTAATGTACAAGTATCGTCGAGTCAGAGATAGCAAATTCTAATAACACATTGAATTCTAATTAAATGAAATGAAGTGCTGGATTCAGTCTTTGAAGGTCAATGTAGAAAGATTAAGTTACCACCAACTGTTTGATTTCAAATGCAATCTTTGAAGCCATCTTTCACGCGCAATGCAAAGTAGGAGTCGAACGTACTTTCTATTATTGTGGCTTGCATACCTTACGATCCGAATTTTCTGCCGTATCATTAGGTATTAGTTGACTTCATAACAAACACTGATTAATTACGGCCAATTTGTTGGAAGCGTGCAAATTCTACCACAAGAAAAATAGAACAATATCATTCAATACCAATTGGACTAGAGATACTTTGTTCGCTACTCGTTTAATTCCACTTGATAAATAATGACTATTAGCAAATTTCGGAATAATTCAACCTAATTTGATGACTATGCATACACATACACGTATTCTAGTCGAGTACTATAAAATGTGTTCAATTTTTGTAACGGCATATTCAAACCTTATCTTCACATGTCAAAAATATTGATATTCTGCTGAGCAATTACAAAGATGAAACACTCATATTCATAATCTTCGACCTTAGACTTGATGTTATGTAATATGTGATGTGGGCAATCTTGAATCGGGTATCTTTCTCACTAAGACTTTTTAAAAAAATGCCTGCCCCCAACTATTCCTCTGAACAAGGTTATCGTTTCAACCCCACTGCTGTGTTTCGAGGCATAATGGAATTACAACGATGAAAACGTCAACAGCGGGAGTTTTACTGTAAATGTGCAGCTGACACTATTCTCTGATTTGTCGGTGATAGTCTGTTGAGAACTAGAAGTCTGAATTCGTGTAACGAAAGAGCAACATAAGTAGATGCTAATAATAAATTGTTGGACTGTATTTGGTTGTAATTTTGAATCACTTTCCCCATTTTATTATTCGAAAAATGGGCAATGTGATTATACATCGGCTCTATAATGTAGCACTAATTGTATGTCTAATACATTTAACGCTAGGGGATCAACCAAAGATTATTATCATTGGTGCCGGTCCTGCTGGTATAGCAGCTGCATCAAAGCTTTACGAACATGGTTTCCGCAATCTCACCATTTTGGAAGCTGAGAGTAGAATTGGTGGTAGAGTATATACCACATGGTTCGGTAAGTATTTGTTAAACGTTAAATTAACTTATAATTGAGCCGTATTGATTGATGTGAAACAATATTGGAAGGATAAAAATTGAAGAATTGACTGTTTTCAGATGAAAGCTGGGTAGACCTTGGTGGTCAATCTGTTCATGGAGAAACAGGTAACATAGTCTTTCAAATAGCTTCGCCACTTGGGCTTTTGGAAGTTCCAGATGGAAACGGCGGGCTTGATTTCAACATTCATGATTCGAAAGGTTCACAGCTCCCTGTGGATATTGCTGATGATTTACTTGAATTGTATTTGAATGTATCAGCTATTGCAGAGAAAGCCTTGGAGGGAAACAACGGCTCTATGGGAGATTTTTTTGCACCAGAGTAAATGTTTGCAGTACTGTAGAATAATTTTGAATCAGATTTGGAGATTATTTGATATTATCTATCCTCATCGTTGTGTGGTTTTTGTTTTTTTTTACTTAGATTTAGTAGGGAGCTGCTAAAATACCAAACATTCAATGAGACCGTTGTGAAGGGGTTAATAAAGATGTTTGAGGGTTTAACAATATCGACAGACAGTGCGGATAACTGGAATAATATTTCGGCGAAAAACTTTGTTGGATATGCGGATTGCCCGGGAAGCGAAATCGTCAACTGGAAGGACAGAGGATATGGAACTATACTTGATATATTAATGGTAAACCGATTGCGATTACATGTATTTGACTGATTCTACAGAGAAAGATGGATTGGTTGACTTTCAACCCTATCATATCATTTGAATTAAAACAGTTTCAACAGCAAAATTTTGCAAGATATTGAGTTCAAAATATAGGTATACTTGTAAAGCATTTATAAACTTTACGATGGTTTTCAATAACTTTTTCATATACATTCCAGAAAAAATATCCAAACCCTGAAGAAGAACTTCCAATTATGAACAACACCTTGTTGAATTCGGAAGTGGTCAACGTTAATTATAACGCAACAGACAAAAAGGTTTTGATCGAAACGAGCAATGGGCAAAAGTACACGGCGGATCACGTTATCGTAACACCATCATTAGGCGTACTGAAGGAACAATACGAAACTTTATTTACACCCCAATTACCAGAATCTAAAGTGAAAACTATCAAAGTGAATAATGCTATGTTGCCAAATTATTTCACTTCTTGAAGCCGTTTATTGCAAGGAGACAGCTAATATTCTTCGATTGCTTTCAGGGCCTATCGATGGGATCTGCTGCTAAGATTTATTTTGCTTTTAAGGAACCATGGTGGCCCGCCAACCGTAGTTTAGTTCTCTTGTGGGATGAAACGGATAGACGAGAGTATGAGAATGATGTAAGTAATGAGAACTTTATAGAATCTGTAATTCATCAAACGAAGCCTACCTCTTGACACTCCTCTATCAACTACTATACTGTGTCTTACTACTGAAAATTGTTGGGAATTGTAAGGTTTCTAACGCTACTTTTGGAATAAACTTGTGCATCGTCTCAGCCAATACAAAATATTGGAGAAATATCACTTGTTGTTACATGTATGAAATTTATCACAGCCGAGTAAGAAATGGTTGTTGGATTTGATTTCCTTTACTGTGGTACCGCACAGACCACGACTATTACGTGCTTGGATTAACGGAGCCGGAGCCCGATACATGGAAACATTACCTGAAAGTCAAGCTTTTGACGAAGCATTTGCCTTGCTTGATAAATTTTTCGGAAAGTCGTATAATATCACCAAACCTACTGGGCATTTGCGGTAAGTTAGTTCTATCGCTAATGAAAATAGTATCGTTTGCACTGATCTGTATAAAATTTTTCATCAACAATTAAATTTCAACATCAGTTTGATTTAAATATATTTACGGGTATACATTACATATTCAAGTCATATACAGACTAATTTTTTGAATAAATTCTAGGACTAATTGGAACACCAATAAACACTTCCGAGGCGCATACAGTTTCAGAAGTATGGAATCTGAGAGAGCTGACGTTTGGGCAAATGAATTAGCAGCACCATTGCTACTTGACGGCAAACCAGTGAGTATAAAACGACCTTGTGCTTGTAAAGATAAAATAAATGTATGTAAATATTTTTAATTTCCATTATGAGTTTCAAACAAACGTACGTTGAAACAGCTGGTAACAAGTGCATAATTGGCGTATCTAAAATAGTTTGTTTTCCTTCCAGATAGTCATGTTCGCAGGAGAGGCAACCAATAGTCAGCACTGGTCAACTGTTCATGGAGCAATAGACTCTGGTTTTCGTGAAGCAGACAGACTTATAGAATTATATAACACGAAGAATCTGTCAAAATGATAAGAATATTTTGTATGTAGCACATATATTTCTCTCAACAAAAATGTATGCTCAGAAATCGGTTATTCGCTCTCCAATTCAGATTTTTTATCTATCAGCTTCCTGTCAGCATTGCTCTCGGGAAAAAGATATATTGTATGTAACAAATGACTGAACTTCTAAATTTTTGAACAGTTATCTTCTTGACATTCAAATCGGGCTTATATATCGTGATATTTATATACCAAATTTCGTTTCTTTTGACGAAGTCATATATGTGTTCTCATTTCTCAATTTCTGAAGACAAAATGCTGTAGGAATCTAACTAAAAATTTTCAACTGTCAATATTTTTATTGTTCGTATCCATAAAATGACCTCGAAATACGAATCTGTATTTTGCAAATCCATTATGCGTACATTTACTTTGGTTTACTTTTGAGAATGACGTGCAGTCAATTTTCTCTGAACTATTTGGATAAAAATAGATTCAATGTTTGTAGAAACTTATAGTACATTGCTCATGTATCCTTTTTCAGTCACGTCACATGCAGATGATAATATCCACAGTTTGTACTTTGTTCATAAATAAAATGAATCCAATTGTGAGTCAGACTTTCTTTTTTCAATCAAATTACTTCAAAAATATTGTTTCTTATCCTCTTCAATGAATATTCTAAACTTTGATTCTGTGCAATTAGCAAATCAGAAGTAACTCCTTTGGCGAAAATTCCCATTTTATCTTTTTCAAATTCTTGAGAAGCCCGTATTAATGCAAAGAAAACTGGATGAAATCAAGAGAGAATTTGCAGCAGTATCATAGGCTAAAGAGTCTCAATTGATCCATTGCTGCAGCCAATTATTTGATTGATAGTTAAGAATATTGCAGTGAAGAAGCAGTGCCCTTGTAATAGTACAGGGATTACATAACGAGAGTTAGGAGGTCTGTGATAACAGATTTGTAAAATGTACTGAATCTTATCAAAAGGGGTAAAGTTCAGTCTTGATTTATTGAAGCTGAATGGCCAGGGGGCAAGTGATTATTAGTTCTGATTTTATTTAAAACGCTATCTTTGGACCTATTTTTTTTCAACTCGTAAAATTATAATTTCGCTTATTTACCCTACGGCTATTAATTATTCACAGTGCTATCTATGGAACGTAAACTCTACAAGGTTCTTCAATCAATCGCGGTCGTCTGTTGATCTTCTACTGCATCAACAAGAAAAGAACCATATTACTAAATAGCGATACCGCTCTGTGTACTTATTACAGTAATTATTTGAGTCGACTCGTTTAATACAACGTGATAAAACAATGTGGTGGCTCTACGCTGCACTAGGATTCGTATATCTACTACATTTTACGACAGCGGAGGAACCAAAGATTGTTATAATTGGAGCTGGAGCTTCTGGCATTGCAGCTGCATCAAAGCTTTACGAACATGGTTTTCAAGATGTGATCATTTTAGAAGCTGAGAATAGAATTGGTGGACGGGTATATACTACATGGTTCGGTAAGTATTAATCCAGGTTGAAACTGACTTGCAATTTATTGACAGACGGTCATTGAATGTGTTTGAGCATTGGTGGATGAAGATTCAGAAACTTCTATGGTTTTCAGATGAAAGCTGGGTTGATCTTGGAGGTCAATGGGTTCACGGAGAAACAGGCAATGCAGCTTTCAAGTTAGCTGCTCCTCTCGAGCTTTTAGAAGCTTCAGGGGAAAAAAATTGGGTGGAATTCGACATTCATAATTCGAAAGGCGTTCGGTTACCCCTTGACCTCAGCCAAAATTTAATGGCATTGCTCACGAATGTATCTGGTGAAGCTAACGAAGCTCTGGCAGGAAATAATGGTTCCATTGCAGATTTTTTTACAGCAAAGTAAATATTCAGATTGCTCTAAAATAATTTTCGTTTAGTAATATTTATTTGATATTTCGAATCCTTATGATCGTTTTTTTAAACCTAGATTCAATATAGAGTTGCAAAAATACCCAACATTCAATGAGACCCTTGTGAAGGAGGTGCTGAAAATGTTTGAGGGTTTGACAATAGCGACGGACAGTTCAGATAACTGGACTGATATTTCTGCAACAGGCTATACAGCATATCAAGACTACCCTGGAAGTAACATTGTCAACTGGAAAGACAGGGGATATGGAACAATACTTGACGTATTAATGGTAAACTAATTGAACTTATGTGAATTTGATCGAGAACTTCAGTGGAGAGAAATTGATTGGTGTTCAACCCCACAATATCGTCTCAAACACATTAGCTATCTGAAAAAAATTCTGCAGGATATTCAGTTGTTAATACGTTCTTGTATAGCATGCAGAACCTTCTTAAAAGTTTTCAATAACTTTTTCACATACATTACAGAAAAAATATCCAAACCCTGAAGAAGAACTTCCAATTATGAACAACACCTTGTTGAATTCGGAAGTGGTCAACGTTAATTATAACGCAACAGACAAAAAGGTTTTGATCGAAACGAGCAATGGGCAAAAGTACACAGCGGATCACGTTATCGTAACACCATCATTAGGCGTACTGAAGGAACAATATGAAACTTTATTTACACCGCAATTACCAGAATCTAAAGTGAAAACTATCAAAGTGAATAATGCTATATTGCCCTATTACTTCATTTCTTGAAGCTATTTACTGCAAGGAAATAGCTGAAATTCTTTAATTGTTTTTAGGGCCTATCGATGGGATCTGCTGCTAAGATTTATCTCTCCTTTGAAGCACCATGGTGGTCTAGTAATCGTGATCTAATTCTTTTGTGGGATGAAGTGGACAGGCAAGAGTATGAAAACGATGTACGTAGTAAAGAATCTTTGCAATGTATAGTTCATTATATAAAACCCACTTCTCGCAATGTATTACTCTCTTAAGCTAGTGTCAGAATACGTCGGTAAGTTTTATGAGCTTTTTTTGTGACTAGATTTGTGCAATTATTCAGCTGATATAGAATACTAAAATGTTTTTATTTGGTATTGAATATTGCATAAATGTTGTTACAGCCAAGTAAGAAATGGTTGCTGGATTTGATTGGGTTTTTCACGGTAGCCCATAGACCACGAATGTTATGTGCTTGGATCAACGGAGCAGGAGCTAGATACATGGAAGCCTTGCCTGAAAATCAAGCTTTTAACGAAGCATTTACTTTGCTCAATAAGTTTTTTGGAAACTCGTACAATATCACAAGACCAACTGCGTATTTGCGGTGAGTCAGTTCTGCCGTTCATGAAAGTTGTCACTGTTTAACTAAATGTCAAAGTCACTATGATTTAAATATAGATGTATATATTGTGTGGTCGAGTCACACAAACTAATTTTTTCAATACATTTTAGGACTAATTGGAGTAACAACAAACATTTCCGAGGAGCGTATAGTTTCAGAAGTGTGGAATCTCAGAGATCTGGTGTTTGGGCGAATGAATTAGCAGCCCCATTACTAGTTGATGGCGAGCCAGTGAGTATAAAATGACCTTGTACTTGTAAAGATCGAACAAATGTATGCAGATATTTTTAATTTCCATCATAAATTTTAAACAACCGTACGTTGAAACAGCTGCTAACAAGTGCACGATTTGTGCCTCTGAAATAGTTTGTTTCTCTTCCAGATAGTCATGTTCGCAGGAGAGGCCACCAATAGTCAACGCTGGGCAAGTGTTGACGGAGCGATAGACACTGGTTTTCGTGAAGCAGACAGACTCATCGAGTTATATAACACTAAGAATCCATCACAATGATGGGACATTTTGGATGTAGTCTAACTTTTTAGTCTAACTTAGTAAGTGCTTTAGTAAGTTGTGAAAATTACTGTATTATTGAGTAAAAAAGAAATTTGATTTGTATTGTTGAAGAAAAAGCTAATATTTGGGCAGGATAATCAGCCTCCCACTGGTCATCGATGAAAACTTAGCATGTAAAACTGGATTCTATAATAATTATCGTGCAAGTATACATATATTTGAAATGATCGGTTGACTTTTCAGGTTGTTCGATTTTCTGGAAAGGCTACTCATCCACATCACTTTTCTACTGTTCACGGTGCAATAGAATCTAGAGTCCTTAAAGCGGGCAGACACATAAAAATGTATCAAAGTAGATTATCGAGAATGATATATATTACATTCCCTGCCACTAATTCCCTAGCTACAAAATCAACAGATTTGTGTATAATGTAAAATATTTCATGAAAACATGGTCATGCATATACCGCACAAATTACAAAAAGTAGGGCATAATAATTAACATTTTTTTTCAATGTGATACTGTAAAAACGTCTTAGCCTGCCTGATGCCAGTTTCGAACGCTCCGTGTGTCGTCGAATAATATTTTTCGTGTGTCGCTTCTCCGGCCAGCATTATTACCGGTATACACTGAAATAAGATGTGTAATATGAATTCACGTAAGCACGCATGGTAATCATTACCTTGTACAAAAGCACTCTTTGAATGCTTTGTATAACGCGAAGCGTTTACCTTGTCGCGAGCCTCTCGAGTGACTGTGCACCAAACTGGCTTGCCTAAAATTCCCGGTGTGACTGCAGTGGCATCGCAATTCGTAGAAATATGGCTGTAGGCACCTCTGATGTACATATTGGAATGCCACTGCGTTCTTTTACATCTCCTTGGCACAGAAATATCTTCTCTTTTGAGAAAATGCCGGAGTAGATTGATGCAATCTAAGGCAACTTGGTGTTCGCTCAACGTTTCGACAATGTATGCTCCCCTTCCAGCGACTTGCCCTAACAAAACTGCCCTGTGTCCCTCGAGGATATTAAAACCAGTTAAATCTCTGGTCCACGTCGCTAATTTTTGTTTAGAAAATATTCTCCTGCCATTTTTTGACCAAATAAACTGAAAACCTTGGTCGTTAGGGCCCCACCAAGGCTCACCAAAGTCCAAAAATATTTTATTTACCAGGCCAAAACCAAGGCACTCAATGGCTTGCGATAAATGTAGCGGTAGCTCAGGATTGAACATTTTTTTGTAATTTTCTTTCAAGTAACCCAGTGAACAAGTTGCGATCACACAATCAGCAAAAATACGTCTTTTGTCAGCTAAAGTTACTGTGACTGGTTTCGCGTTTGCCTGACTTAAATTGCCTGTGCTGATGCTCTGGCGCCACTCAATCGTCTCGACGGGGCAGCTTAATCGAATATTTCTTTGATTTAGCCCCTGGGCTATGAATTTGATTATAGAACTGTATCCAGGTTCAAAATTTGCATGTTCCACATTGCCGATTGGCTACAATGAAATAATAGGGTGAAAGCGGAGGAAAGAATTTAATATATAATAAAAAAGAGCGCCTCATCTATGCTACGATTAGTAGAAAGAATAATATTTTACCTGGCATTCTCCCCAATATTTTACTGACAATTCATCTAATGTAAAGCAGGCATTCTCAATCATTAAAAGTCTAACATTCCAGTCAAATATCTCTTCGCGCATGTCTCTGATCGTCAACGGATCACCTTTTGTTCGCAAGTGTTTCCTCAGTTTGCTCCTCAAAATCCGACCAACGTTCGCTGCATTGTCAAGCATGCGGATTTCTGCATTTTCGAAAACTTTGCATTCTTCTATGGCAGATTGAACTACGTCATTGATATCTTTTACTAATACTCCGTCAACTTGGACACCATCGTCGCGTAGATATGAATCTGATCCTTTCGTTGACACAAAATCTGACAAGAGTCCACGATACCGGCAAATCTTAGCTAAATCACTTTGCTGTCCGTATAAATACTGAGCACCACATTCAACCCAGTTGTTAGTCCATGGTATTGACTCTATCCTGCCACCAATTTTGTCTTGGGCTGTCAAACAACGCGCCGATTCACGAATTATTTACAAATCACGAGAACTACATTTTTTAAGCTACCTTCCAACAGTATATAATCTTCACAATCTTCTTCCTCTAATGTTTTGGCTGCTGCCAATCCTGCTATACCCCCTCCAATTATTATAACTTTTGTTGATTCTACTCGGTGCCATTGCGTGTCGAGCATTTTGATTTTCGACGTGTGATAAACACTCTGATCGGATCTAAAATTAAGAACTTTACAATATGTGGGTATTGTAACCAATGCTCAGACTAGTATTGATCATATGAAAAATTTTGAAATAAAAATAAAGGCATAAAGAAGTTCTTGCAAAGATCCACGCAAATAATTTGAAACTGTCAAAGAAGAATTGAAAACCACTTCACTTATTTTTTAATTTATAACTCTGACAGTTGAATCATTCAGTTTCAGTAGTTTCATTGTTGCTGAGTTATCAATATGTCCTAACCAAAGCAAATTTGAATTACCCGCAGAAAAATTCGTGTAATCCTGAATGACCTATTGAATGACTAATTGATGAGTTATCGACTGCTTTAATTTTATGCATGTGATCATTTAATATATGACTTTATTTGTTATGAAATAAATAAAATTATGAAGTAATGCAAATAACGTTTTGAAGATAACTTGTTTGCAAAATACTAACAATAGAATGTATAAAACTGCAAACACAACGGAATCAAATAGAATATTTGACTTTGCTCTATGCAGATTGGTCTTCTGCCAGAGTTTATAAAGTTGTACAAGATTTTTCGAGCACGTTAAATGTAAACATAATTTGAATTTGCAATAATATATTCATATATTCCTTGCAATATTACCCATAAAAAATTTGAATTGAAATTAATCAAAGTACAACCAGCGACTTTTAAATTTAAATTGCTCAAGGAAAATCCTATGTGTGGTCAACTGTGACCTTGATCGAGTGTGGAAATAAGCGGGGAGGGGCCATGAATACTTGTATCACCAAGGCCTCAAAATCATAGCATACTCCAATACAAAATATGCAATATGGATAGATTGTCTGTGAGTTGTGGAGTGGCAATGGCTGCAGTGTTGTACTAATTTGATATTTTCAAAGAACTGCCATCGCTTGACTTGCCTAAAACTATTTTAATTAGGTAAATTCTAAGTAACGTGATGATGGCTGTGACGAGGTAATAATTTCATACCCACCAATTACATTTATTGAATTAGTTTACCTGTTTTCCTGTTCGTATTGCTTTAATTTAATACGCACGAATAATTCTTCCCCTTTTCCAGCATAGTAAACCCTTCAATAGCAGAAAACAAAATCGATGCCGATTGTCTAAGGACTGGAATAAAACTGAAGAATGTCGTGCTCAGACAGTGTACGGCTAAAATTCATGCGGAATGTCTTTTCGAAGCGCCAGAAATTTTACAGAATATTTGCCTATTCATGAGCGCAGATCCTGTGACAGGGTTTGGCTCAAATTGGAAAAAATTTGCTGATAAGTTGGGCCTGACAAATCAGCAGATCACGGTACGTTCTCAGAGAAACAATTTTGAATATAGAGTATTTACTTTTTGAATACTTCAATTTCACATATTTTTACCACAGGTTATCGAGAGAGATTATCAAGCGAAACATAGTTCAACTTGGTGGGTCTTACTATCATTTGCATATAACGCAAATGCTACAGTAGAAAAAGTTTTGAATGTATTAGAAGATATGGGCAGATTAGACATCATTGATAAGATTAGCGATAGTATGCTGCGATTTGCTGACCGTGTCTCTGAACAGCATAAATCGAACGGTACGTATGTAAATGAAATTAATAACGAACCTTATTAAAGACTTTTTTAATAGAGAAAGTCAAAACATATGTTTCAGAAGCTGAAGGCAGCGTATTGAGATCGGCAGCTGGTATCGAATGGCTACCTCTCGTGTTGAGACCATTAAATTCAAGGGAGAATAAACTTTACAAAATCCCAGGCATCACATCAACACTTGTAAATGACGGCAAGTTTGTTGACAGCGGTATAATCGACAACACACGAGTATGCGAACAAACTTTGATAATAAAGCCTAATCTAATGTCCTTTGAAAAGAAATAGGAAATAATTTTCGTTTTCTACATTTCAGCCGAATATACCTCTAGCCATGAGAGTAATGTTAACTTTTGCTAGTGACGGAGCAGAAGTAGCAAAACGAATCACTAAAAAATTCAGGCAACATGAGCCGAGGATCGGAGTCCTGATTTTGAAGGAACAACAAGACCATGTATTTATCAAGAGCACAGAGTTTATAAATGACTGCTTTGAACAGGTAATTGTAGCGTACGTTTTCATTAATAAGAGAAATTATCTACCGTAAGCTACTCGGATTTGAGCATGTGGCTTAAATTTATAGTCTGACTGATTTCAGGTGGATACTATAATTCCAATTTTAACAAAGGGATACTTTGATGCGATAAATAATCCCCCAACTGCAAATGAAGAGGAATCGTCATTTGCATTAGATGAACGATATGTAAAATACATATATCAATCTTTTACGAACGAGTTAGTAAGAAATGACTGCTTGGGTAGACGTGTGAGGTTCGTAACTGAGTTGTAGTAAAAATGAATCAAATCGAAATAAGTTCATATTTAGCAGTTAATTAGATCTACTTATGAAACATCTATAGACGTAATAATAAATAATAGAGTAATACATTAATAACAATACAATCCTCCGCAATCTTCTAATCAATACTTGAAATATATATTCCAGATGTATCTTCCCAGAAGGAACAAAGCGTCGTGATCTCAGGGTCGATCATTTAAGCTTAAGAGCTTGGTATAGAGAAGAGAACATTCAAGATTTTATTAATTTGTTACTTCGAAGAAGACAAAATGGGAATAATTAATAAATCCATTACCAGTTAACCAAGAGAAGGAAATAAGATCTGAACAGAAAAGTTAATCACAATACCGAGATTGAAATTTAGACAATTTATATTACGAAAAATATTAATGAATATAAAATTTTTGTTCACTGCCGCAAAATTTATACGCTGCCTGCCCGATATACATGAAAAATTTATAATCAAATGTAATATACTTGTGTTAGACACGGATTGACCTCAGGTGTAGATAATATATTGTGTTACTTAAATACCAAGCAACACTAGAGACATAACAGGGTTCAGTCAAATTTTAACTGACCATTTGCTACTGGTAGTGAATAAACTATTTTTAAACTGGATTAAAATCCCTGTACAGTAGATATATACGTAAATGTAGAATGTGTCTTGTTTCCTTACTGTACTTTTCTATACTTGTGTATTTTTTAGTTGAACTAAAATGAATGAATGTATAAATAAGAATAGATAAATTAGAAATGTATCTACTATTTTTTTGTGTAAATTTGTTTCCGGATCCAATTTTGTAGCCTTGCAAAATGTTGCAAGAAAAAATCGACATCCATGCTCCAACAAAATACACATTACAGAAATTCCTGCGTTACCATATTCAAAAATTGCAACTGGTAATTAATTAAGTACCTATTGTAAATGAAATTTTAATTGTATGTACAATCTACAGGAATATTTATTGTTATGCAACGCGAACCGAAATAAAAGATGGGCGAAGGAGAAATTGTTATTTCCAGTTTCATTACAGCTAGTATTCTTCGATACTCCACACAACGTTGCAGAATTCTCAGATCAGGTACAAGAAGATGATTTCCTTCCACCAACTATAGGTCAACTACAAAAAACGACTTTGTCGACAATTTAACAAAGAGAGTAAATTCTGAAGTAACTAAACTTTCTTCGCATTCAAATTTCTGGAGGGAAATTGTGGGCACAATCCTGCGTAACCTTCATATTAACTTGAATCAGAGTGGGGTAAAGTCACATGTCTTGATTTAGTCAAGTGATGTGAATTCTTGGTATTCTGTACTACAAACCACATGAAATGTATAAATTTCCTGGTGTGAGCGAGATACGTACAAACTCAATAGTGCCACTTCATTTCAAAGACTTGTACTTGGATTAGTGTGAAAAAAGTACAATTCTGTACAAGCATGTTAAAAAGAGTATAAAAATGGTTATTGTATCCAAAAAATTTAATATACGCTAACCGTACTGTTATTAAATTTGTTTATATTCAAGAATTACGTCTACGAGGTAATATTCAGATTGATCTGTTAGTTAAAAAATCTCTGATTCCATTCGATCACAATCAATCTTTATACAGTTTTTCATCCACGTAACAATTTTGACTTTAGAATCCTTAACCTAAATGGAGAAGAAAATCAATGTCGATTATGGCACGGATATGGATTTGAAAGCTGTAGAGCTTCGAATGCGTACAGATAGAATTCACTCTGGATTTCTCTTCGCGTGGGAGGATTCACGCCTTTTGCAAATATTATGTCTGTTCGTCGAGTCAGATGTGGTTCAAAGAGATCGCCCGACTTGGAAAAAATTTGCCGAACAATTGGGTCTGACACGGCAGAAAATATTAGTGTGTACCCAAAAAATCAATTTTAATTATTTACTCGCCGATCAGTACGTCTCTGAATGTTTAATTTCATGTGATTGTTTGCAGTGTATCGAAAACGAATATAAGTATAGCCATGGTTCAGTGTGGTGGGTTTTGTTGGCATTTTCAAATGAGGATGACGCTACTATAGGACGAATAATACTTATTTTACAACAGTTGAAAATGTTTCATGTCATACTCGAAATTAGCAATGACGTTCTTGAGCTCGTTGATTGTCTTTCTGACCACTTGAATTCGCAAGGTAATGAAAAGGTTCCAAATAACTGTTATAAATAAATATAATTATGTCATTATTATCTGAGGTAATTGTTTCAGGAACTAAATCCACAATACTTCGGCCCCCAAACATCCCATGGACACCTTTGATTTTCAGATCGTTGAATTCAAGAATCGAAAGAGTTCCACAAATCATAGATATTACTGTGAGAGGTTCGAGTATGGTAAGCGAAGCATACAAGTATGCCGAATGTAGAATTGAGAGTTGACTAATGTTTACATATGATCAGAGTGAGGAATAATTCGGATTATTTAACTCGCAGCCAAGTATACCGTCGGCTGTAAAAATAATGCTAACGTTCGCCGATGACGGGATGGAAGCGGCTCTTCGCCTCACGGAAATTTTCAGATCAAATGAACCGAGAATCGCAGTTCTGCTTCTGAGAGAGCAGCAGATGCACGTATTCAATGCAGCCAAAGAGTTCATCGATGACTGCTTGAAAAGAGTAATTGCAGTTTGAATTTCAACAAATAATGAAAAATCTACTCATATAATTTAGATGTCAGTGTCATATGTTTAAAATCATAATTTGATTGACTTCAGGTTGATTATATAATTCCGATTGCCACAAAGGGATACTATGATGTTATAAATAATACATATCCCGAGGGCAGAGATCAACTAGTATCATCATTTGCATCGGATCAAACATATGCACAATATGTATACAAGTGTTTTGCAGAAGAATATGTACGAAATCGGTGTAGGAATATGCGAGTAAGGTGCGTATCTTGCAGATAATAAAAGTGCATAATATCCAGGTACCGAAGTTGAATGTATGCCTAATTTGTCTCTAAAATGTATTTCAGAGCTATTATACCCTCTGAAACAACGGAAAATGATTTACCGGCTCACTTAACATGCATGGGTCCTACCAGATTCAAGGAAGCAGAAATTAGAGAATTCGTTACAATGTTACTGAGAGTAAGACGAATCTGACGAGCTGACCGATCGGTTACTGCGGATCGTCATGAGAAAACGGAAAAAGTCCACATTTTTTATATGTTTATAATCCAAAATATTTTTTACACACGAATAAACAATAGTTTATTGCACTTACCACATGAAGGTCATGGCAACACACACATATCTGCAACACACACGGCCCACTTGAAATCGCTGTCACCAATAATACGCTTTGGAACCGAGTTCACCTTTACGCACATTTGTTTACAGCTCGCACGAGCACGCAGGGTGAAGATTCAAAATTCGATCTGTCACCAATAATACGCTTTGAAACCGAGTTCACCTTTACGCACATTTGTTTACAGCTCGCACAAGAACGGCAGGGCGAAGATTCAAAATTCGATCTCTCGATATCAACTCGCGCGCTAACCCAATCCGCTAAACGTTCGTTTTTTTTTTTTTTTTTTTAACAAATTTTCGTGACCAGCACTCGGCGGATAAGTGAGCCCGGAGGCAAAAGAAGTCGTTTTAGTGATCCGGTAGCGTCTTTATCGGCAGGAGTCGTTTTTCTGTATCTACTACTGTGAGTATGCATGTATCACTCGGTATTTATTCCGTGCGATCATACTCATAGGAGCAATCCTCTTTTCTGTTTTCCCCTTAGATTTTCAGTAATCGGTATTCAGTTAATTATAAATTCTAAATTCATGATAATATTGACTAATTATTTTGTCGTGTTATTTGGATCGCGAACAACTATAGCTCATAGCAATACCTTGAAAAATAGATGTGCTGTTGATACGTACACTTAAAATACGTTTATTTTTCGCAATAAATAACATGACTGAACAAATTTCAATAACCGAATCATAGATTGTAAATTTCTCTGTTTCATTTTTTTCGGGATTCAATGACTTTGATTTTATTCACTAGAAAATTGAGCATAGAATGTAAAATATGATATACAAATTGCATTTTCACAGAATACGTGGAAAAATATACGTTTATATGGTATTTCTTTGTTTACAATTTAGAATATACAGGAATTCGTGTTCAGCATCATCCGCCGATTGGAATGGATAACCACTTCGTAACAGCTGGGGTTTTCTTTTCCTGTGAATAAACTGTGCTATAGTCAATTGATAGATCTGAATGACCAATGTTATTTTAAAATAACTTGGGGGAAAGTCAATGAAACCGAGTATCGATTTGCCAAAGTTCAAGATGTGCAGTAGCTTTCTTCTAAAAGAGATCCCCAATTTTCATTTATATCTATATGAAGTGACAGTGTCACATACTTGAAAAGTTTATTCTAGGGGAGATTTTTTGCGTAGAATTCAAACATAATTGTTCTAAGGCCTTTTTAATTTTGTATCTAACGAACAAAACGAGATATACTCAAGAGCTTCATACCTGTAGTATTCTATGAGTCTATCAGCTTCGCGAATTCCGCTTTCAACTGCACCATGAACTGTCGAGTAATAGTGCTCATGAGTTGCCTCCCCACCAAAAAGTAATACCTGTTAAAAAATCGTTAGCTTTATTCTTGCCTATAACTATTAAATGATATCGAAAGATGAGCGAAATTACTGGTTTGCCAGTGGGATTAATGATAGGTTCAGCAAGGTCTTTCGCCCAGATGTCTAAATTTTTAGATTCCAAAGTTCGAAAACTGTAGGAGCCTCTAAAGTGTTTATTCTGATTCCACTTGGACCTGGAAAAAATGAGGGCACTTGATTATCTCCTAGGTAGCTTGGTGATGCATAATGTATACAATATACATATGGTTATGCAATAGATTTGCATGGATTTATCCATCATTCGACAAGTCTGTCAGCAAAATATTACTAACACAACAATGAGTGGAATATATCTTTGATGAAGTTGCGTTATTGGAAGTAATAGTGAAGAATCACTAAACATGAAAGTGAAAAGCACAGAACAATTATACACGTACCGTATCATATTTATTGGTTTTGGAATGTCGAATTTTTTACTAAAGAATCTTTGCAACATGTCATAGAATCCATCAAGTACAGTTGAATCGTTCAAGTCTTCAACATGCTTTGCACATGGTCCAGTGAGCCAACCGCTTAAAAGACGAGGTTGATGGTCAATAGTGGAGAAATGAAAAACATCAGCCAACCATTCATTACCCTGAAATAACATTAGTATTTTTTATATGCATTACTATCGAGGATATCTTGATGTTGCTCTTAGTATAATATAATGGAACCGTGTCCTAATTTGTAAGTTTGAATGCTCGATCATATAAGTCAACTTACTTTGTCAGAAGATTGTACAAACTTTGTTTTATCCTCCTTCGACCAAACTAAATTAAAACCGGCGATATCTTCGGGCCACCATTTGTAAGGAAATTCAAAGATAATTTTGTCCACTGTTCCAAATCCGAGACCCTGAGTATTTCAGAATAATTATAACTAGAGATGTAACTAATGCGTACTACTGATAAAGTACTTATTCAAGTTTCAATCCATGACTTAGAATGCATGCGAAAACACGAATCGAATGTTAAATTTCTGCGCATGTACCTGTATGGCACGTCTTTTCAATTCAGGTAGTGGTGGTGTGAATAAATTGCTGTGTTGTTCTTTCAGTACACCAAGCGAGGGTGTAAAAATAACATGATCAGCATTATGCTCCGAGTTGTCAGTAGTTCTAATAGTAATTCGATTTTTACTGCTATAGTCAATACTTGAAACTACTTTCTTAAAGTCAACTTTTTCCAGAAGTGGTAGCTCAATTGCCGCTAGTGTAAACTTGTTCTGTAAGTCGCAAGGAAAAAAATAATTGTTGTTAGGATTTTGCAAGTACCTGAGAATACCGAATAAAATTGAGATTCTATTTTGTACTGATTCAATGATGGAAAATGTTATTGAATCTCATTCTGAAATCATTACCATTAAAACTTCAAACAGAGTTTTATATCCCCTGCCTTTCCAATTAAGCAATGGATTCCCTTCACATGTCCAATACTCGGCAAGTCCAGATGCAGAAACTTCGGACCACGAATCGCAAGATTCTATGATAGATTCATACTTGCATATCCACTCCAAAAATTCTTCTGCCCTGGTGAAATTTGTAAATGGATTTTCCTTGAATGCCTTGTAATACCTGAAAGTAGAATTTATGAGATAAACATAGGCAAGAACTTATAGACTATTTCAGTTATGTGATTTTAAAAGAGAACAAGTGAAAGAATTACCAGCACCTTACACAAAACTTAAAAAACTTGTAACGAAGAGAGAACCCTGTACTTTTTAATGAAAACTTAATCTAACATTCAACTACTCTAGAAGTTATGATACTAACTCTTGTGTGAAATATTCTCCGAATGACCCCTCGAAATCTGTTATCTTGTTTGGCATAACTGTGTAGATTTCATGATATATATTCAGTAGCTCAGTACTTTGTTCTCTAGGTATGATTTCTCCTTGAGAATCAGCAAACATCCACTTTTCGGTATTAGTCAGAAGGTTAGATCCCTCCAAAAGATTGTGGCGAGATGCCAATTCATAGGATATATTTCCACGCTCACCGTGCACATATTCAGCTCCTAGCTCTACCACGTTATCAGCTACCATAGTAAAGGAAAACATGTATTATTAATAAAGGTCTATCAGGCCTCTTCTAGCTGTTATCACTTGATTAGTTTCATAACTGCTCTAATTAAATATAAGCTGCACTTATTGTTAGTTTGGCATGAATAGTTATTTAAATGAATATACAATCGAAGAAATTAGTCGTTAGTTGAAACACAGCCAATGTACGCACCAAATTCTACGGTATGTACGCACCAAATTCTACGGTATGTACGCGCCCTCCGATTCGATCTCCGGCTTCAAAAACTCTGACATTTTGAAAACCTTGGTCCAGCAGACGGCATGCCGCGGCGATACCAGCAGCGCCGGCTCCAACAATTAAAACTTGCACATCTTTAAACATTTTTCGGCAAGTAGCGTGGCCAATATCTTAAACACCACTTTATTGGAAATGGATAGACTTTGTATAGTACTTTCGGAGTTTACTGAAGGTTTCCAACTACAACGGTAAAATTGATGTGTTGGCTGACTAGTTCTCTATCTGGCTAGATTGATGTCAGGATTAATTGGGTCAAAACTTGGAATGGTGATAAAACAAACACAAGCAAAAGAAAGATATCGTCGTCGCGTCATTTTTAGCACTATCAATTATATCATATGATATATGTATATATCACACGGGTGATATTTCGGAATGTTTCGAAACGAGTTAAGCTTGGGCGTCCGAAATGTATCCAACATTTCAACGGGCGTATGGAATGAAAGAATAGGATATATATAATGAAATTGCTTGAGCGGTATCAGTCTCCAGATTGTGGAGATTTTGTAACCTGGTAACGCTGATACATTTTTGACTTTAACTTTCTTACATCTATTTTTTCAAAGAAAAAAAAATGATGTAAGTAGAACGATAATAACCGTTTGCGGGAACAGGCACGAAAATCCTTTTCGGTACGTGCGTTCTGAAACATCACTAGCGCATGAGATCCAACATCCAGTTCAACATTCTACGTGTGTTAGGTAAGCTATGGTACAGTCGATGTAAGTTGAATCCAGCTTGTCATTACGGTTTGTCTAACGTACAGCTTATGTTTACTAAACAGAAGGTTAATTCTATAAGGGAAGATGATAAAACTTACAGAAGATATTGATTTGACGGGATACACGCTCATCATTCCTTCAGTAGCTGTAGGAAATGTTGGACAATTGGCTGTTGATCTTTTTATATCGAGCCTTAGCGCAAAGAGAATAGGTTATGTTTGGGATTCTGCATTCATACCTATAGTTGGCCCTGATCCGTACAACGAAAATTCGTCAGCCCTTTGCACAGCCGTCGATTTATTTTGTAGCACAGATAAAAGAGTTCTACTAATTCAAATAAGATCACCACTGTCCAAGAAGCCCTTTCTATTCTTTAAAAAGCTGCAGAACTTCATCACAGAAAAACACATTGCCAAGGTAAGATTTTTGGTCACATTACATATTTGTAACAAATTCAATCGACGTATTTTCAATCATAGGTCATCATATTGACCAGCAGCTACTCCCATGAAAAACGAGATCAACAGATCAGAACCATTCCGTTACGTTACATTGCATCTCCGGAAATAAAATCAGAATTTGGTGCAATGTTCGACAGCCTGAACTGGACACATCTAGAAAGTAAAATTGATGAATATGGCAGGAGCGAAGTCCTTGCAATCCCAGGTGGAGGTTTTGCCAAAAACCTATATGATGTCTTCGTCGAGAACCATATTCCTTGTGCGGTCTTACTTAGATTTTGTTCAGAAGGAGACAACATCCCAGATGCAATGGAGTTAGCTAACTACTTAAATCAGTGGCTAGAACTTTTCTCAAAGGACGCCTCTGGTAATTTATTAATCAGAAAACCTTCGTCTTGGAGATTCTTATTTGGCAATGATCCTCCACTCGAAATGTTCTGAATATGATATTAATTATCATGAGTTTTTTTTTTTTTGTTTATATCAATGAATCATGTTTATTAAATTCTTAATAAAAAATTATTACCAGCTAAATTGTAATTGTATTTCCTGTTTATTCGCCTATGTAAAAGTGAACAACGTAGAAGCTAGGGATTAGAATTGATAAAGTAATGAATTTTATTCAGTCACAGTTTTGGTTCTCCAGGAGAATCATTGATTGATCGTTCGATATTGGATACATTGATATTTTACAAAACTATTTGAATCCAATTAACGGTTTAGTATAAATAGTGAAGCCAGAGGCAGTTAAAAATATCATTCATGACTTAAATTGTAATTACTTAGTTTACGATAACAGCTTCCATTTGGCAGAGAATGCTGTGTATGTAACAAATGCAGCTAAGAATGCAGCTAAGAGTTCAGAGTTTATCCATGGTCCAAGGTAAGCACCTGGGTTGTTGAGAACAACAACAGCTAGAGGTTTCACACTGCTCGGATCTTCTCCGTTTCTAATTGCTTTGCGAAGGGCACTGTACCCTTCTTCATCGTACAGATTAACATTGTAATCTCCTGATCTAGCTTTCTTTATATCCTCCGTCCAGCTGACCTATAGTACCAAACAAACAGAATAGTGATAAATAACTTTTGCCAAGATATTTGATAGAGCTATAAAAAAAGTTGATATTTTTACAAAAACTTGTCAGCGATCGGAAGAGATAGTTCATATCCAACTCGTACAACAATTCGCTTCACCTCATGTACAAGTTTATACCATATTACTAACAAGGAACATCAGTTTGGTGTCCCCTTCTGATTTTGTTGAGACTCATGTATGTTGTAGAACATTAAAAACTAAGAGACACATATTTTTTTTTTATCTGTGGAAAAGCGGTTCAAAGTGGTGAAACCAAGCCCCAAAGATGGGCAAGCAATGGGGTGATTTCGTGATGCGCTTGATGGATTCGAATGAAACAAACGCTGAAATGTTTCTATTCGATTATAAAATATTTCAGCGTTGGTTTCATTCGAATCCATCAAGCGCATCAAGAAATCACTCCGTTGGGTGTCCATCTTTGGTAGTCGTTTTCACCCCTCTAAACAGTTTTTCCGCAGATAAAAAAAAATACTAGTCGCTTAGTTTTCAAGGTTCCACAATATACACGAGTCTCAACGAAATCGGAGGGGGACACCAAACTGATGTTCCTTGTAAGTGGCAAGCTGACTTGGCAGACAATCATCGATTGTCAATTGACGGAAATGAGATGGTACTAAGATTACATACCTGATATTTGTTGTCCGCACTGAGTCTGACTGCGGGCAAAGTCTTTCCTTCGACCTCGGCATATAGAGAAACACCTTTGGCACCGTTGCTACACTTTAGCGTGAATTGTGTGGTGAAAGCGATGTTAGTCAAGACTGTAGCATCTTCGGTAACGTATGCTGAGGCTGAAACTTCTGGTTTTTGACAAGTTTCGGCCAACGCCAAGGAGGTGGTGACGGCGATAATGCACAAAACAATGAGCCTGTTCATTTTTTTTATTAGTCTCTTAATACAATATGTGACAAATCTTGTGCTCCACTTTGCACCCGATCGCAACAACCGGCTCTGAACACTGAACGCACACCTCTGTCAACGAATTGAACGTTGCTGAATCTCTGACGAGTGCCACCTAGCAGTTCACCGCAGCCACGTCACATGGCAACTTGTCAGCCCATGAATTGCTGGCAGCTAATTCCATGTGCAAGAAAAACTCAAATCAACATTTTGACATAGTTAGTATGTTTCACTAGGATTAGATGGCGCCACTTTACGGCGCTCCCGCGAAGCAGCGTCATTACGAGTCAGTAATTCTGTTCAATTGTCAGTCTTGGTCTGTAAGTCAACACTGTCAGTAACGCTCAATTTTATATTATCGGTATCAGTCGGTTAACTATGATCGTACTGCATAAATATAATGCAACAGAATTGTTCTGACCCGCGAATCCCATAAGGACTGACTATTTTTTTTTTTAGATTTGAACAACTCAACCGATGAGAAAGTTTCCAAAATAAGGAGAAATTTCACATTAATGTCGTTATCGTGCCAGTACTACAGATTCCCCTGCAGATTATGTATTATTCCGCTACAATCTGAAGCTGGTGGTGCTAGGGTTACTATTCAATTGTTTTGGTAAACAAATACCCATGCGGCTGCAGGCCTTCTGTCGGATGTTTTCCGCTTTTAAATTAATGCGATCCTAGATGTTCGAAACTTTGAATCGTCTAATTCATGTAGAATGCTTGATTATTATGAAGTGGGTCCATTCATTAATTGTGTTTGAGTTCAAATTTTTTTTTACAACGCGGATACAGTACGAGGTCGATATCGTATACATATAAACAGCGATCGGAAGTTGGTTGCATATGGTTCTGGGCTGTTAGTGCAGTTTTGAATACAACGCCGGGCTGAATTCGGTTGTTTCCCAACAGCAACCCTAATATCGAGTACATGCCGATCAAACTAGATCTTCAAGATGGGGAGATAATTGTGAGTGTGATTATTCGTTGATAAAATGTAAAAGTCGGCTAAATAACCGTTGATTACGAAAGAAATTTATAATGAAAAATAGCTAACACGTACTCGTCATCAGTCTTTTGTCAGTGGATTACAGCAGGATCGGTGATTTCCTGGTATTCGAACAATCGACAAACAATCGCGCCGCCATTTTACAATCAGTAAATTGCTAAATGTTCTCGTGCTACTCGTACCGTTGAAATTTGTCTGCGTTGAACTGAAAAAAATGTGCAAAGTACGCGCGGATGTTATGGTTTATATTGATAGTATTGTTTTTTGTGTGGTGAGTTTTGTGCGACGTTATAATCCATCAACTGACACCGCAGAGCCGTTTGAGAGAAAAGAATCTGCGGTTTTAATTTTCATTCGCCGTGATCCTGAATATAGGTAAGGTTTGAAATTATTAATGTAACCCCCGCCATGCCGTTTTATTTTGTCCATTATGCTATTTTTCAATTGCAATTTGCGCAAGAGAGCGCTAGTTGCCACTAATGGAAAATCGGTGCCCAAGTTGACTATGTTGGCACTGCAGAATGCATGCATACCGACCTGTTTTTTTCGTGGATGCCTTGCGCATAATTTGAGGTTATGTGTCTGACACGAGTGACACGATAGTTCGACTACGTAAATTGACATAAATAGCGTTTCGCAGTAGCGAAGTAATTATTCACAATAAAATCAGATAAACTCATAGAAATGATGCCAATCGGAAATCTGCTGAGGTCAGGTAGTAGACTGACTGCGAAATACATGCAAAGAGCATTAATTTTAAATGGAGTAGAATCTCCTGCCGGAGTTTGCATATTCTCGAAACGTGCGATATTATTTACCACTAGTGCGAAATTAAATTCTCAAAGCCAACGCAATGATTCAGACTCGCGTCAAGCACTTGGAAAGTTGGAGGGAAAACTCCAGCTTTCGTTCACCTGTAAAAAATGCATGACTCGAAATGACAAACTGATTTCGAAAATCAGTTACGAAACAGGGGTCGTGATAGTGAGGTGCGACGGTTGCAAAAACAATCATTTAATAGCGGATAATCTTGGATGGTTCTCCGATTTGAAGCAGAATAATAATATTGAAAAAATAATGGCTTCAAAAGGGGAAAACGTTCGTAAATTTATGAACTATGACGAAGGTTATTTTGAGGCTGCTGCAGAGGAGGCGTTTGCGAAAATGAAGAAACAACAGAGCAAGTTAACTGCTGAACAAGTTGAAGATGAACGGGAAAATCTTCCTAAAATTGAATATCAAAAAGTCGGAACGTCGGTTAAAGATTGAAACAACCTGATGCAACATATATGCGAAATTGCAGTTTAACTCATTTTTAAATGATTCTTCAATTATTGCATCAATCAATTTCTCTAAGTTAGAAACCTTAACTGGTAAGAATAAAATGGCAAGGTCAAAATCCACAAATTTACTCAAGATCGTAAAATATTTGTAGTTGTCTTATTTTGAATTTTCAATTTCGAACAAGTATAAAATACTTACACACATAATATAAAACTTATGTCAACTTTTGTAAATAGCAATGCTAATGTTACTGCTACAGTAAAGTGATTTTCCATATTTGTTTCCTTTTTTTGCATTTGTAACTAGCGTGCGTGCGAATTTTGCTACACCTTGAAAACTGACCAATTTTATTTTTATTTTAACATATAAACTAGTTCGTTGGCACAATATTATCGAGGGTTTAATAATTAGACAAACATACTGTTGTAAACTTACAATACAAGCAGGTAAAAAATATAATATAGTTTAATGGAATAATGCGATAGGTACTTGAAAGAAAGGCTATACAACTCGTGTGTAACAAAACTGTTTTCAATGCGAAAACTTTGAGAGTTCAATACGTTGGGTTCGGTTGACTAATACAAGATTTTAAAATGTGATGTTTAGTCATTCTTCCATGCGACATATTTGTAATGAATTTAAATGAGCGTCACAATCTAGAATATAACTTGAGGATATTCCGATTGCTTTGCTTGCAGCAAAAATAAAAATAAAAACCAAATAGTAGCATAAAAAAATCGTAACACTAATCTTTGTCTGCTTTCTGACTCATCGAACATAAAAATGAAGAACCATTATGCCAATGTGGTGTTTCAAGGAGGTGTACTTTGCGAGGGCATAAAATGTCTGTCAACAATGTTCTACCAACTTCAATAATCATTCTTTGGTCATTTGTGATAATATAACTCTAAGTATATTTGACCATATATAAAGCTATGTGATGCACCACTCTTTGATTAGAGGTATAAATCGTAGTACGAAAGTAGTAAAATATAACGATAAACTATCATTTATAATTATATATAATATATATGTATATATGATACTTTATAGTAAAATATGTTCCTTTTATTTCTACAGCCTACTTAGTTATTATAAATTAATTAAATAATTGTGGCATCTTCATAATAATTTTATGGTAAACATTGACAACTTTTCATGCGAGTATGGCTTTAGAAGTCGAGGAAAACTGCAATTAATAATACCGGCAAGTATGAATTATTGATGGTAGCAGAAAGCTGTCTCAACTTTTGAGACAAGTCATGTTATTAACACTGAAATAAAGATCCACAATTGTTAAATGTAACTAAGTACGTGACGCTAGTTTTAAAATTCACGGAGATTATTAGATTATCATTTATTTTCATCATTTCATGTAATTTGGTTTCTGTCATCACTTATTTCACTTATTATTTATTATGATTATAGTAATAAGGCACTAGATCCGAGTTTTGATCAGTCGAAGGTATACTCGAAGGATTGCTTGTCACTGTCCGCTGATTGTGTGTAGATCAGCAGGCAGATGTTTCAAAATATGCATACCAAAACTTGGTAAAAATAATGTTTAAACCTTTCTTGGCTTGGATATTACTGCATATTCAGTTTGGTTGTATATTTTATGATTTGGCCCAGCGCTATTTGGCAGGGTTACTTTTTTTCTAACCCTTCCATAACCATGACTGCTGTCATTTGCAGATCTAGCGGTGCTAATATCCTCGATAAATTCATAATCATCCCAAGATGACGATGGCTCAGTATCCACCACAGGAGGTAATGCGGGTACATTGATTTGGGAATTAGGTTGCACGTTGGGTGTCCTGTAACCAGAGTTCTGGTTTAGCTTATGCGTAGAGCCAAAATGCTGCAACTTGTCGTAGTTAGGTGGTTCAGATCTGTGCGAAACATTGTTGTGGATGATTGGGCAGGTTGGAGTGATAACCATATCATTGCTGCTCGTTTTGCTCCTAGTTGAGCTCTGCGAGGCATATGACCATGTGTCCATTGTTTCATACTGAGCCTCTTCGTCAGATGTACAAGGTATGATCGCTTCCGTATGAAGTACATTATCAGCGCCGTGTGTTTTCCATGCATCACTTCTCACCTCTACCGAATCGTAGGGATTTTTTTGATCATCCATAGTCATCAAGTTGTTGTTACAACTTGACGGAAATTCTGTAGAGCTACTGGAATTCAATCTAGTGTACCTTCCATGCATCATTGTGTCAGGTAATTCTTCTTCGAGAGATTTTCTTTCTTGATGGCCGGTAAACATGTGCCTTCTGGGTGGTTTTGCTGGCTTTGGTTTTATAATAGGTGGTGGTGGTTTTATAAAGGACACGGGCTGATCATTGGATAACGACGATGAGTTTGAATATTTCTGGGAGTTTTGTGATATCGTTGAAAACTCCAGATCAATTAAATTTCCAGAGCTATTAAGGGATGGTGGTAGAGGGGACCTGGAACCAGCTTCCATGGACAATGCGGCGTGATACTGAGCATTGTTAAAATCAATACTGGGGCTGCTATCCCCACTAAGCAATTTTTTCATGCATTTCATTTTAGCAGACAAGCACTTGAAGATCTGTTGACTGCTATGCTCCAGACAGAACAATCCCTCGCCAGATTTACATTTCCTACCAGCTTCAAAGGTGAACTTTCCGTCTCTATATCCATACCTCCTTATGAATTTGTAGGGCCAGGTAAACAGAATCTCTTCTCCATCCATGAGTCTCATATCGGCAGCCGCTAATATCAATGTATAATTTTTCTCCTCTAGTTTGCATCTCTTCGAGGCATCAGATTCCACGAGCTTAACCGCAAAGATTCCTTCTCCGGCCGTACTATACAAATCATTGTCTTCTTCGATAATATGTTGGGGAAAGCTGTCTGCAAAGGCAACTATTTGAAATGCGTTCATCCAATTTGTCATATCAAGCTCCGAGGAACAGCCATAGTGATGAATTCCAGTTTTCGTGACAACCTAGAGGAAAATTTTACTAATTATTTTCATTCTGCAGTAATTATCGTATTTCGATTTTTTCATACCAGAAGAAATCTAAGCGAGAGTATTTAGCAAATTCTTCTTTACTTTTACAGAAATCATCTTAGTTTTTCACCAGAAAAACTTGAGCTTATAAACTGCAATGTGCACAAATTTCAAAATAGATTGCTAATGGTCAAATGTGGCAAGGCCTTGTAAGATTCGGTTGTTTTCTTACGGTGAATACGTTGGGTTGATTGCTGGGTGCAATTTTGACGCAAGCTTCTAAGGTGATGATTTTCGAGGAGTGGGGCTGCGAGACAGCTTCCTCTTGGCTGTCGAAAACCTCGAGTCGTTTGATACCAATTTTGCTGGGCTTGAAAAGTTGGCAAAACTTCTTGTGCCATGTTTTCTGAAAATAAAAAAAATCAAGGAAAATGGAATTGAGACAGGGCCGCCTTATTGACGGAATCTAAGAAGTTGATAAATTCTCGTACAATTTAAGAAGGAAGTTCATAATTAATAATCAGGCTTCATTTAGCGCTAGAGTGTGACACGTCGATAGAATAAGCCACGAAGTCAGAGTTGAATCAGAAACGTTTCAAGATAGGATGTGAACTTCCTTTGATCTGCTGCCCTTGGTTACGCAGCGACGCATATAGTGATTATGTTCTAATAATTATATCAATAGTTAGTCCAACCTTGAGTTGTCCCAGCATTCCTTGCGGTGGTAAAAGCAGGATGCCCTGCATTACAATATTCTCAGGCTCCATTGTCGGGATGATAAGTGAATTGTAAGCGCGAAAGGGAGAGATCGAGAAGAATGTCACTTTCAAAAGTTTTAGGCTAGTTCAGAAGAGCCGATAAGAAGCCCGTATAACAACACAATCGCGGTTTCGCATTCAGATTTTAATATGTCAACGCAACACCGACTATCATTGCCAAACACTCGACCGACTCGCAGAGTTTTAGCCAACTGGCAGTTCACAAGCAACGATGAAACAACATTCGCCAACATTTGACGTTTCGTCGAGCTCCTCACCAGGCCATGCTGTCAGTTGTGGATTATCGACATGTCGCTTGTGTCCGGCACTCTTATCTCTCTTCGTTTGTCGTGACATTCGCTGGCAGTGGTTGGGAGACGGCGAGCAACGATTAAAAGTTTTCCGTAGCCGCGCGCCGCAGCGATAATTTTTTATAATTCTGTTCATGCGTCGAATGTCGGTGCGATTTGTGAATTGGCGATACTGAGACGTTTACTTTTCTCTCTCTCTCTCTCCGCAGCGTAATTTCCTCGTTCGCTTTCCTCGGTTGAGAATCCACCGCAAGCATATTACACATTAATTACGATACACTCAGAATCACGAATTTCACCAATCCACCACCAGTTCCGTGTTTCGTCCGACGGTCCAGCACGTACGAGACATTCTCGTATCAGTATTTTCGAAAGGATAATGCAGCGTTTATCCGTCACACAAATCGCTCCGTACTCTTGTCGCTTGTCACTAGCTACTCTCGCTGATTCTTTGTTGGACTAGTTATCTCTGATCATTACAACTTTATCTCCTGGTTTGTGGTTACAAAACCTTCCTCATGGCAAAAGTAGATACTGTCCGTGGAAATGTTGTGACACAGTGAAATGAGATCGGTTCAGCAAGCGTACAACGAATTAATCAAGCTTTCCACATACAGACTTTCTTTCCTCTTACGGCGCTTCTTTATCGATGTAAATAAAGAGGTAACACATCATCCGCTCCCTGCTGCCACCTAGGATATCTGACGAACGTACTACTACAATGTAACCTGCACGCCTGCGGGGCGCGCCGACCTTTGAATCCAATATCTCGAGTTACGTATCAACGATCAAAGCGAAAGCTGTCTCGGCGAGAAAAATGTTCGTTATTATCGTGAATTCGTTGTACGAAAAATATCGTATGTGGTTATAATAATCGTACAAGTATCGTGAAACTTGATCGAAATAAAAACGCATCTTATGCCACCGAAACGAAAAATTGCTGCCATTAATATAAAGCGAGCTCTTATACGGATTCGAGTAGATGGGATTTTAAATTAGCTTCGATCGGTTTCCGATAATCATTTATTGAAACTGTAACCTTTACGGTCGATTGAACGGCGAATTCCGTACCTTCTGGTTTAACTGGGGGCATTTGATCGCACTGCTGGTGTGATCGTGTACAAGAAAGTACGAGTAGCTGATTTTTAGTGAGAGAAAAAATGAAAATTCGAAATCATGTTTGACTGGCACTGGAAATTGAATTGACCAAGGGAGTATCAAGTTTTTCTCCGGTGAAGATATACATTCGGTTAACGTTCAAATGTTTCTGCCGCTTTTTTTTATAGTCATCGCATCCTCCACCGTTCGATCTAGTGATTTCCCTTCGCTGATTACAGCTAACGCAACAATGGGTATGGGAAAAATAAAAACATTTTTAATATATTCGTAGCCTGTAATGTGATTCTTTGAGTAACGAATGTTTATATGCCGCAGCTATTGTGGTCGATAAGCATATATTCCAGGGAAAAACAAATTATGAAACCGGGTCGACTGAATTATATCGAATAGTTTCAAAAACAGTCGACGAAAATATGCGGTTTGGAAGAATTGAAGCACATGCTTTTACCGATTCAAGTCCCAACTTGCGTCGAGGTATGGAAGTGATTAATACTTACGTTACAGCGACCCCATTAAAAATGACCATGTCTTGAATCATATAATGTTATGACCGAAATAAACGTGTCATTTGTTACATGATTTATTTTGTAAAGTCGACACAAATTACATAAAAGATCACGTAATGGATCACGAAAAAAGAGATACGATTTTTGATCTAGTATATTTGACGGTTCGCGCTTTTACAATTTATTACGTGATTTTTTATATATTTTTTTCGAATTTACTGGATAAATCATGCAATAAATTGCATGCTGATGACGGTCATAACATCTTATGATTTATTACATGAACATTTTCAGCAGGGGAAATTGCATGCCATACTCATGTATACATACCAACTCCCTGCCTATTAGATTACACTGCATTACTCTCGATTACAACGTGCCATGAAACATGGAAATTATTTCACCAGGCCAAGAGGGAAGACCTCGTACACATCGCAATTACGGGTAAGCAAAGTAATTCGAACACCGCCTGAAAATCATATATGTATACCTATATATAAGGTGAGAACGGAACGTCGAAGGTAAAGACACTTCTGGATACTTGTTCCAAGATGCAGATTGTCCGCGATTTCCCGACCACGAAGGCATCAGCGTTCCGCTGTTGCATCCTGGAGAGGAATTATCACAGGTGCTTCTGGACCTGAGAACGAGATCGGCCCTTACTTGGAGTAAACTAAACGTCCTGCATGATGAGACTTTCGGTATGAATTACGAGCATAATATTATGACTGAATAACGCTGGGTTCTTCTGGTCCATCATTATTATACGACGGGGGGGAGTTTATTGTTTACGGGCGGACGCACGATCGAAGCGTGGTGTTTGTAACGATACGCTGAATAGAAAATACCGTACTTGCAGGAAGAGATACGATCAGCAGAGTAATGATTGCTCTGTCAGTTGAACTTTTAGACTCGCGACTAGTCCCGACGACTAGATCTATTTTCACGATCAAAGAGGCGAAATCAGACCGAGGCAAGAGGCAGGAAGTATTGAAAATTCTCTCAAGTTTTTCCGAGGAGAGGCTTGGAAGTTGCTTCCTTGTCATTGTGACGATCGACATGGTCGGCCTGATAATGGAAGTGGTACGCTCATCAATGACTCAATTTTATTTTTATAAACACCAGAATTATCAAACAGGATACGGCTTGGTAGTTGCACTATTCAATCACGTGTTTCCGCTCTGTTTTTAGTTTATTCGCCTACGCATCGCCTCGTACAATAATTGTTTATTTCTTCCTCTCCGATTTTTCGGGCACGGTGTTATTTTTATTTTATCTATAACTTTTCGTTCAAGGCTAAGTCGTTAAATATGGTTAACCCTGCAACGCAATGGCTGTACATTACGAGTGACACAACCTCACGAGATCAGAACGTGACTATGTTAAATGAGATCCTGAACGAGGGACAGAACGTGGCTATTCTTCACAATACGACGAATACGGATATAACAACTTGTCATGTAAGATTATGCGAACATGATAAACTGACACAATTTTTCATGACGTCGGTAATGAATGTGAAGTATCATTTTTGAGAAGAAACCGTGATATCGATGGTTGAATCACTGATATTCCGATCACCTGCCAATTTGTTTTCGCCGAAATTGGAATGCGACACTCTTAAAGTTGTAGCTAGTTAAGCTGGCTCAAGTCGACCTCAAGATAACGGGATTTTCCGTTTTAGGGAGGACTTACTTGCGACGTGAAAGATCTCACCAGGGCATTGGCAATTGCTCTCGAGGACTCACTTGCCGAGGAGACTAAATTGTCGGAACAAGTTACCGAGGAGGAATTCGAGGCGATAAGATTTACAAAAAGGGAACGACGTCGGGACGTTCTGGATAAGATGGTGGTTTAGCAATGCGACGTTTCTTGACTTACGGCGACTACTTTTCTCTTTCGTAAAAATTGCACAGCCACTCCTTAACGTACTGTATATTTGTCTTTGTTTCACGGTACACACACAGAAAGAGCTTTTTATCAGTCGATCTGGATCGGGGGGGAAGTGCGACAGGTGTTTGTCCTGGACAGTCACGTCAGCGATAACCTGGGGGGAGTCCTTTGTTACTGGGAAAAAAATATCAGACGCGAGCGACAATGGGACGGGCTATTTCATCGTTACCGGAACTTGGTCTCCTCGACTCGGTGCCGTGATGACCGATGCGATATTTCCCCACGTGGTACACGGTTTCAGGGGAAAGACACTTCCAGTAATCACATTCCACGTGCGTATGATACATGAGACGTGGATATAGGAAGTGACGTAATTCTTGTGGGACTGTGCAGGGAATGAACAGCACGTCGTGTGCTTTCAGAATCCTCCGTGGCAAATAATTAATCGAAGTAAAACCGGCCAGGCTGTGTTCGACGGGCTTATTTTTGACGTACTAAAGCAGCTCAGTCATCGGCTCAACTTCACTTATAACGTCCTCATCGAATCGGATGAACAAGATCAGATGGTTAAGCCTTTGAGCCTTGGTGATGCTGGAAGGGTACAGACGAAGGATATTTTTTTAGTCTCGAACAGTTAGATTTTTAAGAAATTTTATAGCTGTCCGGGTAGTGTAGTGTGGTTTGATGGTTGGTGCTCGAGTATATTTTTAAATAACCGCATTTCCACGATAAAGCTTTATCTCAATCGCAGGCGACGAACAGCGAGCAGCCTTCCATGACTAACAGCATTTCTTCAAACGTCATCGAGGTCGTCCGTTCGAAAAAGGTCCTGATCGCCGCTTGCGCTTACACCGTTAACGAGCAAAAAAATAGCATGGTCAATTTTACCCGACCAGTTTCCACTCAGACTTACAGTCTGCTTGCCTCTAGGCCCAAACAATTGTCCAGGGCGCTACTTTTCACGTCTCCATATACCAAGGAGGTTGGTGGGCCGTTTACTTTTCTTAGATTCAAAATGACTAAATGTTTTAAACCGCGTGTAATTAATGATTCATTTTAATTCGTCAATTACCAACACCGCAATTTTTCGATTAGATGGTAATCGATTCTCATGTCAGTTTTCAATAGAGAATATTGGGAAGGTAAGCGATCTCATTGAACGCTAAATGCAACTGCCTTATGCAACGGGTCGCATCGCGTGATCTCGAAGGTCTGAGTTTGCGCGCCAGTGTAAATTCGAGAGCAGGAAATTGATAATTAGCTATTGTTTTTGCTGTGAAGAATGGTCAAGATACTAATTGTTGTGGGCTGCTTCACAATAAATTGATACTTCCGGAAAGCGTTCAATTTTAATTAATCCTGGAAGCGTGGCGATACCTACTTATACGTATGCAGGGTATTTTCAGACTTGGGGATGTCTGGCGGGGGCCATAATAGCTATGGGACCGATATTGTACCTGATCCACAACTGGAGTCCGTTTTATTCGAACACGCCGTTGTCACCAGGACTGAGATCGCCCTGGGACTGCATGTGGTATGTGTATGGCGCTCTGCTTCAGCAAGGTAGGAAAGCCGAAAGGAATCCCGTTTATAGCTCCTAGCGCTCATTTATCAGATTAAAAACTTCAGGAGGGATGAATCTACCACGAGCTGACAGCGGCCGACTGATCGTTGGGACATGGTGGTTGGTGGTTTTGGTAGTCGTCGCCACTTACAGCGGTAACTTAGTCGCTTTTCTAACTTTTCCGAGGATAGACGCCTCTGTCACATCGATAGACGACGTCCTGGCAAGGGAGCACGAACTCACTTGGACTCTGCCGAGCGGAAGTTACCTCTTCGATTTCCTTGGTTCATCCGAGGAGCCCAAATTTCGGAGATTCTTTTCCGGAGCCGCAAGGCCCAACGTCACGAACGATACGGATTTAATGAAGCGCGTCAAGGAAGGAAATCACGTCCTGGTCGACTGGCGAACGTCGCTCAGGTTCGTCATGAGGAAGGAACTTCTCGCGACCGGAAGATGCGACTTTTCTCTCAGTGCAGAAGAGTTCGTCCCGGAACCAATCGCCATGATCGTTGCACCCGGTAGTCCCTATCTCTCAATCATTAACTCCGAGTAAGTTTCATCGTGCGTTTTCTTTTTCCTCGTTGTCGGATGCAGTTGCAGCCATGCAAAGTTGCGTGGGGTAACTGACACGGTATAAACGAATACATTCGATGTTCAAGGGTCAGAACGACCACGACCGTGTTAAATTGCTTCTAGTATTTGACAAGCAACGCTGGTGAATCACGGTGCGGATTTTCACCTCCACTATAGCAGGATTACAGCATTCTTTTTCCCTTTCTATATCCTCGCTTTGCCAATGCTTGCAGCATGCGCTAACTTACACGTGTATGTGGAAAGTGAAAATCCGCTTCTTGGTAACCAGGAGCATTTGCACTCTACTGGTCTCATTGATTCGAAAAATTATTCATCTTTACCTCAATTTAAATTATATAATAATGTTACGGTTCTACAGACTGAAACGAATGCACCAAGTAGGACTGATTCAGAAATGGACGGCGGAGAGAATGCCGATAAAAGACAAGTGCTGGGAAAGGCCAGGCGTAAGTCAAGAGACTAGCAACCATAAGGTTAACATGGACGACATGCAGGGAAGCTTTTTTCTACTTTTTATAGGTAAGGCACCCGAGCCTCTATTCAGTTGCGTAAGTCAACTCGCCAAAAATTTATTAAATATTGCCACCATGTCATCCCTCGCGATAATACATGTTATTTATTTCGGCCTTGCGCCGCTTCTGAATCAGCTGGCAATGTACTCAGCAATTACCAACATCCCAAACGACTTTCCGGTGTCATGCTATACCAAGTTATTAAATCCGTTTCCTAGCTCTTGTTATACGCTCTTTTGAAGGCTGGACCTCGGCGGTAATTGATGAGGACTATTTTCGTTGCAGGGTTCATCCTTGCTATCCTCATGCTGGGGTGTGAGTTTTTTTGGGTCAAACGCAAGACGCTTCTCGAGCAAAAACTAATTCGACCTTATGTCACATGATGTGTGATATACACGCGGTTTAGAACTAGGAAACTGTTTTGCGCCAAATTCTGCGGAAAAATTGAAATGTTAGAACGTCATCTTGTTATTTGAATTTATTTCAGCATTAGACATTTCGATAGCAAGTTTTTCGGGGGCATTTTATTTTCGCCTTTATCCCTTCTGATTGTTCATCAATGATTGAATCCATCCTATGATTGCATGAATCGACCAAACGAAATTGTGAGGCTATTGTTTTCTAGTTGTAGCTCTTATTTAGTGTGAATATATACGAAGCGTGGAGGTAAAAGTTGTTGAATTACGTAACGGATAATGATCCTCACAGGCGGTCAGACGCAGTTACCATTAAGTACGTAAGGACGTAGATGTATCTTCACGACGATAACGTATTTGAAATAAATAATTGCCAACTTTTAGATTACACGTAATGATCCGCCTATGTGCATAAGAAAAATGAAAATTTATCATATTCGTATGTGTGGATTACCTATATAAGTTTATTTCGGCAAAACGTGTGCACAACACCGTACATTAAATTTCCCTCTCCTCGAAAGAGATATTTAATTCGACTACTGACATTGCACTACTGACACGCTCTTTCGCAAACGTAGTATTTGCACACGTGTCCACGATGTTTATGGGCTCATGAATTTGATGTGATGTCACTTCTACGGTGTCTGTAACGCAGTTCAAACTATGACTGTAATAAATGTTTGATATTCAGTATTTATTTCTCCTAATTTTAATTTTGCGATTGAAATCACGTATGGCTTGGATTCAGAATTGGGTCTGACCTGATTCATGCAGCGGATAAATTTCGTAAGAAGAGTAGCATAAAAAAATCATTTCAGAAGCAACGAAAATCTCTATTCTTTTAGAGATTCCTCATATTTAACACGTGTAATATAGCTGGAGTAACTGAATTACTGCAACCTGCTACTCGGAGAAAGCTTATTATAATATCTAGTTCAACAAATGTTTGCACATGTGGATATTATAGCGAAGTAAACGTATAATAAATATATCCATTCGTTTTTAAGCGATTACATTAACTGCATTGACGAGTTATACTCTCCTCTTATTTAGAATCACGTCATAAAAAAATGTTAAGTACTCTCTTGTACATAAACAATCATAAACCTGAGCCTAGCTCCATAAATTCAATTATCATAATCAGCATTTTTCGGGTGTACTTGACAGTTCAAAGCTATGGATTCGAAAGTATATGTACCCCGAGGAGCCAGTTCAGATTTACAATTTTGATTCCCAAGATTCATCCAGCAGCCTCCGTGATCAGATATTGCGTTGTAACGGTATAATACGCATGCGTCTATAATAATAATTCTATAATATCCTCTAGACCAGGCATGAATTACCGTTGAAAATCGGATAGCTACGCCATCCTGCGGATCCGCATATTTCTCTTCTGTAACTTTAATAACTACAATAACAGTTATTCAGACCATTATTTTCTTACCTGTGAAGTAATATATGACACGTACATGTACTCAACTAATTGTCCTCGCGACTGCAAGCAAAAGACATCGACTTAGAGGGGCCCCCGAAGCGTGACAAAACTATTTCTGCTGTTCTACAACACCCCGTTCTTCAGTAGATGCATTTTATTGAGGAAACACTTGCTGTGTTTCGCATTAAGGATTTAGTGCATGAGCACGGTAAAAAAATACGTACTCTCGTAGATATGGCATGTGTACACCAATCCCAGAAGGGGTTAAATGTCGAGTTCAGCATTCGTCCGACTCGTTAATTCTTCCACGATTTTAACAAGTGAAACATCCTGCTCTTCATTCGCCACGGCAAGCTGAATACGCGAACAGCTACTCGACGCGGCGTTATCTTGCAAATTGAGTAATCCGCGCATGAATTTATCCTACTTGCCGCGTAGACGGAGTTTTTTTCAATGTAGCTGATGAGTTGACTTTTATTATTCGTTAGTTCCTTTTCTAAATTCACGACAGTACCTACGCAAGATCTTGAAGCGCGCATATTAATTCATAAATTGGTACGGAGAAGCTTAGGTTCTGGTATACCGATGTGAAATCTTTGCGGAAAACAATTAGCGTTAACAGAGTGATTGGCACTGTAGATGAGGGGGGAGAGAAAGGGAGATTACGACTGTAGAGATGATGGAACCAACGGGGTTATCTACCTGACGACCTTGCCTCTGAAAAAGTCTCCGCTCCCTTCCCGCCCCTTCGGGTTCTCAACTCCAAGCCCCCTCCTTTGCCCAGTTGCGCCTTGTGCAAGCCTCGGGGTCCAACGAGGGGCCCAACGTACCTCCGTCTTGGCGAACAACGCGCTGACCGCTTGCTGTACGGAGTCAGGTGGAGTAGGTATGCCCGGTATATACCAATCGCGTAACTGACGAGTCGGTAGTCTCGTTCTAGCTCTCGGTGTCTCAGCTCTACATTCGAAATCCAAATTCAAGACGCGATGCGTGTGGCTTACGTTTTTATAAAACACCTCGATTAACCGTTCGCTAGTTACAGAAGAGTCGGAGAGTGACGTGTGACGAGTTGATTTTACGTCCAGGTTGTCGAAAACTAGTTTTCAAAACAAGTTCTAAGCATGTGGATATTATGCCTCGCCTTACTTTATAGTACGTTCATTTGCAGACGGTCAAGTTTACTCCAATCGCTATGCTCTATGATACCAGAAAACGAATTTCCACTCAGATCTGAGTTTCACATAAATCTATAGCAGGAAATAGACTTTGACACAGGAAGTTATTTCGTTATACCAATGCAACCAATCAATATCCATTTCCAATATGAAATGTCTTTTTCTGCTTGCGAATATCACGAGTCATCAATTATTATCATCAAATATGTTATTCCGGTTACTTTAGCCTTTAAATAACAGTGTCTGAGATTAATTTCTCTACACTGGGTGCATTTATACAATTGTTTCCAATCAGTTTTATGGTCAATTTAAAATACCGCCTGCCCATAACAAACGTAGATGCTATAGCAGTCTCAATTTTATTATCTTCATACGCGTCATCATAACAACTTTACAAGGCTGGGAATTCATACTTCTCACGTTTAGCCGCGGCAACCCGAGTCCAAGGATACGGTTCTTCTTGGCATGATCTTCCGGCTTCTCAGGCACCTCCGTTTCAACGTCCAGTGGACGTCATGACGGATGTGATCAATGATCTTGGGGTGAGAATTTTGCAACAATACGGCGAGACCGGGCGTTACGGAAACGTGGCGTTTTCCCCTACGGGGATTGGGTTTGTCTTGGCAGCATTGTACGAGGGATCAGCAGGTCCTGGACATGAGCAGATTGTGCACGCCCTTGATCTTCCCCAGGAAAAAGACATCACCAGGATTGGCCTTAGGGATATTCACAGGAGGCTAAGGGTGAGCCTCGTGTAACAACTTTTCTGGATTCGGCGTAGATTGAATCACGCCAGACAATATAAGGGAAGTCGTTCAATTCCGCCTTTTCAATTCTCCTTTCCATACCGAATATCGAAATTCTATTCGGGAATCTAGATAAAGTATCGTGTCTCTACGTATGCGGGGTTTCATCATCCTAGCCATTTTCATTTGCTCGGTTGACTTTTTACAATTTCCTATAAAATTTTGATAGAACATAGTTGAATATACCTCGAGAGTCGTCGAAAATTATGCAATCAATCAGATAAAATTTACTTTCGTAGAGCTACCTCAGCCCTGACGGGTTTCTTGGTGGCCTGACTCTCAACAGAGACAACACAAAGTTGAGACCAGAGTACGAGAATGTTCTCAAGTTTCTCGGCTTCGACGTGGCTTCTAGAGCCAACGGGTCTACCGAAAATTCAACCTCAGCAACACTTCCAGAAACTATGGCAGAAGCTCCTACCACCCCTTCAGATCCAAGTTCCCTGCCCGCGACTACTCCGATTACGGTTGACGTATCCGAGACGACGGAATCCTCTACGATCATAACGACATCGGTAGGTGAAGATTTCGGAGAGGCTTCGACCAGCTCTTCAAATATGCCGACGACGATCATCGCCAGCACCGAAGAGCTGACGACGGCGACAAGTGACGTGGACACAACCACCAGAATGATCACCACGGAAACAATACCTGCCCCAACAATAACGGTTTCTGAGATGGTCGATAACTCTGGAGAGGAACTAACCACCATTTCTAGTACCTTACCCATCCCGACGACGACGCAATTGTTGACAACAACTTTGCAGGCATCTTCGGCATTGACGGAGGCATTGATCGATGAAACTACAGAACTTGTTTCTTTGACAACGATGAGTGTCACGGTGGATACTCCGGTTATGGTTACCAAGGATGCTACAACTGAAGTTGTAATGCAAACTACCTTGGCAAGCGTCGAGCAAGTGGCGGATACCACGACATTAGGTTCTACTACTGTGAACACCGAAGCCACAATTCCTGGCGAGTCGACGACGCCGATGGTCCCTGAAGTGGATGCAGTAACTGAGAGTACATCGACAGTGACTATTGATTTGGAAGAAGATGGATCTGAGAATGAATCGGAGCCGGACGTGTCCATTTCAAGCTCTGAAGAAACGATCGAAGAAAGTCTTGAAGAGTTGGCAACAACGACAGCAATGGAAGAAAGGACTACGCCACAGCCGGAAGAGATGGTCTCGAATGAAATTGTTTCCGAGTCTACAACAAGTCGTATAGATACAACAACCATACTTCCAGATGCTGAGGTGGATACGTTACTAGATTCGATGAGCTCTGAAACTGAGACTTTACTTACTTCGGAACGCAAAAATGGCAGCGCCGAGATCACGACCACTTCCTCATCTCTGGAATTGGAATCGCGTGAACGACGAAGAGTCCGTGGCGTTGGGATCAGGGATCCTGTGGTGAGGACTCTGTTAAATGCAAGATCTGCCGAGCCAGAGGTAAAAGTGACGGCAAGATCAGACTTGGTCAACTCGAAAGAAATCGGCGCCGTGTGGATCAACAGAATTGTGGAGTATTCTTTTACTGAGAAAAACGCTGACCGGAGCACGAATTTACTGACAGTTCCAGAACAAGGCGGTGATCATCAAAATGAGAAATCTGTCAGCTGGAGTGCAAGTGGTGAAGCTGTACTGGAAGGTGATAGACGAAAGCGTGGAACGAGGAGTCCAAGAAGTTATTTCCCCGGCCATTTTAACATTCCGAAATTTCCAAGTTTCCCTGTCTATCCAGACTCTCCCGGAGCCTCAGGTACGCTACAATTCCGTGAAAATTGCGGCGATCAATATGGAGACGGACACCACACTCCAGAAGAGCAACACGATTTCTCTAATTGCTTGGTTTTCTTTTTAGAGGAAACTTCGTGGACTCGTAAGGTCGGAGGATGGCGAGTGCACTCCTCAAAGCTGGACGAAGTCTCTGAAGATTCGAGTGAACTGACCTTCCTCGTTAACGGGGAAGAGCCAACAGTTGTTTCTGCTGCGACATACACAGTTGTCCTGCCTTTTGCATTCCTGCCATCCCTGCAGGTCTTGGCATTGGAATTTCCTCTGGACGTTAGTTTTTAACTATTCACATTCTGTTTTTTCACTCCACTCCGCCTAGCTGCAGGGTTCTCACGATTTGACTACTGCATCCCTAGGATCCGAGGTACAACATTCTTTTACTTCTGCCAACGGACAGGGATGGGACTCGCCGACTGGCTAAAGAGCTTGAAAGCGTCGGCCTCAGGGAGCTGAGGAAGGAACTACATCCAGCCTGGGTCAGAGCGATTATTCCTTCGTTTATGCTCAAGGGGTTCGTCACTTTAACGTCTTTTCTGCAGCGGGTAAGTCAATAAAAGGCCATTGGTCGCGATCAGTTGTTCAGAATCTGTTCTCTTCTTCGAAATCCTTGGAATTTCCTATAAGCACATCACGCAGCTCACGATCCAAACAACCTATCACGGATTCGTGTGCGATTGCTGACGAAGTGCCTAGTCTAAATTTAGTAACGCATGATGACTGCGTGCTGCTCGTCATACCAAGGTGAGAAAGAAAACTTTTCTGCTTGTCACGCGTCGTGACCTTTAACCCTGAGACAGTGTTTATACCAAATTGCTCAATTTTAAGTGAATCCGTCCTCGTTGACGAACATCCCGTCCATTACACTTAATTTCCAAGATTATTGTCGCAATTTACGTGTTAAACGCTTGGCATGGGGTACACCTATGTCACAGCAGAAAATATTTCACTAACTAAATTTCGCCGGAGTTAGTCACACAAATAATAAATTCGACATTGAATGGAGTTACAGTACACCTGACTCTTTGATTTTCAAATGTCACCGATTCCGCTATGCAACTGTATTAAGTACATCAAACATATTTTCATGCGGATTTCCCGTTCTGTGAGCGAAAAGGAAATTCGTCGAACGACGAATCCCTGAAATAGACAACAAGATCTAAAAGGAAATTCAAACTTGTGACATCCAGCCAGCCTCGTAATTTCAAATACTATTCTGAAGAAGCGACTAACAATAATATACAAGCGAAATCACACTCTGAATGCTTCAATGAACCTTCTGCAATTATCCTCGGGATCCGGCTACACCCTTCGAAGATATTACTTAAACTTTTGTATTACCTTACCGGAGACAATTAAATTCCTTTATCAGTGGAACCTTGTTCGAGCTTTTGAGCTTTGACAAGAACCCTTCGTTTGGTCGCAGATTGGGATCAGAGACGTCTTCGAGCCGCGGGATGCCGATTTATCTCCCATGACTGATGACGTGGGCGTTTACGCGCGGGACGTACAGCAGAGCATCGGTGTTAACATACGAAATTACATGAAGCCTGACCGGACGCACTCGAGTGAGTGGAATTATTATCAGGCCGATCTGTCTCCTCCAAGGTTTCTTCCAACCCCCGAGCCACGTCTACGGGTCTTTCGAAACGAGCGTTACGATGCATGGCTTCCGAGCTGGCGGAATTCTTACCAATCTTTTAACCCAGGTCCTATGTTATTAGGTTCTGTAAATATTATCTATTTTCATTTTATCAATCACATCGTTATAAATTGGTAACGGTCTAACTCCACGCTTCTTCTCCTGGAAGTCTTTTTCTTCGAAACTTCATCATATTTAGAAGTGGAATAACTATATTGAAGGTCCGTGCGAGCTGTGAACTACACAACTTGTTTTTTACGCAAGTGAAATTTTTTTACCAAAATCAGAAGCTCTCATTGCCAGTTATTCGTTGAAATTTACGATGTTTCTCTTGGTGTCCTTCGCCGAGAATTGTTTCACTTCTGACCTTGAATACTTCCACAGGATGGAAGTTGGGGGTTTATTCCTACTTCCCTCTACAACTATTTATTTGTTTTTTGGTGAATCAAAACCTCTGTTCTTTCACTGCATAAATGCTTACCTTCTATCTAGCGTGACTGGATAATAGCTGTGATTATAAATGCATTCCCAGCATTGTTGTAAAAGTTGTCGAGTTTAATGGCTGATATCCTGTCCCAAGACCACGTCACACCAGAGAATAGAAACAATCATGCTCTCCAACCAATTTATAGCCTCACATCTCGATTCACCTCATTCTCGATGTTCGATCAAGTGGATGGTATCGCAATCTAAGATCTACTATGATCGTGGTTTTATTTTTAATCGTGCTATTAGTCACACCATCCTTGACACTCAATCTTATGTTCACAAAGTTTTGACGGCTTATAGAACTCGAGGTAGATGATTCTGTAGTCATTTAATTATTTCTTTTTGTGACCGCAGCGGTCGATCAGCTTCGTAGACTAACAAACCAATCCTATTTCCCTGTGAGGGTATTTCTTTTCCGTTCGTACTCATTTCTCGATCACGAGATACACCACCCGAATCAGCATGACATGAGCGAAACTAGTTTTTGCCACATTTAATGGAATTGAGCATTGACAACCTGACGAATTAATCTTCAGGAAACGGACTTTTCGAGCGGGCTGGACCAGTGAGTTTCGTCGCTGAGCATCCATTCCTCTTTTTCATCATCGATGCGGAGACAAGCGTGTCCTTGATCGCCGGGCGGATAGAAGATCCTGCAAATTCGCGGATTCTCTAACTCCACTGTTCTCGACTTTCGATTCCAGTTCCTTCTATACATAATATCGAATTGTTTTACTTTTTTTTCGGAAAAAGGAAAAACATGGAAGGCTCTGAGACAGTTTTTTTTTTTGCAACGAATCCAAGTAAAAGTATCATGCATTTTGGGCATTCCATGTCAAATCGACTCGGGTTTGACCCTTGACCCCTCCGATTTGCCTTGCGATTTTTTATATGATTCGTTTGATTTTTGAAAGCATTCACTTTTTTCAAAATTTGACGAATTCGTTTGAATTAGTTACAATTTTTGAAACGACCATGTCGTTTGACATAATTTAAAAACCAAATCAGCCAGGTAGCAAAATTTTTTAACCTTAAGCTGGAGTGGGCCGGCGTTCCTTTTATATTTTTCTCGAAAGAATCATTTTGAAAAACTAGAAGGAAGAGTCAATTTGTGGCCACCTGTTCAAACATTTTCATGTACAAACCCGAATTTGTCAGAATTTTTCAAAATGAACAAATCGTTTATACAATTTAGAAATCTGAAACATTCTTAAAAATCCGGTATTGCATATTAAAATGTTTGAGTAAGCGCCCATAGTAATCTGATTTTTCCTTTTAATATTTTTAAATGTTTTTTTTTGGTAAAGCTCGACAAAATTTCAAGGGAACACCTACTACGACTCAAGACTCAAAAATGTTGATATCTGACGCATGATTTTTCACAATTATTTCAAATTTTTTAACTGTTTCAATCAATACAGTTTTTTAAAAAATTTGTATCTAATTCAAATTAATCCGAAAAATTTAGTGCTTTTGAGAGTCAAAACAATCATATGAAAAATCGTGAGTCAAATCGGGGAGGTCGAGGGTCAGTCCCAGGTCAATTTGATATGGAATGCCCTGTACACAAATCTTACTAAAGCTTGGCTTATATTCGCGTGTAATTATTATGGGTTTTGAGTATTTTTATCGTAATTTAAATAGGATTCGAATGATGAATAACGTACTATTTTTTTTTAACGTAAATTTATATCATATTTATAATTGCAGCCCAAATTATAAACCGATAATCGAACGAGATAATGCGCGAAAATAATGGTATTTAAAACGGAGGAGTATGAATAGAAGGATATTTATTTGACACAGCTTATAAATAAAAGATTTATATTATATAAACAACTGTATATCATAAATATTTCAGTGATTGTTACAATTAAATATACTTGCGCTATTAATTATTATGATATTGATTCGTAATCAACCATATATAGTTATGCCGTGCTTTATACAGAAAAATGTGTGTTCGTGCGCGTATGTGTGCCGTATAAAAACGTTGAACAAGAAACAAGCTGTATATGTCAAGTATATACTATATAGGTATCTAGTGAGAATGATATATAATTATTTGTAATGTCTTCATTATTGCTTATTTATTTATCATTCATGTTCCGGGCAAGACCGCAGCATTTATATGTAGGATAGTTTGGACACCTCACTATAAAAAAATTTAATATATTATAATTTTCATTTGCCACTCTTTTTTTCATTTTATACTACCATAAAAATGTCGCCGCAGTTCTATTTCAGTTGCAAAAACCTGCAGCTGGTGTTTTTTAGTACGTGCTTGTACATCGTGTCCGTTATAGCAGGTCATAGTTTATCCAGATGTGAAGATATGGTGGCACGTCACAAAAATATCTAACTTCATTTGAGTTACGAAAAACTATTACAGTCGTGTAAGTTTATCATCGCGATTCAGTCGTCATTGACTGTACAAATTAAATCGATTCTCATTTTCGCTAGGGCATTGGCGAATATTATTATTTGTTATTATAAACTTGGGCGAACTCAACGCTGCCTTTTGGACTTCTCACAACGCGGTTGCGCAAGTTTTTAGATTTTTTGTGTATTCGCTAAGCTTACGAAAAACATTCAGGTTCTTCAGACGTGTCTCATTCACTGGGACGTTGTAGATTCCGTTTGAGGTTTCTCCCGTGTTCCTCATGGTGGTAGAGATCAAACTCTTTGTACATGTTACTCGAGCTTCTATGAATCCTCGATTAAGTCACATTTTTGAGGATCCATGGAACAAACTTTGATATCCTCGTACAAACTCCCGGGAGATTTGCTTCCGCGCAACCAATTCCCCAGGATATAATACCGGCAAGAAAGTATCGTCCATCTTTTCCCCGGACCTGAAGAGGTCCCCCAGAATCACCCTGGAAAAATTTATCACTGATATCAAGAACTCTTCGATTTCACCCTCTGTTACTCAGAAAATACTGAAGGATCTTGAACTGACCTGGCAAGAATCCTGTCCTCCGGTCTCGTGACCTGCGCAGAGGAAGATGTCGGGAATGAATTCGTGTCTACCCGCTCTTAGGAACATTGACTTGCACTTGTCGTTGCTAACGATTGGTACAGAAACCTGGAATAAAAATCGATAAACATAACTAACCATGGAGATCCAAAACATTGAGATGCAGAGTCTGACTGTAGATTAATTTTAGCGTTTGTACCTCCTGGAGAACGGAAGGAAGCGTTCCTCCTTCGCTGAGACGGCCCCACCCAGTAACGGTAGCGTTTTCGCCAATGAGAAGATCGTCAGATGCGGGTAAACAGATTGGCGATATATGAGGAGCAAACGTCAGCGAAGTCTCGAGACGCACAAGGGCGAGGTCGTACTCGTAGGTGAAGAAGTTGTACTTGGGGTGCACGACCTTCCGAGCCACAGCTCTTTCCACGAAGGGCAGCCGCTCCTGGACTGACGAGAAGTCGTACTCGCCGACGCGGATACGTATCTGGGACGTTAGCAGACTGAAACGAGTGAACGAATTAGCGTCAAAAAGGTGGCAATCGGCTGCTATTACTTTGAATGCTCGAAATTGCATTGTGAAGGACTCCCTTTGGATTATTAATTAATTACCACTCACTCGTCGACGCAGTGACCAGCGGTCGCGATCCAGTTTTCGTTGAGAACAGCACCACCGCACCTGTGGGTGCTGGAGAATCCGAAGAAGGAGGTTCTCCGCACGGAGACCTGCCAGGGCCATCTTCCGAAAGGGGCATCCTTACCGCCAACAATTCGAGTCTCGGGTCGTGGAAACAGCGGGGGAACTCCACACTGCGTTTCTTTGTTGTCGGAAATTGCAGACACTGTCATCACGGTGCCTGGTATCCTCTTCGTCGTCAAGGTTGGTGCTGAAGAATACGACACCGTTGTCGCGGGTTTCTCAGTAGTCGTGGTCGTAGTTGTGGATGTCGTGGTACTGCTCGTCGTACTCGTGCTCGTGGGCGTTGTCGACGCGTTGGTCTTCTTCGTGGGCTTTGATTTCGTTGACGTTTCCACGTAAGACGTCGTAATGTAGTGAGCTGCTCCCATTGGTTTTTCATATACTGAACTCTGAAACATGATGCTTCAATATTACTCTGACAATGGTATTTCCAAGAAACAAAACAAATAAAAAAAAATGAAACTCATTCTTATTTGTTTTTTCGCTCTGACCTCGTAGGGTTTGTTCGGACTTGTGGGTCTCGTGGGTCTCTGGGATCCAGCAGGTTTTGAAGGGAAGCTATGGGGTCCATTGCTCAGCCAAGACGGATCGTCGGTCCAATGAGGTTTGAGGGAGGGTTGTGGAGGAGTCCAGCTATTTTCGGACCAGATTTGAGGACTAGAAGCAGTGGGTCTGGCAGCTTCAAGAATCGCAGGGGGTCTGCTGGTTGCAGGTTTATGTTTGGTAATAAAAGCTGGTTCTGTGGTCACTTGCCAATGAACTGATGGCTGAGTGAGCCCGGCTGTGCTACAATCAAATCAAATTTTCAGTGTAGCTTGACGTTTCCCGAGTGAAATCATCGTTCAGGTCTTATTGATGGCAAAATGTGTTCAAAAGATAATTGATTATACCCGGTCATTTGACTGCTGTAGTACGTTGGTCGTACGGTACTTGTGGGTTTCCCTGGTATCCTGTCGAATTGCGGCTTAGACACAAAGTTCGGCCTATCGCTAGGTTGACTCTGATGAGAGATATACGTTCCGGGTCGGTAGGTACTTGTTTTTACAGAGAAGTGAGGTTTTGAGTAGTCTGTCGACGGCTTGTGAGACGCCGCAGGCTTCGTGGCCCACTGGGGACGTTCGGTGTGTATGTAGTTTGGACTGTGCAGTTGGACTCCGACTTCTGTATCCTAGAAACAAAGAGTGTTAGCTTTGACGCATAAAAGGGTCATGGCCTGCTAATAGATTCATTGGAAAGATCTTTGGCTTACGTCTTCATTGGCCAATTCAACGCTGGGTCGGTGAATCGTCGCCTGAACGACAAGGTCAGCATCTCCGGTTTTTCCATCATCAGGTCGTGACTCCGAGGGTCGTTGAGCGGTCGAAGGCTTCTGGTCATACCCAGGCCTGTGGGGCCTTGCCGGCAGGCTAGGAACTCTGCTCGGAAGTTTTACGATCAACGTGTTGTGAGAGTTGTCCACTTTGTCGCTGGGCCCGGTTGCTTCGTGCTGCATCGAGTGTCCAGGACTTTGGGTCTTCGTTTTCGAGTCATCCGCCTGAGTCACCAGCAGACTGCCGGATACCGTGGGTAGACCGTTACTTAGCGAAGGATTCCTCACACCCTGCGGGCGGGAGCCCTGAGCTGTAGGGTCGAGTCTATTGTCTTGGTTCGCGTTGGGCTTGGCGTAAGGTCTCTTCTGAGCTGGTCTGGGTCGCTGCAAATTCGGCCTTTGGGCTCCCTGCGCGCTTCCACTCGAGGCACTCGCGACGTTCTGGGGCCTCGGCAACGAAGTCGTCGACTGGCTCTGCTGATGTAAATACGGCGAGCTTGGGGACGTCGGCCTTGTGGGTGCGGCGGACAAAGCCTCTGCAAGCGATGGCCGCGGAGGTGGACTCCCCGCGAACCCTGGATCAGCGTTGACATTGTTCGTTGTGGCGTTATGAACACAGCAGCTCCCGAACATGAAGGTATCTACGCAGACCCCCACGTGATTGCCCTCCGACTTGATGCATTCCCAGACGAACATACAGGTCCCCTCATCACCCCCGGGTTCAGGTCCCTTGCACGGCTTCGGACTGATCTTGTAACCTGTTAGAATTCGACAAATTTTCAAAAAAAAATGTCCTTGCTAGTATGGAGGATTATATATAGAGTCTAGGTTGTTCGCAAAGAATAGAGCAATTCCCGGTGAAATTTTCGATCTTAGCAATCTCGAAGTTAACGCTAAACAGGGTAATCGCTGAAGCATTCTACCGCTCTTACTATGCGTCATATTGAAATTCTGATTAAGGCGATGCGCTGATCTCCGAAATGACTTTGCACGCGTATACTCGAGTGCGTTTCACGGGGACGTGAGCAGAATGAATAAGCAGTCGATGGTGGCCTGATAATTTGTTAACGTGACTCAGGAAGCTTGCTGGTCCAGCTACGTTAAAAGTGTGTCATCCGTACGTATGCGTGAGTACCCATCAGTTATCACACTTAGATGATGATTTACATTACTACTGCCACACGTGCATGTCTATATTAGTTCTGTTCAATTTTGTTATACTCTATCAAGCTAGACAACGGATCACGTGAAAGCCAGTCATTATTGTAAATTAGTATAACGCTACCTGAAAAAGCAAACGCTTTATCAATTCGTGCCCGTTTGTCAAAAATTAAATTTCCAAGTGTTTGAGTCCCAAGAATTCCGGAGTAACAGCGTACTTCTGATTCGTCTATATTTTATATAGGCATTCTGATCGTGTGACTTTTGAGAAAGATTCATGTTGAGAAATTCGCGACTCGCTTTGGCGGCAAACGCCTCTTTGCGTCGAGTGAAAACTACGCCTCGCTATAGGCTGTTTGGAATTTAATCCAAAGTAAGGATCGCGTTGCAAATATCAGCCAGAGGGTTCGCGTGTCACGCGCCGAGACGACGGCTGGAGAAAGTTTTATCTGGTATAATCAGAGCTGAGGCAGTTCGTTCGTCTTTGGGAGAAGAAAATACAAAACAAAGGAGACAATATTGCAAAAAATGTAAACTTTAGGCGAGTAGATGTCTCAAAATTGGGCGCATTATTAGCCAAGTAAATATATAGGTTAATTAAACCATGACTTGCGATGCTACACGTGCTCCCGACGGACCAGACCAGACTTTCATTCTTCACTTTGTCGCTTTATTATATCCCACGAAGTTGTTATAAACATTTTCCAATGCGACGCGCGATCCAATCACTTAGGGGTAAGGCTCAGAAATTCTAGACCGTGACCTTGAACTTGACAAAATTTGTTTCCAAAGTTTTATAAATCTAACCCAGACATTGAGCAATCTATGTATCTCAAGGGGTGAATAAATCTGCTTATTCATACTGCACCGTTCAACGCGTTTGTCAGTTTGCCGAACTAAGGTCGCCGAGGTAATCTGTGACGGATTATTGCAGATGATGTTACGACCGAACTTGAAATCAAAGAACGACGCGATTGTAACGCCAATGGTCGAGGTATGATCCTGCCTATCTGTCTACAGTTATCACAGCTTTCACCCTGCGCTCGGGTTCCTATCGTCGCAAAAGCCAATTAAGTCGAGAGATCAAAGCGGCATTCGTATTCCACGGATTTACGCTGTTATTTTTTACGTATTCGCTTGTTACAACGATTTTCCTGTTTTATTTATATTTCTATGCGACGTTCGGAAATATCAGTACATTAGGTAAAGTATACTAGTTGCGTTGATACTGACTGTGACCTCGATTCAGCGTGCTGAGGGACCTCGCGATGCCTGACCACCAGAGGATCGTGGCAACGTATCCGAGCCACCGCATTCTGGCACCCTAGAACAAGAAGATGAAGAATAACCACAAATTAGTAACCGGGTAAATGGTCGTTATGAGCCTGTAACGCGTCAACTCGGATCGAAAAAGTTTGGGGTGTATCTGGGAAACGAATGATATTTTTGAAATGTCGGTTTTGTGTTTTCAGAAGTTGCCATTGCCATGCTACATTTACACGTACAAGTTATCTGAAACCACGAGCATCGTGGTAATGGGAGGGAGGAAAGTGTGCTTTTATTTTATTCTAGTAATAGGCTAGCCTTTCAAAGTATAATCCTATAAGAGTCTGGATTTATGATACGTCACTTCGCACAGTTAGACACGGTTAAAGTAAAAGCAGTCAGATGGGGAATCAGATCAACTGCTGTCCTGGATTTTAGACCCTTTGGTCTATGATTGTTTAGAAAAGACCTTTCTATTAAACAAGGACAGAAATTTTTTACGCCGAGTCTAAATTATGCTCTGTAATCAAAAATTTTTTACTTTGAAACTTTTATTGCTTCTTTACCAATTCTCTCCACGCAGTATTAACGGAGTAAATAATGTCAGTATAATGTTCTCATCACTAGTAAATTGGTTTTCAGCTATCGTTTGAATTCAGTAACTGTTTGATCTTCAGCTTTGACCAATTTTTCTTTACAACGACGGTCATTAAATTCATTGTAACTAATATTCTGCTCTTGCTGGATACGTCAACTTGAATATAATGTCTACTTACGTATGGATGAAAAAAACTTTTCACATAATAATAGATTTCAGAAGTTATCCATTAAAGTTCTCTAATTAAACTAGCTCTACGTGACGCCCGTTCGTTGCTACACTGTTAAAAGTTTCTATACGGAACTTCCTACACTGTATTGGAAGTTTTATTCGGATACGGAACAGTGAATTCACCATACATTGACTGTTTTTTCAATTTACAAATACAATAAATTTAGTAAATTCAAGCTACTTTTTTGTGTTTTCTCTATAAATTTTAGTAAAATCAAAAATATATTCAATGTAATTTTAAGACAAATGCAAAGTAATTTACATCACTGCGCCGAATTTGTATATTTGCAACCTGATTTCGTAAATTGATAACTCGTTAGTAAAGTGAGCGTATAGTAAATTCACAATAATTTTTAACAGTGTACCCTACCGACACCACGGGGTAAACGAAAGGCGAACAATTCTTGTGACAATGGAATTAGTGGGTAAGAGTGATGCTTTGGTACAGCGTGGGTGTGACACTCGCTACTCTCGGGTAGTCCGAAACGCTGGTCATCCGAGGCTAACATACGGTAACAAGATACGGACGTGTAACCCCTGATTTGCTAAACGACCGTGTGGATGCAGCAGCATCAGCTCGGTGTTTGAAGAGCAACAAACGGTTATAATCTCATCAGAGCGGCTGACCGGTGGTCAACACCGCCGACGCCGCTGCCACCGCCGTTACTTAAGACGTCACGTCTCGGATTCTACCGGCAATTCTTGGCGCGATCCCGCTTATTTTCCACGGTATTGCTGCACGCCGCGATATTACTATTGCGTGTCCGAGTAAATCCGAGTTTCTCGCTGTCCGCTCGTTCACCGCTATCCCTCCCTTTCTCTCTCTCTCTCTTTCGCTCTCTCTGTCCCTCCTTCTTTCTCTTTAGTGCTCCTTAATAAGCATATATTTTGACGCTTTGATTCTGTACAACGTTCGCCGCGGTGTAAACCAAGAGAGAAATTACAGTGCCCCGCATGTGGCCGCGTTTGCCGAACACGGATTTTAGTGCCAGAATGATCTTTACACATCCAGCCCGTAATTTATACGCTGCGGAAAATCCCGTGTATGTACACCTCCGTGCATGTATATTCAGGGTGTTCACTCTTCACATCTTCGGAACATGATCCAGTACCTTGGAATTCAGACGACAGAGTCCAGAAAGAGTGGAGAATTTTTAACGAACCTCAATGAGAAATACGGCAAGTGGTAAGTCTTGCAAATTTATCTCGATTTATTTATATATATCAGCAATCATCCATAACAGTCTGGCATTTAAATCTGAGCTTTGACTTCACGTTACGCGATAAGTTCTGCATACCCGCCACGTCTCGTCTTACAGGTTTGTCCATTGATCAGGTCTTGTTAGCGAGCGTTATTATTAATTGTCGGAGTTTTTAACGGCTAGCTGCGTGACCTCTACACCATATTATTATATTTGTGGACATAATGTGCGTCGTCAGTAGCTTAACGGTTTGTTAGAAGATTCAATAGCTGCCGCGTTGGTGCATTGCAGGGACTTGAACGCCAGTGGTCAAATATTGGCTTACACTTAAAAGTACTAGGAAAATTTTTGTGGAACATCGATGACCGCCCGCAGGAGAGGATACCTGAGCTCTTTACATCGTGTACGACATGGTTAACAACGGGGAAAACGAAAAGCACGCGACGGCTCACTGGCAGAAATACAGGATGCCGAGGGTCGACGTCTGCACGCAGGTTTGCAGCCAGCGGTGGTCGCAGGCTGCAGCTACGTATTTCAGAGAAGTTCGACGAAATTGGCACAACCCGAGTGAGCCGCGGCCATGCGACCGCAAACTCCTTCTTACTCCAGGCGAGATGGTTAGCTGGTCAGCGGCCACTATATGCACCGAAATACGATGCATACTACAGACTGCAGTGCGAACATCTTCGCGTCTGCGTGAGAGTTGATTTGAGTTCAGTTAAGTTCAGAGAGGCTGGCGAAGCGGCGAGGAAAGGGAGATAGAAGAGGAAAGAAGACGGCAATGCAGGGAGGAAAGGAAGGAATTCGTCGTGAACCTGCCGGCGCCTCTGCGACGCTACCAGAGCTCAAAATTCTGATAGTCGAACAACGCTATGCACGCCGCGTTCATGCCGTCCGGTTATAAGGAATCTCACGTTTCAAGTTCGCACGGACTTCGGCGTTCAGGACTTGGGCGAGGTGCTTGGCTAAGTACCTACAAGCACATCGTGGAGAACCAATCGCGCTCTGCAGTCTTCGGTCACGCATCGCTAGGTCAAGAATGCCAGTTCTCTATCACCTCTCTCTCTCTCTCTCTCTCTCTCTCTCTCTCTCTCTCTCTCTCTCTCTCTCTCCTCAGCTTCTTCCTCTTCCCCTACTCGTTGGCTTCTTCGTGAGCCACCTTGCCTCCCGAAGGCTTTCCAACGCGGGTAAGATGGCGAAGAAAACAACAAAACCTTGGGAAAAAATATCACCGACGTAATTACGAGCACGTATATACCTCGTGTACGTACGTTTACCAATATATAGACGCGTGCACGCGTGTGTAATATGCCATATTATGCCCTGACGTGTTTAAATCTCCGGCCCAGCTGGTTGCCGGAATTCGTTGAAGGCTTCTAGAGTTTCTTCAATTACAGTTTGAACTCTGGATGTAATGGATTCCGGTTGTCTTCGATTTTGCGATTCGAGGGTCAAGAGTTCGAGTATAATCCAGGATTCCGATTCCGTCTGGTGAAAAGTTGTAGGTACGTAACTGATTTTTCAATGAAACCAACCGGCAGTTCATAATTCAATGAACGGAAGGTTCGCATTTGGATATTGAAATAAGCGAATGAAAAATTAGCAGCTCGTAAGATGACGCTGTGAGAAGAGAGGTTGCCGAAGGCTGTGTGTGTTTAATTATTGCTCCGCTTATAGAACCTAGCGAGGAACCGGATGCGGACGGGGAGCTCGCACTAAGTAGGTGTGTATACGTTGTACAACACGGTGCGTATGGCGTACGAAGTCCATATGACCGATAGAGTGTGCACACATAGGTATACACCCGTGACGCGATATCGAGCGAGACGAGCTCAGAGATTTCAGTAATTTTTTAGAAAGTCCCTCATTTCATTTGCTGGCCCATTGTAAACTAATTAAGGAACACAGCGTGCAGTTATAACGTCAAGGTAGCAATAATAAAAACTAAGAAGCATATTGCCTATGTGTGCGCGAAAGATGTGCATAATCTATCAAAGTGAGGAGGGAGAGAAAGACTCTCCCATCAGCTAACCACGCCCACTTCGACAAATTTTATACCGCACCACGAATACTGCAGGTTAACGTTTGAATGCTTCGACCGCTGCAAGAATCGCATTATATGCAGGCACCAAGATTTCTTGCTTGAGATTGATGGAACGAACTGCACTTAAGCTGGAGATTCATTTCGGCTTTCAATCACATAAGTTTCGACTGCGTCCGATTGCCAGACCTCAGGAGGATTCACTCAGAGGGACCAGAGAGCGTGCAGTTGCTGGTGCACATCATACGTCGCACGCGTAACGGCGCACCAGACGGAATTCGAAAGTGAGGCGGGGAATATTGTTGCTGAAGAAGCGCACGCATGCAACCACGGACTCTATACGCTTGAGCAATCAAAGATTTTTGAAGAGTTTTCGGTACCGAGGGTAATTCATCAGCTGGTCTCGCAGCGTCTGTAAATGATTAAAGAGTTTGTCCCAAGTACAGCTTGGACGACGTGACGCTGTAGTAGAAGGAAAAATGGGTTCGATTAGTACAACGAGTCTGGCCTCGAGCTGCGAGCGGAGAAACAAATTGTAAATTTCTCTATGCCTAAAACCAATTGCTGCACGGTTAGACACAACAAATTTATTTTATGGCAATTTTACAACTAAGGATCAAACAAGCGCAGCAAAAAGGTCAATAATTGGGACAGGGTCAATAACTGGTCATACACTAACCTTACTTCGTACATGTGCATCACTCAAGGAACGCGGGAACGAAAAATTCTCGCCGCCTATTCAACTGGAACAAGATGATATGCATGTAGATGCGAGCATAGATGGAATACGGGAGACGTAAATAGAAGTGGAGATAGGTAATAGAGTTATGGAAATGGAGGATCGGCCTGACGCGCAGACAGAGTTGCTATAACTCATAAAACACCTGTACAAGAGGTGGAACACGCGGACTCGAGGAAGGCTCTGCTTCTGAGATATTGTTTTCTCCCGTAGGATTGCCGGCTGAATGGCACATTCGTGCACAAACACAGGCCCGTCTTGTTGAGCCTCTACGGATCTCGTACCGCCGACATTCAATTCAACTTCCAGGCAAACTTCGCTCCGCGGATCCCCTTCAAAACTACACGCTCGCCCCTCTCACTCCTCGCGTTTCGGCAAATACTCTCACACACACACACACACACACACACACACACACACACGTCCTAAGAACGTCTCGACCTCCTAGCGAGAGAAACGAGCACGACGTCGATGGTCTGCCGATTGATTTACTCGGTCATAACTTTTCCACTTTTCTGGAATGATGCTGAGGCTCTTCTTGTTCGTAACCGCACTGCCGTCTCTCTCACCCCTTTTCTCAATCCAAACGCTGCTCTACGTCACTCACGTGGAATGGCCTGTTTCGAAAGGCATGAGGCCACACCTGACGCTGGGTCAACAAATCCGCCTCCTTCTTGTTCGACGATTGATCAAAGCCATCGCTAGTCGGGTGTCTACATTATATAGCCCATTGGGCTGGGTATGGCGTAACATCTCGATGCTCCCGATACATGACGAAGTAAACTCGCGAGTAAAGCAAGCGACGCTCTGCCGTGCCGATATTGCGGGAAATAGCTGACTGGAAGTGGACCGCCGCCGTGCACGTCAGGGAATCGCGCGAGTACAAAAGCACAGCAAAAACTGACACGAATACGAGTAATTCGAATCAAAATTGATACGAGAGACGCTGACCGTGTTTTTTACTTTCTCTTATTCTACACGGGAAATAGATTTGTTTCTCATTATCTAAAGTGTGCCATGGATAAGAACCAGAGTCAGGTCTAGTGCTTCCCGTAACGCTTCATTTCATTAATGCAGTTGCGAGAGTGAAATTACGATACGAATAGTACTGAAGTTATTTCGGCTTCACTTTGAAACTCGATAACTCGAGATTGGATCACCGGTTGTAGGTAGGCAGCAATCGTATCAAGATCTAGATGCAACAGTGGTTCGAAATGAATCAGTCTCGGTGGTAATCGTCCTTAAAATTTGAAGCTGTACGGTCATAGTTCGGTTTACGGAAGACTTAAGTACATGTTGGAAAAACGACCAATTGAGTACATAGAGAAGAGGAAAAAGTTATGAGATGGTAAATGAAAATAAATAAATGTCGAAAGAGGCAAAAATCGAGAATATGCATCGAGTTTTTGTTACATTCACGTTCTCACGTAGCGGCCTTTACACTTCACATTTATTAACAATAGAGAAAATTGTGCCCACGGCCATTGAAATGAACATTTCAAAGCCAAGTATCACAGATCCGTTCAAATAATGAAAGACGTCGTGAACTACGGAATAAATAGACACTGTCATGTAACATAAGTTATTTCCGGACGTTAATTTCACCTGCATCATCCTTCACGTAATTATGTGTGTCATGTATACGGCGTTCTATGACGTATTCCTTGTTGAAATGCAGGCCCGATAGCGCAGGCCTTCCCGGTGCACCAGATATTTGGCATCGCCTTGGAACCTGATCAGAGTCAACGCACGCGAAGCCCCAGGGATCGATAACGGCAGCCTTTCGAGTTCAAAGGCAAGTGTTAGGTAGGTATGCAACAGTATCGAGTGACCCTTGTAGGCAAGCAGGTTTCGACTCACGTGTCAATGTCCCCTCGACGAAAGAATCTAGGTGCGAAAGATGAAGATAATACTTGCGTGTGAAAAACGGGACTGATTTTGCCTTCAATTCCGTTCAGTAACTTCTTGGTGGAATTGCATCGTATGTGTTTGCACAAAGGACCCCGCAGAATCCTTATGGAAATTCGCTCTTGGTCGAATTGGCTGGATATTCAGGATGTTATAATAGGTACATATCCTCCCGATCAAAAGTTCTCATGGATAAAAGTCCCAAAAGTTAGTAATTTTCGAGAAACAGGCTTCGGAATAATGGTGTCCAAATTTTTTGATATCTATGGATTTCGTGATTTTCATGAATTATAAAGCTTCAAAGTGACTTGAAATCAACAAAATCACTGAAAATACTACACGGTTAATTCTTGAAGATAGGCAGGAGGCTGTGACTGATTGCATCAATGCATTGATTCCAATCATAAAGTCACTGGTTTACCGGAAGGAGGTGCAACGTCAGATTTCGCGTGAAGAACGAGACCTTCCGACTCTTGCAGTAATCGACTGGTCCCGGTTTTCACGCGTCTGTGGAGTTTCTGTGAATCGGCTGTGCTGTTTTTGATTGACATATTTGATTTCAAGTCCCCCTTGAAGCTTTGTAATTCGTAAAAATCGCTTAATCCATAGATATTAAAAAATCCACACACCCCCCTTCCAAAGCCTATATCTTTGAAACTAATGATTTCTGGGACTTGTGTTCGTGAGAACTTTTGATCAGGAGGGTATACCTACACTAGATACTGAAAATTCAGCTAACTCGACCGGCAGCCAATTTCCATAAGGATTCTGCGGGGTCCTTTGTTGCAGGCGGGAACCAAACGGTAATTGACGTTCATGTCGTTTGGACGTTCTATAACGGACCTGGATTCGTATAATCTACAACTCGGCCGACTCAGTGTGTGGCGGACGAGTTGACGACCCAAGAACACGTGCAGGGGGGGATGGAAGTCCTCGGACGTGATTTGAGTTGATAATTAATTGAATATAACGCCTAGGCGATACCGCGGTAAATGACGGAGTTACTGGAAATCTATGATCAAAGATTCAATTCGCTGGTTTGTTACAAGGCGATTTTCCCCCGTTCAGTTCCGCCGTAAAAGTTATGCGAAAAACGTGGAAGATCCCAGTTACAGTGGTACGAATGGCGCTACCCATAACGTAATTGATACAAGTTGTTAAAGCCTTGGCTACGTGAGTGACCAGCAGCATGCTGGGTAACGCCCAGTAGTTCGCAGAAGATGTGAATCAGTTCCGCGACGATCATCCTGCCGCGTAATCGTCCACTTTGAAGCAAGCGGCTTTCTGTTGCCAGGAGCGATCAATCGGTTGATCCAACCAATTCCGGGATTCCAACGATCAAAGTCTAGGAAGCTTTACTTCCCAGTGATCGAGCAATCATTATTCTATTTTGACTATTAAACGTGTTTTCCCGAGTATTGCAATATGCTATGGAGCAAAATGGATTCGTGTGCATTAAGAGAGTACGTTTTCGCTTCGTGGTAAATCTATTATGATAAACCAATCAGAGCGCAAGATTTGGGCTTATGATAAAGTCAAGAAAAACGGTGGAATTGATCGTGGAATTTCATTGTTTTCCCCATTGCGCCAATAGGCAGAGGTGCACTTGTTTTATCTATTTATTAATTTATTATTTATTTATAATAAAGTCCAGCAGTGAATCGAATTTCCTAACAATGGAAGACTCAGGAGCAACCGCGTTATACACAAAACACGAAATTTATTCATGTTCAATTTACACGGATTTGAATTAAAAATGATTGGTCTGGTACACCGATGTTGAGCTTCTTTTGACTCTCGTTTATTTTTTCTCCTCGCCTTCGATAATTGAGTAGGATGAAATAATGGGGCGTGAAAAAGGTGCGAGCATAGGGTGGCGGTTAGGATCTCGAGACTGTTGCAGTGCTCGATTTGCTCGGTACGTTGTTCAATCCAGTTACCCGACAAGCGACCACTTTGGCTGATTGCTAGCGAGCCTGTACGATTTTGCTCGCGAAAAGGAAGGGAAGAATAAGGAAGAAGAAGAAGACGATGAGTAAAAAGCCGGAGGAGAGAAAACGACGAGTAAGAAAAAGGAAGAGGAAGAGACATACAATGGAGCGAGAGCACCGCGCCGCTGTCCACTGTATCAACCGCGGGACTTTTTGTTCCTCCGGATATACGTGGCGAACGGTCCGACATGGACAGGACTGTATCTAACAGTACAGTAACAACAACAGTAACATTTCGAAGTTTTACTGCAGCGTAACAGTCGAGCTGAACCAACGCGACATCCTCATTGATCGCGAGAGCTCGACGTACGGTTACCTACAAAAAGCGCGACTTTTACGATGATATTTAGTCTTGTGAGTAGAACGATTGACCGGCGATAGTTTGCAGAAACGGCTATCGAGTCACGACGAGACGTCGAGAGATCGGAAGTCAATTGACTATTTTTCTTTACCCCGATTTTCTTCCATTCGTTGCATAGCTGAATGAAGAGAATACCTCGCAGGAAATTATAATCTTTCATGCGCTCCCGTGGCTGCTACAGGATCAGAGGGCGAAAGAGGAAGACGTTGGCGTTCCTAGCAACCCGCAACGTGTCTAGTTCAGATCGATTCAGACCGCGAAAATCGAACTCTCTGAGAAGAGTTTACAGCTGCATCTTTGTTGCTGGTAATTATTGCCGCTTCATACATAAGTATAGTACGCGATTAGCGCCGGACCATGATCGTCCATTAACTCTATGAATAGCCCGCGACTAGTTTCCGTGCTGGACACACCCCGAGTCTACCTACCACCGAGGTAACATTGGCGTGACCAGGGCAAAGCGAATATCTGTAATACCATTTGATTACCGATTGTTACAGACTTTCGAATGACTATGTATGAAGGTCGGTACTCCAACGCTGCAATCACGTTCAAGTCAAGATTTCTAATTAATCCTGCCTTTCGAATGGTTTCGATTACCAGAAAACGTTACGCTTCCGCGTGAATAGATTCCTCCGATCCACCTCTTAGTTGTCTTTCGAATCCATTCACCGCTTACGCAGGTATTTTGCTAAAAGGACAATTGAGCGCTAATGCCGTCTAACCGGTCGGTGATCGAGCGTTTAATTTTTTAATTATACACATCTCGATTAACATCTCGTTTTAATTACATGTCATCGTACCGTTAGCTCGACACCTCGGGTGGATTATGTTATCACGTCCAGTAAAGAAACATGATTTTAACGTTGATTAAACTTAAATTTTGATCGACACATTCGGTGCTTGCTCCAATTTCGCAGCTGAGTGTCAGCTGAATAGCGTATGGTGAAGAGGGACCCGACCGATCGGAAGGGTTCGAATGAAATTCTTATTCCTTCCTATGTCGAAAATGTCAAATCAGTCTATCGGTCGAGGCGCGGGTCGGTCGTTGGGACGAATTAGAGATTCGTAATCTGGCAACCCGTTATGTCTGCGGAACGAATTGACGGAGGTCCTTGGAGTGAAAACCAGATATCCGTATGTTTTCATTCAACATTAACGTGATCCGACCAACGATTTGCCGATAAAGAGTCAACGAATTGGGTCAAGTTCTAGAATCAAGTTCTTTACAGGTGCGGACTCGTACCGGCGACGTGTTAGAATCGATAGTATAACACGCACAGTAGACATAGTTAGTTATTTTCCGTTGTCACCATTTTTTGAAAGGCGAAGACGCAGGTAGCCGCGCCGAGATAATGTTAATGTGCGAAATGCAAATTTCTCGCGGTTGTACGTCCGACCATGCTCATCATCATTCGAGAACACGTCTCGGGTTTTTGCAACACGAAAAAATAAGATATGAGTAAAAAATTACCATCCGGTAACAACGCGAATGAAACATGTACCCACCGATTTTAAATTCGGTCAGAGTTTGCGATTCTGCAGGTACTACATTATTGTGTAACGTGCCTTATAAATTCACTCTGGCGATTCTCTTCATAGACGAAAATTTATTTCGTAGCGGTAAAATCTGTACGAAAGCGAGGGAAAAAAATCTTTCGAAGTCTGGCAAACACATGTACCTGCAATCGTTTTTTTAGTCCACCTCGACACGAATCGCGACTTACAACTTGTTTCGCGGTACCTATAGATAGATTACAATTGTTTACAAACCCATGAATTAAAATGACAATGTTTCTTTCCACACTGACAAGTAGTTTCGATATAATTGGTATCGCTTCAAAACATTATAAGGAGTTAAAAAAAAAAAGAAATAAAGAAAATACCTGATGCTGCTATCCTACGAAGCGGTTTACTCCGAAAATACTTTTCTCATTGCGACACAGACAGTGAACGTCCCCGACATCGACGTGCCCCCGTATCATTTTAGTGGTAATATTTATTTTCTCTTTTTAACGTTGTAGAGCCGGTAATTTATTCGCTCGTTAAAACGCCGGAACGAATTCCATTAGCAATGGTATTATATGGTGGTATACTTGAACGTGATTCATTTACTCGTTCGTGAAGTACGGTATTCACTGGATAATTTTCGTCGAACTCGTAGCTCTGAACGATTTGAGGAATTTAAAACGCGTCGGGCTCCCGCCGGAAGTTGCGGCGGATCGCACCACCTTCCGTTCTTCCGAAGCAGCTTGGCGAAGAGCGCGAGTATCGCTCGGCACGAGGACGTCGCGGACACTGAGGCTTTGCTGCAAAGACGGTTCTTTAACGGGGGCTGACCGAAGGCTTAACGGACACCACCTCTTTCTCTCTCGATTTCTCTCCATCTCACTCTCTCTCCTTCTCTCGCTCTCTATTTGTATTCGCCTTGCACTCTTTCGCTCCTCCTCTCCCTTCGCCTCTCTTGCTCATTCTCCCGATCATCAAAGTCTCCTTGCATCCATCGCCCAAGGTCACGAATTGCGAAAATGCACCGCACGAAGCAAAGAAGAAAATTGCAAATTCAAAAGAGCCGCATATCGTAATGAACTAACAGGCCGGGAATTTTTCAATTATCTCGATAAAATAAAAAAAATATTAAAAAATCAAGCGGTCGTTCAGGTGATCAGAATTTCTTGACGAATGGATTAATTCAGTTTCACAGACACCGGCGTCTTCGTTGCCGATGATGCGTCTTTCCGCGAGCTTATATTTATCTCGCGGTGCCAGAGGTGGCAGATGATCACTGCTGACTGATGATCAGCCTGGTAACGGGGAAGAAGATCCGAAGGTCTAACGAGTCGATTAGGTATGTAACTTATATCTTCAGTCCCGTTTGTTCGAGGTCGCGTAATTGCCTCACAATAAAAGCCGAGACAATCGGAACAAGCAACGCGAAGCAATGAATAAATCCAATGGAAGGAAAAATTGTACCGCACCATTGGCGATGAGGTGTAGTACGTCTGTGCGAGCTGAGTGATTAACCCCTGCTATACATACATTGCAATATGCCCCGGGTAATTAGCGTCAAATTATTACCACTGATTGCAAACGATCGCGGAGTTATGCGAGCGCTCGTAACATATACAATTCTAGACAAGCAGGGTTTCTCGGCTTCCTTTTTCACACGCCAAGAAATCCCTCCACGTCTGTAGCGCAGCGCCAGCCGCACACATATCAACATTCCATTTTCAAATGCGAAGGAAAAGAGAAGAAAATATTTACACAAGACAAGATGCGAACTGCTGCCATGCGCTGCGATGGCTGCAATCCAGCAACGATCATGCAGCAGGTATTATATCAATTAAAAAATAGCTGCTGCCCTCTCTCGCGGCCGGTCGGACGACCTGCAATCAAAACCGAGGTAAAATAACTTGGAACAATGCATTCCGGAGGGAAAGAAAATCTACGGCTAACTTCCGGCTTACAATCAAGCACTCGCGACGCACGCGAACGAAATAAAAATTCAACCGGTAAGGTAAGCGTATCGGTTATCCACCGTGTCCCAATTATTGACCTTTTTTGGTTGTGCCCGGTTGATCCCTAGTTCTAAAATTACCAAAAAACACATTTTTAGCGTTCAACCCTCTAGCAATTGGTTTTAATTATCGAGTAATTCACAATTTGTGCGTCAATTTATAATTTCGGAAAATAAAACGCTCAATAATTGGGTCTAAGCGTGTCAATAACCGGTGCACTCGCCTTATCTGCGGCAGCGTCTTCATTTTCGATTCCAGACGTCACTAGTCTTCGGGTGAAACTTGACACGACGGACACCTCTCTGACAAATAATCGTCATTCTCGGTATCCATGAAATCGTCCGTAAATATCTCGTCTCGAAAGAGTTCCGCTGCTCACTCAGATTTACAGCTGATCTCTGCAGCTACGATGTTGTCTCCTCGATTACAACCGAGGATGGACGCGTCTAGCCGTGTTGACAAGCTGACAATGAGCGAGAGTTCGAGTAGCCTGGCGGATGTACAATGGCCCATCATTTTTTTCATTTTCTTTTCGTGTCTTTATACTTTCACAATCGTACTACAGAGCATCCGTTTATTCTTTACCGACTTGATTGACCCGCTTCTTCCGAGTGTTGATACGAACCTTAAATTTCTTCTTTGCCCTAGAAACTTGTCAATGAAAAATGATCGTGCTTTCGAACCCTTTGCTAACGCTACGCGAGTACTGCAACGATAACAATCTCCGCATCTCGACTGACAATGAAATTCGACGACTCTCGGGCAGGGTTGTAAAAATTTTTAATCGAAAAGTAATGCATTAATCGTTAATTTAATATTATTTTATAGAAATGGTTTTCATTCAAAATTAAAATTTAGTGCTCAATGAAAATTATTTACCATTGAAAATTGAAATTTAATGGCCAATGGATATATTTTTCATTAAAAGTTAAGAATTATTGGCTAATGAAAACGCTAATACATTGAAAAAAGTGACACGTTATTCACAACCCTGCTCTCAGAGCTATGGGAAACATAAGGTGACAGTCGAGATGTTTCCACCGAATATTCACTAGTTGCAGAAGATGATAGCTGAAAATTTATTTGAAGTTATCTCAAGCCAGTATCGGTCAAAGTAATTTCAATCGGTCTGAATTTTCGTCAACTCTATACTGAGACCATTAAAGTATAAATGAAATCTGTTTAAAAGTGATGATGTGAAAAATAAGTAGCATTGACGAACATCCTCTGCAGTTACGGATCCGTTTTGCGTTCAGCCAAACATATTCCGCTTATGGCTTGCCGAGACTGTTTGGCTGGTCGCAAAAGCGGTAATTTCCATAACTTATGTTTAAGCACGAATAAATTTATCAATACTCAACGACAGAGAGAGAGAGAGAGAGAGATACGCCGGTGGTGAGAGACTCGCAAACCGCAGACTTTCATCGCTGAACTGTGTGTGTTAGAGCTCGGTGATTGATATGCACGTAGGTGTGCAATGCACATTGACAGATGGGTAACAGAGGGCCAAGTCCATTATCCAGATGAGGCCCTGGCGTTGCAGTCGGAGCAGAAACCAATCCGGGAAAGAAAATTGGCGTCGTGGTCGGCAAATATGATGTATAACGACCTCCTGCGGGCTATTCTCATATACGAACGCAATTACTGTGCGAAGTGATCGACAGAACCGAATTATTCGCCACTCTTCCAGATCTTTTGTGCAGTATGCAGTTACGTGTCGCCACCTACGGTAAAGGTTTTCGAATTTCTGGCGGATGATGAACTGGCGGAACTGGCATAGACCCGAAAATCCCGCTGCATGCATTTCCTCATCTGATATCCAGCATCGCGATCGCCAATTGTCCAGAATAGAATGGACTATAATGATCAAATTAAATAGCGGCGAATTCACAGTGTAGCCTTTCAGATTATGTTTCGTGATGGAATTTCATTGATGTAATACATGCTTCCACAAGACGCAGGCAAAGAACAACTTTAATGCAGACATAAATTTCGTCGAGATACGAACATCTCGTAGTCTAAACATTGACTTGAATTTATTGTTGATTATACGTATACAGGAGCCGGTGTCCTGACGTATGCACCAAATTCTCGTGGATTCTTTTACTTACGGCACTCAAAAACTACGCGTTGCGAAAAATCGATTGAAATTGCAAAGCACCTGCCCGGAAGAATGTGTAAAATATGCGTAGCCGATCCTTGGACGATGCAAAAAGAAGAAGACGACGAAGTAAAGGAAGTCGTGGCTGTAAACGATAAGACGCTACACCCTGTAATTAAGTACGGCCGGGCTTGAAAGTTTTTAAGGGCCGTCTGGGATCACTATCGAGAATTAAATCTCCTTCGGATTTTGGTTATACCTATACATATATTTGCGAGCCGAATTTTTTTTCCCAGGATCTCCTCCTTCTCTCGGTTGATTCGTTTGCAGATTTCGCTGAAAGGTGACCGTCTTCCCACGAGGCCGATCGTCGTCGCAGGCCTCTCGAGTTGGACGAAGCCGCTCGTGTCCACGTGCGGGACGTTCCTAATTTCCTCTTGGAAAGTTCGGCCTCACGCTTCATCGCCCCGGGGATGCAGCAGCCGCGCCAATGCGTGCCTCGGGATAATAAAACGCGGCGAAATTTCAATTTCAATGCTCAATAATTCGTGGAGGATAACAGCCATCTCTAATCGCCTCCAAGTTCTCCCATATCCGTTTGAATGACGAAGACAATAACGTAGCTCCGGATCTACGAAGTCGATGGAACTACCACGACGTTGATGAGCAGTGGCTCATTGTCAGTCCAAGATTCAGAAAAACGCCGGGGTTGCTCGTCGAGACCCAGTACCTACATGTCTTCTAGGTACACGAGTCACACTTTCACGATTCACCGTTCAACTAAAGAGTCGCTTTTACTTTCCTGCGTTGCTTGGCACGGGTCTCGGGACGAGTGTGGTTCAATTTTCAAGTCGAGGCTCGTCCATACTGTTCATGAACGTATAGAGAGAGAGAGAGAGAGAGAGAGAAGAGGTGATGTCCGTATCTCGGAAAGGACGGGATATTCCTGACTCGGTTAGAGTTTGATGGTAGATAATTTTTGGGCGAGCGTCGCATTCTTCTGCCGTCTGTCACACCCGCTCGAAATTTACTTGCTCTAGTCTGTTCTACTGCTTTAGGCAGAGAGAGAGTGCAGCCCTCTGATCCGGTGTCGGTTGATTACATCGTCAGCTCCGCTCCGCGCCGACCTGTGAACTTTAAAGTCCACCGGACTACTCGTTAAACTATGATTTGCGACCATCGAGTTTACGCCGTGGCAGCGGTAAATTTTAGTTGAAACCTCACGACAAGTTTAGAGCACTGCTCGATTTGCACCACCTGCCGAGGAATCGATTCCGCATGTAATATCTCTGACATAAATCGACACCTCGCAATAATTTTTAATGAGTTTATCGCGATTCTTCGAAATCCAGCGGTCTTCCTGAACCTCCGACAAATCGTAGGTAGGTACCTACCAACCCAAGTCGTAGACACAGGCAGATAATCGTTTTGAAAGTAAAATCAGTCCGCCCAACCTGCCCCATCTAATGCAGTTAAATGTGACATTTACCATGGCTAATTTAGAGAAAGTCAGTTGGAATGATAAAGCCGGGAACAACCGACACCCAGCAACGTCGGCAGCAAATGCAGTCCCATTAAAGACAACGACGAAAAAACCCCGGTACGATAACCATGCGCATGCACGTTCAATTATCGGTATGGCTACGACATTATACCCTGACGACCATGTAACAGCCGAGTCGGTTTCAGGAAGAAACTTACATGAACGCACTGGAGTAACGAGAGAGAAAAGGATCTCGTGCAGCGCCGCTTATTAGTTCCGTTTTGTTGCTCTTCTTTCCCACTTGGACAAGTGGGAAATGCCTTCTTTAATTCACTTCCGAGCAGCGGAGCGATACCCTCGTGAACCCTCGGCTCATCGTCGGTCACGTCGCTGAGGAGCCCTCGAGGCGTTCATCACTCCGATCACGTGAACCTCTCAGGTTCGTCTTAATTGCCTCCATTTCTTTGACCAGAGGAACCACCGTCCTTTGTCCGGAAGGTGAAAGTATTTGTGCCCTGGTCCTAGGCGCTACGTTAGCCACTCACCACTTCCTAATCTAAATCTTTTCACGGTCGAATTTCTAGTCGGCTACTGAGCGCGGAGCTTCTTTACACTACGATTAGTCGAAACGCATTCCTACAAATCGGTGTTCTGTGGACTTGAAACGTTGTTCTTCAATTTTCGTATTAACTCGTTGAAATGCCGAAGAAGAAAAATTTTAAAACCGGCAAGCATATTTTCTCCGACTGTACATATATCTTTGGCACTCGGCGGATAAGCTGTCTAATTATAATACCACTATTTCTGATCATCGTGTGCACGGAACGAATTAAACCTGAGCAAGATTCAATGAAATTATCACGTATACACCTATGTATAACATGTATATACACACATTATACACGTGTATACACAAGTTATAAAAGCCCTGGAGGCACACCAGCTATACCTAGTAGAAAGTTTGATCCCCACAGAAGCCCGACAACTCGACAGTTTATTGATTATTTAGTAACAATTGAACCCTGGCACATCTCCTCTGGTTGGAATTGCCAGCATTGCGACGATGTAGAAAATGAGACAGAAACCGTTAATGCCAAAGAGAGATAGAAGGTGGAAGGGATCTGAACGGTCGAAAGTATTTAGTCCCATGTCCATCCTGCGTGCGTGTAATTACCGTGATCAACGCTAATAGTACCTATAACACGTACTCATAGAAAGGAGAGAGAGACCCGGTTCGCTTACACACATTTACCTCAGCTCACACCAGCATGCGTGCTCGAGCGTCGTACGAACCACGCGACGGCCGAGCTCACGGGCTCTCCGTCCTATCTTGGCCGCTCATCGTAAACGACGACGACGAGGACGACGAGGAGGACAAGAACGAGAGCAAGAACGAGAAGGCGCGCGTGCAGTGCACGCGGTGCATCCTAAGAACTGTGTCAAGGGCACGAGTCATTGTCCTCTTCCTCTTCCTCGTCCTCATCCTCGTTCCCTCCGTACATACACACGACACGACATACCTGCAAGGCTCACCTCCGCGAGGTTCGTGCTACGAGCATTCCGCCAGATGATCTCCCGGAGTAGCTCACAATCAGCCTCGCCGTATATCATTAGATACGTCGCGCGAGCTCCTCCCATCGCGTGGTGGTGCCAACTTATTTTCATTTATTTCTATTTCAGTTTTTAATTTGCCTTCAAATTATTTTTACACGTGGTATAATTTTGCCCGGTGGGCTGATCCCGGCGACGGCGAGCATGCGAAGGAAGCAACTCCGTGGCGTGCGCGAGCTCTCTTTCCTTCGTCCACTCGGTCATGATGCGGGCGAGAAACCTAGATGACAGAACTAGAAAAGGGGGGAAAACACCGGGCAGCTCGCGGCGAGATAGGACGGGACCGGAATTCTGGCCGGAGGTGGATTAGATCGGATTATCTCGTAGATCGATGAACGCCCGAGGTAAACAGACGCGGAGAAACACCGAGGCTGCCGGAGATTTGAATGAGTGATTGGCAAGGCTGGATTCTGCCGCAACGTCTGCTCGCCATTTTGTCCCCAGTTAGAAATCTTTCTTTACCATTTTAAGCGATCGGGACCCAAGTATCGGCCGGCTTACTTGGTACTCAAGTGAAATTTATGGCACCGCTAGAAACGGCGAGCTTTTTCCGTCATTCTGTTTCTTTCGCGTTAAAATCGCGCCGTCCTGCGGATTCACGCCAACTTATCCGAATCACCCGTTCGAATATTCACGAAGCGTTCGACATTTTTTTTTTTTTATCTCAATCATTTCACCAAGCCTCGACTATTTATTATCGATTATTCGCGATTGGAAGGCGTCCTTTCACCATTACCAGACAATCGCTAACTCCGCACTGGTATTGTTCTTATTTCAGTAGCCACAATCCGAGCGGGGTCAGGCGGCGTGTCCGAGAATCTAGACTTTCTTGTTGCCTGTTATCGACACATTTTTTCGAGCATTAGCTCTATCGGAACTACACGATCAATTGCACGATAAGTCTTCGCCTTGGTGAGGAGTTTCCGGGACGAGCAACGCGTGCAACGCGGCTGAATATCGCGTGCAACTCCTCCTGAAACTATCTAACCTAGGTATAACGTACGTGTCCGCGTCTCTTTTTCCACGGGGTCTCGATCACCGCAGTCGTCGATGGACTCGATTGGATTCGATCGCTTCGGGTGTTAGTTTTCCAGGACAGTCGTCGCTCACCACGCAATGGATTATCGGCACTTAATGCACCGCGCTCGTGCACTTGGAGCAACGGTTCTTCGCCTGAGTCAAACCAGCTTCTGCATCGAATTATCGTCCTCTGTACCTACGGTGTCGCAGGGCTGCGGAATTCGACGCCGGCCTCGTTGGGCGCGTTAGATTCATTTTATATCGACAAATCGCTTCTGCTTTGCGCCCCAAACCTGAGAAAATCTTCGCCACCTGCGCGAATTAACTGGAAAGCAAGAAATACGTAAGTATAAGCGTCTCCGATTTTTGGCAGAAGCTGCCGATATCCAGCGGGCATCGCTCTTCGATCTCTCACGCGTGTCTCCATCTTACAATTACGCGGCATTAGAGTCACATGGACATAACGAAGCGAACCGGTGCCTGACTTCGGGACGGTGCGTGGAAAGCGGCGTACGTATTGGCGTTTCGCCGCGAAGGGGCTTAAATCTATCCCGAGGAGCCTCGGCATCGAACTCCGTGATTTCTGATATGCCCATTAGCAAAGACGAGCCTTACTCGGCTGCGGGAACGCATCCATCCACGATTTATTGGGCTATTCACTCCGACTGCACTGCAACGCGCGCGGTTATAAGGTTCGACTCTATCCTTCTCCTCAAGTAATATTGCACCGCCTCTCAATGATCTTATCGCGAGTAATTAACACCTGCCAGAATCACCGCAGCCCATGCGTCACCTGAATTTTCCGTAAATCACTCCGCCCCGTCCATAAACAATATCTAACAAGCCCATCGCCATAGACGTTAGGTATATGTATTCTTCTATCCATATTTCACGGCGATCTTCGAGGCATCGGCTCCGGATGATTATTTCTCCTTCCCTTTCCTTTGGCTTGGATCTATTTTCATTCACCTACACAACGTTCCTGAAGCGTGTGTCTACGATATCAGAGATCACACGTGGAATTGCAACAGCTGCCGCGGTACCGATCAACCAGGGTAGGTGGACCAGTTTAGCCGACGTCCTTCAAGCCCGCGTGCACTGTCGGTGGAAATTGATACGAAGTGAAAGAACGATTAATCTCAATCAAGCCACCGGTTGATCGTTGCCTTGGATCGAGTCGAGTCAACTGGCGTGTCGAGCATCGTTACACGGCAGGGTCGAGAGACCGACAAGTTCGAGGGAGAAAATTTTAATTGAAACATATATTATCGCCGTTCGCCCGATGGGGTTATGCAGCGATGTGCACGGTGATGCTTCGATCGCGATAATCGGACTCTGAAATTCGCTGATTCGTCGTCCATCCGCGATCGGTGATCACTGATACGTATCCTGCACGATTTCCATCCGCTGTCACAGACGTCTGTACCTTCAAATAAATCTAACTCTAGTGAAATAACAAGAGCGAAAGCAACCGCGAATTGACTCCGTACTCGAAGCACGTGGTTTCGAAATTAAAGTGCGGGAATTCCGAAACGAAAATTAGTCTTTCCGATGAAGCGAGGAGAGAAAAATGAGTCACAGTTTTCTAAATTATGGTAATCAGTGTTGACTCGCGTTGTTTGAGATGCGGAAATACCGAGGGCGTGTAATATGCGTAGAGGTATCGAGACGCCTGAATCAGACGTTGGGCGAATACTTTTCATTTCACCTGCCGTTCGGTAACTGTAAACCTCGAGAAACTTACTAACCTAGCCTAGGTACACAGACTCGAATGTATAATGTATGTTATACGCAAATATCCAGCTGTAACGCGCACGCGGCTTTGAGAACTGTTATAATAATAGACAATCTATCTGCTATTAGAATGCGTTGCTTACCCTAACGGAAAAAAAACCCTCAATTTGACGGTTAATTTGCATCCTTAATTTTCTTATGGAAATTCATCATTATCTATGAGTTGGGGGTGCGAATTTACACCCAAGTTGGTTTTTTCTTTTTTTTCTTTTTTTCTTGTTAGGGTGGATTTTTTTCTTTTTGCTAAGATTTTATCGTTTTTTAGAACCAAAAATCAACAGAGTTTTTGGCTTTTTTTTTTAACAGCTATTCATTATAATTGTTATCGATCGTATGTTCCTTTATGATCATTCGTTCTAACGAATAGAGAATGATGTCCAACATCATTCCAATCGACTTTCCAACGATCAGTTTATTCAATTATCAAATCGTTATTCATACGCTCAACATCTCCTAATACACGTTGCATAAATAGATCTTCAATATTTAACGGAAAGTTTCTCCAGTGTTATAAATCTACTACAACCGTGAAGCATACGTATGATATTTCCGCTATAACTGTCAATGAATTTATCGATGAGTAGTGATTACACGACGATTATAGATATGCTTAGACTTGTTTATTGCCAAAGGCTATATTTGCAGACATTAAAAACCTTCAAACTGTCACCACATAGTGGATGAATTATTCATCACATTGTAACTTGCGTTAACTATCACGTTTCTTTATTTTCGGACGAAAGATTAACGATTAATTCATACCTTCACCCCTTTTTTTTACTACCATTTGCGAGGTCTGGGTATACATGCCCAAAACAATCAAAGATAGTCAGAGGTATCGGCGGTGATTTTGAAAGCTGAATTAAACTGATCCAGACACGAGATCTCGCCACCATTTTCTTAGACTCGACTTCATAATCTATTAACGCGAATAAATAAAACTTCCTTAGTCCACTAACAATAAGAACATGTGTTGGCAGACCAATGAGGCGGCCACCTACTTGAGTCTAGTACGTAATACGGCATGCATAGATAAAACTAGAGGGGGAACCGCGTTGTTCTCGACTGGTGACCAGATAGCGGGAGCGGCTCGTTGGCGCATTTAGGTTTCGGAACGAATCTAATCAGTGAAAGTACAACAGAATCGCATCGACAAAGTTCTGACCCAGTTACCGAAATGCCTTTTCACGGGAGTGTGACGAGCCGCTCGGACACTTCCTGCAATTTTCGGTTCACCGATGTCAATTAGAGTACCGCAAGACGTCCGCGGTGCATCGAGCAAGCATCATTCTCTTTCCGAAGAGAAACTTTTCCCTGAACTTCGCAGAGCGGGATTCGATTCGAATTCCTTCGCACGGCGGATCGCCGATTTTATTATCGGTCGCGAGGTGACGTTACAGCTGTCGTTGAGCGGGCATCGCGTGGTAATTAAGACAGGGTACTAATTAGGGGTCCTATACTATGTAACGGATACAACCACGGTGATTTATGATCAAAACGAATAGCTGTACGTACTACATGTGTTTTCCACTATTGCGACCGTCTAACTCGTACATCTTAATTAATCTCACTGGCACACTGCACAAGATTCGGATCCGCGCGATATTAGTAAAAATTTATTACTCTATTGGTTGTACTCACGTTTATGTGGCGACGCCGGCAGGCTTACAACGACGATCAATATCACCGTGAAATCGATGCCCAAATCGTTTTTTACACACCACAGATTCTATGCTGCAGGTTTCCCCGGCTCATGATATCACCGATTATCCGTCAGGTTGGATGGATTATGGGATGTAGACGGCCGGCGTTTCACGCTGCGCTTTGATGCCTTTTAAGGTGCTGTAGCAGAGCGTAATTAGGGACGACCACCTTTTCCGCGGTAAATGGGTTAACCTGACCGCGCGATTCCCTCGGCGAGCTCACTTTGATTTAGGTATTTACTTACTGCTCGTCTCTGTGCCACCGGCGCAAATCCGCGCTACCTACCAAAAAGTAGGTCCAACAACGACGCTTCTTACTTTCAGCGGCACAGATAGTTGTATTCTATTAATCAAATATCGCAATACACCGCCTCGCTATTCGGACCGCGACGGACCCCCGATTCACCTCGAAAGTCTCGATACCCCTTAATCACTATCCTCCTGCGCACGGCTGCGAAAGTCACGGTTAGCGAATCCGAGAAAAATAGATCCCGATCGAAGCTTGTCACACAGCTCGGGATCGAACGTCATTGTTTCCGTTAATCGATCGGCATAGAAAGTAGGTAGGTAAGTAGGATTTAACCGAACCAATCGACGATTTTTTTCTTCTATTTTTCTTTCGTTCAAACGTCTTAGCGTGTTATCCCAGTATCTTTGAGTAATCGGGCCCACCGGTCAGGTCCAATCGCCCAAGTCCGAAACCGAATTGTGGGAAAAGAAAATGTAAAAACAGTGAAATAAATAAAATAAAATGGGACAACCGCGTTCGACGCACTCCTTTAACCGATCCGACGAGAAAAGGCGAGAAGACCGAAAACTTTTCCCTCGTATGTCAAGATCGTAAGTCGGCGTCCAGGGTGACCGCGGTGACCACGCCGCGTACGTCCGTCGATCGGAGAGTGGAGCGGCAACTGCAGCACCAACCTGGACGGGGCCTCACGGTTGTACGACGACGACGACGACGGCTTCCACTGCCACCGCCACCGCCGCCGCGACGCCGCGGGGCCCGTCGCCTGGCAGGTGGAGGACTCGAGCTGGTACCCCGTGACTCGTGCCCGAGGAAGGAAGTGGGTCGTCGTCTTCGACGAGGACGCGGACCGGGTCTAGGTCGCCGTCGCTGCATGGGACTCACCCTTTTTTCATATACCTTTTACCTCGCCGGGACTTTTGTTGAGAGAATGGGGCGGGGTTCAAGTTCCGAACTCGAAGACTTCCGAAAGCGCCGAATTCTGAATTATTTCGTGGTGAAACTTGAAGTAAAGAAATCAAACTCTGGAGAGACGACAAAGTTTCGAATGGTCGGAAAGCCGACGGCTCCAAGTTCCGGAATGCAAGATTACGAAAATTCAAGTTACGATAGAACAAAGTTCCGAAAGGTAAAGATCCGACGAAGAAAGATTTCGGAAAATATCGTTTCGACAGAGCTACATTCCGAAAATTAAAATATACTCACCCGGTGTAGTTTACTCGACGAGTGGGTGTAAAGAAGCAGAGCAACCGAAAATCGGAATGACGAGTATTCCGAACGTAAAAGTATCGAAAATCCGTAACAAAGAAAGGTCAAAGCGATGAAATTTGACCAAGCCAGAAATTCACAGATCCGAAAACGTTTGATCATTCGGAATTTCGATGCTTCAGCTTTTTAAATTTTCTCATCTTCGCACATCTTCCAACGTGTCGACTTATCAGTATTTGGCACTTGTATAGTCTTGTGAAACGGGCCAGTGGAAGTTAAATTTCCAACGGCTATTAGTCGATCGTTCTTCACGATGCAGTGGTTTCCTTTTTTTTTTTGCCACGACCTGCACCGTAATTAATTTTTTTATTTTCATCCAAATCCCGAAAAAAACATCTCTATGATTGATTCATTCATATAGCATATTATAACAGGGATCTAAGTTCCGAGCGAAAAACAGGCATACGTCTACACAGACCTTAAAAAATAGGCAAGCTTAATATTGATCAGCAATTATATTGGTACGTGCATCGAAATTTATAGACGGTATTCTCCGACAACCCGTATTTACACCGAATTTGAAGCGTAATCTCGCATTTCATTTAAATTCTCGCTGTGTAATAACGCCGAGAAAAAGGTGGGAAAAAATCGAGCCTTTTCACCGAAACGGATTAACAGAAATGCCTGAATTCGTATGATTCTTAGCGGGTAGTGATTTATCGATTGGCGATACCGCGTGTTTTTAGTGTCATTATTTCAGCTGCTCTTTCGGTACTTATTTTTCTTCTGAATGCTTATTTAGCACCCGTTGAAGTTTTTTGCGATTATCCGCGGCGCACATAAACCTGCGCTTCAGGCCTGACCCAGTTTTGCCAAGAGCGAGTCGTTAGAAGAACGACGGTTAGGTGTGTGCAATGGGTCTTTGAACACCCCGAAAAACCGCCTCTCTATACACAGGTACACGTTGTTTTCAATTATTATCCGACGGAGAATCAACCGAGGGGAATTATCGTATTGTTATAAGAACGCGAACGAATGAAAGCGAACGCTTAGTTTGTGTACCAGTTCCTTGAGGGGCAAACATTGACGCTGATATTGAGTATGATTATACCTATAGATGCGTATAAAAAAGAAGCAAGAAGGCAATCGTCATATTATTCCTCGGGCCTTCCGTCTCTGTGGTCTTTTCACACTTTTGCCGAGAAATCAGGCGCTGTTCGAATCGGAAATCTGTAAATATAATCCTATCAGTCACACATTTGTCAACTCAATATTTTGGCCTGAATTTTGTCAGCCGGAGGTTTCTCGGCTCGCTGATGACGAGTCTGAAGTCAGAAATTCATAATTTTTAAATCCAAGATGGCGGATTCAATATGGCGGATGTGGAATATAAAAAACTACGAAAAATCGACGATTCTGGCCAAAACTTGGCAACTTTGACTGAAAGGGTTAACGCAAGATTCGATCTTTTTAAAAATCCACCATCAGTTCGTGGCAAACCGACTCGAAAATGTTTGCAGGTAGACGATTTCCAGGACAGTGTAAAGGTGTAGCATTTGGTCCGAAATTACGTACAAGGTGGAATGCCGAGGAATTTTGCGTTCCCCTGAAAAGCCCCGTTGACACGAAAAGTTGTGATCGCAACGGTTATGACGTTCGTCTAATTAACTGTTGGGTCAGCGGGCTGATTCCCACCGCTTTTTGAAACCCTTGCTCCACTTTTCCCTCCGTACGGCTGAACAATAAAACTCGTCGCAACCGGTGTGCCGAGATATTATACTCTAAGGAACGCTGAACACGCCTCCGAGTCTGACATTCAACGACGAAATAAACGACCGGCCTGCATACACGCGGTCCGGCATTAAACGCGCGGCGGCCGTAAAAACTGCTGCGAAGCCCCGGGCCATTTCCAAGACTGATCTTCTCGGTCTCCTGCCAAGATATTGATCCGCGAATCGATCCCGATCAGCTGGCAGAAGCGGACGTATCGCATACGTAGAGCTGCTTTCGAAGCGGGCCCCTTTGGACTAGAAGATTTATCATAATTCATCTCGGCCAGGAATTTTTCAATGTCTTTTCAGCATAAATTACGCCGTGACGGTTGTTTTGACTCTGTAAATCGCGTGCGGTGAATTAGCGAAATATGAGAATAATCCCGCCTTCGAGAAAGTGTCGTAAAGTTTGGAGAAATTAGCGAGTCCTGCTCTTACATGCGCAACCTTGCTCATCTGCATTCTTCGAGTTGTTTTGGAACGGTCTCTTTTTGTTTTTTTCAATCGGATGCTACGACGAATTTCGCGCGAAATTTTATATAGCGTATTAAAAACTCGGATTACAAGTTTCCGATCGGTTATTCATCGATTCTGGAAGATTTTTCCGAAAAACCGAATGCTAAGTATGCAAAACATAATGTGTTTACTTTCAATCATTATTTCAATATTCCTGCGAGATTTTTACCAGTAATTCCCGCTGAATTTATTGTCCGTAAAGGCGACGTCGCATGAATCATACGTACGAACGACGCGATCCGATCTTCCAAGTATAGAAAGAAACGGGAATTTGTGTGCTTCGAAAGCTGTCGAAAAGTGTTGAAGAATTATTGGCTTTGGGGCATGACGTGGCGAATTGAAGCTGTTTGAAGCACGTTAATTAGCAAGGAGGTTTATCAAGAATTCAGGAGTGTTAATTGCTAAGGCGTCGGAGTTGGGGAGATACATAACATTGTACCACATACCGAGAAGAGATTGGATGCCCGCCTACCTCCGTGTCAGAAGATTAGCCAGCCTCGGCTGGTATTCAGAGTGGAAATGCATAAATCCCGAACGAAACTGAGATCTTTTATTTCCGGAAACGGGGTTTTTAGATCGGCGCCTCCTCGCGTGCGAATTTCTTTAAATTTTTTCTCCTTTTTCTCCATCTATTTCACCCGAGTACGAAAGCTCGCGTTTTCATTCTTCTGCCGCAGCTGCGGTTCCAATAATCATTCCATCTGTTTGCCCTGCGAATGAATCAAAGGCGCGTACAAATATCCCCCGCAGCGAATTATCATCAGGATAATCGAGGGTTTCAATGCCCTATCCAAAATCAGCTCCAGACATCGAGCCGGTGAAGAAGCTATTTGTGCGTTTCTTCGTCGTCTAATTTTTTACCTTCCGCAGCTAGACAACCGGACCGTGACTGCGTCGATGTTTATGCCCGATCCGTACGCAATAAATATATTTGAGCAAGATGAGAGGACGCGATTTGATCATTTGCTCAAGAGCGACGCTACGAGTGGTGGAAAAAAGATACCGCGCGCTGTGTTACGATTGTGTTGCGCGAGTACCGCGGCTCTTTGGCCTCGGCGTTGAACAAAGCCGGATAAATATAATAAAACGGCAGGTTAAGTAGGACGGTGCCATGCGCTCCGGGAGGTAATTCATGCCTGGAAAGACAAAGATCCTCTCTGATTGTATAATAATGAATTGAATTCTTAATGCCGCGGCGTATTACCTGGTAAGTGCCTGTACGACCTAAGAATTACCACAAGTAATCCATCTTCGATTAAATCGACTATTTTTTCTGCGATCGATAATCGGGTATAATCGATTATTTTTCAAACACGATTAACAGAACGACTTGATTATTTTTCCTCACAATCGGTTTTTGTTTTTTACTCGCATGCACGACGCAATAAAATATGATCAGTTTATGCGATCAAAGTATGAATTATTATCGTTGTCTTACTTACTAATCACAGCTATTTGATGTAACAAGTGAAAGATAAACGAATATTTTCATCTCAAACTGAAAAATACTTTGAATGAAACTACAAATTATCAAAAAACTTTTCCGCTATTAGGACTGCGTACTGGAATTTACGAAATTTTCGTTTCACATGCGCCGTTTAAAAAAAATACGAAATAACCGATTGATCGACTAAATTCCACCGATTGCATCGAATCGCTTTCGATTATTTTTTTGGATGCGATTGATCGATGCACCGATTATTTTCAGCTTACTTTAGTGGCCATCGCTAATTGTGACCGCCGACTGGTTCAAGCCGTTGCACCGAGGCCGCAGGGCTCTTAGCTTCGCACACCTCGGACCCCGATTCTCGCGAAAGAACGAAACGCATTGTTCTCCCGTCACGCGTAATTATCATCGTTACACGAGCACGCAATTTTACGCTCCTTCGTTTAATTCTTTTCACCCGCGGCCCGTAATCTCCGAATTGATATAACAACGTAACCAACGATTAGACAACCTCCGGCTGTTCCTGCTTTTCGGCCCAAGGAGACCGGCGATCAGTAGACGGTGGTCGCGAGTTACCCTTGACAAATTGGGAACACACAAATTCAGTCACTCATATTCTGCGGCTTCTGAATAACTTTATCACCGCGGTTACAGAGGTGATTAATAAAGTCAGACGAGTCTCTCCATTTGTCAAAGTTGACTCGTGCTGTTCTCCTCGTAATTCAAATTTGATAAATCGAGAGAACGTAAAAATAATAGAAATTGTAATGACAACAACAATAATAATAATAATAATAATAATATATGGAATAGAAAGAGCGAGGATATTAGTTAAGAGAAAAGCAACTACACCGGTCAACACGAATTTTTACGCTGCCCCTGATAACGTTAACAACGACAAAGTCGCCCACATCTTGATAAAAACGTTTTGCTTTTTCTTCCGAATAGGCGCCCGTATTAGCTATCAAGCAAAAACTTGGAGACTTATTCATGAACGTGAACGAGTAAAAAGCAAACGTTGTAAGCAATAAGTAAAGCTTTTGATCATTATTCGACGTAGGTATAGAATCGAAATTCATTTCCCTCAACAGAGATTGAAAAGAGAAAAGATTTTTTTCTTTCGGTGTCCCCGCGCTATTGACCCAGTCATCGCAATACGTCTGGATACGAAATATTTCACGTCAAGTGGACAAGGGCCCTAGACTCCTAGACTCCTAGAGTGTAATGCGCGGCCTGGTTACACGCGCCAATTCCGTAAGACGCCCCGGTATCCGATGCATCGTGCACGTCTTTCTCCAGGTGGTCTCTGAATTGTTTCGTTAATTTAATTACAATTATGTCCAATTAAGGTGCAACTGATTTATTTATTACCCACCCGGCTCGTCCTCCGCTTGCACCCAATTAGGAACGACTCGATTTATAATGTAAACTATCCACTCGAATGAGGTAACTCGGGCTTGATGATGGCCGCGCCGCGCAGTTCCGTTCTGAAAATCTGCAAGTACAGCCTGTAATAAATGGTGGAAACCGAGCGAGTCGCTTGTGTGTGGGACGGCAATTGAAATTCTTGTACCATTGAACCGTGAACCTCTCGATCATTTGTCACAATTATACATTCTCGCAGGAGGCTGTCGACCCGTGTCCACCGATGTGCGGGGTAAATTTAGCCGCGCGTGCATACGCAGCGGAAAACTCGCTTCTTTTACGCTCAGTCCGTAACATCGCATGCGAGGCTGAAGAAACCGAAAGTTTTTTCCTCCTCTCCGCAATTTTGCTCCTCTCGACTTACACCGGCGATGTCTTATTCAAATTTCCACGCGCTGTGAGCTTGCTAGAAATTCCGCGTTGCGCAAGCCTCGCGTCTACGCATGTGTTGAAAAATACCTGGCCCGTTCGTCACGGCCGTGAATGCGTAGAGTTTGTCTTGTGCGGCCGACTCACACATTCGTGGGCATGCCACCTCTGACGAAAACAGGAACGAGAATGATCCTTATTGTCGTTGCATAGGTATAAAAGTCTTGCGAAACATTTTTTGCCCGGTTCTATAAATCTCATCTCTCTATCTCTCTCCCTCTTTCTCTTTCTCTCGTAAGCTATAATGAGACGGACGTTTTGTGACTGGCGGAAATAATGTACCGTGTGTATAAGAACCACAGAGTTGTCTTTTATACGTGACAATATGCGACACATCTCCTTAAGGCCTTTTTCGACTCGCGCAGTTTGCAGTGCGGCATTGTGTTTGTAAATGCATAGTTTTGAAATACTTTTTTCACGCTAAATGGTCTCATGCACTACCGTACGCTTTCCTCCTCTCCGTCACTCTTACGCGCATGTATCGTGCAGATAATTTAATTACATACACGCGTGTAGAATAATACTTGCTGAATAAATATACGTCGTCTACTAACAAGGACCGGAAATGACAAGAGACATTATACTCGTACTATCGCGTACATCCGCAATTCGGTTTAAGTGTATAATGTATTCATTTAATTTTTGCAATCCACTTACAATCACCAGCAATGTCACAAGTATGTAATCATTTCCACGTATGACGGACAAAAAATTAGAAAAATAATAAAACGGAAATAAACGCATGTATATTCCCCTACGCGGCGCATCCGTTCTTCGAGACGTTGAACTTGGTGACAGCTTTTGCACCTTCCATGAGGGCGTATTTTCCCAAATCTCCGGGCAAGAGCAGCCTGGCTGCGGTCTGAATGTCCCTCGAAGTCATCGTCGGCTTTCCGTTGTACTTCGTCAGGCGAGAGGCTTCGGTAGCTATGCGTCCGAACATGTCCTCCATGAAGCTGTTCATAATTTCCATCGCCTTCCTCGAGATCCCGGTGCCGTGATGAATCTCCTTCAGCACCTGCAGAAGGATTATTTTGGGCGTTTTTTTTAAAAGAAAATGCAAACACTTGGGGCAATTTCAGTTTCAGAGCCTTATTATTCAGTTTCAGAAAAATTTTAGAATTTCTTCATCCAAATTACCTAATAACAAAATGGCGGTATGGTGCATATAAGTAGCGAACGACCACGTTTTCAATGCGACACACTTGAAATTTTGACACAATCTTTAAAACTTGTTTATCGATTAGAGCTCGTGGCTAGATTTTTGAAATTCGACTCCAAAATAAATTTTCTCTCTGTCGCAAGTTTGACAGTGATGTCAGGAGATGCGCCACCTCAAAAGCCCTCGAGTTCGGAGTCGTTCGCTATTTATACGCGCCATGCCACCATTTTGTTATTGATTTCGATGAAAAAAATTCTAAAATGTTCTTAAAATTATAAATAATAAAGCCCTCGTACTCAAAATGCTCCAAGTATTTTAATTTAAAAAAAAACTTTAAAATCCCCCCCTTAATTAAAGTTTGCGGACTTTCGCCAGTGAGGATTCATGCAAGCAGGATCGAGGAATAATTATGTTGAAATACCGGAAGAAACGTATTTTCTAACCTTGTGGATAAAGTAATTGTAACTCGTGCCCTTTCGCCTGTTCCTCCGCTTCTGCCCGTTTCCAGAACCAACCTGGGCAACGCCTTCCCGTCTCGATGGCATTTCCGTAGGGTTCAACAGCCGTCTACCTATAAAGGAAGCTCAGGTGTCCTCCTGGCTACTGATTTTCACAAGCTCATACGATTTTCCTTGAAAGGACTTTGAAACTCAGTCCACGGCCATCAGTGATCATCCACGCTGTGATCTATCGTTTTGACAGACCTGGGCAAAATTTGCTAACCCGGCGTTCTTCTGTTAGGTAAACTTGGATCCGTGTTCTCTTGGTATCCAAGGACGATTCTCGATTATTCGCAGCCATCTTGGAAAGCCTCAAAAATCAGTAACGAGGAACGCGTCATACATACGCGTAGGTAGGTGCTTGGATCTCGAGGTGTGAAGGTTATTCGTGAAAATCATGTCGACGCATCCTGCGGGTCAGCAAAACCACGGAGGACTGCACGGTCGCTTCCAAGGTCGACGAGACAACGCAACCGTCAGCCAGTGTCCTCGTAAAATCCATTTCTGCTTTGTAATTCTTTCAAGGCGAATCCAAAAATGGAACGAAATCGAGCGCAGAAGAGACGACGTCCTTTTCTTACTCCGCGCCATTCATGATTTCGACATCGGTAATGTATTTCATTGTGCGTATGGATTGTATACCCGTGATGTACCGTACGATGTATTATGCGCTCGATGTGCCCGCGTGCATGCGTGCAATATAATAGAAACAATGAACAGTGGTGAAAGTGCGTAGTATGGATACAGGTAGACCGCGAGGTGATGCTCGGCAAAGAAATCTACATATGTAAGTAGCAAACTGTATATTTATTACACTCGACAGGCGCCTGATTGTCTCGCAAAGCGCGGGAAGGTCGGCTCGAAAGTTTCTTCTTCGTCTTCGTCTTCGTCTTCGTCTTCGTCTTCGTCTACTTCTGCTTCTGCTTCGGAAGGTGTCGTTCGTATCTCCTCATAATTGATGTACAGAGTGTCTCGCGGATTATAAGAGGAGCCTTGAGTGAAGCTTGCCGGAAAGTGACCCGCCTGGAGGAGCTCGAAAACAACATCAGTTATAAACCTCATTCACACCGTGCTGCAACGAGCTCTGACCACGATTATAAGTAGGTGGGTAGGTACAGGTAGCGTTGTCCATCTTCGCAAAGAGTGCTGGTCTCGATTACTCCGAAGACTCAAGTTGGTGGTAGAAGACCTTGATGCAGGGCTGAATTTTCCGTCGACGAAAAATTCCCACCGTTCGATAAGCCGTTTCAAGTCCGAAGAGCCCGAGTGTGCTCAAAGCCAAGTCCAGACCGTGGTGGAAGTTTTCTAGAACCGCTCGCGCTCTAAGTCGTGTTAATCACCGACGAGAAAGTTGCGTGAAATCATTTTACGTACCTACGGGTAGAAGTGATTCGGAGTCACATGAAATCCCGAAGTGGAATGATTTCGTCGGTGCGTCCAGTTCATTGATTACCGCCCAGCTCCGAGTTCCCGGTAACGCTCGGTAGACCCGGGTGATTAATGAACGGCAACATCGAAGACACTTCCGACACTTATGACGCGGGTACTAAACAGCGAACACGTGTTATATCCACCGGGAGTGAGGATGGGCGAGGTGGGTCACTGGGACCAGGTTATCCGGCAGACGCGGTGGGCACCAGGTTCGTTATCGTGTGCGTAGAGACACCCACACCAACGGGAATTAGTGTCGGATACAGCGGATTGGCGGGTCGGGCGAATCGTTGCGTTCTTTCGCTGCGATGGTTGATGGCGACGGTGACGGAGCCTCAGGCCTCGGTATCAACTCGGAGCTCCGACCCAACCGAACCTAAGACAACCTGGAGGCTGTTCCAGCACCGGTACCGGTACCGAGAGCACCGTCCTCACCTACCAGCGGTAGCAGCAGCGTCATAACTCGGCGTACAGTTATCGAAGTTGCGCAAGTCGCCGGCACATGGAAGCACGGAGCACCCAAAGTCAACAACGAGAGCTCGAAGTTAACGGTCGTCAACGGCGGCAGCCCTCGCGATATAAGCGCGTTAGCTGCAGCCCGCTGTTATTAATTGCGCTGTTTATAACCCGGAAATATTATAGGTACCTACGCGTTTCTCGCGGGGGTTCTTATACAACTATTACGGAGCATCTGCGACTTGATCGACGCTTCTTGTAAACGGTCGCGTCTCGGACCTGTCGACCAATCGCCATATTTTTTCGTGTCTTAAACGTGACCACCATAATCGAAATTTAGCGCCTAGGTTAAACCCTGTGAAGCAGGCTTCTGTGCCATAGTAAGTGATAGTAAAGTAGGCTTTATTTCAATGCAACGTCAGACCCTGCTTTGACATTGAAAATTTCCAAAATTTCCCAATTTTCCGAGTTTAGCCTAGAATTTGTTTAGAACCTCCTTTAACTCACCAGAGGTAGGGTTAAACCCGCCTGCTTGCTTGCGAAGCTCTCCTTTAACGCTCGAAACCCTACCTCGCTGATGAAGGGTCCATCGATTCCGATGTAATAATTGTATTTATTTTGGATGTGTGATAATTAGTTATTTTTAATCATACTTCTATGTTTATCGTCAGTGACGCAAATTTATAGTTTATAACTGTCGTCCGATTCCAGTTCAATGTATTGATGAATTTTGGAACTTTGTATTTATATCAACTTGAAGCTCCTCTCGTTAAAAGGGTTTTTGTATTCGTAAGAACGTTGAATAAATACAGTGTAAATGCAATATTAATTTTCAAATTTTATTGTAACTTGTCAAAATCATGTCTAAATAGCTCTTGGATTATTCATTGTGAACACTCGAATGTCGCCGTAATAATATATTTATAGAGGAGGAGTTGCAGGTCCAATCGAGAAGCTGTAGATCGAATAGCGTCAAAGTAGGGTTTGGTACTTTAATTTTTAGGAGTTGGAGGTTCAAGGAAGGTTTCTTCTTAAATGAGGGTCAATGTAAGATTTCTGTGTTCAGTTTCCCTCGAAGTAGATCCAAACGAACCTTGGTAGGGTGAAATGTAGGCGTTGAATTTCTCGTCTCTAATTTGTTATACATTGCCGAATGACGCGAAACGAGGACCGCTTATCGAGTCCCGACAGTTGCAGCCCCTCTCCCTGGATTAGAGTGGAAATTAATTAAAGTATCGAACCGTGTTGATTTCCGACATCAGCAGCGTGTTGTCGTATGATGAAAACGCGATAAAATTGTAAAACGGGCCAAACGGCAACGAGCAGCGATAGCCGCGACTAATAATAACTTCCCTCGTCACGCCGATGGATCGGATAGCGCGAATATTTGAGAGGAAAATCAACGGTTGAAGACGGTCAAAATCGGCGATAGTCAAAGGGCTGATTCGAACCTTGCATTGAGAACCAGTAAACCGTTGAATCCGTTCGTGAGTAAAGAATCCGTGAGCATGTCATAACGCCCGGGCATAAGAGAGTCGTGGTCCAGCGGCAGCGGCCGAGTATCTAATTACATTAGGGCCATCCGGGTCTGCTAAGTCGGGAGCATTAAACATCCAATGAATACCAAACCGTCATGATTTACAACGCGCAAACGTCGCTCTAACGAGCGAATGCACAACGACTTTCAGTTCGAATCTGGTCTGTAAGATTTGCAGGATGGCGAACGGCTGGCAATTTGAGTAGGCATGTAGATTTGTAATATATCCTTGGAGCAAAGGCCGCGGTGAGCATACCATTTGAAATAACGTTTACCGTGAGGGATCATCGAGGGTCCTGTAAATAAGTCGATGGTTTCTCTTATTTTCAGGCATTTCTTTTTCCCTCGATTTGCTGGTGAATTCACCTTTTAGTTTAAGTACTTCAACGCCGCGTATATTATACCTTCGTATACGTGTATGTGTGTATATTCGACTTGTCCCGGCGATGTTTATCCTCCCGGCAGCACGTGCTTCGACCCGGCTCTTCCTCACTCGACGAACTCTCGTGTTGCACCTAACTTTCGGTTAATTCTCCATTAAACCACTCGCCGCAAGAGTCGTCGGGCATTTTTATCACCCGGCCGGCTGCGACTCGTATTCGTTTATAACGGTCCTGCCGCCGGTACTTCGATTTATCGTATTTTTGCCCACGAGTGCTCGAATCCTCTCATTTTCGACCGTGCGCCGAAAACATGACAGTACGCGCGGTAATCCTGATCTATTTCCGTCAAGACTGACGGACTGAAAAAAAAAAAAAAAAAAAAATACAACTGCCCTCAATCCACGCGTATCTCAGTAGGGATCTCTGTACCTATATCTCCGATTTTTTACCAATTTTACGGGGAGTTAAAGGGGTGGGGTTCTTGCAACTTGGAAGGTTCAATATTTGGAATGGCCGACACATCGAAATTTCAAACATGCGAACACAAAATAACGAAAGTTTTCGAACGATACATCTTTCGTTATTTCATTATCGCGTGTTCAAAATTTCGATATACACATCGGCCATTCCGAATACCGATCGTTCGAAATTTTGACCGCCACCCGGTTGAAAGAGGCTGCAGCTTCCCCGCGCACACATTTCAGCTATTTATAAACATGCTTGCAGTGTAACGCATGTACACAGGTAGTTAGGTAGATATATTATTATAGCCGCGCAAGAAGCAGTTTATGCCATACGTTTACCGAGCATGCCGTCGATGTAATGCTTACGCAGGTAAAGAGACGGCCGACCAGCCAATAATAAACCAATAGCGGTTTTCGCGCAGGTGACAGAGTTGGCGCCAAGACTGCGGAAACTAATAAGATAAAGTCTCCTGCGATCCCCGAGCAAATACCACGCGCAACTATCTGAGTTGCTGTTTAAAGCGTCGCAATATTGATCGAATCGATCAACGGAACCGGTGGTACGGCAAATTTCGGAGTTGATGTGTTATTCTGCCGTCAAAGGAATCGCAACAATATTCGTCCCGACTAAATCCCCGCGCCCGTGATTCGTCCATCTTCGTAGAAAATCATGATGAATTCGGGTAGCGAAACGCGGTGCGGATTATCGAGAGAAAAGGTCAGCCCGCAGGCCGTCCGAACCTTGGAGCTTACCCAAGTCATTGTCATATTGTCATATTAACGAAATTCGCGCCGCGTTGTTTAATTCGGGATTTGTAATTCGCCCTCGCGGTGGAAACTTGGCAATCTAATTACACGTTAATTTGATAACCGAGGTCTTTCGGTCTACACGTAATTAGCCTCAGCCGACATTTCCTGTCCCTGCGGTGAAGCAAAAATCCTCGAGCAACGCGGCGGGCGATCGTCAACCGTGTCCGGTAATCACCGAAATTTTTCATACAAAACATGCGGCAGCTCGAGGAAGGAAAGCCAGCCGTCGCGTCGTTTAGTAACGCGGAACTCTGGTCGCCGCTCGCGTTTAGCGATTGAAGAAGTTCTTTGAAGTCTGCGCCTGATCGGGATCCCCGTTTTTCCCTCATCCATCCGGTCCCGCTGAATGAAATTCCGACTCGCGTAGGTATCGCCGAGTGCCGTGCGCACGGGAATTTATTCCCCTGCAGAGAGGACGGTGTCCCCGATTTCGCTCGTCGCTTCCTTCGCAAAAGTCTGTCTCGAGTTTGCCGCGGACCATCGAGAAGGAGGGAAACACTAGGGGCGAAGGGGGGGCTCAAGAAGGAGAGAAGGAGAAAAGGAGAGAAGGAGAGAAGGAGAGAAGGAGAGACGCCTCTGAAACGAAACACTAGCTCCGACGTCGTCGATGGTCTCCACTTTATGGCTTCGAGTACCGCGTCCCAAACACATTCCACCGATCGGCTATCACGAAATCGGAATAAAACGTCGATCTCGGGGCACGAGAGGCTGACCTCCTCCTCCTCCTCTCTCTCTTTTCGCGTCCGCTTATTTTATTTGCCAAACGCGATGGGATAAATCATAATTTGCCGATAACGAGACGTGATACCAGGTTCGCTATTAATTATCCGCATGCATATCCACACGCGATTATAACCGGCTTCTTCTCGGACTGTCGTTAAACGTCCGTATTATAGCGAAACATTAGCCGGGGGCCAGAAGGGAAACCCGAATAACAAGGTGCGTGGCTTTAATCCTCGAGCATTTGGAACGCGGCGTTTTACCGCAGGTTCGATTGCAATCGTGTACTTGGAATAGAATTGCTGTTGTCCGGTCTGGTTTGTTCGGCTCCCTAAAAGAGTTTGTTACCAAGTTATGACATCGCGATGAAAGGTGGAGAGCAGCCTGACATACCCTTCCCTCGATCCGCGCTTTTGCCACTCCGCCGGCTGTGGGAACTAAGCCAATGTGTCAATCTCTGTCTGTCTTTTTACAAAGTTTCGTCTTCCTTTTCCCTCAATTATAACGTCTTCCTAATCCGGTTTCCCCGTGTAATATTAAAACCCAGCGAGTTTATGCACTTTGCGCATCAAATTCAACCAACCGGACTTTTTCGACAATTTTAACACCCGACGTGCAGTATTGCAATTCGCAATTTTCTGCGAAGACATTATCTCGCAAAGATTTTCATTTGGCAAACATTTCTTAGGTATATGCTCTGGTGAAAATGATTTCTACGATTTGTTACGAATTTTTTAATGAAATTGGGACAGTTATAAAAACCTGTGGATTTTCATGAAAATTTGTATTTTGACAGTAAAAAATCTATCAAGCCGCTACGATTTTCAATGAAAATTAACGATTCTTTACGAAAAACTGTGCATGTTTACAATTTTGTACGAAATAATACGAAATGTTACATTTTCCGTAAACATTCGTATTAGTAGAAATTTTCACCTTGGTGAGCCTGTTGGCCGGTAAAATGAGACAATTGAATTCCTATGCAAATAAGTTGACAACAATCGTCCTTCGCAAGTGTTAGTCGTTGCGACCTCTGTTGAAACTTGCGTAATTTCGAATTAATGACAGAATCTAAATGAGATGTGGCAATTTTTGTGCGAAATAAGAATCGATATGGAAAAATGCACCAGTTTCCACGTCACCCATGGGGTACGGTGCCGAGACGCGTTCCCGTTTTTTTACATGGCGGGTTCCCCAGGAGGCCTACACCATGCCACACGCACGTGATTCTTTCACGTCGTGTGGAATTTCTTTTCTCAGATTCTTTACGAATTTAGGAAAGTCTAAATAAGCGTAAAAGTCGATTTATTGATTGATTCCATAGCACACGCTTTGCCTTTTGTCGATTTTCAAATTTTTCTATTTGTTCAATTGGGCTCAATAAAGGTCGTCGTTTTTTCCTAATATTGTTCATTTATTTTCTTTCGTTTTCCGATTAAACCACCAATTCTCACCTTCGTCGCTTGTCATCCTCCGGCAACGAATATCGAGAGACAGATCAACAGGTTAAGCAACAAGTGCCTTGACTTTATCCCACGTCGGCCAAGATTACGGATTTCGCGGCGTGCATGATTTTATTCCTTCACTTTGCCAATCATTTTTCAAATCGTCTGTATCACGTGAATTGTTTACAAGCCAGAATTGAAAGATAACTTGATCGAGATTTTAAAAATACCGAATGGAAGTTGAAATCCATACCTATTCTCAGGTCTCGTCTTCTTCTCTTTGGTCGATAATTGAAACCGCGACGAATGTGAGAATTGACAGATAAACCTAATATTTTATCCTTATCGCTAAGATCCTTAAGCTCTAGGTTTACGAACTAAATACCTTAGATGCTCGAAAGCAACGAATGGCAGATATATTCTAATCGGTGGAATAGGCAAATCTACGTGATATCGCGCTGCTAATACCGGGAGCCCGATGTTCTCGGAATCAGAGACTGCGTTGTGATCGAATCCCCGAATGCTGCCCTTATATACCGCCCCGCGAATATCGATTTCGCGAAAACGCCGAGCCCTCATCGCGCATGACTTCGCATCTACTTCGGTGGTGGGTGGAAGAACGACGAACCAAGCCGATACCCGCTGTCGACGACCAGGGTGGGATTTTCGCTAATGATAAAAATATCGCAGGCTCATTTGCGAAAAAGACTTCTCAATAATAATAACAACAATATCAACAGCAACGAAAATTGCAGGAGAAAATCGAGCAATAACTTGTTTTTCCAATTGTGATATCTGTATTGGATTTACGTGACAAGCATGAATTGACCTATGCGTCAAGAATCGCGAAAAAAATGCCTGTGTTCACCGTTTTTGAGGAAACTTTCGTCTCGTGGTCTTCGTCCCACTTAACAACGATTGGTCAAGGATTAAGAAATTGGCTTACTGTACAAGGTATACATGTACACCTATGTATGCCTATCGGAAGGATTATCGTTGTATGCAAAGGAGTGTTTATACATGTGTACACACGTATCAGCGAATCGCTAATTAGCGTCATAATTTAATATCTTCGATTAGAGATTTTTTCCACAATCTCCGATTCCGCATCGGTGCCAGGTAGAAACTGCTAATTCTGAGACACTAATTAATAGTCTTTCTTAATACAGATTTCAATGTATTCCATACTCGTAAAAATCGCCGTTTACCCTCACGCGCGATATCGCCCAGAAATATCTCATAATTAGACTTATAATTTCTCCTCTCCGTTTCTAACACACTTCCCAGAAGATATTATCAATTGTATGGAATATTTTTTCGATCTTTCATCGTACGTTTCATGTATAAATATACACAATGATTCTGAATAGCATTAGTGTGAGAAGGAGAAAAAAAAAACAAAAAATACCAGAAGAAATAGGGTCAAATTTCCGGTTAATTACCACCCTCCAATGATCTTACATTTTTTCTTGCTGAACTTTTAAACCGATCAACTGATACATTCAGCGGTTGAGAAGTTTTTTTATCGCCACGTTCATTTTTCGTAATCTTCTATACGAATTCTTATTTTGAATATAACGTTTTGCTTGGAGGCCAGTATCCGATCCGTTTCCAATCTCTTCTCTATTCCGTGAATTTATACATTTTTCGTTTTAATCCCACTGAGAGGCTGCGCGTCCCATCACATCAACCTCCGAAAATTTGAAAATTCCTCTTTTGCCGAGATTTCCTAGTTCTAAAAGCTCTTTTTGAGCCGAGCCAACAGCCGTAGATCGAGGTGTCTACTTTTTTCGGCGACTAGGAAATCATGACCCTTAAGGTTTATTCGTGAACAGAATAAGAATTTTTTAAATGTGATTTTCCAAATATTCAGAGTATAGCAAGCAACTTGGCATCAACATCTCGATTTTTCGACTTTCACATAACGTTGAAAATACGCGCAATAAATATAACAATATGTTCCGTACATATAGGAGGCAAAAAATTACACTTTCTTTGAATAGATCTATCTATACAAGAGACTTAAAATTTAAAAAAAAAACGCAATCTTAATTACTAATTAACCTATCGATACAATTTTCAGGTTAATCAGTAAAATTTCATGTCACGTCTCGTTGTCAGATTTAAGAATTGTCAGGTATTTTCAGGTCTTTAAACGCTCCGCAGCGACGTCCCTGAAAGAATCCATAGCGTGGCGCCATCTGTCGGGTTGTTTAAGAACCATCTCGCCGAAAAGTCATCGCCATGGCGTGAAACAGTAAATACACATCCAGCAGTTATGCGTAGACAGAGCGATGGGCGCGTGGTTAATTTCCGGGTGTGTAAAGTAATTTCCACGGTCGGCAAGCAGCTCGACAGGAGCGTGAGGGAGGATCATCGCATCGTCGAGGCGGTGGAGTCGTTCGGCGGCGGCGCTGCCTCGTCCGTAAGAAGACGATAATCTGACATCTTAGCCAGGAGAGGAGGAGCGAAGTCGGGGATGTCGACGACGTCGACGACGGAGAATTGGTGGCGATGCTCGGTGTCGTCGTCGTCGGAGCAGCCGGACATCAGGGGCGATCCGGCCTGGCTCGAGTTCCCGACCATTGCCAGCAGAACTAGATGCAGCCGCATCTACCTCCGGGAGCAGGCGAGGATCGTCGACAGGACGAACGTCCTCGACGACGAGGGCTTTCCCAGGCTCGGACAGAGGATCCAGAAGCGGAAGCTGACCGAGAGCCAGGCCTCGGGGGACGACGCGACTGCCGAACTCGGACACCGCCTCCGCGACCTCGACATCCACGACGAGGAGAGGAACGGCAGGAAGTCGTCGAAGAGGCCCAGGAGTATCATCTGCATCGACCTAAAGAAGTCCGTCGAGGTGAGCGAGATGAATGATCTCGTTTTCTTTTTTTTTTGCTCTGTTCTGTTGACTTTCGAACAGGATTTCTAGCTGTCAGGGAAATCGGGTATGTCACCTGGAATGTTCGTATTATTTTCCTCGCTGATGTACGATTCTTTGAGATGATGTAGAAAATTATTCTCAACGAGGACAATTTTGGGGGCTTGTGGGAAATTGATGAATTGATAAATTTCGATGGTAAGCACTGTTTGAAATTTATTAGAAATAACAAGAGTATTAAAATCAGTCAATGGTATCAGATTGACGTTTCTATCTCCGCATTTTGAAAGAATGGCTAATTCTAATCTTCCGTTAGTTTCTTAAAATTGGAGTGCTCATTGTTATATTATTTGATCATTAAATTTAAGTAAAATTGAACTGAAAGAAAAATTGGACTATCTTAACTTACGGCGGAGGCGTCTGATTTCTAATTTTTAACTAACTTGTACTAGGGTAGTAAATTCGTTAGTAGAGTTAGGTTGACACAAGTCCTGGAAGAATGTATATTTTCGTCCGGAAAACCGGTAAACGTCAGGGAATTTGATATGTCGTTGACGCTAGGCGCCCTGTTCAAGATCTGCTTTAAAATCTTGAGAAATGTTTATAGTTTATAAACCGCACGCGGCAGCATTCCCGTAACCTTTGATAAATCAGTTTGTTTTCGTTGGCCGATAAGTGCGTATCAATACGCCTTGTTGTACCTGCCTGTGTGTACAACACGCTCATCCGCATAATTCTAGAGTTACAGACGACGTCACGTTCACGTAAGTGTCGATAAGGAGTGGTCGTCGCGCGAGTCGCAGGTATCGAAAAACAGTATATATGTATAGCTGATTTAGAGCGAGCGGAACGGTCGGTGGGAGATAATCGGTACCCGTTTTCCATAAAAGCGTGATCGCTGCTGGCCAAAATCACCCGGATCACACAGTTCCGATTGTTTAACGAGTGAAAGATCTATAGGATCTATTCAAGCGTTTTTGAGGTAGCTGAACCTTCAGACAACCGACTTTTATATCTTATATATACCTACCTACCTACAAGATGACGAATAAAACACGATTCTAATGAATTTCCAGAGGCAAAGGAGTCTGTCCGAGTCGCAGACGAGCAGAATGACGCCGGCGAAGTTGCAGCGGCTTAAGCTGAACCTGAGCCTGGCGATCCGGAACCCGTTGGATTCGGATCAGGTGGTGTCGTGCAAGAGAGGAAAGCAGCGAGAGACGCCAAGGGTAGCGAGGCTATCGAACCTGAAGAGGGTGATTTTAAAGGAGCGGGAACTGAAGCGGCAGGCGAACCTCGAACGGCGAAAGGGCTTCGATGCCGAGAAGATGGGGGCGATGGCGAAGGACGTCAGCGAGATTGACTTCAACCGGTTGAAGATCAACGCGGAATCGTCTTCGACGCCGGGCATGAGGCTGTTCCTTTACGAGCGCAGGGAGCCGCGATCTTTACAATTAGACGACCAGCCGGAATCCAGCAAGGGCGACGTCTCCGGGACGCTGGAGAACTTGGCGCTCCAGAGGGAGGACGACGCTGAACCTTTGACGGAAGTTAGCCCTGAGGACCGGGACGAGCGCATAGACATCAACGTCCTGACCAAGACATCCTGTTTGAAAATATGCGACGAGACTGGAGAGATGGTCGAGGTGTTTGTGGAGTCGAAAATGCCGCCTCCGAGTCTAGAGAAAAATCTATCTGCGACACCGAAAGATCTCCCTGCAGAACCGAAGCATTCGAGAAACTTTCGCGAGTAAGTACGATTGCATGATCTTGTTTATTTAAGATCTGCGAAGTTACGTTGACGGTGGACGGACGTGCGTCAAAAAAGTGACGGGTAATTATCGACTCGTTGTCAATTTCTTTGATCGTGTATTTTTTGAAAGTGATGAAAGTCCGTGAAAAGCTACGCCGACGCGTGAATCGGGAAACGACACAGTGACATTGCGTATAATAAAAATGAATAAATTCAATCTGAGAATGATGAATCGTTGTTTGGTCGTTTGTTATTTATGTTTACACGCCTCGATTGACCCAATAGATCCAAGTCCGTCGCAACGTCTGAGGCTTGTTTAACTAGTAATTCGCAAGTCGCTGTATGAGTAAAAGTCATATTTATGGTGAACAAATTACGCTAGAAATTTATATTCTAATATCAACAATCGTATATGTGTCTCGTCACGTAGTCTTATTTTCGAGCTAGCATTCCGTATAAAATTCCGGATGCGTTGTATGTGTCGCACCTTTTACACATTCGATCGGCAAGATAACTGTCGTCAACAACACACAACCCTAGGCGAGTCATCGCGTACGGTAATCGAGCCAAAATTAATGTACACATAAAGCTGGTGACGATAGCTGATTTTATCGCAAATTGTATGTCAATCAAACTTGCGTCAGTCAATTGAGACAGCAGGCTTCGTCGGAATCATGAGACCTCGAATGAATTAATCGATATCGTCATGCCGATGTAATAAAACTGACGACATACGTATATAGTACATTATACGTTGAAAAACGAGCCAAGCGGACCCTTGGAATGCCGCTACATACCAATGTACGTACTTCGTAATTATCGCCGCGCCGCTTAATTGCCTCGTAATTATGATTTTACAACGGGGAACGAATGGCCGAGCGAGTTTATGGTATTCCGACGTCCGTTCCCTCATCTTATTCGTCCCGACACGTGTCACATCATCGCCTGCACGCCCGATTTGCTTCCAACCTTTGTCGATCGAGCGAGTAAATTCATCTGTTACGATAACACCCACGGTCCTTTTTCATCTCTGCTGTCTCTAAGGCCTCCTCGCAATTAATCACCCCGCACGTCCACGTGTAATCCAAAATGGGCAACAATTTTCGCCACTTTTTGCAAAGGGTATCGGATATAATAATAACAATAAATCTCCCCAATACGTTCATCACAATTCGCAGAGCGAAATTTCACGACCACAGATAAAAGCACGAAGAGAGGGAAGATATTATCCGTCGCATACCTATAATACGGTCAATATGGCACATTGGACTTATTTGTCGAACTGGATTATTGTTTGCTATTTCTGTTTGTCATTTGTCGGCCGTATTCTCTGTTTACCCGAGTCAGTCCCACAGCAACCAATTGTACACTCGCAGAGAATCGATCATCCCGTGTAGCTGACACGGCTTTGTGTCCGCAATTTCATCGCATCAAAGCGAATTTCCTTCGCGAAATTTTCACCGAAAGAAAAACACGCTTCTGTTTGACAAAACATAAGCGAAAGTTAACCCTCGCATATTTCTCCCCTCAGATACTGCACGAATAATTTAACACCGGGGCTGAACGCGTCGATGGAACTTTTTCTGGCCGAGGTTTACCGTCTCCAGCGACGAATGTACGAGAGGGATGAGGTCAAGGGTCGTTCGAAGCGGAGGTTTTACGCCGGGTTCAAGCAGGTCATCAAGTACGTCGAGTTAAAAAAGATTAGATTCGTCGTCATCGCTCCGGACCTGGAGGGCATCCATGGCTACCCAGGTGGGTGAGAAACTCCTATTTCTGCAGAGTTACTTCTGCATCTTTGGCGCAATTTTCATTATTCCAACGCACATCTTCTTCGCGCAGGTGGCCTCCTCCAACTCGTGGGAAAACTTATTACCGCTTGCAAATTGCACGAGGTAGTTTTCTGCTTCGCCCTCAACAAACGGAAGCTGGACTACTACACTCACAGAAAGCGTAGCGTCTGCAGCTGCGTCGGTGTGTCCAACTACTCGGGAATCGAGGTTTGCCTCCTCATTTTGCCCCAAACTCACGTTCCTTTTGCTATTTGTTTTAACTTCTGAGATATGGAAAATTTTTAGTCAACCAGTGGTATCTTCTTTCCAGCAGAACTCATTCAAACACCCATCGTTCAGTCTGTTTTTCGTTGAAATCTTCTACATTCATCTTTCAAATCGTTAGTTTCTCACGATTCCTGTGACTGTTAGAGTCGTTATCTGATCTGGATTATCCCAATCTACCGACGAATGGGTATTTCAAACACTTATTTTCGTTCCCTTTCGACTCTCGTTTCTTCAGGAAATTTTCGAGAACGTGCTCACGGAATTGATACAGGCGAGGAATTCCTACGGGAAAGTAAATGTCCCTGGAGACCATGGGGAGGCTTTGAATCCAGCGAAGAAGGCCTGCGAGCACATGCTGCTATCGGCGAGAATCAATCTTCTCTTCAAATCTCTGGCCGTTGTGACCTGAAGAAGGGATTAATGTCCGAAATCAAGGCACTTCAAACCCTCACTGTCGACTTACTTGCAATTGAAAGACGACGATGACGGTTAATTTTCTTTCCTAAACAGCCTGAATTCAAACGAGTATTACTCATGCGTATATTGACATCCAATTGCGGCCATAAAGATCGCATGTACTAACGTTACTCATGATCCGAGGGTTGCGCAGGCCTCTTAGTATGAAACACAGATCTGGCATGTATGCGCCAGTACTTTTCATGTATGTTTTTTTTTTTATCATTCATTACACGAACCTATAACTTTTATTTTCAATTGGAAACGAGGGTAGAGATGAGAAGAAAGGGTATTCTTGATAATATTGTTTGTAAAACATTGGCAATGTATGGTACTATCTAGGTATAACGAAAGAAAGATATTTGTATATGATGTGCGAGACGAAGTTGGACATCAGTTGTCAATTGTGTACCTTTTTTTTATTACACGTACACATGTTGTTAAGCGGATTCTCACTGCACCTCACCAACCCGTAGAAGTTGAACGAAGTGCTTACCCGGTGCACGATAATTTGGTGACACGTGATCAAAGCCGGCAAAAGAATCTCACAAAAGATATCGCGAGGTTTTGTTGGGCCCATGGCGTGATCGATAAACACACCTCGTAATCTTTAGCGTTACTAATCCTCGGTTACTGCTCAAATGTAATCAAAATGCCAGAAGTTACAAGTACAAAAAAAAAAAGAAAATTACTTCTAGAATCTACTGAGCCCTGTAGATTGCAAATAACTTAAACTAGAAAACAAAATGAGATTAAAAAAAAGAAACAATCTTGTTCGAATGCACTGATTGTTTGCAACGAGCATTCAAAATATCACGTCATAATATATGCACGTGTACGGTATAGTTTGTACAGTTTCTATTACACCGGTTTTCTGTTTTTTCCATGAAATCAAAATACATCGACTCGAATTCGCTCCGAGACTCATGACCTTTTACTTTTCGTAGACAGGTGTGAATGAACCTGACTTAACTCCTTCGGTGAAAATTTTTGCGTATTCGTATAACGCAGGAGGAAAAAGAAAATTGAAGCTTTGGAGAATATCGGTATGGTTTCTTATCAGGCAGTTGATTCAGTGAGTTTTTCTACAGCAAGGAAATTACGAATAGAGCAAATTGTAAGTTATTATTCAATTGAATGAAATCGTTGAAATATTAAGATTCCAGTAAAAATTTTGTAACTACGGTCGTAAAAATCAAATATCTTCACGGTGATTAAGATAACGATCGGATTATTATGAAATTATCAAACACGCTTTACCAAGCAAGAGAATCTAACCTTTTTGATTTCTTTCTTCCGAAGACTGTTAAAGACGGTTACCCTGATGGTTTTCGTGTGTCTGATGAGATTCCGTGTTAAACGGCTCTCGTCGACATAAATAGAAGCTACCGGACGGTTGACACTGTTCCTTACGATCCCAGGCCCACCTACTCGCGAGCACCGCTTTCGAAAATTTTCCCAGGCGTAAACTACTTTAAATGTTCCCGTCGACGTCCAGAGAAAATAGTATATTGTCCGACAAGGAGGCAAACCGTCACTTTTCGGGTCAAACGTAAGTTTGCAACATGAGTCGAATTTGAGTCGAAGGCGAATATTGGAAATACGCGGTCGAAAAGACCGTCGCCTCTTTGTTGCACACGATTTTTTATGTAACGCGAGTATGTTACGCGTTTTTTCACGAAATACGAAATTGAGATTAGGATCGCCTAAGTCAAATTTGTTCGCGACGACGCATGCACGCGGTACAGAAAAGACCACTTACCTCCTAGGAATTAAAGTAGTCTTTTCAGTACTCTGCGCATACGCGTTCGCAGACTCACTCTATCGTCATGGAAACGAATACTTTGTGTACCGAAAACACACGTGAACACACGTGAAAAACCGCGTAAAACATGCTCGCATTATACATATAAAAGAGATAAAAAGCTCGGAACGAAATTCCCGTGCGCCTGAATCGCCTACACAGGCAACGCGGTGGTGTAACGCGGGTTGCCTGAATGACTGGGTAGCCGATTAGAAAAACGGCCAATACCGATATCGAGAGGCAGCGTTGAGTTGGTTTTCGACCGTTGCGACGACAGGCACAGGCGCGCAACCTAGCGATCGCACGATCGGCACTCGAGAGCCCGAGGCGGACGGGATTCCGTGGCGTGTCGTTGATTTCAGTCAGTCGGCCACCGCGTACCGAGCGAGAAGTATCGCAGCCGACGCCGTTCGTCCCCTTTCTCGATGCTCTTCCGCTCGGCGGTCGTTGCTTTGTGACACCGTTTTGACGTTTGACGCCGGCGATCATCATCGCCCAGAATCAGCATCGTCGCGTCGGTCCGAACATCCGATTCCCCGCGATTTCCTCGCTCGGCTGTTTGTTTTTACACCTGCCTAGATACTTACTTTTGCCGTTACTTACGTACCGCGTTTCCTCTTCGTCCGCGCTGTGATTGATTTCTGTGCACCGCTACTGTGATTTCAAGGATACGGTGATCGTTCCGCCTGACCGCTTGCCTCGTCGTCGGATCGGTGCTGATCACATCCGACCACACAGTGTTCAAGGTAAGCCTGCTCCTCTTGTTTACACTCCGCCCTTCGCTCCCACGATCTTAAAGTTACTCACTGTCTTGTCCTTGTTGTCGTTTCGTCACTAATTGCAGTACACGAACCGGAATCCCATTTACTTCGATTGCATATTAAGATCCGTTCGCGATAAGGATTCGCGATCACGAAGACCCGGCAAACAATCGGATAATACGCATCGTATTTTTTGGACCTAATTAGATACGGATGGATTATGATACTGGGTACGATCGTGTCTTTGTTTACTCGAAAGTTACGACGACTATTGTCGATTTCGCATACTCACACCTACATTCTCGCAACCAGGAGGAGGAGAACTGCCGCGATAACAATTTCACACCTATACAACGGATTCGCAGTAAAATCATTACCAAATCGAATTAATGTTTATCTTGTACCAAACACGTCGAGTTTCGCCTCTTGCAAAGAGAGCGAGAGAGCTGGCTTCTCCTTATCTTGCGGTCACCACCGCGTGCCGTGACGTTTACCCCAATTACGCGGAACAATGTTGCGTGATCCATCCGCACTCGACTTCTCCTTATTTTCGTTCCAATCTTTACCTTGGTTCCCAACTCGTCACGGTTTAATTTCGAATCCAGCAACGCCGACTGGATTGTAAGTAAATGCGAACACCCACCCACTTCTTGAATTCCACATGCAGGCACCACTTTTCTTTCTCACGCGGTCAACGCAACACTCGTTTGCATATTTTATCGCCTCTCGTTCAACGCCCGACATACGCGGTAAAACGATTGACTTCCGTCTACCTGCGAAGCCTCAGGATTATCGCTTGCGTCATATGCATATGAACTTGACGTTTACATAATTTTGAAGCGTATTACGCTGTGAGATTGATCTTAGTAACGTCACTTTAACGATGCATGTTTAGGAAAATCGTTACTTCGCAATCTCAGAATTGTCTTAAGTTCAGCTAGTAAATAGAGAAAATATGTGTATATTTTGAAAAGTAAACACCTTGAAGGTCGATTTAGAATTGTACAACAATACCATGATGTTTCGTTACGGTAACGTTACTAACTTCAGCCTTCTATTATGCTGTCGTATCTCTTTTACGCGGTTTATTTTCTTCCAAAAAAGAAGAATCACAACGGCCAAATCGACTTTGGTCGAACTGTAACGTAAGAAACTGAAAAAGGACCCTTAGTCTCTAAAACAGTCCCTTGGGTGAATAAAGCGGAAAAAATGGTCCAGTGGACTACTGTTATCTCAAACTGCCCGGCCACCGCCAAGGTTTTGGATTTGTTTAATGCTCTGCGGTTCGTACGGAATAACAGGACATAACGTAGATACATAACGTGATTGCAATCCGCAGTATAATCTAAACTGCCGAACTCGTCTCAGTCGGTTAACCTTCGGACGAAGAGTGGAATGCGTGTATATCCCCTAAGTGTCATTATAAGCGGGTACCCTCATACCTGTAAAATGCCAGGGGCTTTTGTTGTGTCTAAAGTAACTGGCCTTCCTTCCTTCCTTCCTTCCTTGCGAAGGAAATATGGAAATGGAAATGCTGCGGGCGAAATGTAGGTACGGTTGATATTTTTGCGAACATCAAATTTACTTAGGGAGAAAAAAACATCAGGGTATTGAAAAGACAAATTGTCAAAGCGATCGGCAGAGGTTGTTACAGAAATTGGGATCGTGAATTCTATATACAGACCGTTTTGAGTGGTTGGGGATTTTTACGACAGGATGTTGCGGATTACTTTCTACATTTCCGAAATGCCAAACTTTTATCTTTCAGAAACGAAATATAAGGGGTCATTTTCCAGTCGGCTGTGATGACTAACGCGGCTGTTGTACATATTTAGGTATAATATCATTATCGCTGCTAAGAAATTCCATGCGCAGTACGATTCCTCTTATATTTTGATGTGTAGTCACGATATACCGGAAGTGCAGTGAAATCACGGATATATTGTTATAACACCTGTAACCAAAACGCAGGCAGTGATATCGACTAGAAAGCACAGATATAGATACACACTCACTTATTTTTGCATTGCGTACATCATATAGGATTCTTGATACGAATTAATTTCGCTCGATAAACCTGTTTAATGTGTATTCGCATAGTCTGTACGCCACCCGACGAGTCAAAATACCAAACTCTGTAACAAGCAAAGGTGTAAAAAATTTGGTCCGAGGTACAATGCCTGCCTGCATACAGGTCGATTTGCCTACACCTGCGGCTGATGCAGATGACAATATAATAATTACTAATCGGGCGAATCGGTTCGCCGTTTACACACATTATACACGTGTACGTATGGATACGTATTCGCGGACATAACGGGGTTTTCGCGAACAGAGACGACTCCTCCCTGCTGGCTCGAGGAGGAGGAGGAGGAGGAGGATCTCTGGCAATCTAGCTGTAAACGCGTTGTCATGGCCGCGGGGATCGGGGTTTGAATTTATTCACGGACGACACGTTCGAGTATCGCACGGCTGTACCTAAAATATCAGGATCAGTTGTAATTAACAGTTGTAACCGACTAGCCGACTCGATCGATGAAATTCGTGAAAATTTCCGAATCGTGCAAGAAGAGGACAGGGTGGTGGCCACACACCTGAAAAAACCTGAAATCTCAGGATATTTAAAAGGGGTCAAGAAAAACCTGGAATTGTCGGGCGATTTTTAATCTGCTGATGGAAAAAGCTGAAAATATCGGTTTTCTATCATGGGGATTAGAAATGATTTTTTGAGATGACAAGTTTACTTTTTTACGTCGAGCAAATAAATTGGTTTAAACTGACTTTTTTGTGTATATTATGTCTTTCTTCAATTCGATTTGAATTTGAAGCGAATATAGAGTTAATAAGCTGAACCATTTAGGTCTTAGTGACTTCCTAGAACTGGGAAAATGTCTGGGAAAACTAAGTTTCAAATGTTGGAAAACCTGGATACGTTGTGAAATTTTATTGTCAAAAATTTGTGGCCACCCCGGAGGTACGTCATCCGCTTGTGTTTATACAACGAAAAATTCGATCCGCTGATTTTGATGCATTATAATATACGCGAGGTCGGAGTAATTGCAACCCGCAAACGTGCATTACATGCCGCAATCTTTTCTCCTAATGCCAAGGCGAGGCTCTCACTCTGCGCGGTTGCTCAATCGCGGGACGATTGCGTTGCACTTTCGATGAAACTTATCTGCGAGGTATTCTAGCGCAGAGATTCGCCGTTAAACTGATCATGTGGTCGATTGGAATTGTCGGAAAATCGTAACCGAGAAAATATCGGGCAAATAAACGCTGCGGGAGAAGAAAGGAAACATCGAATTCGGAGTTGTTTTGTTCTTTTGCCTTGCTTGCTAAATAAAATAGGTACATATACGTAATTCGAATCGCGTAAGCGAAAGTTGACCTATAAAAATTTGTCTAAACGACGATATCTCCTCTCGTTTTACAAGGATCATTTTTTTTACACACATTTATTGCCATAAGAGCGTGTTATTCATTGAGATATACAGAATTGGCACAAAATTAAAAAAAAAAAAAAGTAAAACGTCCCTCGATCTTCGGTTTCTCTGACTCGCGAAATCGGTATAATAAAATTTCAATAAACGTACACTATGCGGTACGTATAAAATACCATGTCCTAGTGAATAAATTCTTCCTAAGTAAACGTCTTCGGAATTCATCAAATCATTGGTATTACGATCGAAGCTCGCAAAGCCCGAAATGTAAAATTCGCACGGCATCGCGTGAGCCTGCCTCATTACCATGCGGTAATTAATTAACGGTCGGAATTGTTCGGCGCTCGTTTGTTCATAATTATTAATTGCAATTGAAATTCGAAGAACGACATTAGCGCGAATAAGGTGAACAACTAAGCCGCTGGTTCGGGCCTCGGAGGGCACTTGAAAGGTCCTGGGAACTAGAAAGCAATTCCTTCCGTGCCGCTGCGCATTGCTTTTATCATCGCTGCTGCACTACACTCTCTGCATTATATTTTATATGCAGCGCAGCAATGCATAACATGGGAATTACGAATCACAAATTATTTCGTTGTAAAAATTGAGAAAAGGTCATACCATCATACGAGTTTTTCACATTCTTTGAGAATTTACCGTCCAATTTCGAGCACGGATTTTGATCATTTTGAAACTAATTAACGACTGTGATTCAATAGCGATGTCGCAACCGAGGTGAACGACGATATATTTTCGATTATCGACAATTATCTCGATATCTCTCGTTGTGCTTTCTACCCGTGTAACTATATATACGAATAAACTGCTGTTTGTTCTAAGGATATCCCACTTGAACTAATGCAAGTACAGAGACGCGGTCGATTGCCGCATATTAACGATTTTCGTTCTGATCCTCATGAATGATCGATGCCTATTCGTGGATTAATCGTATCGACAATTTGATTTTACTTCAGCATCCTTATCGATGTTCTCGATTTTGAAAATGAAACCTTTTGCGCAATCTCCCAACACAATTCAATTTCCAGATGCACTCGATAATTTGGGGCCAGTTTTTTCGTCCCGCGAAGTTGGCAGATATCGATCCACTCGACGTGTATAAATTTTTTGATAAAGATCGAAGTCGATTCCTTTATCTAGACACTCGTATTTGAAAATACGCAGTACACCCGTATTGCCACATGACGCGGAGCGTTTGTTGTTTTCGTTGAAATAAAAGGTTATTCGCTTCATCGGTGAAGCATTGCACCAACCCGCGGTTTATACATACGTACGTGAATAAGGTCAAAGAGAAAATAATTAAAGCCTGATTACCACGCTCGAATGAAATTTACAGAAAGCAAAGTGCAGTACAGAAGAGGAGAAGAAAGATGGGAAACTGATGCCGTATTAAAAATATACCCATTATTACGATTATACGTCGTATGTACACGTATCGTGGCGAATAATACTTTTGTCTTCACTTTTCCTCGTTGTTATACCATACACCATATACCGCGTGATCCACCTTGTCATAATAATACCGGAGTAGGATCTTGCGTCCGTTACACACACACACACACACACACACACGCGCACGCACGCATAAATCACGATACACGTGTGTGCGCTGTGCAGTTATATGGCATAGATTCGCAAAGATTACACGTCTTTTCTACATAGTTTCTATTTCTCTTTCTTATGATTATCATCGTACGATCAAGTTCGTGCGTGTGACGTGCTGCCGGGTGGAATATTATTTAATCTGAACGATCTGCCAATTAAGAAGTGAAAACTAACCGATCCGCTGCGCCGCACAAGGCAGACGATGATGACCGGAGGTGTTATTGTACATATATGATCGTGTTAGGAGGCAGGCAGGAAAAGAGGCCTAGATTCGTACCGCGTCGAGATTTCCAGCCGGAAGTTGATTAGTAAGAAATCATTATAGATCATACACCGCAGCGTTACAGGATTTGTAAATAGTTTTTATTTCCCGCACGATCGTCACGCTATAATTCAATATACCTCTACCCACACCTATTCGTCGTAATGATCAGTTCAATGATTTTCGATGTAAAAATGCGAGCACTTTTTCTTTACTTCAGTTCATATCATCTACGGAAGATTGTTGAACGCGCATTCGCGCAATAACACGAACATCACTCGTTTTCAGGGACAACGCAGGGGCATATATATATACGTATCTGCAAAGGTTGTATGCCGACTAAATGCTCGCGTGATATACACGTTTCATTGACTTCCGGTGAAAGACGTCGGGAGTCTCTTTCGTCCTCCCATGTCTACGTCTACGACTATGTTTATACATGCGTAGCCAGGGAAAGGGGGAATTACGGTCAAGAGGGTAGACGATTGTAATATACTTTGTACATACCCCGCAGGAAATCACTGTAGGAGTATAATAGGTGTGTTATAATCAGCCTTGTATTCTCTTGTTCAGCGTCGAATGAGAGGAACGAGGAAAAGAAGG